>NC_138060.1:38625708-39325708 GCF_964194185.1 Rhinolophus hipposideros | reverse complement strand
CATTACATATGATAATGGAAGAGGGACATCATGGGTAAGTTAAGTTTATAAATAATCCTAAATTCTACTTCTATTCAATAGTTTGAACGCAAACTATGACCAAAATTGTAGAAACATAAACAAAGAAAGGATAATAGACTAACTTGTAGGTCTCCCTGCAGGGATAATAGAAAACCAGTGAGGAATGAAGCATTAAAAAGCCAATCAGAAAATTGTTAGTCACTGTTTTTAGAAGATCACTTCTCTTAGGGATCAACAGAAATGTTCTGTAAATATCTTTGGCTTGTAAAATATGTTATAGCGAAGTTATGCATCAAATGTTACTGAAACACAGATAAGGGTATAATTAATTCTGTCTGAGAGTTGCAGGGGGGGTATGGGGCAGACAATGGGTATACAAAATGGTGTGCAAAAATTATAAAATGTTGTCTCAAAGGACTCAGGTTCAATGGGGAAGCAAAATGAATGCACGTGAATGAATAGGCGTGATCCACACCATCTGAAATTTTGTTGTCATGCTAGACTCTCACCTCTCACGCCCCCACATTTACTCTCTTACTAAACACTGCCGTTTCTATCACCTTAATGTCTCTTGAACCTGTCACTCCTCTCCATTTTTGTTGCCATAGTTCTGTGTTTCCCCGAAAATAAGACCGGGTCTTATATTAAGTTGTACTCCAAAAGATGCGTTAAGGCTTATGTTCAGGAGATGTCATCCTGAAAAATCATTCTAGGGCTTATTTTCTGGTTAGGTCTTATTTTCGGGGAAACACGGTATTAGTTCAGGCGCCATTGCCCTTGACTTGGTAATCAGGATGGTCTAGGTCATGTAGTAATAATGAACCCCAACACTCAGTGTATTAACACAACAAAAGTTTCTTACTCATGCAGCGCATCCAACGACCAACATACATCACCTGGAGCTCTACTAAATGGTCATAACCACTCAGGGACCCAGGCTGAGGGAGACTCCATGATGACAGAGGTAGGCGTATAAGGACAAGATGAATTATGCACCAGCTCTTAAAGCTTCCACACAGAAATGATCCGTGACACCTTAGCTAACATTTCATTAACTAAAGTATGTCACATAACCACAACCAACCTCATAGGAAGACTGAATGTGCAATCATATCATATGCCCAGAAGAAAGAAATAAGGAAATATTTGGTACAAAGCACCAATGACCACTACATCTGATTTAACTGAAGAGCTCCTTAACAGGTCTCCCTGCTTCCTGCCTCACCTCCTCCAATTCATCCTCTCCACTGACCTTTCTTAAATTCAAATATAATTATCTGAGCATATTACAACTTTGATTAAAAATGTTTAATGGCACATTTATCACCTGAGACGAAGCTAAACTTGTTTGGCATGTTGAACAAGCCCATTTAAATCTCTTACATTTTCTTCCTCATCTACTGCCACTATTGAAACTATCCTCATCAAATGAGAGGAACTGGGGTTTTATTATAAGAAAAAGAGTATGGGTATGAAGGCAGTAAGATACTTTTTAGCGACTTGAAAGTGCAATACAAGTAAGATCAGCTTCCAAATATTCACAATAAAGAGTGAATAATCCTCTGTCCACGTTGTCTTGGTCACTGAAGCACAGATATTTACCACCACTACCATTGCTTTCTAGATGGCCATGCCTCAGAGATTTTCTAAGCTTCACCTGCCTCACCCAGATAGCAAATGGGAACTATGAAGCTTTGTCATATGAAAACACTCATCTAGCTTCAAAATAGCAAGGTGAGTTCCAGACACCAGTGTGTTGCTAAAGCATAGTGCTAGTAGAACAAAGTATATACCAAGATAACCACGCACATTCCAAAACATTTTGCCTGAGCAAACACTATTTTCTTTAACTAGCTCTGTTTAAAAGTATTGAACATCCTCTCCTAGAACACAAAAGTCTTCCTGAGTGAATTTAAAGCATGGGACCACCTTTAGAGATGCTTTTAATTGGGGAAATGGATAAAGGAAACACCCTTTAAAGAGCTATTCATGGAATTAGCAATTCCCAAGAGGTTATAGCCACGGTGGGTGCTGCACCTATGGCAACTTTCCAATAGCGTGGGCCATTTTGTGGCGCCAGGCTCAGATTCTTTTGTAGCAGAGGCGTCATCATTATGATCCATCAATAGACAGCTCACTCCATAAATATGCACATAAATTCAAAATCTTAGTGGTGGTATTATTATTCTAATGGAAATACTGTACAACTTAAATCAGTAGAAGTACTGCATTTAATTTGGAAGTCAAGTTTCTGTGACAATGTAGGACTGCCTTGAAGAATCCCATTTACTTGGTGGCTCCTTCATCTCTGATAATGGACCTTATTTTGGGGGTTACCTGAAAGCTGATTATATTTAGGGCCTTGGAAATCATCAATCACTTTGTTTTTGGTGACTCTTGAAATGGTATTGTGAAGTGTGTATTAACCCATCTATTCATTCATTTATTCATTTATTCTTTCAATAAATATTTATTGAGTGTCTCCTGTGTGCTAGAAACCGTACTAAGCCCTGGGGAATCAGCAGTGAACAAAACAGACGTCTTGCCCATATGGCACTTATACTGCATTGGGGCTGAGGGTCAGAAAGTTAGGGTCAAAGTCTGGCTCTGCCATTAATCAAATGGGTCCCAGTTTCTTCCATGAAAAAACCATGAGGCTTGGGGAAGTTTTCAACCTAAGGCACCACACTAGAGGGCGTTTGGAAATATGTAGGGAGACTTTTGTTATAATTATAATTTGGGGATGCTATTAGCACTTAGCATCAGAGGTCAGGCATGCCAAATATCTTTAAGACAGGGTAGTCTCTCACCAGGAAATACTGTCCCACCCAAAATGCAAATAAAATTCCCTTTGAAAACCCCCTGATGGTTTCTAAGCTCCCTTCCATCTTTAACACCATATAAATTTGGAAGAATTGGCTTCTATCTCTTCTTGAACAAAAAAAAAAAACCACACACAAGTAGGTGCTTGCTATCTCGGAAGACACATTTAAGGAAGAGGATTCCTGTCAATCCTTCATTTCTCTTGGATCTTCTAACTGAAAGTATAAACCTAGAGTCTTGTGAAAATGAAAACGCAAGCCAAAAACACATTTGCTCGTTCCAAGAACAGATTACCATCAGAAAGGTGTCTGAATTCTTCTTCTCCCCAAAAGAAAGTACATTAAGAGTCTCTTACAACCTTGAGACGACTGTGAGCGTCCTCTATCAAAAGAGATGCCCTACTCACACCACAGACACAAGGAGCATAAATTACCTGGAATCTGAGTCCATCCTGAACAGAATTTTGTGGCTTAATTTACCAAATTGATCTCAGAACCACTCTCCAGCTCTTCCTGAACCACAGTAGATAATGTCAGTGTTTCCTTAGCATTAATCTATTTATGGTGCCTAATATCTACAAATGAGTTCTATGATGTTCCAACGTGTTTCCCCTTCTTAAGCTGTCCTTCTTTGGAGATTTTGTTCACTTGCCTCAGGGGAAAAATAGTAAATGAAATCAACTGAGGGGGAGGGCTGAAAACTTGAACTTCTAACTAGTTCTTGAACTTGAAAACTTGAACTTCTTCCCAGGTAATGGTGATGCTGCAGTTGCCGGTCCCTGAACTTCACTTTGAGAAGCACAAGTTTATACAATTTCTTTTAAGTCCTTTCTGGGCTGAGTAAATGTCAAAATTATTCTGTAGCAGTAAAACGCAAAAGCTGATTCCAGAGTCTGACCCCATTTTTAATGCCTATGTTTGGTGCCAAACTTTGTCAAACACTGAACCTCACCGTTCTCACTCAGAAGGACTGATGGCCACTAATTACTAATACAACACCAAAAACAAACAAACAAACAAAATTGCATCAGTGGGGTTTCTACTCAGCCCAGTGATGGAGCAGGTTAAGAGTAATGATGAGAATTTCTTATACTTCACAAACTTTTAAAATAGCCCTCCCGATCTGTTCTCTAACCCAACCAAATCTGGAAGATTGAACTCAAGCTTGGCACAGTGGAATCTGGCCATTGAAGTGCAGCTCATAATGAAAGCCAACACTCTCCACGAATTGATTCGATTCTGGTTCAATTTGACAGTGATGGCTTTTTCATAAGGTCTTGCTGCCCTTCAGGGTACCATCGCCAAGATGGCACTGACCAAGGGCAATCTGAACTTCCTAAAATTGGGACGTGCTGCCGCACAGATTTACAAGACTTAGTATAAGGACTGAGGTAGAGTCCCAACTTGGATACTTTCTGCCAGTAACCATGAGTCAGTGATGTGAACTCTAAAGAACCCTTATCTGCAGAATGGGGAGAGGAAGATCTGCTCCAAGGCTGGTTGTGAGGACTTAACGGAATTATGTACATGAAAGAACTTTGTAAATAGTGGAGTGCTACACAAGGCAAGCATTTTAACCTTCAGAGAGGTTATCAATTTAATAGTAAATCCCATCTAATGGTAAGCCATAGGGAACAGTCGTTCTGTTTATTCCTGAAACTTCATGCAGCAGCCTAAATGGGCTAGAATTTTCTGAATTAAATGTGTAGACAGGTATCCACAAAAACATAAAGATGAGTTTTTATAAATGTAGGCTAACTATATCTACAGCCTAAACAAGACATTCGATCTAATTAGAGAGAGATCCAAGTGCTTTTCAGGTTGCTGGTCATTCATACTAGTTTCTCTCATCTTTTAAAAACACATGTACAGAGCCTGCAGTATTTCTAAAATTCCCAGGGGGGACGTCAGTGTCTCCCACCAGTGTCATCCAAGGTATATGCTTGACATACAGTAACTGAGACTTGGATTTATGCTTTACATTATGTAGTTTTCAACTTTGAAAAAGGGCTTACTACTTTTAAGGCTTAATATAAAGCTGCAGTAACCAAAACAGTGTGGCATGGAAGACAGAATAGACATTTAGATCAATGGAACAGACTAGAAGGTGCAGAAATAGACCTATATATGGTCAATTAATTTTCAAGAAAGGTGGAAATATGAATAATTTAATGGAGATAGAATAATGTTTCAAAAATGGTGCTAAAAACCATGGGACCATCATAAAAAACAAAACAACAATCCAAAAACCTTGATCTGTACCTTGCACTGTACACAAAATTCAACTCAAAATGGGTCACAGACCTAAGTGCAAAATTTAAAACTATAACACCTCTAAAAGAAAATGCAGGAGTAAATATTTGTATTCCATAAAGCAAAGATGTCTTAGCTATAACACCGAAAACGTGATCCATAAAGGGAAAAAAATTGACTTCATCAATCTCTATTGATAAATTGAACTCTCTCAAACTAAGAAATTCTGCTTTTTGAAAGATACTGTCAAGAAAATTAAAAACCAAGCTATAGACTTGAAGAAAATATTTGCAAATAGCATCTGATTAAGGATATGTATCCAGGACATATTTTTTTAAAAAACTCTAAAATCTGAATAAGAAAACAACAACCTAATTTTTAAAAAATGAGTAAAACATTTGAACAAAACCCTCACCAACAATGTACAAGTAGCAAATAAACACATGAAAAGATGCTGAACACCATTATTTACTGGAGAAATACAAGTTAAAACCACAATGAGAAACCACCATACAGTTACAAGAAAGGCTAAAATTAAAAACAAAAATATCTGACAATACCAAATGTTGGCCAGGATGCAAAGTTATTGGAACTTTTATTCATTGATGGTGGGAATGCAAAATGGTTCAGCCACTTTGGAAAAGCATTTAGATATTTCTTATAAAGATAAACATATACTTCCACATAACCCAGCAATCACATTCTGACGTATTTACCAAAGTGAAGTAAAAATGTATGTTCACACAAAAGCATGTTCATGACTGTTTAAGGCTGTCTTACTCTTAATTGTTCACAACTGGAAATATAACACAAATGTCCCTCAACCGTGTAACTGCGTAGTAGATAAACAAACTAATACACTATACAATGGAATACTATTAAATAACAAGGAGTAAAGTAATGACATGTACACAGCACGGATGAATCTCAAATACACTAAGATAAATGAAAGTAGCCAGACCCAAAGGTCTACATACCGTATTATTTTATTTATATGACACTAGGAAAAGCAAAACGATAGAGAGAGATAACAGATCAGTAATTGCCAGGGAATGAGTATGGGTGACAGGTTGTCTGCAAAGGGGCCACACAGGTGAATTTTCAAGAATGATGAAACTATTCTATATCTTTATTATGGAGATGGTGGTAGAACTGTATGTATTTGTCAAATCTTATAGAACTGTACACTACAAAGTTCATTTTACTGTAAAAATTATATCTCATTAAAATGAAGAAAATGTATCAATCCATTTTCAAAAGATTATGTTAATTATTGAATATTGTCTGGAAAGTACACATTGTCTTTTTCACCCTCTTCTGGGATAATAACCCAGCCTGGTACAAGTACGCATGAGCATTGTACCAGATTGACAAGGGCTATTACAGTAGTAATGGTATCTCTCCCACCTTCCTGTGACAGCTCTATGTAAACCATAGGTCTAGAATGAATTAGAGGATGTGAAGTGATTATTGACGTTCATCCATCCAACCCAGGGCCTGAAGCAAGAACAAGGCTGTGAAATGTCTACCAGGCAGTTGAGGCAACTCAGAAAGCATGCTGGAGCCCTGACTTGGGGCTGGGCTAAGATCACAGCTACCGCAGGCTTAGAATTCTGCAAAACAATAATTAGGTACCCCACCGAGGGAGATGCCTTGCGTGAGGTAGGTTTTAATGACACATATCCCCTTTAAAACTATTTCAGTGCTAAGAAATAAGGAAGTGATGAAAAACCGTGTCAGTAATCACTGGCATTTATTGAACATTTATATCCCTGTGCTTTACACATGATCTTATTTATTCCTCATGGTTACTCCATGATACGGATGTGAGTATAATCTACATCTCATAAATAAGAAAAACAAGCCATGGAGAAATCAAGTAGGTGTCTGCAAATCCCCGTTAGGATATGGTGAGTCCAGTATTTGAGCCTGAGCTCTGAACCCAGTTCTCCAAATCCTGTTCTCCTAACCAAGGGAGAGGAAAAATAAGAAAGTCAGTTTTGTCTTTTTGTTTTTAAATTCTCTTAAAGTGTTCTTGGAGGTACTCAAAAAGCCAGTGCAGCCAACTCTAATGGATCCCAACCCTTATTATTAATGTCATAGAGATACATATGTATACTTTAATTTAAAATAACTCCCTTGCCCTCCTCCTCTTTGTTCCTGTTCATCTCCCCCCATGCACCAGCCAAATGGTGTACCAGGCTGTGTAGCTAACACTTGCATAATAACTTAAGATCTCACAACCCCTCTATTTAACAGGCAACAATGTTACCAAAAATAACTGCACACATATTAAAGGCAGGAAGTAAGAGGTGGGGGGGAATCTGTCAATATGTTTGGAAATGTACAATGAAAAGCTGGTGGAATGACTTTAACTTTCTAAAGTCACATCGTTTGGACATTTGGACTAAACAAGGTCCTATTGGACCATTGTGCAGGAAGCTGCAGAACTTGAATTGAGGCCAAGCGTGGGGAGATGGTGCAGGGTTTCAGTTCTAAGTCACCAACATGTGGCATTTTGCAGCAGCGGTTGTGACAGAGAGAGGGTGTGAGGGAACGAGAGAGTGAGAGAGAGGGAATGAGAGGGAGAGAGGGAGAGATACAGAGAGAGAGAGAGAGAGAGAGAGAGAGAGAGAGAGAGAGAGAGAGAGAGAGAGAGAGAGAGAGAGAGAGAGAGAGACTGTGATGTACTTGCTAAAAGGAAGCTGCAGGCACACTTCCAGAGACTGGAACACACTCAGCTTAAAGTACTCAAAGGGCTTCTTTTTCCCACTGCTCTTAGGTTCCCAAGGATGACTGAGTGACCTCCATACGACTTCCCAGAGGGCCAGCAGGGTTAGCATAAGTGAGCCCTGGTGATGTGCTTCCCCACACATTCTGAGGGGACAAGTGGCAAAGAAAAGTGGCAAAGGGTAGATCAGCATTCTAGAAAACCCTCCTCATCCTCCAACTTAGAAAAATACCATCAGCACTGATGAAACTAATGAACCAGAAGAATACGCCATGCATGGCTTTTATACAGGCAGTTCTATCAAGATGCAGAACAGTGGGGCCTGCAGTGTGGCACTGCCTCTTCCAGGTACAGCTTCAATGATTTTTATCTCAGCTTGGAACACAAAGTGTGTTCTGATACTAATACTGATAAAAGCATAAAGGCTGGCGCCATCTGCCATGGCAACTATCAAGATGGCAGATGCTTTTCATCAGCTTTATCTGAACTTTGCATTAATGGGAATTCAGAGACTGTGGGTGCGTTTTCAAAAAAGAAAAAAAGGACATTAAAATGATAGCACTCCTCTGAATAGAACCAATTCATCAAATATCAACTTATTCTCACCGCCTTTATCTCTCTTGTAAGAAAAATAAGGGGGAAAGAATCTTGCTCTGCTTGTTGTTGTTTATTTTTTTATTTTCCTGTGCATGCACCACTCCAACTGCCTTGTGGCTTTATCCAGACATCTCCCAAGGACTCTGACCCTGGGGAATTAGCTATAGGGGGCGCTGTCACCTCCACGCAGACCTGCTGCTGTTGCAGCAAATAGGATTTAAATGGGCAGTCTCTGAGGGCAGGGCAAGCAGCAAAATAGTGTGTGAGTGCTCAGAGCATACCACAAGAAATAATAGAGGCATTTTTCAAGCTTAAAAAAAAATAAGAAGAGAGAGAAAAAAATAAATCATGTTCTAATAGTACTGCCTGGAACTGATATATATGTTTTTTTCGTGTGTGTGTGTTTTTTAAAGTTTAAAGTGTAGAGCAGGTATACCTCCCTGTCACTCATTAGCTACAATAGAACAGGACAATTCACTAAATTCCAAAAAGATGCTAATTACATTCATCCCATCAGCTTAGTTACACTGGCTAGAAAAGCATATAGGATGTATAAATACATGATGATAATAGCAGGCTGTGCACACAATACTGTTCTACTGGCTTATTACGTACTATTTTTATGTATTATTTTTCTATAGGGTATTTTCCCTCCTTTTTGGCTTGTTAATTAAGTGTATTTTTATATATCTGTCTATAAATGTATTTATTTGAGAAAGTTCACTCAGGTTTTTCTTATACGTAATATATCGGATTTCAAATGAGTAGATATATTTTATATTATTTCTCTATATATTGTTATGTCTATGTTTTATGTATACATATACACATAGACGTACACATAGAGCACAGAAATAAATATGTAAAGCATAGAAATATATGTATATAAGCATAAATAAACACACACACTTGACCAGTTATGTATCCATACATATTATCGCATATAGCTTAGCAATAAAGTAAACAGGAACATGTAAATTAGAAAAGAACAAACACATGACACATGTATACAAACATTTCAAGTCAGAAAACCTTTATAACTGCACAAATGACTACCAGGAATTGGAGAGAGCCCTTTGAAAAGAATTTTTTTCACCCTGAAGAGAAAAAAGAGGAAAATCAAAACCAGGGAGAATTAATAGAAAAAAATAATAAACAGCAGCAGCACCACGGAAGGGCCATGAGCTCGTTTGTGAAACTTGAGCTGGACCACTGACCTCCATCTAGCTCAGGGGCTATGGAAGGTATTTCAGAGAGCATATCAAACCTGCCCAGTTGGGTAGAGTAATCCAAGTTCAGCGAGTCACACAAAGAGAGCTCTGTGAGAACCTTCATTTTCCTCATGATCAGATTGATGGTAGTTTTTTCCCCCCAGCATGATCACAGGAATACTTTCCCTGTAATTTCTCCAAATAAACATTCACTCTCAAATACGTTTCCAATTTCTTGCTACTAAAAATGAGAGACACAGAGCGAGAGCGAGAGAGAGAAGAAAAGGAAGGAAGGAGGAAAGAAAGGAAAGAAGGAAGGAAGAGCCTATATAAGAGAACAATTGTTGGCGTGCTCTGCGCTGCATCCCACAAGCATTAGAGGGTGAAACTCTATGTTCCATGAAGACACAAGGAACAGAGTTTTGCTTTAATTTTTCATCTACCCAGTAGTCTACTTTTCAAACAAAAAGGAGAAGGTGGGCTGTATTTTAAGAAACAAACACTTTCATTTCAAATACCTTCATATGTCCCTCATCATCTCATGTAATAATTTATAACTTCCCTGGGGCTGAAAAGTTATCCTCAGCACCTTCCATAGATTTTTAAGTGTAAGGCATTGTTTTAGAGGCAAAAAAAAAAAAAA
The DNA here is from genome assembly GCF_964194185.1 of Rhinolophus hipposideros. Taxonomy (NCBI): domain Eukaryota; kingdom Metazoa; phylum Chordata; class Mammalia; order Chiroptera; family Rhinolophidae; genus Rhinolophus; species Rhinolophus hipposideros. Next base: position 39,315,430 of record NC_138060.1, on the reverse strand, counting down.
AAAAAAAAGCCGAAAGCCACATTATTCATAAGGAAAAACAAGTTTTAATCGATCTTTTTATTATAATAAATGAATAAACAACCACTTAGTCCTAACAATGCAATTAAGTACTAAATTTACAAGTTTATGTTTATAAAGGGACAAAATAAAAGTAAAGTCATAAAAGGAAAAACTATTACACACTGGGAGCAATAGGACATAAATACAAATCTTATCAGAAGGAGATAACTGAGAAAAGGCAGACTGAAAAGGTGGAACAATAAAAGGCCACGTGATAAGAAAGCGTCTTAAGTAGCAGAAAGCATCTGGAGAACAGGGTTTAAATGCCAGCTTTGACACTAACTCTGTATTCTTGTGCTCATTACTTATTTCCTCTGATCACTGAGATCTCTTTTAAAATCAGGGTTGAATTTTAGTCTTCCTTGGACTTTTAAAATAAACTATGACAAATTATTGTACGATCCAAAGTAAAAGTGTTACCTTCTTGTTTTACCCAGTAAGGCTAATAAAAGAGCATCATATTTATAGCCAACATTTCACAAAAGACAGAAAACTTTAAACCCCTAAATAAGAAGACATAATATCACATAAAGAACAGCCTTTTAATTTGAAGAGACTTTGTTTGAGAGAAAACTCGTAACATTATCCTTGTTTTTCTCACTGCACCATGAACCAGGGAAAATTTTGTCCCAGACCAGTTCTCATCCACATACGGGCATTTGAAAATGTGTTCCCTTCTAGTACGAATAACTCTATGATTCTAAATCTTGACATCCTTTCTTTCTAAATTCATACCTTCAAGTGAGAGATCATCCAACCAACTTGATCCCTAGTGCTTTGCCAATGGACAGCAATATCTATATTACACTACGTAAAAAAAAGGCAGCCTGAGAGTGCATACTGGTGCAGCCGCTATGGAAGGCAGTGTGGAGGTTCCTCAAGAAATTACGAATAGAATTACCATATGACCCAGCAATCGCTCTCCTGGGTATCTACCCAAAAAATCTGACAGCATTTCTCTATAGAGACACGTGTACTCCAATGTTCATTGCAGCTTTGTTTACGGTGGCCAAGACATGGAAACAACCAAAATGTCCTTCGATAGATGAATGGATAAAGAAGTTGTGGTACATATACGCAATGGAATACTATTCGGCGTTAAGGAAAGATGATATAGGAACATTTGTGACAACATGGATGGATCTTGAGAGTATAATGCTAAGTGAAATAAGTCAGACAGAAAAAGCAGAGAACCCTATGATTTCACTGATATGTGGTATATAAACCAAAAACAACAAAAGAACAAGACAAACAAATGAGAAACAAAAACTCATAGACACAGACAATAGTTTAGTGGTTACCAGAGGGTAAGTGGGAGAGTGGGGGGTGAGAGATGAGTGTAAGGGGGATCAAATATATGGTGATGGAAGGAGAACTGACTCTGGGTGGTGAACACACAATGGGATTTATAGATGATATAATACAGAATTGTACACCTGAAATCTATGTAAATTTACTAACAATTGTCACCCCAATAAATCTAATTAATTAAAAAAAAAGGCAGCCTGGAGAGGAAAATAAATTTTTAAAAACATTTTTATTTGTGTAACAAACACATCTCTGAAAAGTTTCACATAAACTCATTTTTGGTATACCAATCATATTTAAAGGCACCACAGGAATTTTTTATTCAAATTGATCACATAAGAACTTTTTCTTTAAAAAGTTAGAATTATATTTATAAATAATAACCTATGAATCTATCTTCTGTGTACATCTGCATTTTTACATATTGAGGTTACTTAAGCAAGGTCCACATGTATCGTAAGAGATAATTTGATAAAGACCAGTGCAAAACTATGAATTTATTTCCTCTGAGGGTCTAATTGTATTTCCCATGAACAGATATCTCTACTATAAATATCCTCAAAATAATAACGTAAGTATTCCAAAGTATTGGGGAAAGCACAGGATTCAGAACAGTAACAACTAAAATAACAGCTAATACACATTGAGTGTGTGTTTTGTATCAGGTGCTTTATACGTATCATCTCATTTAATCCTCAAAATACTCCCGTGAAAGAGATTCTGTTATTATCCCCATTTTACAAGTGACAAAATTGAGGCACTGAGGATGAACAACTAGCTGAGGTTTAGGCATCTAGGAAGTGGTGGAGCCAGAATTAAACACCAGAGAGTCTGCCTCCAGAGGGGTGCTCTTGTCCATTCTTCTTTCCAGGAAGGATGGATCAGAGGTGGAATTTTTCCCAGGAAATGATTTCATGAAGGTATCATCACTATTAACTACCAGCCCCCACGTCGCCGTGAAGATGGTAATATAATCACATTCATCTGCCTTCCCAATTTGTTGAAGTACTTTAGTGGTTCTCAAACTCTAGTGTATGAAAATCACCTGAGGTGTTTGCAAAAAATGCAAATACCCAGGCCTTATCACCAGAATTTGGGATTTACTCTGGATTAGATGAGTGGAAACAGTATGTGGCAATTCCATGAGTCAGTAAAGGCTCATGTTTGATTCTTAGGCCTCCATTTCCCTCTGTGGTGATACATGGCATTCCAAAATGGTCAAGTCTCCTTTAGCTGAGCCCATTCATTAGACAAACTAATTAAAAAAAAAAAAAAAGACACCCTTGAGTTATTTCAATGTAGATGTTCTTTTGACCACACTTAGAGACAACCTGAATTAGATGATATCTAAGTTTCCTTCTAGCTTCAACTCTTTGAATTTATCCTTAAAGTAATGTGTCAACCTTATGTTCTCTATAATTACCTTAATAGTAGGATTTGCCTATATATTATGTTGGTGCAAAAATAATTACAGTTTAAAAGGTTAAAAACAATGGCAAAAACCGCAATAACTTTTGCACCAATCTAATACGATAAGTAGAGAGCTCTGTGCACAATGACAAATAAGAAGATATAACTAGCTCTAATCTCATTCCTTCACTCATAATATATGTATTGCTCAAGCAATATGTGCCAATTAATGAACTAAGTGCTGGGGATTTAATGATAAAATGAAACAGATCTCATTCTTGCCCATATGGATTTGACAGTCTAAAGGGAAAGACCTGCATAAACAGATGATAAGGGTTATAAAGAGGAAATAAAGGTTGCAAAGGACCACATAATAGGGAGACAGATCTGCCTTAGTCAGGTTAAGTTAGGATATGCGTCAGTAACAAAGTAAACACCAAAACTCAATACAACACAGATTTCTTTCTCACCTGTGCTCCGTATTCAGCATAGATCTCTGCACTCCACATGGTCATGCAGACACTCGTGCTGAAGGAGATTCTACCCTTTGGGATGTTACTTATCACCACAGAGGGGAAGGGAGAGGGAGAATCAGACCTGAGATTTCACTGCCCATAAAATTACCATGTGCCTTTTCTGCTCTCCATTCATTGGCCAAAAAAGTCACATTACTCTACCTAAATGTAAGGGGCTTAGGAAATAGAGGGGAACAACTGAAATGTTTGGCAAGCATTATTGTGAGTCTCTGCCCAATAATCTAATCTGGCTCAGAGGAGTCAGAGATGTCTCCCTTAAAGAAGGAAAGTACAAACTAAGACTTGAAGGTCATATGAAGGGGATTTTGACAACAGTGAGGGAGGGGGTTGAGAAAAAGATGATCCAGGCTGAGGGAACCATAAAGTCCCAGAGGCAAGACAAGGCATGGCAAGTTTGAAGAATTGAAGGCCTATAACATGGCTAGATGGTAGAGATTAAAGCAAAGATTAAATACGGCGTATAATACCATGTTTCCCTGAAAATAAAACCAGGTCTTATATTACGTTTTGCTTCAAAAGACGGATTAGGGCTTATGTTCAGGGGATGCACTCCTGAAAAATCATGCTAGGACTTATTTTCCAGTTAGGTCTTATTTTTGGAGAAACATGGTATATTGCTTTATCTTAAGGGAGATAGAAAATCATTTAAAGGATTTTTAATTTAAAATTCACCTGTTTTAATAATAATTTTAGATAATCAAGTCATAAATTTTATTCACTGGTGACTATAAATGGTGTATATTTTTAAAAGCATTTCAAGACACCATTATAAGATATTCCTGGAAATAAAATATGACTTCTTATTCATAATTTCCTAACAGGATCCACCAATTGATAATCTGTCAATTACCAAATACTAATCCGTAAAACAGTGGTTTTTCCATCTTGGCTTCTTACTAGAATCCCCTGGGAAGCCTTTAAGAATCTCAATGCCCAATTAAGGCAAAATTTCTAGGAGAGGAACCAGGCATTGATAGTTTTAAAACTTCCCAGGTGATTCCAGTATGCAGCCAAGGTTGCGAATGAGAGCTCTATGCGTTTTCAGGAACAGTGATTCTCAGGGGGAAAATGCAGTGTGGGAATACAATAGGGAGTACCTAGGACTTCTTGGAACTACCCCTCATGCAAATTCTGTTAAGCCTCTTCCCTTTGAGGAAGAAGAATCCCCTGGGAGTAAGCATGCGGGGGTAGAGGGCACTGTTTTAAATGGAATTATATATCTCAGATGTGTTGGAAGTGTAAAAAGCTCAAAACAACTGATCTAGAGTACAGCTGTGAAACAGAACTTTCTGTGATGATGGAAGGGTTCTAAAATCCACATTCTCCCATATGGTCACTGCCATCCACATGTGACAACTGAGCCCTTAAAATGTGACTAATGTCACTCAGGAGCCACATTTTTAAATTTTATTTCATCTTAATGAATTTAAGTTAAAATGGAAATAAGCAAATATGCCTAGCCGCTAGCATATTGCATAGCACTGATCTTTATCCCTAACCTAAAATGGTTGTCTCAATGACACCTCACAAATACCACACATGCATGTGTCTACTGCTTAAGAATATTACATGGTCCATCATCTTTCTATAAAAATGCCATCTTTCAATCAAGGTGTGTGAATACATATATATGTTCATATATATGTATACATAATACATATGTATACATACATACAATACATATATACATAAGCTCACTTTCTAATATGAACCAGCAATTACTTCCCACTTGACAGACACATGATACTGAGTTAGTTGGAAGTTTCGAGGTCATCTAAGTCTTGGACTGTGAACCCAAATATCTAAGGAAGCCAGGCAGGCATAATAAATTAATGAAGCAAGCCATTTGCACATTAAATCCATAGAAATAGTGTTCCTTTACACACACACACACACACACACCCTTAGGAATCATTAGGAACCATTGGATAAAAAGTTAATTTTTTATTTATGCCCAGATATTTCTAGTAGTTTAAGATTGTTTTTTTTTAAAAAGATCAACAATGTACTCACCAAGTTTTTACAAACCATTAGAATTTATCTGATTTCTGAGATCAAACTGGCAGATTAGCTGACTATAGTTGATAAAACTGCCTCAAATTCCAAGGTGCTTTGGCATTTTTGGAATAAATACACACATCTAAAATGAATACAACTACTCCCAACGTGGAGGCATGGTTTTAAACAAATATTTACATTTCACCATTATTACATGACTATATTTGAGAGAAGCATAGGATTGGTATAATGGTTTATGATTTGGGTGAAGTTATTTAAGCCAAAATTTTTAAGAGAAGTTGAACTTTAAATTAGTTCAAGAAACGGAGAAATGAGATTTGGAAGATGTTAAAACATAAATTTGACATAACTGGGAAAGGGGAGAAGGAGACAAATATGTGAAGGCGAACCAAATCTAGCAGAGGTGGTTGGCAAAGAAATGGCATAGGATCACTGCAAACAGGCAAATCCAGCTCAAGTCCCTGGAGGCCTTCAAGCCACAGAGGAAGATTCATGTAATTAGAGCCATAAAGAGCTACTAGAGGATCAAGTCACTGAATGCTATAATCCTAGTGCCAGGCATGAGAAATGATTTGGGCAGCCATGTGCAGAATAATTTGGAGTGGATAGAGATCGTGTATTGGAGTCGAGGAAGAAGACTAGTCTGGTAATCCAAGACGTAAACTAGCAACTGGGTGCAAGTAGATATATAGGCAAGAATGGGAAGACTCAAAGTGCATCAGAAAACAGCACAGGAAATATCACAGCTGCTCAGAGAACAGGTCCACTGGGGACAATGTTCGTTTCGGGCAATGGCACCCACTGGCAGTGGCCTTCTCTGGGCATGGCTACTGCGTCCTTTGCACCCAGAAAACTTTAGCCGTTTACCTCCTACTTCCCCTTCATTAGGGCTCGCTCATATCTGCATGTCTCCAAACACTTCTTGAGCCTATTTATATCTTCAACATGCATGGTTTCTTGTTGTAAGCAGTTGCCTTTTGCAGGTGACTGTGACCAAGGACAGAGAGAAAGGCACTGAAGACTGCCCTGAAGTTTGGGGCTTAATGGGTCATTGGATAATAGAGACAGCGTAAGAAGAAAAAGCAGTAGGGGAAAATTCCAGCAGCTGAAGCATAGGAAATGGGATCGTGGCTACACGGCCACAGAACGAAGGTCAACAACAATTACTGTGTTAGAATGGAGGGAGCTGGAGGCGAGTCTCCATTTGGAATGCAGGGAGAGCAGTCCTACAAGACGAATCGCATTAATATGAAAAGATTATTATTGAAATCAAAAAGGTACAACAGAGGGCAACCAGAATGATACAAGGACTCAAGGACCTTAATTATTTACAAAGGTTGGAAACATAGTTGCTCTACTTTCCTCTATGAAAAAAAAAAGAAAAGAAAGAAAGAAAATGTAAAGAGAATTTTATAAGTATGTCCTCAATTCCAAGGTAGCAGAATAGCGGGAGATTTGCAAAGACTAAATTCCAAAAAGAGAGAAGAAAGAAGGGGCATGTACTTAATCCCAGAAAGAACATGGTATTAAATAAGTTTTAGCGGGATTTCTTTACAAAGACAGGGGTAAATTTACAGTGAAACTACTATGCAAGTTCAGATTGCTAATATATGTGTACTGTACATATGCATATGTGTATTTATACAAATACTATATATTTTAAGGAGATAAGCATTACAAAGGAAGGTAATTATGGGGTGGGACAATTGCAGACTCAACTAGACTTACAGAGATTTCCTGTTCTAAAATTTCCTGTGTTCCATAGCCCTTCCATGTAATTTTCAATGTTTTGAGTATCCATTGGCAATACAGACTAAACACTAAAACGATCTAGAATGATATTCAAGTGAAACTTACAGGAAAGTAAATCTGATCTTGAGCTGTCAAAACACCACTTAAAAAACAGCATATTTACAATCAGTCAAACTAAGTAAGGAAACACTGAAGAAGGACTTCTGAGGAAGAAAGCAAAGCAGCATTGAAAACCCATTTTACCCTGGCCACCAGGTACTAAACGCACAACAAATTCACAATGGACTCGGATATTTTCCATCCACACTTGGACCTAATTATTAAATAAACAAAAATATTTATTAAATCCCTATCATACACTCTGCAATCTGTTTTGCAACATGATATAAAACAGAAATATAAAGACTGGTGGTCCCTATTTCCAAGAAATCCAAGCTTGCTCATATATTCCCAGGACTGAACACTGTACCTACTGTGTTTCCTCGGAAATAAGACCTAGCTGGACAATCAGCTCTAATGCGTCTTTTGGAGCAAAAAATCAATATAACACCCAGCCTTATATTATATTATATTATATTATATAGACCCGATCTTATATTATAGTAAAATAAGACCGGGTATTATATAAATTTTTTCTCCAAAAGACACATTAGAGCTGATGGTTCGGCGAGGTTTTATTTTCTGTGAAACATGGCAGCACTTAATTAGTGTTCAATAAATCAGGGATCCTAAGGGAACAATATCAGCTATTGTGTATAGAGAACTTACTAAGTGCTAGACTCTTAGGATACATTCTCACATTTAATCTTCATGAAGATCCTGTGAAGTAAGTACTTTGATCCATACTCAATGGAGGCACAGAGAGTCTAAGTACATCATCTAAGGTCACACAGCCTATAAGTAACAGAAACAGGACATAAACCCAGACCTATGTGCTTCCTTCCGTCTAAGCTACGATGTAGCCTATAACCTAGTTGTGAAAACAAGATAAATGCATGTGAAACAACAGTAAGCAATGAAAAATACTTAAAAGCTAGGGGATAGAGTACAGATTCCACATGTTAGAGAGATTCAGAGAACATGACGCCAGGAGTGGTCAGGAACTTCTTAGAAATGGGACCAAGAAATGGGCCTTGAATAACTAAAGGATCAGGGGAAATGTCACCCAAAACCAGCTGTGTGGTTAGCTAGTAGAAAAGGTTAATGGCTGCCAAACATGACTGGGAAAGTCTGAATTAAGGTTGAAAAGAGCAACTGGTACAGGAAATAGGTATGTATATTTCCCTCATGAGAATCCCTTTGTGACAGGAAAGAGGAAATGTTTCAAAACACTGAACCTGGCTTCTTAGACTTTTGAAAGGAAAGTTGGTATAATTTACAATAAAAAGAAGGCAAAGTTTTATAGTACTCCTTTCCACTTCTGCCTAAGATTTCAGCTGACCCACATTAAAAGAGAGGTAATTTCAAAATTAATAGCAGAATTTCGTGTTGCTAAAGCTATGCTATTCAGGATAATAGCCACTGGCTGTATATGGCTGTGGAGCATGTGAAATGTGGCTGGACCAAAATGAGATGTTCTGTAAGTGTAAGATATACACCATTTTTGAAGACTTAATGAAAAAAAAAATGCAAAATATTCCATTATTTTTATATTGGTTACATATTGATAATATTTTGCATGTATTGGGCTAACTACAATACATCATTAATTTCAGTTGTTTCTTTTTACTTTTTAATGTGGCTACTAGAAAAATTTTAATTACATATGTGGCTCACATTATATTTCTATTGGTCATGTACATCATAGTTTTATAGGGATGCCATAAAGTATGACAGACTGGGTGGCTTAAACAGCAAAAATTTATATTCTCACAATTCTGGAAGCTAGAAGTTCAAGAGCAAGGTGTTGGCAGGATTGGTTTATTCTGAGGCCTCTCTCCTTGGCAGGTAAATGGTTGTCTTCTCCTTGTGTCTTCAAATGGTCGTGTGTGTGTGTGTGTGTGTGTGTGTGTGTGTGTGTGTGTGTTCTAACCTCCTCTTTTTATAAGAACACCATATGGGTTAAGACCCACCCTAATGATCTCATTTAACCTTAAATCCCTCTTTAAAGACACTGTCTCCAAATACGGTCACATTCTGAGGTACTGGGGTTTAGGACTTCAACACAAAAATTTTGTGGAGATATAATTCAGCTCATAACAGGTCAACATCATGTTAAAAGAAGGAGGGCTGGAGATGTTCTTTCATTGAGCACGATACTTTCTGAACTGTTTTTAATGTGCTTTAATGTGGATCTGAAGCGAAAGTTAAGAGGGAGCAGAATTTCTAACTAAGCTAAACAAAATGTGAAGAGCAAAGCAGAGAGAGGAGAAAATATAGACTGACAAACACAAATGAGGAGGGGGAACAAAGAAGCAGGAGAAAAGGCCAATAATGTCATTGAGAAAACAAAGATTTTTTTTTTTATTTTTTATTAAGGAAGTTGTGGTAAAATTTGTGTGACAAGAATTCCAAGGGAATTTTAAGAACAAGAATGTCATCTAATATTTAATTTAATATGTCTGCTTTGCCGGGACTGCTGCAAGGAAGCCCTTTTATGACCAGCAAAACTACAGCAACTGCCATAGCACTCTTACAGCAAAATATACAACTGCTTTGTGTAAATACACGCGTAGTTGCTTTGAAAAACCAAAGCAAAGGGGACAGTGTGCAACAGAGTTAAGAGACCAACCACAAAAAGCAAAAAGTGAAGGAAGTCAGGAATCCAATTAGTAAAAGGCATTGGAAAAGTTGATGACTAGAAGAAAGTGGAGTCCACTGAGACCAGCCTTCATTGCTTCAGTGGGGAGGAGCGTAAGAAAGGGTGTGGGGGTCTCAGAACAGCGATAGGAGTGAGAAGGTCAGCAGAAAGGGAATGAGAGAGAAAGCAGCTTAGGTGTCCTGGGCAGTCGAGGATGGGTCATAACCCTTTAGAAAGAGGAGACAGGGTCAAAGCATGAGTGGGTAAAGACACCTTTCTGAATCACATGGGATGAGACCCTCATGCGGGATGGGATCCCCCAGTCCATGTCTGAATGACATCACACCTTGAAAAATAACCAGCTTTCTTGGCTCTCCTAAAGGAGAGTTGCCAGCCCACCCAGCAAAATTCTGCTGTTTCCTGCCAGCTTTTAGGGCCAAAGGACTTGCCCTCAAGCCATGAGTTCCATCAATATTTAAAGCCAATTCCAAAGTGGTAACTGTGGGAGGAAAAGGGCCAACTGCCTAGTATACTTTTAAAAAATAATTATTATAATCTACGGTCTTTAACCTGTTAACAATGCACTGACAAACCCTGAGCTTGCTATTATTGGAAAAAATGATGCTGGGACCAGAACAGCGACTGCAGATTGATTGATTTTTTTAATTTAATATTTGTTCATGGGGAGGCTGGCTTCTTTATTGTGGCGGCACCTGCTAGTGCCATTATAGTTACAAGGCCTGTTGGAGAGACTTTATGGTGAAGGCTTATTTCTATTATAAATACCGGTTGGGGTGGGTGTTTAATATCCCAACAGTTTACTGTTATACTGGGTTCAATCAAGTCTGGCCATATTGTTAAATCACACACATCATCATTGCACAAGTGTGTGCACACACGCACACAGAATTAAATGTTATGCCAAAATCAACATCATTAATTAAGTTGTAGAGGAAATATTATCCAAATCAATCCTTAAATTAATCACTAACTTCAGATCTAGAATATGTACAAACAAGTGGCTTAAACTTCATGTTTTAAACCTAACTCAGTTATAAAAGCTGAATTACTAAAACTATATTATAAAAATACATACCTTTGATTGCTAAAACTATCTCAAACAAGCAACTCAGCACATAGATTTCCATTTACTCAACAACAATAAAAGAATATTATTACAGGTCATTTTTCAATTAGTCAAGAAATAATTGTTAAGCACTTATTCTGTGCTTAACAATCATTCCATTTCTATCACAACTTCACAAACTTGAGTACATACTGTAAAATATTTCCATATACTACATGGTAGTAAGTGTAGATTCTATTCCCCTATACCAATGTCTCAAAATGAGTTTTGATTTTGGAAGGTGAGATTTCCATCCTGAACTGAGTAATCTAGTAGTTGGGAGCACAGGTTAATTAACATCAGATTCTCTTGGATTCCAGTTCCTTTCTTCATCTCAGCTCCTTTCCAGCTGTGTGAACATAGGTTGGTTAATTAACTTACCTATTTTTCATATTTTCTCATTAGTTAAACAAAAGTAATAATAGAGTCTACCTTGAAACAAGAGCAGGGTGATATTTATTTGTTGTATTTATCTAATACTTAGGTAGGACTCTCCATGTGCCAGGCAATGTAGTCAGTACTCTACAAATATTAAACCAATTAATCATCATAACAACCGTATAAGTTAGGTTCTCTTATCCTTATTTTACACATGAGGGAACAGGCACAGAGAGGTGAAGTAACTTGACCAAGATCACACAGCAGAGCTGGGTTGTAAATACAAGCAGTGTGATCCCGAAGTCCACACAAAAATACTTGGAAATAAAAAATATAAGAGCAGAAATTGAAAAAATATTGAAAAGTTTGAAATATATACTTGAGGCAATATTTTGGGAAGGAGAAAATATAGTATATAAAGGGTTCAAAAAAAAGACATAAGAAACCCATAAAGTTCAGCATCCAACTAATAAATTTCAGAAAATGAGAACAGAGAAGAAATTATTTTTAAAAACCATTGGATAAAATTTACAAAATAGCAGGATATGAATTTCTAGATTAAAAGAGCCTGTAGAGTACCAAGCACAATAAATGAAAACAATTGTTATCAAGTGCCATAGACTAAATATTTCTGAACTCCCAAAATTAATATGTTGAAACTTATTTTCCCAATGTGATATTATTTAGAGGTGGGGCCTTTGGGAGGTGATTAGGTCTTGAAAACAGAACCATCATGAATGGGATTAGTGTGGCTTTATAAAAGAGGCCTCAGAGAGATCTCTCACCCTTTCACCTGTGAGAACACAGAGAGAAGGTAGCCATTTGTCTATATACCAGGAAGCAGACTCTCACCAGACACAGAATCTGCTGGAGCCTTAATCTCAGACTCCTTAGCCTCCAAAATTGTGAGAAATAAATTTCTGTTGTTTATAAGCTAACAAGTCAGTGGTATTTTGTTATAACAACCAAAATGGACTAAAAAGCAAGTCACATTGAAATTACAAGATAACACATATAAACAGGCCTTAAAAACTTTCTGTAGGGAAATAAAACACATCCTATTCAAAGGAGAGGCAAAACAGTGCCATCACATTTCTTAATGGCAGCATTAAAAGCTAGAAGACAATAAAGGGATGATCTAAAAATCTCAACAACAAAAAAAACAAAAAAAATAGTTCCATACTAGAATTCTATACCCAGCCAATCGACTGGTCAAGTGTGAGATAGAATAAGGGCATTAGAAGATATATAAGATCTCAAAAACTTTACCTCCCATGCACCCTTGCTCAGGAAGCTCATGAATATATCACCCATCAAAAGAAGGAACTCAAACCAAACCAAACAAACAAAGGAGAAAAAAACACACATGGGAACCAGGAAATAGGCAATTCCAAAGATGATAGTGAAAAGAGACTTCAAATAATAGCTCTGCAGTAGCCTACAGAGCAACCCACCCATACATGAATAGAAGGATCAAGGGGTCTAGTCTCCTGGAAGAACAAAAATTAAAATACCTGGTAGATTATTGAAGGCATTTGATTAATGAAAGGAGTTTTTAGAGCCTGAAGAAAGAATTAGTGATATTTATATAAAAGCTAAGCTTTTGTATTATAAATGCCAAGAAAAATCAAAGTGCCGTAAAATTTTCAGCTGTAAATAATATTTATAAAGCCATAATAAAGCAAATGCTGAAATTGAATTTTTCAAAATCTTTCAAATAACTGTAATGAAACAATAGGAAGATGAGAGAGGGGCCATTGGGAAGCTGAATCTTCATCTTCCAAAGTAGGAAATCAGTAAATTATATTTAAAATGGAAAATTCAAGAAACTGGAACATAAGCTTGTTATTTTAAAATATGAAGATAAATATCAGAAGATAGAGCTAAAGTAGTTGAAAGTGGCTGTCTCTGGGGAGGAGGACTTCAAAGATGGGGGAGAAGATGGAGCAGGAAAATAGCATATTATTATAAACCTTGTAGTAAGGTTTATAATAATAAAGTTTTATTATAATAAGTAAGTTTTTTCTTTGCCCCCTCTTTCAATTTGTTATAATATGTACAACCATCATTCTGACAATAAAAATTAAACATAAAAGGCTTGAAGAGAATTTGGCACATAGTATGTGCTCAATGAATATTTGATGTTGATGTTTATGCTGCTGTGATCTTTGTTAAAGCTGAAACACTAAAAGAATAATCAATCCATATTCTGCACAACAGCCCTAAGGTAAGTTATTTCATACCTCTCTATTTCTCCATTCAAAGTAAAGAGGCTTAGTGAATCAAATTCTACACATGCTAAGATACATGTAAATTTGAAAATGCACAAAAAGTACTGGTGGTCTATTCTCTAAAAGTGTACTCGAATGTTTTCTTTAAGTTAAAAGAAAGTTTAACTAAAAGTTTAGCTTTTTCTATTATGTTGTAACCAGAATGCTTCAAAATCGACAACGTTTAGTTTAAATTTAAAACCCTAAGACTGGGGTGGTCACCAAGGAAATAGAGAAGAGAGGAGAACCAAAAACAGGTGCGGATCACTCCAACACTGAGAGAATGGGGAGGCGAAAGGAAACTGAGAAATGGCTGATGAGGTAAGTGGAACACCATGACAGTATATTGTTCTGGAGCCAAATGAAGAAAGTGCTCTAAGAAGGAAAGAGCGATAATGAGCCTTATATCATCTTCAGATGCTATACAGTTTTAATTTTTTTTTGGTAAAAATAGTTATTGTAATAGAAAGATACAAAGTTGAAATGTCACTTGAAATTCTACTCCTTAAGTAGAGATAATCACAATTAACATTTGGTGAACCACTCACAATTATGTGTAAGTAGATATAATATTTCTATACTTGCTATTACCTATCTACATACAATTATATGTAAATGAATTATATTATTTATGCTATTGTATAATTTGCTTTTATTAGCCAATAATATGACATGGCCATGTTTCTATGGTCAAGAGATATATGTTTACATCATAATTTATTCAAGAATGCATCGTATAAACACATATAGCATAATTTATATAATCATTACTCTATTGATGGACATTTAGGCTGTTCCAATATTTCAATACTATATGTACAATATTGCAATGAGCATCCTTGTTAATATGATATAAAATTCTTGATGTCTAAAGCTTCTTTTCACCTAATTAAATATTTGGGGCAGAAGGAATCCATTAGATTCAGAAATAGTCACATAGTTTCTTTATAAAAGAAAATAATTTGGAATGAGCTGTTATTATAAAACCTAGCCCCTGATCTTGGTGTCTCAAAGATGAATATAATAAAACGTTTTCTTGTTTAGTTTGTGTCAATTCACATTAGTCTAAAATTTGGTGAATATGCCAGCACAGATGCCCTTTTGAACTTATTATGCTGTTATCAACCTACAGCACTGTATTTTTAGAATACTTAGAAAATCATTTTCCCATAAGTTTTCCTAACATTATAATTTGATAGTTAAATCAGTCATCAGGCCTGTAGATATAAAATTTAAATATTTAACAGAGTGTAGTTCCTGCTGCTTGAATTTCAGTGTCCACCAACTCAGGGTTGAGTTTGGTAGGAAGCAAAAGAGAAATGAAAACTCATGTTGTAGCTTACTTAATCATTTGGGCAGGCAGACTCTGAAAGCTTATAGAAATTCTTGTGCTGTACTTACCATCATCCAACAAATTAGTTCAATAACAAAGAATTTATTAGGGTGGGGTGACTTCATCTCTCTCCCTCTCTATGTATAATATTAGCTACACGGTGCAGATAAACATGAGTGCGTGCCTCTATAGATAGATACCCACAGAGTCTCCAGATGAAATGTACTATATACAGAAAGAGTAAGGTGTTATTGGTATGTAAAATAGAATCCTAAAATTGTGAAGCAAATTATATTATAGGAATACTAGGCACCACATGGTAAACAAACAAACAAATAAGCTTTAAATCATTCATTTCTGTTTCCAAGAATATTAAATCTAAGACTTAAAGGCCTCTTATTTCCTTCCCCCTTCGGTAGGCTGTCCTTTCTTGTCTACATTTCTTGATATATATTGGCCTCTTCAAACATTCTACAGCCATAAAAATCTCAGGGAAACATTTCAGCACTTGACAGACCATTCCGAAATTGGCTGGCTCCGGGAGCCATGGGGTGCCATCTGTTTACTATGACTACTTGGGCATCCACAGGGCTCTTTTCCACTACAGGGATGATATCAAGGACTCTGCAGCAAAAGTGGTCACTCTTGGACCTCTCTAAATAGCCAATACGCCCAAGTGTCCAGGAATCTCAATGGAGACTTTTTAGGCTCTGTCAACTGTCACTGGAGAAAGAGATAAGGATCAAATAAACAGTTGCCATTAAGTCAGATTCCTCAGAAAACAGACACTGATACAGAGATTTGGTTGCAGGAGGTTTATTGGGGTGTGTTTTGGGGACCAACATTTGCGGTGTAAAGGAAGCCTAATGGAGAGGAGAAGTCAGGCTTTGATGCAATTACAGCAGAGGCCTCAGCCTATCCCATAAAGATCCAGGACTAGGATGGCTCCTCAGTTGTCCCTAACAGGACCTGGCCTCTGTGTCCTTGCACAGACCAGTTATTGGCTGTAGGCGAAGGAAGGGGTGTCACCTGAAACGAGAGAACTCTCTTTACAATTCCTGGACAGGGCCTGTGCTGCGAGTTATCAGAAGCCACCTCCTCCAGCAAGGGGAATGAGTGCCTGTGTCCTGAAGGGACATCCGGGAGTGCACTAAAGCACCTACTACACGCTCCTCCTCTCAGGAATTGCCTGCTGTCCTAGAAAGCCAACTCTATATAGAAAGTTCCAAACTGAAGAGGTGACCTTCATCTTTCGACAAAGGAGAGGAATAAAAAGAAGGTATTGTAGAGGGACCACGAAGGTTCAGTGACCTTCAAATCAGAGCCTCAGCAACTGTGGACACGTTTACTTTGAAAACTGCCGCAGTAGGTTTTAAAAGGCACATCGGATTAAGGAGCATCATAGAGTCTACGGTGAGGGTGCCGTAAATGAGTAGTATTTTTCTTAGGGTTATGAAATGGGAAAGTATGGCAAGATATAACCAACATCATCTACACTTGATGTTTCCTTAAAGTTTCATATCAGTGTCCTGTCCTTATCCTAGAGTCCATCCCTGATATCACCGACAGCACACATGTATGTCAACAGCTCTCTGCGTCTTTCGACCATCTTTCCTGCATCTCTCCTCTGTAGCTCCTGAAAAGTTGGGTAGGCTGAAAGAACCAGGGGGTTACTATCCCAAGACAGTCTCTCAAACAATAAGGGATGGAAGTTGTTGGATAAGTACCCCAGCCACATTGCGCCTTGGTGACACAATTTTGAAGTGTGTCCTGCAGAGAAGGCCCCCAGTTGCCTGCAGTGGCAACCCATTCATTCATACACCATTTACTGGCTCTCCTTTCTTTTCTGATTCCCCCAGTCCCTCTCTGTTTCTGGGATCCCCTCCCAATAAACAACCTGCACCCTAATCTTTCTCTCCACATATGCTGTGGAAGAAACCCAACCTAAGTCAACAGATGAAGATTATCTTCATCATCATCCATCCTTGTAAGGACGTCTCTAAATGTAGGGTGTGAATATGTCCCAGCTGAGGAAACGCTATTTACTTCTCCTCACCTTCTCCAAAAATTCTACAGAATAAACACTCTTTGGTGTCATCCCCTTTCTCTCCCTTAACGTGTTGGAAAGGATGGATGGATGGATGGATAAATAGCTAAATAGCAAGTGAGATGGGTGGGTGGGTGGGTGGGTAGATAGATTGATAGGTAGATAGATAGATAGAGTTCTGATGTTTTTATGACTATTCTTGCCCACATACAAAAAACCTGTAACATTTCTTTTTAGGAGAGATTCTAGCTATGTGAAATCTTTGAATTTGGCTGCCTGCCATCCATTACTTTCCTTCTGTTTATCATATTTTTAATTTCCTTTAAGAAAGCTGCCCTGCCCATACTCAGTCCCTGTGGACTCACAAGAGCGGACTTCATGAACCATAGCTTTCCAGTTCCTCCAGAAGCAGAGGCTCCGCAACCTCTTTCCTCTGTTTAAGCCCTACCCCACCCCACATCCATGACTTCCTGTTGCACTTAAAGTACAACTCAAACTATTTCCCTAATTGTTACAGACTGAATGTTTGTATGGCCAAAAAATGTGATGGTATTAGGAGGTAGGGCCTTTGGGAGGTGATTAGGTCATCAGAGTGGAATCCTCACGAATGGGATCAGTGCCCTTTCAAAAAGGACCCCAGAGAGCTCCCTCACCCCTTCTGCCATGTGA
The DNA here is from genome assembly GCF_964194185.1 of Rhinolophus hipposideros. NCBI lineage: Eukaryota > Metazoa > Chordata > Mammalia > Chiroptera > Rhinolophidae > Rhinolophus > Rhinolophus hipposideros. Next base: position 39,297,782 of record NC_138060.1, on the reverse strand, counting down.
GAACACAGCAAGAAAATAGCTGTCTATGAACCATAAAGGACACAGCAAGAAGATAGCTGTCTATGAACCATAAAGCAGGTTCTTACCAGATACCAAATCTGCCAGCACCTTGACCTTGAACTTCCAGCTTCCAGAAGTGTAAGAAATAAATATCTGTTGTTTTTAAGCCATCCGCTCTATGGTACTCTCTCATAGCACTCTGAACAGACTAACACACTGATCTAAAAGTTTCCAGGTGATCAGACCTCTCTGTCCTCATCTCATACCCTGCTGTTCAGTCTGGCTCTCCCTTCTGAGACCTGCCAAGCTCATCCTTGCCTTACCCCTCTACAGTAGTACTTTACTGGAAAATTCCTTTCCCAATTCTTTGTTTACCTGCTGGCTTCTTCTTATTATTCAGTTCTCAGACCTTATGTCACCACTTCAGAGAAGGGCTCCCTGACCACCCAATATAAGGTAGTTGACTCAAACCCTCAGTTACTATTGCATAAACCTTATTTTTATCAGAGCCCATGACAATATGAAATTACCATGTTTATTGATTTACTCATTAGCAAATGATGGTATCATTCTTGTTCACTCTATTATCCTCATTACCTAGAATAGTACCTAGAACATAGTAGGTATTCAACAAAGTTAAAATAATACATGAATGAATGAAATGTTGCCTGCTTATAGAGCAAAAAATATGCTTTGAGAAATAAATACAAAACATCTACTCTAAAATGTATCAGTCATTATTTTAAAACATCCCAATATCTAGAGGCAAGAGGTGTAAATAAACATGGAACACAGCAATCATTAAGATGACTACAGGCTATCAGTTTTCAATTGTCATTCCAAATTGTCTAGAGATGTAAAGTCTGAAGATCCTTTCAATTTCAAACTTCCTTAATACTACGGATTACATTATCCTAGATTGAGTTATTTGTTGCTTCACACTGTTAAAATAATAATGGGCTAGTTAATAAAAATAATATAATGACAACAATAGCAAGAAATCGATGTTACTATTTCCTTTGATTTACGGAGGTCCTCCCTCTAGATGGGGCATTGAAAGGCAGCTGATTTCTGAGTCAGGCAAAGAAATCCATCATAGTTATGGATACTTCAAGTCAAATCAGCAAAATGTGCTATCCGGGGTAACCCGTGAAATATGTTTTGCTAGATACTCCCAGACAAGGAGGAGGGAGAAACAGGTGTGCTATCAGGGATATGGGGCTATGTTGTTTCTGCAGGACAAAAAGGAGCAAGGCCTGAAAGATTTAGCACTTCCAGATTGACAACTTTGAGAGCCTGCTGTAATTTGACAGGGAAGAGGGAGGAGGCGGGACCCCCTTCCTCTACAGGATCAGCTCCTTGATTATAAATACTAAATAACTTTCTGGTTGAAAATGAATTTTCCTCCCTTACATGTATGTTCCTGATGCCCACTTTATTAATTCCTGTTAGGAAATGCTATTTAATTCCATCCACAGCTTGGTGACCTTTGTGTGCCTTCCCCACTTAGGAAATTCACAAGTAAATCACCAAGAAGTATGTACACATACACTTATAAAATATACATGTGCTTGAAAATGGAAATGCACCAAACTGCAACAAAAAAAGAAAGAAAGAAAAATGCTACATGCATTGCAGAAACCAGGCATATGTGCATAAGAGGTGGGAGGCAGGTGTTTGGGAAATCTTCACACCATCCCAATATTTTTCTAATGGTTTCCATTTCCAATGCAAAGGAGAATTTGGAAAACATTAGCCGCTGTGGTGTGCTCTGAACAGTGACATGTGGCTGGCAACGTGGTGGGTGGGATACCCCCTCCTCTTTTTCCTCTAACAAAGAAATAGGGTGAGTTTATTAAAGCATAAATGCCATTTTCCTCCTGCAATGTTAACTGTGTGGCTGGGATCCCCGAGGTACAGAGGCAGTCAAAGCAAACAGCTGTGCCACCTACTTGCAACAGTTGTACGCCCACCACTCAGCACCAAGGGGAGGAACAGGTCAAAGAGAGCCGTAAAGAGGATGAGGAACCTTGCTAAGCAGCTCCCCGTAGCCCGAGGGAAAATCCAGCCCTTCAGAGGGTAGGTATTGTGTGTGCGGCTCAGAGCACTGAACATTCTCTTGCAACTTCTCTCCTATAAACCACCTACTGCATTTTTATATTCTACAGTCACATAGACCAAAACAGTGTTTAGCAAATTAACAGAACGCTAAAGAAAAGGCATATCAACCAACCTAGCAGGCAGCCTGTCGATGATCCTGAGAGGGGGGTGGAGATAACTGCTGTTTTGGTGGCAAGTGGTTGCTTCACCATCCAAGTCTCTTTGTGGGGCTTGTGAAGGATGAGGCGCTCTGGCCAAGCTGTTATTAGGTTATCTTTGTGGAGCCTAAGGGTTGCCCCATGCCTGCCGGTGTCAACAGAGAACATAGTGGGAGGGCTTATGCAGAAGGAAACCGAGCTGTGCAGACATCCAGGGGCAAAGAGCTCTCTTCGCTTGTAACTCAGCTGCCTTGTCAGCCTGCGAGAGGCAGACTGTGGCGAGAAAGAACACTCTCTCTTGGCAAGCCTTCCTCTCAACTGTTTCTGTGCCTAAGTTTATAGGAGGAACCCTGCTAAGAGAAAAGTGTGAGAATAGAAAACCCTAGAATACGCCTTTCTTCGGAAATGGGACTCCTGGCTGCCCTTTGCCTGGAAAGGGCCACAAATACATAAGGATCCAGCCTGACGTGCTCACCCCTTGTGACTAACTCCATGTCTTGTGAGATAACACTATACCCCAGGGTCAGAAGGAGACAACAGTAAGTGGCCCCAGTTGGGAAGTGACCCTACAAATTGGACCTCAGTGGCAGTGTGCCCTGATCAACTAAGATCAACCTTATCTAAGACATTAGCCCTGCATCACCATCCACTCCACTCCTGGATATAATTCACTCTTTTCTGGACCAACGTTCCATTCCCCTGGACGCCTTGTTCCATCAATTGTCCCCTCTATGGGATCAACATAGACATATGATAGAGATACCATTCTTAACTCTTCCTTTAATTGCTCTCAGTTTCTAAAACTTGTCTTTATTTATTCAACACCCTTAATTAAAGGCCTTCTTTGTAGCGGGTACTGTTCCAGAGAGATGTCGATGGATGGATCAGTGGAATAAAATGATCAAGAAACTGTGCTTTGGAAGAGATACTATTCTAGCAAGAGAATACAGACAATAAACAGTAGATGTAATATATTAAATGTTAAATGTGGTGGAAAAAAGAAAGTATCAAGCCGAATAAGAAGGAAGCAGGAATGCAGAGCTTGGAGGGCCAGTGGCAATTGCCAAAGGTCAGGACTTTATGCATTGAGAAAACATTTGAGTCAAAACTTGAAGATGAGTGAGTTAGAGGATGTCTGGGGGCAGAATGTTCCAGACAAAGGGAAGAGCCAGTGCTAAGGTAGGAGCATGGCTGTCATGTCAGCAAGAAAAGTTGTATGGCTAGACAGGAGTGAGCAAAGGGGCCAGTCACAGGAGTTCAGGCCGATAGGAAGCAGAGAACAGCAGATGTCATAGATACTTCTTAGAACTTTGGCTTTGATGCTGAGAGAAACGAGAAGCCCTGGCAGTTTTCCAAGAGAGAAGTCATGTGATCTGATTCACACATTAAAGGGATCATTGTGGCTATGAGTATTATGGGCAGAGTAGCAAACCCAAATTCCCCATGGTTACTGACAGCTATCGTTTTATAGCCAATCTTCTTAAAGTTGTCTCCACTCATTATCTCCATTTTCTCACCTCCCATTCATTCCTCAATCTGTCTTCCATACCCATCAATATTGATAATGACCCCTTAGTGGAGAAATCCAAAGCGGGCCTTTTTATCCTTACTTTCCCTATAATTTTGGTAACGGTTGATAATCTTTCTCTCTTCCATGAAACCCCCTCCTACCTTGATTTCTTAGACACCATTCACTATTCTTTTCCTTGAATCACCTTCACAGGTCTGTCTCAACCTGGCTCTCAGACATTAGTGCTGCCCAGGTTTCTATATGAGGTCCTCTTCTCATTTAATACATTTTTCTTGGGCCAATCCCTCCCCTCCCATTATTTACATGCCCATCTTTATGTTAATGACTGCAAAGTTATTTCCTTCCCCAATCTTGCTGCTGACCTCCAGACCCATATATACAATTGCTTAATGGACTTCTGTACTTGACAGTGGAGTCCCCAGAGTTTCTATATAGAAGAAGTTTAGAAACAGTACTACATATTAGGAAGGGGCAGGCTGGGATTGTCTTATAACTGTCTTTGCCTAGTATTACACTGATTTGACTACAAGTGTATATATATAACTGGAATTGCCAACGAGAAGGCTAATTGAAATTATGAGGAAGGTATGAGCCATTCCAAGCTCATTTTTGGTACCACTGCAGACATTTGGGTGTACCATATATATCCAAAAATCTGTACAAACAAATCTGAATCCCTCAGCCCACATCTCCTATCTCAGGGAATGGTACTTCCATCTACCTAGTCACCCAAACCCCAAACTGGGCATCTTCTTAAGATACTGAGTACCTCCTCCCCCAGCAATTTTTTTCTTCTGGGTATGAATTCTGCCTTAACCCTTCTTCTTGGGACCCCGTTCGCACAACCCAGCCTTCAGTCTCCAAGGGCTTAGTTCTATGTACTACCCTCACAACAACTAGCTGTAGCCCCGCTCCAAATCACAAAATTATCCTGAACCACTACAATTCCTTCTATATGATCACTGTATGGTCGCTGCCTAGAAAATCCCGCTGCTGTGCCCTGCCCATTAGATCAAATCTTCTTGGATACTGAGTCCAGTCTAGAACAAGCCTCATTCTCTGGACACTGTCAAATGGGCTGCTGACTAGTCCCTTCAAGAGCCAGCTCTGCAGATGTGTAAGTTTCCAGCCACTGCTGCTTCTTTGTTGGCTTCTACTGCAGTCTGAACATGTCCTCAGCCATGCCAGCTTATCCGAGTTAGGACAGTTTGTGTTACTAAGGACAGGACAAGCTACCTGTAGCAACATTACTTGTAGCAAACTCAAACACAACAAAAGTTTTACTCTTACTCATGCCAGATTCTGAAATGGGCCAGGTAGGTACCCTACACCGCTTTCTGTCAAGGACCCCAGCTGCTTCTACTTTGCAATTCCATCATCTCAAACGTGTGCTCTCTAAAATTGCCAAAGCAGGACAGGTGAAGCATGGAGATGTTCCTTTCCTGAATGGCCTCAGAGCAGAAGTGGCACACTTCTGTGTACCTTCCACCGGTAAGAATTACCATATTTCCCCGAAAATAAGACCTAGCCAGACAATCAGCTCTAATGCGTCTTTTGGAGCAAAAATTAATATAAGACCCGGTCTTTATTATGTCATATTAAATTATTACTATATATTATATTACTATATATTTATTATATTATATTATATTATTAATTATATTATATTATAATATTAAGACCCAATCTTATAGTAAAATAAGACCAGGTATTATATTATACCTGGTCTTATAGTAAAATAAGACCGGGTCTTATATTAATTTTTGCTCAGAAAGACGCATTAGAGCTGAGAGTCTGACTAGGTCTTATTTTCGGGGAAACGCAGCAGTTGTATGACTTCACCTATCTCCCTCAGGGCTGGGAAATATAGAAGGCATGGGTATTTTATGAGCACTAATTAGTGTTATTTCATAATTATTTCAGGAAGCTAAACATTATCTCTAGAGTCTGAAAGAGTAAAAAAAAAAAAACAACCTTAGGTTGCTCTAGGCGTCACACACTCTACCTCTAAGAAGAAGAGCGGTTGGGCAAGTGAACAGCAGGCTGACTTGGCGGAACCTTCATGTGAGACTCAGGCATGGCAATTACTTAGCATGCTGACCCACACAGAAAGAGCCAGCTTCGCTAGATGTTCCCTGATAATGAAATGGTGGCGTGTTTATATTTAGGGGGAGACTGAGTAATTGATGGCTGTCTGACAAACTGGCAGAAACCATACAGACATTCTGAAAAGTTCATTAAAAAACACACACTTAAATACACCAAGATTACTTGAGACTCTCTTCCCGCCTGCAATATAATTAAATAAAGCTTTATCTAACCATTTTACTTGTATGCATTAGGGACTCCGACCAGGGCTCTCTTCCTCCCAAGACTTTAATATGCCCTTATCTGTTTGTACTAATTGAATTTTCTCATACTGCCACATGGGCAGCAGCTAAAAGAAGATGGGAAGTCAGATCAGATATGCCTATGGGATGGTGCTAGAGTTCCTAAAGATCTCTGCATGACCTCAGACATTTGGGGCCTCAGATTAATAATCAGAAGTTTGAAAATCTCATGCTTTCATATTAGGTGATCTTATCCATATACAAAAAGAAAAGAAAAAAACCTCAAGTGCCCATAAGGGCCAGATAATCTCATGAGTGAGTGGAACAACCTAGATGGAAAACAAACATACCACCGAACATGCTACCGAGCTCTACCTGATTTTAGTCAACAGGAGTGGTTCTCAAATGTAAACACGCCTCAGCATTACCAGGAGAGGGCTTGCTAAAATAAAGCATAGATTGTTAGCTCCACCTCCAGAGTTTCTAACAAATTCCCAGATGCTGCTCATGCTGCTGGCCTATGGACCACATCTTGAGAACCACTGGTCAAAAAGAGGGAAGGCTCACTGTAGTGCTAGATCTTCTAAAAGAAACCAGAAATCTGGCTCTATCTCTGAAATATCCCAAGTTTTAAAATCTTGGTAACAAAATCAAAGTTATTTTTATAACACTCCGTGAGCCACAGTTTTGGGGCTAGGTTTTCCCCTTAATCTGCAAGTTCATAGCTCTACCACAAGCCTTTGACCAAGCAGTGCCCCTCCACACACAAACACATCACACACACAAAAACACATCTCACACACACACACACACACACACACACACGCACGTCCACTTTGTATAGGAACATAGCATCTTCAATGTTAGAGCTCAATATTTGGAGGACACATCAGCCAGGTAGATGAGTCAAGACAACTCTGCTAAGAAACAAACAGATTCTAAAGTCCCCTTATATCCTCTTCCTATCCATCAAGTTATCCTACTTTGGCCCATTACCCTAAAAGCAACATTTGCTTACAAGCAGATTACAACTCTTATTATTACATTACCTTTGGCATTCCCACATTGAACCTCGTACACCTTTTTAAATACGTCAAGGAACACAAACTTAGAAGACATATATCTTATTTGGATCAATTTTTTAAAACACAAACATTTCTACCTAAAACATCTTATATTCCTGTTTCCATAAGCACTAAGTTCTGTGTAATTTCACAGATATTAATCGGGCACCCTTGATGTACTAGCTGCTGCGTCATGTGTTAGAAATACAGCCCAGGCCCCACCAGCTCTGGGCTCTGAGGCATCGAGACTTAGAAAGGTGGAGGGCAAGGAGCAGAGCAGAAAAATGCAAGTAGGCATGACTCCAGCCTTCATCTGTGTTATTTGCATTGGGTGGGTGGGGGGGGTCCCATTAAAGAGCTTATTTGAAAAACATTTCCTCTGCATAAAAAATGTTATCATTAATTTAGACAATGATGGTGCAAATCAAATACTCTTTGGTTCCTTGTCTTACTTGGATGGATCCAAACTTTCTTCTTCAATATGACAAATTTTGAAGGGCAAATCATGGGAAAATAATTCTTCCTAGTATGGAAAAACTTGGGTTATAATTCTGATTATTCTAAACAGACTAGATTAAAATGTGATAGAATTACTTTTATTTCATTTGGGTGACAGAGAATACAAAAGTGTGGCAAGCACTTCTAGCTTGATGCCATCATGATATGTACAGATATGCTATTCTAGGCAAGTTCTAGGCAAGGTAGTGACTGTCATATGCATTTCAAGGGCTTGCTTCAAGTATGGCCCAGGATTACCCTAGCACAGGATTCCTGCCTCCTGGATTCTAGTCTTCTGCCTAAACTGAGGCACAATTTTTCCATGATAAATATCCAAGGACATATTGTGACAAAATTTGTAAGTTTTTTAACGAGCGAAAAATGCTATCTTGTCTTTTAAAAAGAGCATTTGATCAACTCAATCTGAATCAGAGTCCTAAATTATAACACTCTTTTTTCATCAATTAAAATATGTAATTTCTGTATAAAATTGCCTTTCATCTATTCTTTTCTCTGGATAAACAATAGAGACACAGCAAAGGACAACTCTGGAAGGGTGATAGAGTTTACATGCACGCCCAGGTGTTCTTATTGCCTGTCTTGATATTTCCACACCCTTGTTGTAAGCCAAGAAATCTGCCCTCCTTTGTAGAAACTCTTCTGCTGAAATGACAAAAGCACTGACAGTGAGATCTTTGAAGCCAAGAGTCAAGTGAGTAAGTGAGTGGAAGGGAGATAGAAGTCAGTCAGCAAGGGTAGAGATTAGAAAACATCTGAGAATAGACTGGCTGTCAACCCTTTACTCGTCAATATCCTGTCCATGGGGACTAGCTGCTTTGTGAGGATGGAACTATCTCCCTCTGCACACCTCCTACCCAGGCTCAGGGCAGAGACCCCAGCCCATATGTGTTAGGAAGTGTGCCCCTAACTGAAAGAAGAACCAAAAGAATGGAAAAGGGCTGCCTTGGCAATGCAATGCCGCACTGAGCGGAAGTTTCCTGAGGTTTGGGAGAGATATTATATGTATCAACTGTACTGTTCTGATTGTGTCCAACTTGGAGGGGAAGGTACAAACATCTATTGTTATCAGAGGATGTCCAGGGAGAAAACTCATAATTTGTAATGAATCTTTAACCTATTTAAAGTAATTAAAGATCGAATCCATATGTGAGAGTGAGCCTTTGTCTCTTTACTCTACTAATTAGTCCCTTCACTGCCTGGCACTGGCTCTACCTAAGGCAGATTTTGTTCTTCTCCTCCACCTTTTTGATTGCTGCAGAGCTCATGGTGTCTCCTAGAATTTGCTTCCCTGCAATGATGAAAGGGTGTTGCTTGTGGCACACTTCCAACTGTCTCTTTGCTTCAGTGCAGTTCCCCCAGTCTTCCCTCCAAAGCCCTACCTCCATCTCTTTTGTTCAGTGAGTCAGCTCATCTTTCCCCCCCACATGCTGGATAAACCTCCACCTTCTTACATGCAGTAGAATACACTTAGAGAGATGAGATACTTATGGCCATTTTTGAGTCAAGAAATTTAACATTAAGAAAATATATGTCAGTTTGGTAATTTCAAAATACCAAAATATAAAAGGCACACAAACCACTTTGCCTCAGCAATTCCACATCGAAGAATTTTTCCATTGCTCAGGGATGTATGTATAACATATTGTAGCACTTTCACAATATCAAAATTGGGAACAACTGCACTGTTCATTACTAGGGGACTCTTTAGATAAACTCTGCTTCCACCATACATTGGACAACTGTACAGCCATTAAAAACTCCAAGGCAGCTCTCTATGAATTGATTTGGAAAGCCCCCAGGACACAATGGTAAAGTGAAAAAAGCAAGGAGTAGAAAAGTTTGTGGACAGTAATAATAAGAAAGATTAAAAAATAAAAGATATATTCTACAAATGTCTGTGCAGAGAATACCTCAGTAAGGGTGCAAAAGAACATTGATAAAAGGACTCTCCTCTGGGAAATATTATTGAGGGATCGGGGGAAAGTAGAAGACTTCTGTTGTACCTTCTTACGTAATTCAAATTTTTGAACTTGTGTGAACCACGTACACAAAAGCAAATATATCAATTGACAACTAATTAATATGTACAACCCAAGATGGCCATCAGGAAGCAGCATCACAGCTAAGGCTTTCCCACCATGGTAGTGCCATGATTTGACCTCTGTGAGATGAATACCCTGCATTACACTTTGCAGTGTTTCTGAAAAAAATCCTTTAAGTAACTGCAATGAGTGAATACTGAGCTAGGGTATCCTAAACACCAGAAAACGTTTGCCATGCTAAGAATACAAAATGAAGATTTCTGAGTTCCCTAAAAAACACAGCCTGAGTTGGAATGCTAATGCTTTATTTGCAAGGTACAGTCCCAGGATGGGAAGAGTGAGGGCAGGAGAAGGGAAAGGGCAGGAGGCAGGAGGGCAGGAGGCAGGGAAAGATGGAAGCAATCCTAGATGATGCCTTACTGTGTGGACCACAGCTCCAAGGCAAGGCTTGAAAGAATCACTGCTGGCTGCCAGGAAGATGGGACATATTCAGATAGCCTTTGCAGAGAAGCCATGCTCAGTAAACCCACCAGAGGGAGGAAAGCAAGGGAATATATCTGTTTGCCTCCTTCCTGTCTCCATCTCTGTTGTTCAGAATTTGCTACGCGGAGTTAATACCCCTGCAATTCTGGGTTGCATTATCTGGCCCCTTCAGCAAATGCTCAGGAAGCCCGATCTTGTATGGCATTAGTTGGAGCCTAGAAATGGGGGGAGTGAGACTGGCCAGCAGACAGGTTAGGCAAGAGAATCTGATGAAACAAGTAAGTTGTGTTTGTTACAATCAGCAAGAAACTCTTTTTTTTCCTTAAAGAATTTTACCTATTAGGAGAAACTGACACCCCCCATAGCCCCGCCAAAAATGAAAGTACCAATTGCTTTTAAAAATACATACTCTGATCTCAGTCCATTCAGGCTGTTATAACAAAATACTGCAGACAGAGGAGCTAATAAATAGCAGAAATGTATTGCTCACAGTCCTGGAGGCTGAAGTCTGAGAACAGGGCGCCAACATCGTTGGATGAGTCTGCTCTTCCAGCTTGCTGACTCCTCACTGTGTGCTCACATGGAGGCAGGAGCTAGGGAGCTCTCAGGAGCCTTTTTTATAAGGGCATTAATCCCATTCATGAGGGCTCCACCCTCACAACGTAAGCACCTCCCAAAAGCCTCACCTACTAAGACCATCACCTTTGGGGGTTAGGATTTCAACATGTGAATCCTGGGAGGAAACAAACATTCAGACCACAGTTAGTTTTCACTACTTAACAATTCACTCTGAAACTTCAAGACTTAAGAACCGTTTTATGTTTGCTCACAAAACAGAGTATTGATTGGGCACTGGATGGACTAGAATGGCCTCACTGGAATATTTGGAGGAGGGAAAGGCTGTCAATTGGTGCTGGCTGTGACTGAGGTGTCTCTCAACCTCCAGTAGGCTAGCCCTGGCTTTTTCACATGATGGTGACTACAAAGTTCCAAGGGTTAGTGAGAAAGGGTAGAAGGTTCAACGTGCAAACACTTTTTGAACCTTTCCTTGTATCACATTTGCTGATGTCCTTTTGGTGAAAAGAAGTCATGTGGCCAAGACCAGATTCAAGGGATACTAAGATAAAATCCACTTCTTGATAGGAGAAATGGGAAAGTTATATTGCAAAAGGGTGTGCCTACAGGGATGGCAGGAATTGGGGGCCATTTTGCAATCAATCACAATCTGCCAAGTATTCTGACAGCTAGGACATCTCTTTCCAAACAGGGGAGAAGAAAACAGTGTTCTGATCTCCTTTACCACCTGAAGTTCAATTTCCCATCTATCCCAACTGATTACATTGGATGTTTTCACAAAGAGGCAGGAATCCTAAAGATAGGCAGCTCTCACCCTTCTTCACAAGACCTTGATAATTCACAATTCAGTCATTCAACCAGATGCTCAGAACGCATGACCTGATGTTGAACTCCTTAGCAATAAAGAGTTTACAGGATGATTATTTACATCCATATTATTACTTATGCTCATTCTTACTGATGGAATAACTAACATTCTGGCAATTTGCACAAAATTTTATGAGAAATCTATTGTAGTCAGCCTAAAATGGCTAAAATGCTACAGCTATTCAGAGGACTGATCTCTCTGTTAAGAGAAAATGAGAATCTTTTTGGTGTGCAGTAGCTAGGTAAAGGTCTCAAGGTTTACCATCACCTTGAGAAGATTTGGTAAGAGTAACACTCTGAAAAGTCTTTCCTTCTAGGCACTAATTTTCCTTTTTCCAGCTAAACTGCTCCCAAGTGCTCAAGCCACAGCTTCATGCTTTGAGCAGTCACGAGTCCCATTCATTGACACACCGGAGCTACTAACTCATTCTTGACCACCCTATTACTCCTAACTTTAAAAAACTGAATCATTTATTAAACAATCATTTTAAATAATTACTTATTACTGATTGCTATAGCTAAAATAATACAAAATTTAGAACGCCATGTAAAAGCCACTCCTAGGCATAATTTGTTATCTAAATAATGATTAATAACTGATGGTCTCCAATTTTGAAATATCTCTTAGGGCAGTTTTTCACAAAGTATGGTACCTAGATGATCTGCGTTGGAGTTGCCATGATGGGGTAGGAGTAAAGAGGGGAGGGAGCTAAATACATATTACCAGGTCCTTGTTCCAGTTATTCTGACTCAGAAGATGTGGGAAGAGGATGGAATATGCAATTTTAACAAGCTTATCAAGGTGACTCAAATGTACATTAGAATTTGAAAAGCACTGTCTAGGGTTTGTCAATGGCTCTAGTGATTCAAGATTTTAGGAAAGGTTTACATCAAAAGTCTTCCACATAGATTTTGGTTTCTTTTGTGAGATAAATTTCTAATTGACCACTAAAAAATTATCAAGTTATTGGAGGAAGGAGCCTATATATATTTCCCAGCCTCTTTGTTTCTTTTTTCTTTTAATCTAAGTGGGAAGAGAAAGGAGAAGAAAAAGAAAAATCACACTGTCCTAAGGGTCTACCAATGTCTCTGAAATGGTCTGTCTTCCAACTGTTACCTTGGTTTATAAGTCTTCATATTTCTTATCTAGTAGAAATTGGCTACCTCTCTCTAGACCTTATTTTTGATCAATTACTTGATCTTTGTTCAGTGAGTCTCTGAAGAACTACATGTAGTTTCCCTTTATATATATGGTCACAGACAAAATCAGAGGCTGTCAAATGCAATTGTGCATCATAATTACCTGGGATCTCACCTCAAACAGACTCTCCTCAAGCTCAAGAATGTATATTTTTACAAACTTCCCAAGTGACTAAAAACATGATCAGATTTCTCAAAAAACTTAAATCCAATCCTATTCCAAATGTTAAATATTGCACATGATGGTTAATAACAAGGTTATTTATAGTGATTTCTCTAATAAGAAATTTTAGCTCCTATAGTCACCTTAGAATCTAGACATAGAAAGTTATATTGAACTAAAGGTACACAGCTCGAGATATCAAATAAGTTTCTTAGACATTCTTTACAAGTTAAGCATACATTCCACCCGGAGTAAGAAACAGAAGGAAAACATTATTTTCTAGGACTCTATCCTTAATAATAGCATTATCTTCCACCTTCTCAGGGTATCAGGTATGTTCGTGGATTTTTGGAATTAAACCACCAGGATTCAAGTCCCTGACCCTCACTTATTTTTTTCAACTAAATTGGGAAAGTATTCAAACTCTCTCAGCCCATTTCTTTACTGGTAAAACAAAGATTTTAATACCAGGACCTGTTTGGAATCCTTTGGTTGCCAGGTACAGAAGACCCAATTCAACTTAAATGATGAAGTAGAGTTATTGGCTAATATATCTAAAAATAAAGTAGACTTTAATTTAAGCTTCACCTCACTGCTCAGTGAAATCAAGAAAGTTCTAATTTCTTTCTGTGTTGTTGTTTTTTGACTTCTTTGATGCTGATTTTACCCAAAGCTGACTCCTCTAGACAACTTCTATTTTTCCACATTCATATTTAACAGGAGGAAAATGTCTCTCCAGATATTTCTACAGAAGACCCAGGATCTCCTTGAAAATTTCTCCTGTGATCTAATTGGTCCAAACTAGGTCACATGATCATCCCTGAACTAATCTCTGTAGACAAGGGAATAGGATTTGCTGATTGGCTTAAGTCTATCAGAGCTCATTTTGAACATGGGGATGGGATCTGTTGACCCCAAAGCACAGGGCATACCTTTGGAAAGGAAATAAAAATCTGAGTATTGTTTCCTTGAAAATAAAATCTAGCTGGACAATCAGCTCTAAAGCATCTTTTGGAGCAAAAATTAATATAAGACACAGTCTTATTTTAAAATAATCTAAGACCAGGTCTAAATATAAATATAAATAATATAAAATGTAATACTGGGTCTTATATTAATTTTTGCTCCAAAAGACGCTTTGCAGCTGGTGGTTCAGCTAGGTCTTATTTTCCGGGAAACAAGGTACAATTATTAATAGGAAGGGAGAGGGAACTTACATGGCCTTTCACAAAAAAATACTCACTACCCTTCTACATGGGGATTTGTGAGGATTGTATAAAACAATCCACATAAAACATTAGTGGCTGACACATGGTAAACACTCAATTAAAGTTTACTATGATTATAACTATTATTATTACTACTGTCAGCAACAATTAATGGTCCCAATGCATGGCAATGTTATTAAGGCCTGAATCTTACCAGAGAATATAGGCATCTGCTTCTCATTTGTGGAAATGAAGGAAGGGATGTCATGCTTACGTCCCACTGAAGCATGCTTTTCTTAACCACATGTGGTTAAGAGTAATTGTTCAGCATGACAAGGTATGAAAGTTCTGGGAAAAACCTACTGCTTGTCCTTGCTCATAAAGCTACATTTCACCACCAGAAAAGACACCTTTATGCCACCTCTAGACATACCATTATGGAGTCAGTCCCATCTGTCAAGATTATATTCTGTAACTACCATGAAAATGGAATTTGCACAATAGAGACCCATGTTGACTTTTACATCCTGTTTTGTAGGCAAAGAATGTGAGAAACTGATCTGATTCAGTCAGAATTCTAACTTCTAAAATGCACTGCCTTTATTATCCATAGCTTTTCATTGTATTTTTATACTACTATAAGGAGGATGGAGGTATGAGTTGGTGAAGGGAGGAGAGTGAAGAAGAAATTTTGACAAGTTGTAACCATTCATGCTCAAATATTCTGTTTAGGGCAGACTGGCCTATTTAAACCAAAACAAACCTAAAACTACACCAAATTAGAAAAAATTAAGGGTTCCCATCATAGTTTCTCTGCACATGTTCTCTGCGCCAGCCAATTTGGACCTATTTTTTTCTAGAAGAGGCATAACTGGGTGGCAAAGCATGAATTACGCTCTTTTGCAACTCAGTTAAAAATAACGATAGTCCTAGCCTACATACTCCACTGGTCATTTACGTGAGTTGAAAAAGAGAGTGCCTAAAAGAAAATAATTCATGCCTATTGCTGGCACACCCAAGGCATTGCTGTGTGGTTTTCACAAAAATCCTTTCATCTCTGTACATCTGTCCTGTCAGTCACAAAATGAGCCTTCTCACACAAGAAATTACTTCCAAACAGAATATTCTGAACCAGTACTTCTCAACTGGTGTGCAATAGTAAAACCAAAGGGGCTTTAAAAATGTAGATGCTGGTGTCCCAACCCAAAACTACTAAATCAGAATTTCTAAGGGAGAAGCACAAATATATTTTTTAAATGTTTACCTGTAAAGGCATTTCTGATAAACATGACCCCAGTGTATATATAAATTTATATATAAATCACTATAAGTGTAATGTAAAGGGCCTAAGGATTATAAAATGTGCATTCCATAAAAGGGAAATTCTATACATTTCTTATTTAACTCTCATTAAAAATGAACTAGTCGACTTTTAAATTCTTTTACTTTATTGCATCCCCCAAATGGCTAATAACAACCTGATACCATAAATGGAGAACTTTAGAATTAAATCCTATGTAAATGATAAAAGCAATCACGGGAAGGATGTACCTTATTTACATGTCGCCTATGGTTATATACCACAGAGGTGATACCATTTTACAAAGAAAACAGTAAGTATGTTGTGTTCGTCCTTATTAGACTAAATAATACTAAGAAGAGCAGGCTTAAAAAATAAATCATGTTCTTTTTATTAGAAAGAACGCTTCAAAGACCAAAGAAAGAAAAAGAAAAAAAGCAGGCACATTAATTCTGACCTCCTAATTTAACTCAGATATATAGTAATCCAGAGGGAACAGTGTTTGACAAATTAGCTACAAGGTGTGACGTGCACTAATTCCATTTCATAAAAACTTTATCTGGATTACAATGAAAGGGAAAACAAAAAAAAGGGGGGGAGTCTTTGCTATAATTAATTAATGATATGCTATACTTTAGAGAGATGAAAAGCATAAATGAATAAATGATTATTTCTTCCATCAATGTATTGGTGGTTGTGTACATGAAAATTCTACCTTCGGTCTGGTCTACATTATCCATCCCAGTTTTTGTAAGCAAATTAGAAACAGATAAGCCATAAAAAGCAAATGACTACAGGCTAATATATTTTGATGTGTGCCCTTACAATGAAAAATTGGACCATTTCCCCAAAAGGTGTTCTTTATATTTAAGACCCCACTAAGCCTCTCATGTTCCCATCAGAAGGAATGTCCTAGAGAAGAATGGAGACAACATAACCTTCACTCATTCACTTTATCAGCTAAAGACAAGCAGCAAAGGTGAATTCAAAATATTGCAAACATTTATCACCACACAGTGGTGTGACTATTCAGTCTTCTCCTTGGTCGACTAATCAATGTGTTTTATCATTCAGCCTATGACTATATTTACCCAGCAGGAACTGAACAAAGATAGAGGAGTAAGCACAAAAGAGACAAGACAACTGAGGAAGAATATAGAAAAATGTGACATTCCTAGAACAAAGAAGAGAACAGTATTTGAGAAATCTAACAAAAACACTAGGTTGGCATTTCCCTAAATGTGTTCTCTGGAATATTTGTCCCATGAGAGGCTCATAGCTTTGTGTATGGCCATGGCCAAGTGAGTTTGAGAAATACTGCATGCCATATCTCCCCCACCTCTCTTGCAGAGTCAAAATATATATTAGCATGAAGACTCTGGGAAGTCCTGTAGAAGACTGACATACTTAGTTTAAACCAAGTTACAAATTTATTCAGTTGTGGAATCTTTTTGGATCTCCTGGCTCCTATAAATAGTTCATAGAGCTAATATTTTGTAGATCACATAGAAACTGCTGGAGTCATCAACATAAGACAATGGTTGAAGGTAGTACAGAGAAAGAATAATGCGTCAGAGAGTAGCCAAGACTCGAGATTCTCATTGCTTTTCATTTCTGTGCCAGACAACCAATGGCACGTATACTGAAGGAAGGGGGAAATGCCATGTTCTCAAACTTCCATGCATGAGATGAGTAAGTCATTGAAAATTCAAGAATTCTTAACCTGAATTCAGGTAAAAGAATAAGACAGAGACGATGAAAACACATCACTCTAACAACATTCAAAGATGAAATATTTTTAGACTGTTTCACCATCACAATGGAGGAGGAAAAGTAGAAGGCACATACACAAGAAAGGTTAGAGTACTAATGTAATGAAAGGTTAGCATCTGTGATGCACCAGACTTTTGGTGGCTCACTCTATATAGCTAATCTCATTTTTATCATAACAATTTTAGTAAGTAAACATTATTATCCCTATTCAGACATGGGCAAACAGCTTCAGAGACAGTAAGTGAACTTTCACTCTTTTGTGAAGTGATAATAAGCCACACACGGAAGACGCTACATGATGAGTTAATCCCCAGTGCCTTCTTGCAGTATGACTATCAAGTTTTCTGGTTTACTAATGAGTCAAAGCAAGAGTAAGTGAAGAAAGTTCAGGACTTCCCTAAAATCCCAACAAATATAGGATTCAACGGCTGATAGTAACCAGGCATGATTTGGAGGAATCCAGGGTTAGGTGGAGGGCGTAGGATTAGGTATGGTCTTGAAGAATAAAGAACATACTGATGACTAACAAAATACATAATCAAGAAGTGGAGGGGAAAGCAATTAAAGGAAAGATGGCACAAGAAAGCAAGATGAAATTTTTCCATGTTCAATCCAACTTGAAGTAGAATGTCAAAGGACAGTCATTACTGAATGGATCCCATTTCTCTAGTGAGGAAAATGTCTTGTGTGCCTATCTTACCCACCCATCTTGATAGATTTTGGCATTTTAGGATGTTACAGTTTCAACTATTTTCAAATTCAGAAAACTTTTGGTTACATGTGAGAGAAAATCCTGCTCAAATTGGTTTAAGCTAAAATAAAATAAAATTTAGTTACTTCATTGATAAGTTCAAGAAAGAATGGTTTCAGTTAACCCACCTCAAATGGCTCAAGTCATATTAGCAGATTTCTTTCTTTCCTTCTTTCCTTCTTCCTTTCTTTTCTTCTTTTTTCCTTTCTTTCTTTCTTTCTTTTCCTTTCCTTTAACTCTATTTTTATTTTTATTTCTGATTCTATCTCTTTCAGTCCATTTTCCTCTCTGTTGACATCATTCTTAAGCAGGCCTTCTCCACTAGGGACCTCAGACCACCCAGCTCTCATTGTGTTTATAGCTGTTAGTTCAAGTGGAAAACCTTATCTTTCCAAAAAATGCTAACCAAGTCCTAGCATTGAGTCCTGTCAGACCAATCTAAGTCACCTGCTCATCCTGGCACCAAGCACAGTGTCCAAGGAATGGGATATATTGATTGGCCACATTTACTCCCTTTTTGCTGAGAGGTGGGTCAGCCCCTCCCAAAGCCATGGACTAAAGGCAGAGGAAAGGAGGAGAATGAATATTGAATAAGCAGAAATAACAAATGTGCCCTGTTGCATCCAGCATGGCGAGGAGGGCAAGGCCTGAGGGGGAAGGATGGGAGATTAAGAAAGACACACAGACAGGAAAACTGGGATCAAGAGGTTCCAGTGATCCCATGGAAGACAGAACAGTGGCAGTTTTTATTTCTTACACAGTTTTTATACAGTTTTAGAACAATTGCCTATAAAAGCTAGTATTAGTAGAACAAGCAAGTATTAGAAGAACATACTGTTCTGTGAATATGCCAGTTTGTATGTCTGTGGCTGTGTATGTGTTATTTTGTTCTTTCTGGGGGGAAATGTTGAGGCAAAGTCTCCCTTGAATGACCTTGCAGGCTGTAAGGTCCTTGTCAGCATATATCCTGCTCTCCACATCTCCCTCTTCACTTTTTGGTTTAAGCCGTGGTCTATGAGTCTCGTATATCATATCAGAAAATACATTTAAACCAATCACCCTCGTCTGTTGATAGTGTCGTGAATGTAATAGTTATTGTTGCATGTACACTTCCAGGGGACAAAACCTTTATGTTGTAACTTACTGAAAAGAATAAATGGAGAACAGATGTTATTACATCAAGAATTACTTTCCAAGTAGGTAGAGGGGAGGAATATAGCCATAGAAGCAGAAGCTCTCCTCATCCGGGGGGAGGTGGGGATTTATGCCCATCTCTATCAACCCCGTATTTAGATGACCCCTATGTGACTGTGCCTGTCTTAGGTTGTTCCTTCCTTAAGGAATCTTACCCGTCATTGACTACCAGCCATTTTTTTGAGGTCGAGTTCTCTAGATGGCCCCTATGCAGCTGTGTCTGTCTTAGGTTGTTCCTTCCTTGAGGAATCTTACCCGTCATTAACGAACCAGCCATCTTTTGGGGGTTGAGTTCTCTAGATGGCCCCTATGTGGCTGTGCCTGCCTTAGGTTGTTCCTTCCTTGAGGAATCTTACCCGTCATTGACTAACCAGCCATCTTTTGGGGGCCAAACAGAGAGATATAAGGTGTAAGCACAAAGGTGAAGTAAAAGTCCCTGAAAGGATCAGTCTCACAGACTCATTTTTATTAGGAGGGCTAGGCATGAGACTCTGTACTGAGTATTGGTAAGGTTTTATGCCCTGCGGGTGTATTTGTGTTATCTTGTTCTTTCTGGGGGAAGATGCTGAGGCGAGTCCTCCCTGGATGACCTCGCAGGCTGCAAGGACCTTGTCAGCTTATATCCTGCTCTCCACAATGCCCTACAAAGACCAAGGTACTCATTTTAAAATGTAATAAGGCTCAAATTTAAAGCATTTGGGCCTCAATATTGGTCATCAGGATGAATATTAAAGCACTGTGGAATCATAAAGGAGGATGAAGCAATTTGTTCTCCTTGGAGGTACTTTGCAAGTCTTCATAGAGGAGGTTCTCTTTGAGCTGGGACTTGAAAAGGGAGTAGAGGTATAACAGAAGCAGTTAGTGTTCACAAAATATGCACTCTGACTATTCCCAGCCTCCTTTGCAGTTAGGTCGGAGCCATATAGGTTTTGAATGAAAGTGACAAGCTTCCAGGCAAAGATAATTAAAAACCAATGTGTCTCATCCATTTCCCTCTTTCCCTTTGGCAGAGTTTGTGGATGATGAAATTTAGAGCCTCAAGATAGAATCCTTGGATCACTACATGGAAGAGAGCCACCCAGTAAAGATGCCCAACCCACACTGATCTTTGCATGGGGAGAAAACTCTGTTGTGATAATTTGTTGAAATTTAGGGTTAAGTCTAACCCTGCTTTATGGTCTGCTTTATGTTTCGGGACTCTTGTCACATATACAGTAAACTTTATAAATTTCATAAACTTCATCTAAGCAGCTCTACTGTACTCTATACTCATATTGTGGGGAGTGGGCTATGAGCTGACAAGGGCCTTGCAGCCTGCAAGGTCATTCCCATGGGAAGCCTCGCCTCAACATCTTCCCAGAAAGTAGAAGATAACACTAATGCAGTCACAGACATACAAACTGGCCAATACACAAAACAAAATGTTCTAACAATACCTGCTTGTTCTGCTAACACTTGTTTGTATAGACAATTATTCTAAGACTGTATAAAAACTGTGTGTGCAATAAAGACTGTGCCACTGCTCCACCATCCGTGGACAGTGGACCTCCCGATCCCAGCTTTCCTGTCTCCGTGTCTTTTCTCAATCTCCTCGCCCTTCCCCCTCAAGCCTCGCCCTCCTGGCTGCGGCACATAGGTCTGTCTTTCTCCTTAGACCAGTGAGTGAGATATCAGGTCATGTTCTTGTGGTGATGGGATAGGCACATGAGAGCAAATGAAAATGTACAAGACCTTTGCAGGCCTAGGCTCAGAACTGATCACAGTCATTTCTGCCCTTATGTCATTAGCCAAAGCAAAATCACATGGCCAAGTGGAAATTCAAGAGGTAGGGAAAAGCACTCCATCCATGACAAATCCATGGAAATGGTGTGAATCTAGGGAAGATAAAGATTTGGGACCAAAAATTCCATCTACCCATTAGGTATCTTACGTTATGGAAACTCATGAAAGCCTCAAAAAACATCCTGTAAAAAACATCATGTTTCTCCCAAACTATGAAATCAAAGGTAACTACCCACAACCTTCAGAATTTTCCTCATTTGAAAAGCTCAAAGGCCACAAGTGTCTCTCTCAACCTCTTCAGCCTTCTCTGTTCACCGATACACTTTTTCCATGTTGTTAAAAGCCCCCCACAGATCAGGAGTCTGTGTCTTTTTTTACGCTGTTGATAAGCAAGGAGATGTAAATAGGCCATAAGGAAAGCTGCTTTTTCATTTGCACTACTTCATTTGTTTTGTATTTATAAGATATACAGCCCAGGAAAGCTATAAATAAGAGGGTAGAAACAGCTTGAGGGGCTGGTGATGGAATCACAAATCACCGGAGTTACATCTTCATCTATACCCTGATGTAGAACTTTTATAATTGCCAAAATATATTTAACTCTGCTCAGGCTACACAATTCGTATATAAGAAGCTAAAACTAAGTGGACTCAACTTTCCTAAAATTTCTACGAAGTTTCACGTCAATCAGCTCAAATCTGATTGGAGCGGATGCGACTATTTCTTTTCAAGCCCAAGGCAAAGCTGGCCAGCCTAGTGCTTCTGTTTACATGTTTCCATGAGCCTTTTTCTGCTTTCAGTATAAGACTCCCAAGTGAGCCTGAATGTATTGTGAGTGTTTAGGCCGACCAGTCTACTTACCCTGATATAAATTCTTACCATTTGATTTCCTTTGTGATTTATAGTATAAATTGGGAAGATATGGGGACGTAAAGAGTGTTGCCTCCAAAACACCGCTCTTAAAATATATCTGAGATTATCTGAAACTAATTTATTTACCCTCATGTTAGGGGAAAAAAATCATTTTCAGAAAATTGAGCTGCTATTGGGGATTTAAAGATGAGAAGCACATTTTTTGGGAAAGAGAAGCCTAATGTCAGAAGGTTTGATTTGTAGAAGTAAGAAGGCAGAGAATTCTCAATGGACAAAACTTAGATGTGGATCACCCATGGGACACACCAAAAAGGGAGGATGGACTTATGATAAGAAGGAACAATAAATTAAAACAAAATATAACAGATTGATTTTGCTTTCTTCATAGTGTTGCTTAAGCTTGAGCCTGAAAACCAGATTCACATCAATAGACAGAACTCACTGAGGAGTTGCTCTAAGCCAGATGCTCCACTAAGTGTATTACATGTCCCATCTCATTTCATCTCATTTATTCTTCACAGCTGCTATTATTATCCCATTTTCAGATCAGAACATTAAGGTTTGAGAAAGAGTGGCTTGCCCAAGGTCACACAACTAGTAAATAGCAATGGGGTGGGAGGTATGGATGGGCACAAGGATTTGAGCAGAAGTAGTCTCACTCTTACCTCAAGAAAGTAATCACTATATGCATTTCCTTAATTCTCTTTAAAGAAAAGGACTGACCTGGCCATCGGTGTGCTAAGAAAGAGGACAAAAGAGAAAAAGCAAACAACTACAAAAGAAAATATGAAACAAATAATGAGAGTGAAAATTTACTGAACTTCAAGTCAGCAAATCAATATTTTAGTCCTGGCTCTTCCATTTAATTATTTGAAAGACAAGGCATAGATTCTCTGGGCCCCAATGTCTTGCACAAAAAGCTTGCAAACAGAGTAGTGAGATGTTGAGTGAGACATTTTCTGTTGTTCAGAATTGAGGAGAGGCCACAAAGACAAAGAGGAGTCAAGTACCCCACGTTGTAAAGATAGCCATAGATGATTGGGGCTAGATATCCACTCCAGGGATTACTAAGAGGCAGGCAAATAGCCTTTAATACCTCCAACTCTCAGCTGTAAAATGCTGTCAGTGTCCTACCCAATCCCTTCAGCATTCACCATTTCCACATACTCCTTTAGTTTTCTACAAAAAGAACTTTCAATTCTCTGCCTGTGAGCTTCCTGCTTCCACAGGAGTACAGTTAGCCTGTGCATAAAGTAGTCGGGAAGTGCAGAGAGTTATTGTTTCTTCCAGGAACAGCTAGCCCTTAGCCAAGATGGAAAGGAACTGATAGGAAAATAAACTGGCTTCTTTTCCTTCAGGAAATGCCTCCATGAATTTTCACTTGCTTTTCTCTCATTCGGAAATGTCACTGTATATGCTTGGAAAACTCCTTAAATTAGTCGTAACAGGATTAGCTAAGCTGTTCTTACAAGTAACCCTAAATCTCATTAACTTCACACAACAGAGATTGTGTCACCTGTGCAAAGATCAACATGGTTGAGATTCCATCTTGGGCTTCTACAGTTACCACACAGTTTTCACAAACCCTGCCAAAGGGGAAGAGAAAAATGGATGAGACACACTTTCCTCGCCTGGAAGCTTGTCACTTCTATTCAAAACCCTTTGGCCAGAACTAGTCATATGGTTCCATCCTAACTGTCACACATTTACTCCTCCTTCAAGCCCAGCTCAAAGAGGACTTGCATAACTCCTTCTGCCCCCTTCTAAGGAAAACAAATAGCTTATTTCACATTATGTTTCCCACAGCCCTTTGATTCATGTCTCTAACTTACACTTCTCAGATTGCCTTGTAATTTTGCTTTCCCAAACTTGTTTTGTAAGCCCCATAAAGGCAAAAAAAGAAAAAAAAAATGTGCTTGTTTCTTTTTCTAGCCCCCATCACAGTGCCAGGAAAGTAGTAGGGTTCAATAAATGTTTAGTGAATGAATAAATGAATGAATGAATGAATGACGTATGGCTTCATAAATAGCTATGACCTTATGAGATTTCTGCTGTGTCTAATCATAAGGGCATGCAATCGGCATTTCCATGAAGCCATGCTTCACTCTTCTGATGTGGAACTGCTCCTTGAATATGTTTCTCCTTCTGGGAATGGCAAGGAACCAAAGTCAAGGAAATAGAAGATAACAGTAAAACCTAGGATTAGGAGCCTTGAATTAGTACAGTGGGACTCAGATGCCAAGCACAGGTCAGGAATAAAAACTGGACCTCTAGGCATTAACATGCTCTCCAGGACAGCTGTGCTACACCCCATTTCTCCAGCCCCCACTAAACACACAGAGTGCCCAGCACAAGGCCCCTAGGGCAGCTGGCACCACCAAGACCACAGTCCAAACCTTCAAAGAAGTGAGCTGATCCTCAACTGGAAAGAATGAATGAAAGAACTAGAGATTTCTCAGCTGAGGGGCCTCAGAAAAGCAAAACTTTAAGCTTCCTAAGATTCATCACTCTTGCCATATTTTGTGACTTTTCCATTCATCCCAGCAATTGTGGGCATTTCAGCTTCTGAATATAACATGGAGAAATTAACTAAGTTAATAAATAAGTCCTGACTTAGAGCAGGCCCCTTGTTAATGTTCTTCAAGCATTGTGGGGACTGCTGCTCCAACCTAGGTCCTTACTGTTTGGGACAGTCCCCACCAACGAGGTCCTTACTGCCCTTGTTATTGCCATCTTTGCCACCCCTCTGATATCAGCTTGTGCCAAAAATCAAAAGAGATTGTGCCAAGACAAGAGCTGAGAGAAGGACAAAGAGATTGGGAATGTGGGAAGCAGAATAGAATGTTGAAGTGGGGTAGTGCTTTGTGCTGTGGCCAAAATAGGACCATCCCTAAGGTATGTGAAGCCCCTGACTATATAAGCAATTTGAGTCACCCAGAATTAGTACGCCAGCACCATTTGATCCTGCAAAACGCATGCTGTACTCTCCAGTGTGAGCAATCTTCCTGCCAGGCTGCCCTCCTGGAACTGAACCCCCAGAACACCCCTTAGGCACAAGTCCAAGAGCTTTTCGGGGCATCTGGTCAACTCCACGTGGTAGTTAGAGGGTCAGAGAGAGCTCTGGAAATCATGTTCTGCCCTGGACCCAGAGCATCCGGCCTGGATGGCACTGCCCTTGGGTTTGGCTGTATAATTTGCAAGGCCCAGTGCAAAATAAAAAGGTAGAACACCTTGTCTAAAAATGATTTAAAATTTCAAGGCAGTGACAACAGAGTATTAAGCCCAAGGACCGTTCTGAGCATGGGGCTGTGTGTGACTGCCCAGGTTGCAGCCAATAGAGCTAGCCCAACTGCTGGCCTGGGCTGGTCCCAGGCATTAAAGGAGAATTCAGAAAATTTTTAGGAAGGCATTCCAAAATGTGAGGCCCCCTCAATCATGAGGACTGAGACAGTGGTCATGCTTGCCAAGATTTCAGAGAGAAGGGGCAAGATTCAAAGTGATTTACCACTGTTTGTCCCACAAATTCCCAAAGGTCAAGGAACTCACAATAGAAAGTGGCTACGTAATTGTGAGGCACTTATCCAGTAGACTATTACACAGTCACCAAAAATGATATTTACAAGGGACTGTTTACAAGACAAAATTATTGCAATATAATGTCAAATGAATTAAATAGAATCACAGTTATGTAACTATGTATGTGTAGAAAAAAACTAGTTTTAAATATAGTATAATTTCAACAGTGTATAATCCAGGTGGAACTATTAAGGTGATATTTGTTATCTTCTTTATATTTTTCTATGAGTCAAATTTTCTCCAGTGAACAAAGACAAATTTTATAAGAAAAAAAAAATTCAAAACTATTAGTGAATTATAGCTACAAATTATACCTATATGGTACCTCAAGACTTCTCACTTTTGATGAGTTCTAGAAAAATTTTATTATGAAGCTTTATAAGAAGTTAACTCTATGCTATTCATAGTGTTCTTTAATTCCTAAATTGAAGGAAAGTACATTACTTTACATAATACTGATTCCTGCAATTCATTTTTTACACAATATTATACACTCAAGAAAAAAAAATCATATTTTGCATTATCGCCAAGCCAGTATACCTAATGTTAACCTATCCTCTTCTGTCCCTTAAAAGGGGTTATATTACTGCTTTAGATGTGTTATTGAGAGTAACCGAGGACCTGGGAGACACATGTTTAGATACAGACGTAGCAAAGCAAAAAAAAAAAAAAAAAAATTTTATGCTCCAAGATACACTAGAGTTGTAACTTTCTGTTTCTCTATTTCTGACCTTTATTTCCTCATGATCTCTTTTACTCTTTACCACAGAATTGTTAGATGAGAGGGTGTCTTCATTAGTTTGGGATGCTGGAACAAAAATATCATAGACTGGGTGGCTGAAACACAAACATTCATTTCTTGTAGTTATGGAGGCTGGGAAGCCCAAGATCAGATTCAATGTCTGGTGAGAGCCTGCTTCCTGCTTGTAGACAGCTGGCTTCTTGATGTGTCCTCCACTGCAAAGGATGGTGAGGAGATGGAGGCGCGGGGGAGGGAGAGGGGGAACGCAAACTCTCCCTGTCTCTTCCTATAAAAGCACTAACCCCATCATGAGGAGTTCACCCTCATAACCTCCCTAAGTCCTCATCTTCAAATACTATGTGGGGCTTAGGGTTTCAACATATAAATTGGGTGGCGGGGTGGGGGGTGGGGTGATGGGGTACAAACATGAGGCCATAAGCAGAGATGAAAGGGATGTTAGTTTTTCCAACTAAAGATCACTCATTCTCTGCTAGTTTACAGCAGTCTCTTTCAGATTTACTCAGTATAAACTCAAAGTTTCTGTGATGCCCTTTACTCACAAAAGCTCAGTTAAGAGAAATAAGAGACATGGAGGATTTCATGAAAAATAATCAGAGTATTGATTCCTCTAGATACTACAAACCTAATTTTTGGTATAAGCAGAAAATGAGAATCATGCAGGAGACATTGCTCTGGCAAATCAAGTGTTTTTGGTGACCTCAGCTTTCACATTACCCTCACTGGCCTATTTGAAGAAAGGTATAAGAAATAACCCTAAATGAGACATTTGGACAGTGAGGATGAGGTTCAATTAGGAAAACCCACTAGATACATTTTTCTCAGGTGTTCATGAGAAATAATCTCTTTTGTTTTACAGATATTTTGACCTTGGAAAAGACCACATTTTCCCTCTTTGCTTTAGCTGGTAGGAAGCTCAGAGCCAAATTCATAATCCAACTCCAATATAGTACATAACTTATGATATGCATTTTGTTCACCAATCTTACATTTAGTTCAACAGTCTTTTCCTTCCCCTATTTTTCCTTAGTCCCAGTTTTTTTACTACTTAATTTTTATCTTGTTGTACTCTGTAAAAGACACCTCAAAATTGTTTTGAAATAATGAAGCCCTCATTGAATATCTGGCACCCTCACAGTTACAGGAGCTGTAACTACTCTAAATCATAGGACCCAGTTGTAGACACCACTATTAAAGACTGTTTTCAAACATGAATGTCTCTCCAGTGGACTGTACTTCTGAAGAGCATTAACTATGTCTCACTATTTGGCACCTCACATATAATAGGCAATTGAAAAACATTTGCTTGAGTGAATGAGTGAAAGAATGGGGAATGCTTTGAAAATGATTGAAAAATGTGTAAAAGTGACTTACAAATGTGGTATTCATTGCACATGACAATTTGCTTTAAAATATTGTGATAATTTTATCATAAGATAGTGCTATAAAAAATAGGATGAAATTTTAACATCAGATTTTTCAGTGCTATCCACAAAGTCTTGTTCTGAAAAATGACTGTCACGCTGCAAACACATTTGATGTTTATTCGTTGTGAATGCAAAAATGTAGCTCCATAATGCAGGTCCTATTGAGTATCTTTTGTCAACTTGGAAGATTTTTTTCTTCAAGTCACAAAGTCTTCAGGCAAAAGTACTTTAGGGTTTTAGTTAATGTAAAACCAGCAAATCTTTTCTTTGGGGAAACTAGCACAATCTAGAAGTGTAAATTGTACTCAGAACCCTTCGAGTGACCCTGAAAGCCACTCAGTAAATCCTAAACCCAAGGTTTCTTGAGCTGTATGGGCTGTGTAAAGGTTTCCTAGTCTTAATCACCCTGACAACAGACCATGGCTTACATTTGCATAGTATTTTACAGCCTCCCTCCAAAGCTGTACCTGGTACCTACTGCCTAAACATTTACTATGTGCCAAGCGCTAGGGTAAGCATTTTACATATATTTAACAGGAAAAATACTGACATTAATAATCACCCTTTCTCCTACCAGCAAAGGAGCGATTCCCAAGATTTCCCTCTGTGCAGAGAAAAGATGAGGGGTAGGGATGCAAATCAGGAAGCTGATAGTTAAGTTACTCTGTGTTAAGAAAAGAGACAGAAAGAACCATATGGAAGGTGTAAGAAGGTGAGGAGCTCAAACAGCAGAGGGGGACAAGAGAGACTTCAGAAAGAAGGGTGCGAGGTAAGAAGAGAGAAGAAATCCTGAGAAAGAAGTAACAGTTGCTGTGAAGAAATAGAAGAAATAGGAGACTAGGAGTTTCATGATGTGGTGTGCAATGTAATCCTTCCATGAAATCTGCAGTAAAAATGTGTAAGAAGTTTCAATACAAAAACATAAGTGAGGCGTGTGAGGAGTTTGAATACTTAAATATGCCCAGGTTACATACATCATCTCTTTCACTTCTCTCCTTATAAAATTCATTACTCTAGACTAGCTGTCAGCAAACTATAGCCCATCATTGAAATCTGGCAAGCCTGGTTTTGCAAATAAAGTTTTATCAGAACAGAGACACACCCATTCACCTTAAGTATTCATCATGGCTGCTCTCTCACTAGAATGGCAGGAGTGAGTAGTTGGGACAGAGTTGCAGCCCTATGGCCAACAAAGCCTATTTTTACTTTCTGACCCTTTACAGAAAATTTGCCAACTTCTGCTCTCTATCCCTAAATAAGGAATGTAGAAGGATCAGTGAAAGGGAAAATATTGGTGTTGGGGAAATTTCGTCAGCAAACCTGAGTTAAAGATATATTCACTGTTTCCTGCCCCAGGCTTTCCCCTCTGTAAAATGGGATTAATAATATATGCTTCTCAGAGTTGTAAGGGGGCTCAAATGTGAAAATCATTTGTTAAAATATGCTTGTAATTCATAAGCATTAGAAAAATGTCAAACATTGCTGAAAATGGTTCACAAGTGGCTCACAATTTGTAAATTATAAACACTAGGGGTATTGATGCTGTATATATATCACCCACTATGAAATCATTGGACATGAAGGGACTGAACAAAGGGCCCTGTGAAGATTCTTGAAAAACACCTGCTCTTTCTACTAGAATGATCAATATACCACTTTTTGTCTTAAAAGTTCCTATCAAGAGTTTAGTTTGAAATTTTCCTATGAAAGGACTTTCCATTTCCATGAAGCCCATGATCTATGAAGTTCATTCACACATAGAATTTCACCAGGTTGAGGAATAAATATGAGGAGGCAATACAACAACTGTAAAGAAAGGTTTATGTAAATGTAATGAAAATGAAGCCATCACCATGACTTAACCATGAGAAGACTAAAAGCATTTTAGTCTTTCAATAAATAAAGGATGTTGGTGTTCCTCAAGTCCTTCTTTTTTAACTTTCAGAGCTTAAATTGTGGGTGTGAGAGACAAAGAGTACACCAATGACATTTGAAAGCAAATTCATGAATGCTTTTAGGACTAGAATATATATCTAGAATACATCTCAGAATAACCACCATCCATTACAACATGGCTCACATGCTCAGTTCATTCTTTCAGTGCCTTGAATTCCATCTTGAAATAATTTTGTTGCATCAACAAAGTCTTTAATATGCCCCTATAAAATATGATAGATCAGGTGAACAAGTGGCCACGCAATTGTGCTACCTGTTTTCTAAATGACATTTAAGTGCTTATTTATTAAAGTTTTAAGATAGCTAGAATAGATAATTATACAGTTCCACATGGCCATCTATTTTCCCTGTTGCCCATTTGCACAACAGTTTCTTTGTTGATTTGTCTATGATGAGATCCATTTTCATAAATTTCTTCCAAGTAGAGGTTAAAATATTATTCATTATACTATTTTGGTTGAGAACAGAGAATTTTCATCTCACAACTGATATTGATTTTAATTTGTTAGCCATCTATAAGTCATCAGTGCAATTATAATTGCCCTGCTTTGTTTATTGGCCTTGGGGAAAAAACATATCATTATGGACTTGTCCTAAACCACTTTAATAAATTTGCTTTTAAATGGTATTCAGAGGGTATCTAGCATACCTTTGACATAGACATTAAAGATAATAAAATGTATAATGAATTTACAACGAACCTATATCTTTAGTTACCAATGTTGGTTCATAATTTCTTCTAATCCCCTAATTATCTTTTCTCAGGGAATTCTTTCCAATGGAGGAAAAAAGGGGGAAATCATTAAAAAAAACAAAACCTATAAATCATCTTCTAGTGCAATGAATAGTTCCCAAACATGGCTGTGCATCAGAATCATCTGAGAACTATTAAAAGTTCAGATTCCTAAGTCCACTTAAACCAACCAAATCAAAATTTGTGCGGAGTTGGATTCTAGTCTTTTTTTTCTTTTTCTTTTTTTGATGGTGTCCAGACCACTCTTTAGCAGCCAGTTCAATACCAGACTGGAAAATGTTTTAGGGAGCTACTAGTTCAAATAATACCACGTGGCATGTCCTCATTACAATGGACGGACCTTGTGCTATTGAGAAAGCATTAATGGTTCATGGAAAAGACAAAGGTCAGATATTAAGTTAATAATTAATATATGAGATCTCTGTGAATTAAAATATATAATTATATCAAAGTGCATAAAAAATCACAGCAAAATTAGAGACAGGTCATACTCTTGGATAGGATGATTTACCTCATAACAATGTGAATTCACCCCAAATGCACTTCCAATTATTATCATTCTAGAATTTATATAAGAAGTGCTCATAAATTGCTAAATCAACTTTGAAATTAAAGAGAAGATATGAGGAGGGGGCTGACCCTACCAAATATTAAGACCTATAATAAAAACATAGTATTTGAAAGTAATATGGTACCTGTAACCAGAACAGACAAATAGGCCTATGAAAGAGAATGGACAGTTCAGAGACAGACCCGTACATAAATGGAAATGTTTGTATGACCCAAAGTGATAGGGAAAAGATAGTCTATGTAATAGAGAAAGTTGGGAAACTAGTTCACTATAAGCAGAAAAATAAAACTGGATCCCTACATAACCTCACATCATATGCAAGATAGACATCAGGTGGATTAACGTCCTAGATTTGAAAGGGAGAAGTAATGGATTTAAAAATGTCAGAGGACATCATTAGGATCTAATAGGAGGAAGGGCTTCTTAAACAAAACCCTAAAAGCACAAATTATCAGGCTGAAATTAATTTATTTAATTGCATCAAAATTAAGGGTATCAGTTCAAGGTAGCAAATTATGGACAAAGTTAACAAACGCATGACACTCTGGGAGAATATAGTTGCCATGTTTAAAACTAGTAGAGGAATTAGTATGCAGAATATTTTAAAAAAGAGAAGGGGAAGGAGGAAGATGAGCAGCAAGAGAAGAAAGAGGAAGAGGAGGAGAGGAGGGGAAGGAGAAGAAGAAGAAAAGAAAAAGCTCTTATACACTAACAAGAAAATTCCACAAACCCCAATGGAAAAAAATGGGCAAGAGATAAGAATATGCAATTATTAGAAAACACACAAGTCTGCTAAACATATAAAAAGAGCTCAAAGTAATTAATAGAGAAAGGCAAATTACAATGACGAAACATCAATTTACACCATCAGACTGGTAAAAAGCAGATACCAGCATAATGATAAATGTTGACAATGTGTGACTACAGGAATTCTCATTCAGAGGTCATACAGAATGTGCAGCTTATTGGAGAGACATATCTCCATGTAATGAAGTTTAGTCATACCCTGTGACCCAAACTTTCTAGCTCCTAGGAATGTTACTGAGAACTTTCCACATAGGTCAATAAGGGTACAGTAGTCCCACCTTATCCGTGGTTTCATTTTCTGTGGTTTCAGTTACTTGTGGTCAACCTCAGTACAAAAATGTTAAATGAAAAATTCCAGAAATAAACAATTCATAAGTTTTAAACTGTGTGTTCTGAGTAGCACGATGAAATCTCACATTGCTCTGCTCCATCACGCCCAGGATGTGAATCATTCCTTTGTCCAGCATATCCATGCTGTATATGCTACCCACCCTCTGGTCACATAGTAGCCATCTCACTGATCAGATAGGTTATTAGAAAGAGATAGAGACCACATTTACATAACTTTTATTACAGTATATTATCACCTTTCTATTTTATTATTAGTTATTATTATTTATCTTGTACTGTGCCTAATTTATAAATGAAACTTTATCATAAGTATGTAACTATAGAAAACACAGTGTATATAGGATTCGGTACGATCCATGGTTTCAGGCCACCACTGGAGGTCTTGGAAGATATATCCCATGGTTAAAGGGGAACTACTATACATGCATGAAATATTCACGACAGCATTGCTTATGGTGGTGGAAAATTGGAAGCAATCCTTGTGCTCAACACTAGGGGATGTGTAAGTTCAATGTGGAATATTATGCAACAGTTAGAATCAACAGGCAGATAGATACAAAGCCACATGGAAAGATAAGAAGTGTTGAACATAAAAAGAAAAACAATGAAATGTATAACACAATACTATTCGTGTAAATGATAAAAACCCACATTGGAAAACAACAACACCCCTTTTATAAGAGCATATATAAATAAAAAGTACACATCATTATTTAAAAATGGTTCACGGTGGATGAGGAAAATGGGAGGGGGGATGGGTATAAAAAGTAGGAATGGAGGGAGGGAGAATAAGAGGAAGGGAAAGGCAGGAGAGTGGAGAGTAGAACAGAGGAGAAGACGGGAAAATAATGAAGGAAGGAAAGATAAGGACTTCACTCTCTACCAATAATAATAGTATGCCAAGAAATGAGAACTGTGATTAAGTGAATTCTCTAATTCTAAGAGCCAAAGTGTGTGTGTGTGGGGGGGGGGGGGATTAATATCCTAAACATTTATCCCTTTGCATCTGGATTGATGTTCAGACTAAGCAATTTTAAATAAAGGCAAATGTTCGTTCTTATCAAGTACAAATGGTGTGTGAGACCACCCAGGCCCGTAAATCCCTTCATCCTTAACCACTAAATTCACTAGGAAAGCCCAGGTACTTGTTACAAATTCCTTGCCCAACGGCCTTAGAGCTGGATCCCTATCTTTCATCCCTCTGTTTGTGAATAAATATATACATTATTCTTGTTCTTTTAATTCTGTAACCTCTTCAGAGCAGTTAAAAATTATGTTAAAAACTCATTAACTTTGACGAGATATTGATGATGCCAGCGGTTAATTACGAGCCAGCTGGTGTTATGGCAAGAATTAAAAAGTTAGACATTGGAAGTTTATTTAAAAAAAAAAAAGCCACACTGCGTTCACTTGAGGGATTAATGGGGGATTGTTGAAATAATGTCACTTATTGATGACCTTACAACATAGGTCAAGGAGAGATGTGTGGACCAACAGATCAAATTGCATCCCTTTCCTCCATTATAGCATTGGAGTCTTCCAGATTCTCCTCGCTGAGAAAATAAAAAGTAAGGGCAATAAATTCCTATGCTTCATGGTGTTAATTGATTGCAAGCTGGGGTCAGAAAGACATTTCTCCCCAAGGAGTACTCCTACACAATTTAGAGGCACTGCAGGGGTTCTAACATGCCTAAAAAGCATTAAGCAGTGGTCACTGTCAAGTACCAAGTAGCAAAATTTAGTGTGCTTTCAGTTTGTGCTCACAAGGGAAGCGAGAGAGTATTCAGAGGTCCCCATCTCCTTAAGAATGAGGGTTTTTAATAAGCTTATCACCCAATGAGTTCTTTCCTTTTGTGGCCAAAAGAGGCACATTGTTTGAAAGAGAAAGTAAGATACAGTCATGGTTTTGTAAAAAGAAGAAAAATAAACATGAAGAAAAAGTTTCTCTTTTTCGAAAGACTTGACAACGTATAAATAAAAAGAGCATAAGGGCAATACAGAGCAAGGATTCAGGGTGCTGACTATAGGTTTCATCAGACCTCACTTAAGCAAGGAAGTAGCCTGGCTTACTCACCTGACAAAGGTGAGTTACTGAAACTATACAAGCCTCAGTACCTCTTCTGTAACCTGGGCAGCATATCTGTACTTATCTCATCAGCTTTGTATCAGTAAATGAGATGACACACACAGAACACTTCTTGGTACCTTCTGGAGAGTGTAGGAAACACACAATAAATGTGCATTATTTATCTCCCAGGTAGGCACCAAAGTGCTGGGCTTGGAATCATGGTGCCAAGGTTCACCTCCACGGATTGGCCACCTACATCCAGTGATACTGGGCAAGTTAGGGGACCTCGTCAAGCTTCACTCTCCTCATCAATAAAATGAATAATAATAGTACCTACCTCACGGCATTGTATTAGGATTGAATGAACTAATCTTTGTAAAGCATTAGAGTGTCTGGCACATAGTGATTCCTCCCCAATGTTAACTATTACAAGTAGTTACTGCTATCACTATTACTGTTACTATTGGTACTCTTGTGCAGGGGTTCAGAATGAGCCACCCCAAGATGTGCCTCCGCGGTATGTGGATTATTTTAAGCTAAAGGCAACCGAGACCCTGCGGGCTCAAGAGAAACTTCTGCCTTTAGCCTTAATTATCTAGAAGAATTTAAATTAGGGGTCTGGCCCATGATAAGAGTTATCACTAGAAATACCTGTTTACCTACCTCTATGGCAGAGCAAACTACTAATTATTGAACATGTGCTCTCCCTGCAATGACCCTCTGAAGCCCCCAGGTGCATTCCCTCATCCCCAGCTCAGAATGTCTTATATACCTCATTTTCCCTTTCTGTCTCTGGACCCCTCATATATATGGGATCTCTGACTCTGTCATGTATGCGGTGTTCCCATACATATGTATGTAATTCAGTTTGGTCATTTTCTCTTGCTAATCTGCTCCATGACTATTTGATTATTAAGACCAGCGAAAGAACGTTGAGGAAAGGAAAGCTTCCTCCCCTACAGTTGCTGTATGAATAAACCCTTTGTTGATACTAACACACACAGCAGGGATTAAAATGCTTTGTGGAACTTTGTAACACATATGGAAAAATGTGTAAAGATGAAAAGATATATCATTTTTTCCAAAAGCCTGAAAGATGCCCAAGCAGAAAATGAACGCTTATTTCTAGCACCTTTGATTCCTCACTCCTCTATTTGGGCTGTTTAAGCAGCGATGTCTCTATAGCCTTCTCCCTCCCAACCCTCATCTTGTGGGGGTGACGGGCAGCCTTGAGCTGTGAGTGTCTTTCCCACTAATTATCACTATCCTCCCACCCCATTATTTGTGGTTTGCACTTCCCCTGGCCAGGGATGGCACGGTATGCAGCTCTCTAGCTGAGCACCTAATGGTGGATTCCGCCATTATCATTTCTCACTGCTCAGTGAATAATCATTATTGTTTACTCACTTCTCTTTTTATGAGGAGCACAGTTACGAAGATGGTTTTCTTTCCTTGTTTCCCATGCGGCTCTTTATTTTATAGACCTGCTCTCAACTTAGCACAGCTTTATTCTGTTCCAGAAAACTACTCATTATTTACTGATAGTCAACATAAAGAAAGGTTTTCTTTTCTCCTGAAAATCAAAATGTTCAGCCGTACTGATCTTGACCTCCCTAGTTTCCGTGAAAACAAAGCTTCCAAACTTATCTCAGAACATTTGCTTTTTTCTGTACCTATTTCATATGGCTTCTCTCTCCTAATGTTATTCGCTTTGAGAAACTGAGGGGAGGTTGGAAATGCCATAAAAAATGAAGCTTCAGATATTGTAAATGCTAATTGGTTCGAAATACTGGGGCAATACTTGGTCAAGAAATCCCTTTGTTCCCTCAGAAGTCATAGAAATTACCTTATCTTCCTCCCCCATTGATAACCTTCATAAGCCCCAAATAATCAAATACTTTGAAACACAAACAATCTGTATCTAAACTCAGAAATAAAAACAACCTATTATAGTTGGTTGGCACATCATCCTCAATTCTTTCCAATTCTATTTTCACAGATAATTTTCTATATTTTCTGATTATTTTTCTCTTTTGAGTGTGTATTACTTTATGATCGGGGGGAAAACCCCCTTTTTAATACCTTTTTATTGGTAAAATTGAAAGAAGTAGACAGGTGAGCTCACCAAACCAATATTTTCCTTGTATCTCTTTTCTGGAGATACAAGGAATAATTACTATTAGCAGAATGCCTGACTGTTTGTGTCACGGGCAGGATATGGGAAGGCTTACAACATAATCTTTCTGCCAAGCATTCGATACCACATTTTTAGCTTACTGTTGGGGGGGTCTCATGTTTTCGTAATCCAACCCTTGACTCATTATGTGTGTGTATGCACACTTTGTTCCAGACTCTCTGTCAGAAGAACACTTCTTTTTAAATGAAGAAAAGTGTTTCTAGTAAATGCCAAGACTATACGAGGAATCAGTGTGGAGTTCTATTTCTTTGTTCCTGCTGGTTAATTGCTTTAAAGACAAAAATCAAGGGCAAGTGCACCACGAAGAAAACCTTTTGTAGGGCACACACCACTTGTACCCTTAGAATGATCACAAACTGCATTTTGCCAACTTTTGATCAAGGTGACAAATCTTGGCTCAGAAAAGAAATTTAGTGATGTATCAGCCCCATCAATAAACTCTAAGGAAAAGTAATTCATTTTTAATGGAAATTCTGTTTACAAAATAGACTAGGTATATAACCAAACTCTAAGAGGAGATAACTCACCCTGGCAAATAGGCTGCATGCCTAATAGAGTAAAATAAAAGTAAAGCAGAACACATTGTACTTACAGAAATGAAGTACATGCAACATTTTATATTTACTACAACAGTGATTTTACATCACATAGAAGCTTTCATGTTCAGACTTGATTTAGATGCAAGAAGTAGGGGGGAAAAGTTGGAAAGATGAAAAAGGAATGGAGCCATTATATTAAGTAAAATTTTATCCCTATTCTTCAAAAATGCTTAGACCAACACAAATTCCTTTGGGGGCCTAGAATTTATTGGATCTTTGCCAATTTCTCTCCTCTACTGGTCTAGCTACTCTAGCTCCTTAATAAATGTAACATCATAACCATTACAGATATCATTAAGACATTTTTAAAATTCTTTTGTTTCTATTCTTTAATTTGCTTTTCTCTACAACCCTATAGACAAGTAGGGTAGTTAGCACTCCCAATTGGAAAATGAGAAAACTGAGGCACCCAGTGGCTCCACTCCCTGCTGAAAATGACTGAAATAATCCATCCAACAACTCTGGGTACTCACTACTCCCATTTGCCCAGAGAAGGAACAAATGAATGATGCCATCATTTGGCTAAACAAAAACATAAACTCCCTCTAAATGTATTCAATTTCTACCACAAAGTCAGAAACAAAGGGAATAAACAGAATCCTTGGAAAAAACAGAAACAAAAGTCACAGCCCTATTAATCTCCTATAACATGTGAGTTTGGAGTACTAAAAAGAGACACACACGGGAGAACCAACTGAGATCACCAAAGATGTTTGAAAGTGTTTCAAATATTTAAACAACAGCAAATTATAAGAAATAAAAAGCAAAAATTAAAAAGGTCAAGGTAGGAGTTTAGGGAAGATAGAGAAGTGAAAACACATGGTGCTAAAAATAACCCATGTTAGTTTATGTCTCACTGGGGCCAGTTATTTCCCAGTTCCTAGCTCCTGGCATAAAATGACGTTCAATAATTTCTGATGAAAGATTAAATGTATAAAGATCCCTCTCTCGATGGGTCTAGGTCTAGCAGAGAAATACACATGAAAGTAAATAATTGTTATAAAAAGCATAATCTTGATAATAATAGCTAACAATCTTTGAGCACTTTAGGCCTAAGATCATTACATGTAGTAATTCATTCAGCCTTCACAATGACCTGGTGAGTTAGAGCCTATTAACAGCCTCATCCTACAGATAAGTAAACTGAGGCACAGAGTCACACAAATGGTGAAGTGCACAACTGTAATGAGAATCCAATACTGGTAGTATAACATTGATAACAATTGGTAACACTTAGTGTAACAACATTCTGAGTTGTGGAAGGAGGAGACTCTATGTTAAATCATCTCCACTAGGATAGATTGCAAAAATAGCCACAATTATTCATTCCTTTGTACCCATGCTCTTTGCAATTGAATTTACATTTTCTCCCAACAAAAGGTAGAATATGTTTCCCCACTACATGAGTCTGGGCTGGCTTTGTGACTTACTTTGGCCAATAGAAGGTGGCAGGAGTGATAGATGTTTCAGTTCTAAGCCTCCAACTCAAAAGGCCTTGCTCCTGTTTATTTTCTGGGGACCCTGACAGCGCCATGTGAACAAGCCTGAGATAACTTGCTGGATTATTATTACATAAGACACTGTTGGGTCTGTTGGTAAAACCCAGCTGAGGGCCTCAGAAATATGAAAGCTAACCCAAGACCAACAAAGCTAGCTAGGTAACATGCCATTGGTAGAAGATGCGTGAAGGGAATAAAGCTGAGATTAGAACTACCCAAAGGAGCCCAGCCTGAACCGCCAACCCACAGAATCAGGAGCTAAATAAATAGCTATTGTTTGAAGCCATCAAGTTTTAAGGTGGTCTATTACACAGAGGTACTAAGTGATATACCCACCATATCAAAATCTGCTAGAATTATGCTTAAATGTTTTCTCTTTAAGTCAATTAAATAATCTGAAAGGGGGAACATACCTTAGAATTGCCAAGATAAAAATATTTTTGGAAGACCAACATGGCAAACTATTAGGGTCTTATAGCAGGGAAATCCCAAATGTGTAATCAAAATAAATTGAGACAAGGACCTTCACAGCTCCTGTTCAGTTATGTGGTAGGCCTCTTCTAAAACAGTCCCCAGTAATACCCAACTTCTCTGTAGGGTCTCCTATAAAGCTGTAATCAATACGTCAACTGGGTCTGTTGTATCATCTGAAGGCTCAGCTGGGAAGAATCAGCCTCCGAGCTCACGACATGACTGCTGACAGGATGCAGTTCTCA
Organism: Rhinolophus hipposideros; assembly: GCF_964194185.1. Taxonomy (NCBI): domain Eukaryota; kingdom Metazoa; phylum Chordata; class Mammalia; order Chiroptera; family Rhinolophidae; genus Rhinolophus; species Rhinolophus hipposideros. Next base: position 39,258,587 of record NC_138060.1, on the reverse strand, counting down.
AGGACTGTTGGACTGATGTTCTTAGTTTCTTGCTGGCTGTTAGCCAGAGGCCACCCTCAGATCATTGCCTTGGACCCTTTTTAGAGAAGCTCACAACATGGTAGGTTGGTTTCTTCAGAACAAGCACATAAAGAGTCCAATGGAATAGAATTGAAAACCCAAAAGTAAACCCACATAAATAGGGACAGATAATTTTTAACAAAGGATCAAAAAAACATACAATGGAGAAAAGAACGCCTCTTCAATAAATGATGCTGGGAAAATTGGAAAGACACGTGCAAAAGAATAAAACTAGACTGCTGTCACCATATACCAAAATTAACTCAAAATGGATCAAAGACCTAACAATAAGACCTGAAACAATAAAATGCATGGAAGAAAGCATAGGTACTAAACTTACGGACCGTGGGTTCAAAGAGGATTTTATGAATTTGACCGCAAAGACAAGATAAGCAAAAGCTAAAATAAGTGAATGGGACTATATCAAACTAAAAGTTTATGCACAGCAGAAGAAACCATCTACAAAACAAAGAGGCACAAACTGAATAGGAGAACATATTTGCAAACAACACCCCTGATAACAGACTAATATCCAAAATATATAAGAAACTGATACAACTCAACCACAAAAAGACAAACAATCCAATTTAAAAAATGGGCAAGGACATGAACAGAAACTTTTCCTAAGAAGACATACAAACAGCCAACAGATATATGAAAAAATACTCAACTTCACTAGGGAAATGCAAATCAAAGCCACAATGAGCTATCACCTCACCCTAGTCAGAATGGCTACCATCAACAAGAGAAATAATAACCAATGTTGGAGAGGCTGTGGAGGAAAAGCAACTCTCGTATACTGTTGGGAATGCAGACTGGTGCAGCCACTATGGAAGGCAGTGTGGAGGTTCCTCAAAAAATTAAGAATAGAATTAACACATGACCCACAATCCCTCTCCTAGGTATCTACTCCAAAAATCTAGTAAAGATATATGTGCTCCAATGTTCATTGCAGCATTACTTACAGTGGCCAAGACATGGAAACAACCCAAAATGTCCTTCGACAGATGATTGGATAAAGAAGATGTGGTACATATACACAATGGAATACTATCCTGCCGTAAGAAAAGATTAAATAATGCTATTTGTGACAACATGGGTGGACCCTGAGATTATTATGCTATAATAATAAGTCAGACAGAAAAAGTCAAGAACGATGTGATTTCACTCATATGTGGGATATGAAATTGCAAGGAACAAAGAAACAAGTCAAACAAATAAACCAAAACTCGTAGACACAGACAACAGTTCAGTGGTTACCAGACTGTAAGCGGGAAGCGAGGAGGTAGAAGAGGATAAAGAGGGTCAAATATATGGTGATGGAAGAAGAACTGACCCTGGGTGGTGACCACACAATGTGTTACATAGAATTGTACACTTGAAACCTATGTAATTTTACTAACCATTGTCACCCCAATAAATTTAGTTTTAAAAGGAGTCAGAGAGGGAAAATGTAAGAAAAATGGAAGTCACATTTTTTATAACTTAATCTTGAAACTGCTACTTCATCACATGTGCCCTATTCTCTTCATTAGGAGCAAGTCACTATTTCCAGCCAAGGCATAAGGGGGAGGAAATTACACAAGGACACGGATACCAAGATTTGGAGATCATTGGGAACCATTTTCGAAGCAGAATTACATTAATAATTACAGAATTAAATTCTAGGAAATTGTGAAGACAGGAGTTTTGCAAACAGGAACTTATTCATCAAATCTCAAAATGCTAGGCCTCAGAAATCGACTCTTAAAAGTCAAAGGATGGACTGGCCCGGTGGCTCAGGCGGTTGGAGCTCCATGCTCCTAACTCCGAAGGCTGCTGGTTCGATTCCCACATGGGCCAGTGGGCTCTCAACCACAAGGTTACCAGTTCGACTCCCGCAAGGGATGGTGGAACTAGGAATGGGAACTAGCAATGGGAACTGGACCTGGAGCTGAGCTGTGTTCTCCACAACTAAGACTGAAAGGACAACAACTTGAAGCTGAACGGCACCCTCCACAACTAAGATTGAAAGGACAACAACTTAACTTAGAAAAAAGTCCTGGAAATACACACTGTTCGCCAACAAAGTCCTGTTCCCTTTCCCCAATAAAATCTTTATATATATATATATTTAAAGAAAAGTCGAAGGAAGTGATTTTTTTTAATACAAATTATGCAGTGATCTTGTTATTGCAAAACTATAAATGAGTTTTAAAGGTTTAGGAAAATTCTCAGCTGCTGGTTCCATAATGGAATGTTAAAGGGTGCAGGGAATGTGTGCAGTCCATCCCTAATGTTTTCAGAGTTACATCAAGAAAGACAACCTTAGCTCCCTACAAAATGTCCTGAGAGGCAGGCAAGATGGACTGTTGGCCTAATCCATTGTGGCATTTCTTATATACTTATGCATAACACTATGTGGGAATGCAATAAAAATTTAAACAAGGTACTAGAGTTCAACAAAATAGGAGGATGCAGCTTTTGAAAAATGGAGACATGACATTCCTACATGGTCTCCAAGACATGTGATGTGCCCGTCCTCTTTTAGCCACAGAAGCTCATGTAAATCATAGATTCAAAAAAAAAAAAAAAAAGAAAAAGTCTTAGTTTCTCACAGAATTAATGAGATGAAAACAGGGTTTTGTAGAGTATTGCTGTTAGAGTGTAAAAAAATATCTGACTCCATATGACAGGGCTCTCTTTTATACCTACATTATATTCAAGTGTTTAAAAGAGCAAAGCTATCTGTTTTGCCCTCAGGCATGTCTCAGTAACTATTTTAGGCATGCTCTTGGGGTTTGGGGGGATTTGTTTTCCCTCAAGTTTTTAAAGAGAATGAGGACAGGTGTACTGAAGGCTTATGCTTCACAATACACATAGTAGGACAAATAAATGTTCATTGCTAATGCAGTAGCACTGAAATAGAAGGTAAACATCCCTCAGTGAAAAGAATGAATTTAAAAGTTTCCACATAAGCAGAGTCATACATTTTGACATTGTAAGAGCGGTAGTTTCTGTCAATCAACCCGAATTCTCTTTAAGCCTTTAACATATAAGTCACATTGAGAGGGTTATGCATTTCACAAGTGGATTTATATATAAATACTTTTGCTGGCTCCAGTTCAACACAACAAAAGAAGTCAAACATTAGTCTGTATTTGTATTTCTTTGCTGAAGTGTTTTGACATAAACTGCACACAATCCTAGCTGAAAAGCAGCAGGCAGTTTGGAACTAACTGCTCCTCACACTTGCATTCTTTGTGATATGATTTTTTTTCTACTTGGAAAATTAGAAAGCTTATGAGTGAAAAGTTTGCCGAAACTTAAGAGAAGAATTTTTAAAAGCAGCATAGCATTTTTGAAAACTTCGTGCTTCAAACAAATTCACTTTCTGCATTTCAGAATGCCTATAAGTATCAAACCCCCAAGTTCTGACTGCACAGTTTCTAGTCAGCATTTACACCATTTGAAGACAGAAGTAATACATATGTATCTAGAAGTCACTCAGAAAGCCCCTTTTTAAAACCAATTCCATTCGTCCAATGCACAGAAAAAGATGTTCTTAGTTAAAACCTCTAAATATCCAAGTTATATTGCAAAATACTGTTGGAGACATGTATGGAAAGTAATATTTTTAGAAATTTTCAGTCATATACCTCTGCAAGGAATTAGGAAAAAAATCTCTGGAGATTACCTGTATTAATCAGTTATTGCTACAATAGTTGCAATAACTGAATAGTTGAACCACCCTACAACTCATGAACTTGAAGCAAAAATCATGTATTCTCACACTCATCAACAGCAGGTTGGCTGCTATGTGGCTGAGTAGGTTGGACTATGGGATCTAGGTTGCAGATTAGGTTCATGTCTACTCATGTCTCTTATTCTTTTTGGATCAGCAGTTGCCATGGACATGTTGTCAGCTCCTCATTTCTCATTCTGGGGCCTAGGCTGAAGCAGTAATGGCTAATGAGGTATGCTGTCCTCCTTAAGAATCACCAAGTGCAAACAGGCAAGCCCAATCATGTAGCACATACAAAGCCTCTGCTTGTATCACATGTACTACTCACTTTGGCTAAAACAACTTACACAAGCAAGTCCAAAGTCCAAGGGTAGGGAGTTATACTTTGCTACAATGAGGCTATGGCAATAAATCAATCTTCCACATTTCTGCATTACCATTATTGGGTGTTGTTGCCAACCTCAAATAGTCAATGGAAGAGTTCTACTTTCTTCCATATTAAGTATAACATTATTGTTGTATCTAAAAATTAAGAATCCAGAGAACACATTTCTTTTTGAAAAATTTTTGTGGAGGTGGCCAGTTAGCTCAGGTGGTTAGAGAACAGTGCTCTTAACAACAAGATTACCAATTCAATCCCCACCTGAGCTATTGTGAGTTGTGCCCTCCGCAACTAGAAACAACTACTTAACTTGGAGCTGATGGGTCCTGGAAACACACACTTAAAATAAATGTTTAAAAAAATTGTACTTCATTGGAAATATGCATACAAAGGGCAATTCTATGGTTTAAAAATGCTTATGGACACAATCAAGGGATGGATTGGGCAGGTACCAAAGCGCTGCTAAGGTAGCCTGCTCTGTAGGGTTAGCCCCTGTACCACAACTCCTCCAGTGTAGTCACAGCCAGTCCTCACAACCAATGAGCCCGAGACCCAATCCCCTCCATTGACATGCAAATAGCAACCAAGGCTCAATTACAAGAGGAGGGCACACACAAGCCACACAAGGAACACACCTGTAGTGTGTGGTTCAGGTGACCAGGAAAACTGTGCCACTGAGTCCCACAGCACACCTACTATATATAAGCCTACTCTACTAAGACCAGGAGACATAGCAGCCCTACCTAATACATGGAAACAAACACAGGGAAGCAGTCAAAATGGAGACAAAGAAAGATGTCCCAAATAAAAGAACAGAACAAAGCTCCAGAAAAAGAACCAAACAAAACGGAGACAAGCAATCTACCAGACACAGAGTTCCAAAACACTGGTTATAAGGATGCTCAAAGATCACAGGGAGAACTTCAACGAAGAGATAGAAGACATAAAAATGGAGATAGAAAGCATAAAATAAAATGACCAGTCAGGCATAAAGAATACAATAATGGAAGTGAAGACTACATTACAGGGAATCAACAGTAGATTAGATGAAGCAGAGAATCAAATCAGTGATTTAGAAGATAAGGTAGCAGAAAACACCCAATCAGAACAGTAAAAAGAAAACAGAATCCAAAAATGAGGAGAGTATAAGGGGCCTCATGGACAACATCAAGTGTACCAACATTATAGGGGTACCAGAAGGAGAAGAGAGAGAAGAAGGAATTGAAAACCTATTTGAAAAAAACAATGACAAAAAAAAAATTCCCTAACCTGGTGAAGGAAATAGATATACAAGCCCAGGAAGTAAAGAGTCCCAAACAAGATGAACCCAAAGAGGCCAACACCAAAATACATCATAATTAAAATGCCAATGCCATAATTACATGCCAAGGTTAAAGACAAAGAGAGACTCTTAAAAGGAGCAAGAGAAAAGCAGTTAGTTACCATAAGGGAGCTCCCATAAGACTATCAGTTGATTTCTCAACAGAAACTTTGCAGGCCAGAGGGATTAGCAGGAAATATTCAAAATGATGAAAAGCAAGTACCTACAACCAAGATTACTCTACCCAGCAAAGCTATCATTTAGAATGGAAGGACAAATGAAGAGCTTCCCAGACAAGAAAAAGCTAAAGGAGTTCATCACCACCAAACCAGTATTACAAGGAATCTTAAAGGGATATCTTTAAGATAAATACATACATACACACATTTTAAAAATGAATAATAAAATGTCAATAACTACATACCTATCAACAATTACTTTCAATGTAAATGGATTAAATTCTTCAATCAAAAGATGGAGGGCTGAATGAATAAGAAAACAAGACCCTTACATATGCTGCCTACAAGAGACACAGTTCAGATTGAAAGACACACACAGACTGAAAGTAAGGGAATGGAAAAAGACATTTCATGAAAATGGAAGCAAACAAAGAAAAATCTGGGGTAACAATGCTTATACCAGACAAAATAGACTTTAAAACAAAGACTAAACAAGAGACAAAGAAGGACCTAGTAATCCCACTTCTGGCTATCCGAAAAAACCCAAAATCCTACTTTGAGGGGACATGTTCATTCGTATGTTCATTGCAGCATTATTTGCAGTAGCCAAGATATGTAGGAGACCTGGGTGTCCCTGATGGATGAGTGGATAATGAAGAGGTGGCACATACAAGCATATACAACGGAATACTACTCAGCCATAAAAAAAGAATGAAATCTTGACATGTGCAACAACATGAATGGACCTAGAGGGTATTGTGTTTAGTGCAGCCAGTCAAACAGGAATGACAAATGTCATATGATTTCACTTATAAGTGGAATCTGAAGAAAAAAATAAACAAATGAAACAGAAGCAAACTCATAGATACAGAGAACATTTTGATGGTTGCCAGATGGAAAGGGAGTTAGGATGGGTGAAAAAGAGGAAGGGATTAAGAAGTACAAATTGGTTATTATACAGTAGTCATAGGGATGTAGTATATAGAATAATGAATACATTAATAACTATGTATGGTGTCAGATGGGTTACTAGATTTATCAGGGTGATAGATGAGAGGGGGTTGGAGGCAAGGTAAAAAAGATGAAGGGATTAAGAAACACAAATAGGTAGTTATAAAATTGTCATGTGGAATATAATCAATAATATGGTAATAACTATGTATAGTGCCAGGTGGGTACTGTTGAATAACTATGATGTGCACCAGAAACTAATGTAATATTGTATGTTGGCTATATTTTAATAAAATCTTAATAAATAAAATGCCTATGGTTATGAGGTTATACAAATATGAATGCATGAATATGCAATTCATATATACAGATATAGTTTAAGTTTAGCATTACATTTAGATTTAAATATACAACTCTTTCACTATTTGCTTTCTTTTCTAAATACTTTAGTTGGAACTCAACAGGGCTGTCACCCACACCTTATTAAGTTCTTAAAAGTAGCTATTTTTCCAAAGAAGGTAAATTTTAAACAAAACAACATGAAAATAAGCTAAAATTCAAATTGCATTTTGCCTGTTGGTTCACACAATAGCCCCCATACACAGGGCAAGGAGAGATGAAAGAAAAGAGAAAGAGGCTGGCAGCTTTAAGAACTTGACGTGGCTGTGCATACCACACATGTTAGCTAGGAGAGACAGCACTGGCAGATGTGAGAAGATAGACCAGGGATGGATATGCCAGCACAGGACACCAACCATCTTCCCTCTTTCAAGGGGCATGTTCCATTCCAGGTATAGTGTGCTTCAACTGGCTCCTGCTTTCCCACCTTGTCTGCTAGCCCCAAAGCTAGCAGAGTAGTGGACAACTGCATGTCTGTCTCTTACGTAAGCTCTTCTTCCCACTTTCTAATTCAAGCTTTAGCCTCCAGTTGGGCATCAGTAGCCAGCAGAGCTGCCCATAGTAAAGGCCAGCCCACTGTGGCAGACATTTTTTTCTCTTCTTTGTCACAGTGCATTACTTGCATTCCTCAAACAAGTACATTAGACCAGTCTGCATTTTGGAGGTGTCTCTACACTCATGCAGCAGTCCACAAGCATCTGACATGAACAAGCTCGTAACATCTATGTCTTTGTGTGCCACCCCTCCTCACACAGAAGTCAACGGCCAACTTGGGATTGCCTCTTTTCCAAGGTCCATTTCTTTGGTCTCCCGATGCCTTGCCAATTGTTGTTTTGCAAACTGCAACTCGTATATGGAGAGAAAGGAGAGACCAAAGGGAGAGGCAGAGCACTCCAGATTGGTAGGTGGCAGGTTTAATGAGCAAGGAAACTTACAGTATGAGGCTTGTGTTGAGCAGCTACAAGATGAGTAGATCTCTACACTTGTGGCCAGAATCTAAAAAGTTTACATAGAGGCTTTAAAGCGGTTTATACAGAGGCCATTCAGATCCAGATGGTCTCAACAACACATTGCTCTCTCAAGGCTGTGTCCTGGAAAATGGCTTCTACTATGGGAACAGTGGGTAAAATGTACATTCCAAGGACAGAGAAGGGGTGAGCATCATCTGATTGACCAGGGATAGCTCAACAGTCAACCAGCGGTGATGTCTCCTTGATCACCTCCTCCAACACTGCAAAATATATAAACTTAACATTTTAGTCACCAGAGACAAAGCAGAAATTTCAAATTTTTATGTCAATTAGAGGTTTTACATGACAACCCCAAGTCAAAATGGCACAACGTTTGTTCACTGTTTCTCCAGAATCCTGGATTGGCTGAACACTGGTGGGCTGATTAGCTAGAAAGTTCTTTAGTCCAGAATGTACTAGTTTCTAAAGCAAATAGATATGGGAGGTTGACAAAGCAACCTTGCTTTCTCTGAAGCAAGTTATTAAAAATGTTTATCAGTGGCAGTGTCTCTTCTGATGAATTATACAGTGGTAACAAAAATACCCATTTCTCTTTATTCTATATAAACCCTGTTTCAGTTGGTTTTGGGTGCAATCTCATGTTCCTTCAATATGAGTTTAGTATAATGGCTTTGCCTCTTATAGACTATATCCAGTTAGGAGGAGGAAAGAATAATTTTTTCTGTGTCCATTTTTCTTGTTTATCCATACTTTGACTGCCAGTTCCTTCAGGTCAAGGATTGTTCCCTTTGTATCTTTGAAAATATCTTCTACTGTGCCTTATATTTAAGAAGCATTTAATGAATTGGCCCAAATTGAATCATTGGATTCCACTTTTCATAAACCCATTGGCTTAAAGGAGTATTTACTAGTCTCTCGGGAAGATGATGATTGCTCTTGACAGCAGTAGGTAAATTATGAAAAATGAGGAAAATCACCAGAATGAGAGACCAAACTATGAGTCAAATATATTTTGGCTCCATCTAAAATGGCCAGGAGAAACTGTATTGGCTTTATGGGAAACCACTGGAACCTGATTTCAGCTCCTATCTCGAAAAGGCATCTTCATGTCAACAAACATGTTTTGGCTGAAACATGAACAGAGTGACTGCTCTGGTAATACACTAGATTCAGTACAACTATGCTGGTTACAAATCATTTTATTCATGTAGTAAAAGAAAAACTGTGAAAGCTAGATAATTGCAAAGGTACCACAGAATCTATCTAGAGTACAAACATGTAGACTTATGTTGAAATTTGGTTAACTTGTTCAAGTAATGACATGTTCCCACGTCTAAGTAATTCCCACTCTGTCAGCCAAAAGTTAGTAAAATGCTGGTTTTGTCTTCAAAAAATAGCTTAACAAAATTCTTATGGGAACTGAGACTGTGATGTGATTTTTATGTAGTAATCACCCACTTAAAACAGCATTCCTGGCTTACTTTCAGAAGTTCAGAAATAATCATTACAAAACAAATTTACATGGTTAAAGGTACATCTCACCAATACTAATTTTGTTTTAACTTTGTTAATACACACAGATAAGCACTGAAAATAGTCATATAAAAAAAGATTATTATTGCTTTTCTTCATAACAAATGATCACAATTTACACTGATGTTAAGTTCTTCCTTTCAATATAAGTTCTTCAACCATCGAGATCTCAGACACCACTTTCCATACAAAATCATCCAAGGAGTATGTTTTTCTTCCCCAGTACCCATTTACTGATTAAATAAGCATTTGCCTTTGACCAGATTATTACCTCTTCAATTTCCTGGAATTCTAGGCAAAGTAATAAATTTTAAGATTTTCTGTTTGGAAAATTTTAAATATATACAAAAGTAAACGCAAATTATTAGTGTAGGACATGGAGTCTCTGATAAGAAAACTCCCATTGATTTCAAAGCCTTACTTGATAGAACTGCAAGTCAATCCTTAACTCAGCCTCCCATTGTCTTTTGACCCCAACCCTGTTCTTTATTAGAATTCCAAGGGTTAAAGAAATGATGTTCCCCAACTCCAATCTGGAATATTTCTTTCTGAACCATTCCTCACCCATTCTCACACTCAACTCAATCTCTCTTAATTTCAAAAAGAATTTTAGAAAATTAAAAGCAGCTCATTTCATTCATTCATTCATTCATTCATTCATTCATTCACCAGCCATTTATTCCAGGAACTGCCAGAGGTAGTAGAGATTCTACACAGAAGTTGGACATGATTTCCATCACACATGGGGCTAATAGGCTAATAAAAGAAAACAAAAGATAGACTATAAGTGTGGCAAGTGCTCTAATGAGGACATACATCTTACTCTTGGAGTGGAGAGGAGGAGTCTACCCAGACAGGTGGAGGGGCTAGGTGGTCAGAGAGAATTGTTTGGAAGAAGTGTTATCTAAGCAAAGATCTAAAAGGTGATTAGAAATTAACCAGGCAAAGGCATAAAAGGAAAGTATATAAAAGGCAGAGAGGACAGCACATACAAAGGCCCAGATGTATGAGAGCCTGGCACATTTGAAAAAAACTTCAAGTTCAACATGGGGAAGAGGATTTCAGTAGAGAATAAAGGAATGAGTCAGGGAAGATAATTAGGGGCTAGTTTCTGCAGCACGTTGTGTTTCAGGTGAAGGAAGTTTGGATTCTATCTTGAGGGCAATCAGGGGTACCTTTCATCAAGGAGGTACCCCTGATGAAAAACAGGACCACAACATAACTAGATTTTATTTTAGTGTTCACTATTGCCACATGTGAAGAATAGAGTGAGCAGGAAGGTGGGAGGAGACGAAGAGAGGAGAGGGGGGACTTGTTAGAGGCTCTGGCAATATTACAGGTGAGAGATGAGGTAGAGGGAATGGAGATGGAGAGATGTGGAAGGATTCAAAGAGTACTGTGGGAGGGGAGGACAATGAGATTTATTAAATAATCGGTTCTGGAGGAGAAAGAGAAATCATTAAGAGGCTCAAGTTCCTGCTTAACCAAGAGGTAGATGGGAGTGCCAATTGCTGAGACAGAGTCCATGTTGAGTATAGTGTCCCTGGAATATGTCAGTAGCTATATTGGGATTTGGATGAACGAGACTAGATTGGATAAAGCAGATCACAGGAATCATCATGGAAGTTCAATGGTTGGTAGTCATTTGCCCTATTATTTTAATGTGTCCCCTATTTGAACTTTGCCCCTTTACCCTAGGTCACCAACCTCATGGAGGGTAAAGGATCTGGGTTAAGAATCAGGAGACTTGGGTTCTAGCTCAGTCTCTATCATCCGCAGGCTGCGTGGCCCTGAGGAAATTCTTTTCAGTCTCGGGGTTTCTTGGTCTTCAGAATAACAAGATTAAAATGATCCCCAAGTTCCTTTTCATTCCCAACATTCTACTGTTGTGGTTCCAGTTAATCTATTCCCTGTACATTAAAGCTTACACTTTTAAAAATAAACCATTAGTAAGACATTGAACAAGAAATGTCATAGGCAGGGAAACTCCCTTTTTTTCTTTGATATCAGAAATACTTTTAAAAATCTTTTTGATAAAATAGTACCCTGGATTATTATCAAGCTTTTGTTTTGGTTAGTCTACCAGATATATGGAGCTTTGTTATTTAGTTGTTCCTGCTATCTAGCACAGCTACCCATAGCATAGTATCTGTCTAACACAGTACCTGAGATTTAAATACCCAAAATGCTTATAAACAAGAAAACATCAATAAGCACTTGACTTTGAAATTATCTTACTATCCATTTTGTTGCATTATTTTGAGTTTATATAAAATGAACAAAGAAAAAGAAAAGCAGTTTCCAACTTGTTTCATTATTCCTTCTAGAACTATATTCCAGGTCTCATTTCTAGGAATTTCCTTTGTTTATCGTGAGTCCCTTGCAGGAAATATATCTGAAATAGCTTTGGAGACTGTTCCCTTCCACTGTTACATGGCCAGCAGTAGCAACCCAATTCAACAGGGGATGAAGGCAAAGCAAATTTGCTCTCATGTCTCATTTAAACATCAGGCCTATATATCTGATAATTTGTAGAGTATTTCCATTGCCTTGTCTCACTGCTACCTCAACACAGTGGCACAATGCCTGGCACATGATATTAACAAGAGCTGCCATTATTGAGTTCTTGGTAATGCCAAGCACTGTACTATGAGCTTACCATACATACCTCAGTTTTCACATCAATCCTATGAGACAGGTTTTATTATTATCCCCATTGTACAGATAAGTTCCTTCAAAGGCCAAATGTAATGGAGCCTGGGGCCCAAAGCCAAGCCATCCAATGTCAGAGTCTAGGCCCTAACAACTGGTCTGCATGGCTACCACACGTAAGCACTTGATGATTATTATAGTTGAAAAGATGGGTAGATGCATGGACTGTCATTATTTCTTCTCAAATCAGCATGTTGCGACTTCCCCATTTTGTTAGTCCACACTATAGTCCCATACAACCTACAGCTTAAAAGTGCTTCCTGCCCTATATTCCTTTGACACAGCTTACACATGAGGCCATGTTCTAGGAGCAGTAAGGTCTCTGCTCTCTAGAGCTTCCATTCTAGAGGAGGAGACAGATAATGAGCGAGTAAACACATAAATCAGCAAAGGACTTGCAGATTGTACAAAGTGTTTGGAAGGCGATAAAACATGACAAGGAGATAGAAAGTGATTGGGGAAAGAGCTATTTTCATTTGTCTTATTAATATTCTCTCCTTTAGCTATTCCCACTTATTAATCTCTCCTTTAGCTTATTCCCACTTATTTGTCTTATTAATATTCTCTCCTTTAGCTATTCCCACTGCCAAATCCCTATAGAAGTTCAGATCTTAGAATTTTTATTATCACCATAGCCTCATAACTGGTCTCTCTGCTTCCAGGTTCTTTTTTCTTCAGTTTACCATGATGACCTCTTTAAAACAGTTTTCCTAAAATGTTACTATCTTATCTTGCCTTTTGCTGTACAACGCGTTCCAACATCTCATCTTATACCCAAGTCCCTCTATCCTTGGTCTCATCTTACACATTCCAAAACATCTTTCTTCCTTCATCTACAAGTGGATTTGAAACATCTACCACATATTAGCCGTGATACATTCCCCAATACAAGCCATCTTGTTCTTTTTGGTTAAGTTTCCTGGGTTCCCAACATATTCTATGCTCATTCCCACATGCCTGCTGTCAGAATGGTCTTTTCTGCTCTGTCCACCTATCAAACTTTCCTTGTCATGTAGAGGCCAGCTCAAGTTCCAGTTTTGCAACCAAGTTTTCTCTATTTACGCCATTCCACACTAACATCTTTTTTAAAAATCACATTGGTTTCCATAGCTTCCTATTCCATCACGTGGCTTTGCATTGCTCCCTAATTGTCACATAAATGTGTGTATTTACATGCCTGTGTGTGACTGAAGGCTGTACATTCGTTCAGGACAACAACCAGGTCACAATCCTCTGTTATACCCTAGTGTCAACCATTACAATGGCAGCAAAAGTGTATTTAGAACTTACCATGTACAAAGCACTGTGCTAAGGGTTTTACACACTTTGTTACCCCTCTCACGTTTTTGTGAAGAGGTCACTCTTATTGACAGATTCGAGGAAACAAACGCTTGGAGAGATGAAGTGACCTGTGTGGGGTCACAGTGTTAGCAAATGGCAGAGCTGGAATTTAAACCTACAGTGTGTAGTTTTAAAGTCTGCACCCTAACCTCTAAGCCATGCAGCCTGAAAACAACCTTCCACATTGTTTCATAATTCCTATTTGTAGCTACTTCCGGAAAAGACTCAAGGAAAAGACAGTGTGCCACGGGAGGTATGGAAGGGACGAGAGAGGATGTGCAACTCCTGTGTAGGATTCTGTCTTCTGGGGGTCATTACTCTTAGTGGAGAGAAGCCACAGACTCAACATCTCACCAGGAAGCAAAACTTAAACTGAGGAATTGGTGGATAAGAAAAATACCTTAAACTCAAACTCAATGCATAGGACAGCTGCAAGAGTCACTGCAAGGTAAAGATGACAAACATATCAAGAAACTCAAAGAATCAAACTATCAACATCAGGGGATTCCAGTGAACTTACTCAGGTTTCTTGAAGGTCAGAGGATTTCTGATAACCGAGCTCCGAAAGAACTGGGAATAAAGGAAGGAGATGTGATTCACATTTACCAAGAACAAACAGCAAGCCATGTTACAGTTCAGACATTCTTTTAATTTTTTCCCCTTTCCCTAATCCTTTTCTATTTTTAAAAACAGTTCTTTTATAATGTTATCCTCGATGCTGAATTGAAACACATCCCCTTTCTCTGAGAGTCCCCCTTCAAAATATCTGATATTTTGAATCTCGGTGCTTATTTGTTCTCATTGGTTCTCTCCCCTTACTAGGTTCTTATGATCCAACTCCAGCCTTCTTCTCATTGACCTCTCCTTTTTATAAAGTTAATGTGAACACTGTGGGCAGAAGGCCACCTTCTAGAACTGAGTGGGCATTTTCATACTTTTGGGTGGTGGGACTGATGGAAGGGAGTGTACCCGGTGACTTCTCCATGGACCTAAAGTTTTGACCGGCGATTGTGCCACTGTAGGACCTTCTGTGTGTGTCTCAGTTAATTCAGGATGTTATAACAAAATATCAGAGACGGGGTTGCTTAGAAATAAACATTTATTTTTTCCTAGTTCTGGAGCCTGGAAGTCTGAGATCAGAGTGCCAGCATGGTTGGATGGAGGCCCTCTTCCCAGCTGCAGACTTTGTGTGTCCTCACATGATGGAATGAGAGAGGGATCTTTCTGGAACTTCTTTTATAAGGGCACTAATCCCATTCATGGGGGCTCTACCTTCATGACTTAATCACCTTCCAGAGGCCTTATCGCCAGATATCATCACCTTGGGGGTTAGGATTTCAACATATGAATTTTAGGGGGACACAACGCAATCATAGCATTTGGGAGGTGGAACTTTTCAGAGGACTACAGGGGAGAAAAAAAAGGTGTTGTTGTGTGTTTTTATTGTTTGTTTGTTTTTTTAACTGGAACATACTTTAAAATCTGATGATCTGGACCAAAAGAAGAAAAATCAGGTTGGAAGTAAGGAAGATAGGTCAGGGGTAATAATAATAACCAGCTCCAAAGACAGATTTACCAAAGAGACAATGCATGTTGAGTTTTAAATATTTTGTCAGAAGATCCCAGATAATAAAGGAAATGATACAGAAGCATCTTCAACAGAACATTGCTATCTTTTGATTTTGTTTGTATTTTTTGCCTGGGGATGAATTTTTAATGGTAATTGTCTATACCAGCTACTTAAAATAAGCAAAATATTTGTAAAATCTGTTAAATTTGTTTAAAGCACCAAGCAATAAAAGTGTGAAATACAAATAAAAACCTAAAAATGATATACAAAAAATATGGCCATCAATACACCAAAGATTTAAATACATATCAGGTTTAGGATAAATCTCTTAGTAACTAAAGCAAAAAAAAAAAGAAAAACTTAATCATTTGTAAAGTTTTGAGTTTCATGACATCATCTGCCATAGGAAGAAAATTATTTCTGCTTTGTTTTTCATGAAAATGTCTTTATCGCCTTGTGTTTCCCCAAGCATATACCCAATGCAAATACTTATGGAGACTTTAGGGGTTTCCCCCCTTACTTCTTAACATGCAAACTCAAGTATCAACCCTGGGCGTACTGCCCAGTATCCAGTAGTCTATTGAGTTCCACATGTTGAGACTTTCTGATTTTGATTAAAACACACACCTGAGAAATTCATGAATGTACTGTGTTTTCTTCAAGTCATTCCGAAAAGCATCACAAGGCCATTACCAACATACGCTAAGTTATTTATGTCCTGAGGAGATGAGGCTGGCAGGGTGTAAGGTGATAGCCTTGAAGAATAGGGTTCAAAGACAGCATTTCACCTGGCTAGGGACCCAGGTCCTCACGTAGACTGAATCCTAAGCTAACCCCATTTAGCAATCTGAGAGTCAGCCTCTTCAAGTATATGCCCAGCAACAGCAGGCCTTGAAAGAAGACATAACCACTGCTTTGGCTTTCTTTCACACAATATCAAGCTTCCATAAGTGGCATCCTTTGGGTCTTTCCTTGGTTGCTTTTAAAGGTTAAAACCCTGAGGCTGCTAATATGTGATTATATAAGCATACATATTTTTTCAAGATATACATTTTTCTCAAGTCTAAATAAACAGCATGTATTCAGTTTGTAATTGGCTTTTGTCAGGAGTCACTCCTCTCACTTAAAAACAGTCTGGGCTTTATTCTCATTCAAAATCCTCTTTAAAGAAAAAAAATGTATTAAAGGTACAGTAAGATTTAGTGTCTCACGTCAATTGTTCTCTGCCAAGAAACCCATTTTAAATGTTTTATCCCCCCCCCCCCAAAGCTATGTAAAGGAACAAAGTGGATACTATTCTTTAAATCTAAGTTTAAACAGCTTAATGAGTGGAGCCAATTGAAGTAAATCATAATTGCTAAACAGGATTAAGTTTACAACAGCTTATGAAAGTCTGCAGAAAAGCACAACACTAAAATAGACCCAGGCAACGGAAATGCATTTGTATGGAGCTGCTGTCCCAAGACTCCTTTTTCTAAAACGCCGGTATTATGAATCAATGTGTGTAAACCAGTAACCTTCGTGGTCCTGCATTCTCACTTGATCCGTATTATTTATGTTCCACACTCTCTTACGTAACTGGCAAACACTTTCGAACAGTAAGACTCATGCTACCGACGATGATGTACAATCAGGCTGAATTAGTTTCTCCTGCATTAGGAAATTAGGGCGCTCCCACCCAGTCATACTCACTTGTACAGCCTTTGTACTACACAATTTATCTTCAGACTAATGAATTCTATGCAGGTGATCAAAAGTTGTGGGCTTCCTTTTCAATTCAATTAGCTAAATTATTTCTTACCACTTCAAGCATAGCCTAAGGCTCCAAGGCAGTAATTTAGAAAGACTTAAAAGTGGAAACATTCACACTCAGACATCAGACCTGTAGTAAGAAAAGACCAAGCCCTTACAAGATTGAAAGGAAAAAATGGACAATAAGTAGCTGAACGGGAACTGCTGCCAGCCCACCTGCTCCATATTGTAAGCCCTTGACCCCTAACTATGGATTTGTACTTATTCTTGGGTTTTTAATAAAGCCTCGAGTTAGAGCAAACACTTAGGAGCAATGTTTCTCAACAAGCCTTCGTCTGAATACTATTCCTGCCAGATGCTCAGAAAAAGGAGGTCCTGTGGTCGAATAAGTTTGGGAAATGTGAATTTCATAATGATCATTAGCATATTTAAAGTTCCCAGAAGTCCTATATAACCTTTGAATTTAACTGAATTAACTTAGCTGAGCCCCCTTGTCATGCAGGGTATCATGCGGGGTCTCTGGTCCCGCTCCCCACATAAGAACGCAGAACATGGTGAGGCCAAACAGGAACACCCACAGAGCCATACATAGGGGAGTCATACCACTATAGTCACGCTGGTGGCTGGGTTGGTGACACAGGAAGCAGGAGCCACACGATCTGCAATCCACACTCCGCCCTTGCTAGCTCAGCCACCATCTTCTTGCTAGCCCCATTTTGCTGCTAGCATAGCCACGGCAGTTATCTTAGTGGCCAATGGCTCACTGGTTACAGCTGATGGCCAACTAGCCACAGCTGATGGCCATCTAATCACAGTTGATGGCCATTTACTACCTGAGCCAGCACCTTTCCACGTGAGACTGAGAGTCTGGAAATTGCACTCCTGGATCTGTCCCCACATTCCACCCCTACAGGGTCTTACCTCATAATCTACATGACAAGCATTTTCCACGAGGAGCCCTGTGCGAGGAGCCTGGAGGTGAATGCAATATCTTGGACACAGCCAGGCTCTCTGGGCACAGCCAGGGTTTCTCAAGGTACCACCAGTCCTTCTGGGCACAACCAGGCTTCCTGGGCTTCTTAGAGTACCACCAGTCTCTCCAGGCACAGCCAGAACTCTCAGGACACTGCCACTCTCTCTGGGCACAGCCAGATTTCCTGGACATAGCCAGGGCCTCTCAAGGCACCACCACTCTCTCTGGGCACAGCCAGACTTCCTGAGCTCAGCCAGCGTTCTCAGGGTACCACCAGTCCTTCTGGGCGCAGCCAGACTTACTGGGCTTCTTAGGATACCACCAGTCTCCCCGGGCACAGCCAGGGCCTCTCAGGGCACTGCCACTCTCTCTAGGCACAGCCAGACTTCCTGGACTCAGCCAGGGCTCTCAGGGCACTGCCACTCTCTCTGGGCCTCTCAGGGTACCGTGCTATAACAATAGTGGCTCATAGTCAAGGTACTTACATATTCTCCATGGAGGCCGGTCAAGACATAGGAAGCAAACATCCATCGGTTCCACTACATGGTGGTACATTCCCAAGCAAACAGTCAAGTGGTCCATCAAATCAGGGATGGAAAGCAATTCCCCATAGTCCACAGTCATTTGCCAGGGCTGCACATTGGCCTCACAACGTGTGCCCTCTCTGCAGGGCAAGGGCTCCAAGTCCTCCTCAGCCTGGGGGTGAGGGACGACCTTGACCTCACCCACACCTCCCACCGAGGACTCAGCAAGCGTTTCCTCCTGGGACTACAAGTCCCGCATCTGGGCTGCCTCAGCAAGCACTACCCAGCACACATGGCTGCAATGACCTTCGCTTTCTCCGGCCTCTGCTGATTGGAGAACCGCCCACATCTTCCCACCCCTCCACGGGGTTCCAGCTCTCCAGCAGCTGCTCCTCCTGGTCTTCCTGAGACTGAGTTTTCATATGCACAAACTGCTCCACCGCCCTTCAGAGAGCTTTGGCCGGCACTGTACCCTGCTCGCTGCGGCATGTCATACAGGGGACCCTGCTCGCTGCGCAATTTGTCATGCAGGGTCTCATGTGGGGTCTTTGGTCCCGCTCCCCACATAAGAACGCAGGACATGGTGAAGACAAAAAGGAACACCCACAGAGCCATAGGTAGGAGAGTCATACCACTATAGTCTCGCTGGAGGCTGTGTTGGAGACACAGGAAGCAGGAGCCACATGATCTGCAACCCACACTCCGCCGTGTTAACTGCAATCTGCACTTGCTAGCTCAGCCACCATCTTCTTGCTAGCCCCATTTGCTGCCAGCATAGCCACGGCAGTTATATTAGTGGACAATGGCTCCTTGGTTACAGCTTATGGCCAACTAGCCACAGCTGGTGGCCATCCAATCACAGTTGATGGCTATTTACTACCTGAGCCAGCACCTTTCCACGTGAGGCCAGGAGCCTGGAAACTGCACTTCTGGCTCTGTCCTCACACCCCTGTTTCCCAAAAACTAAGAGGCCACTGAATCTCATTTTCAACCTAACATTCCACAGAACCAGTGTTCTATCATGATTCACTTTGGGAAACCCAATTTTAGAGCTCCAAGTTGGCTTTCTGATGACGTTATCTTTACTAATTCAACTTGGACAATACGTTGTAAATAATCCTCTGTGACAAGCACCATAATCTCTAGAGCTTTGCGGATATTGTGAGTTTTTATGTAAACTGGAATTTCTTTTGGTGCCTAAACAACTTGCTAATTTTTTGTTTGAAGCATTATCGGTTACATTCTACCTTGGTACACAGAGTAAAAGGTTTTCAGAGTGTGTTCTGTTACCTGTAATTTTTACAGCTGCTTAATTTTTGCCTAACACTGAGCCTCGCTTTACAGTCTTTACAATATTAAAGTAGCCAAAGTGAACTGTATAATACTCACTCGTACCCTATTGAATCCAGTTCCAGGCCCTCCACAGCAATGACCCACACTTGATTAATTACACTAAGTCTCATAAATCTGATTTCCCACTCTACAG
Source organism: Rhinolophus hipposideros (assembly GCF_964194185.1). NCBI lineage: Eukaryota > Metazoa > Chordata > Mammalia > Chiroptera > Rhinolophidae > Rhinolophus > Rhinolophus hipposideros. The sequence continues at coordinate 39,238,709 of NC_138060.1, read as the reverse complement.
TCAAGTAACATCCTCAAACCACAACATCCCATGTGATCAAGCTGCTTCAATGCCCCAGCCCAGGGGTGTCAAAACTTTTTTCAACGTTTTTCACCAAGGGCCATATGCGGTAAAATACACAAACAGCCGGGCCACTCACTCGAGGTGAAGTACAGGTGAAGTACGTATTGCCTCACCTGGTCTATTTAAGTAAACTAAATATATTTTTGGAATTTGCTGCGGGCCAATTAACAATGGATTGTGGACTGCAGTTGGCCAGCGGGCCGCAGTTTTGACACCCCTGCCATAGACCCTCAACTCCCCAAATTTAGAAAGCTGCAAACAGTGTCTCCATCATCAGTGTGATTCAGTGAGGCCCTAGCATAATAAAGTCTTAGCTCCTAAATGCTAAGTTTTGCCAGAGCATATGGGATTATAAAAGCAAATGTCTATCCTGCATACTATTATGTCACATTATCGGGCACATTTTTTAAAAAGGCAACACCCACAGGCCTGAACAATTTCAGTTTTATGCAAATTCTTCAAGCACTACGGCGTGCTTACTTGTCACTTTTTTGTTGTACCAGCACAGCGCCCTGGGAAAGAATCATGTCTCACTTTGTTTGGCCATTATTAGCTTCTACCTTTGCAAACACTGAACTCCCCCCACATGCTAACGGACTTCTGGCTCTGCACAAGAGTTCTCGGTTCACATCCCTCTTTTGTGACTGGCAGAGAGGAGCTTCTGTGAGTACAATGATGCAACTCAGTTCTCCTTGGGAATTCAATATGCTGTACCACTGATGCCCAACCCCGCACGCTTTTTATAATCATAGCCATCATCTTTTTATTATGTCTTGGACTTGAGGAGGCCTGAAAGCAGATGTAACTCATGATGACCTGACTTCAATGGGAAAATGAACCAGGTGGCTAATTGTCTCTAAAACAAATACACTGATAATTAGCAGGAGAGCACAATGCAACAGAAGCCTAACCACCAACCTTTATTTAAGTTAAGCAAATGGGTGACTAAATGCTGCAGCTGCACCACACTTTGACAAGTTAATAAGGGAGCCATACTTCATCTCGTCAGCCACAGTAGCCAAAGCATGCCCTCAGGACTTGGTATCAACGATGCTAAAACTGTGAACTTGGGAAATTGTCAATGCTCACAGTGAAATACACTTGTCTGAGTATTTTGTGGAGCCAGGGTTTAAGGTGCTAGATATTCTCACCTATGGAATGCCGGGGTCAAAGCTGAGACAATAGAAAGATGGTGAGATCTCACCCAGACATGCTGGAAGTGCTAATAATTACAGCTCTCTAAGAGTGCTAACATCATTGGTGACAACATCATTGCAAATTTCATTTTTCTAAGGTTTAGATGACTCAGCTTGGATTGGCTAACGTCTAGATAAAGGTTCAGCAAACTTTTTCTGTAGAGGGACAAATTGTAAATATATAGGCACTGCAGGTCTATGGTCTCTATTGGAATTACTTAGCTCTACCATTTTAGCACTAAAGCAGCCACAGAAGATTTATAAATAAATGAGTCTAGCTCTATTCCAGTAAAACTTTATTTGTGGACACTAAAATTAAAATTCATATGATTCAAGAAATGTTATTTTTTCTTTTGAATTTTTTTAAGCATTTACAAATGTAGGAACAATTCTTAGCTTACGGACCATACAAATATAGGCTAGATTTGACCCACGGACAATAATTAATTGAGTTGGAGTTAAGGTTTTAGAAATAACACCAGGTTATTCTTTCTCTGGTTTCCTGCTTATCTGTTTCTTGACTGTACAAGGGGAATCATTTCATGAGATAGCTAAAATTGAGGCCATGAGAAAGGAATATTTAAATCACTTGATTAAACAATTATATATTGATCATTTACTGTACCACTCATTGGTCCTGAAGGACATAGACTCTGAAGGAGTTACAATTCAGAGTTCCAGTTGGCAATGGATCAGCGTCAGGACCCAGGCAAAGAGATACTTCTTCCCTGGATGACTTGTCAATAGGTATTAAAATAACAAAGATTCTTTAGTGTGAATACTTCATTCTTAGGAATTTACCCTGAAGAAATCATTAAAATTGCACGCAAAACTTGAAAAATAACATGAAGAATGTTTAATACAGTGTTGTTTACAAAAGCCAAAAAAAATAGAAGCGACCTAAATGTCAAACAATAGGAACCTAAACCATTCATAGCAATATTCTACAAAATTGATTATTATGTGGCAATGAAAAGTATGCTGCATTAGGCTATGTATTGTCACGGGAGGATGTTCATCTTGAGGGAGGTGGCAAGCAAGTAACAATAAAGACCTAAAAAAGACCTAATTTTTGTTTTTAGAATTGCAGAAAATATCTAGAAGCATTTAACTAAGATGTGGTGTTACTGTTCATCTCTGGAGGGTGGGTTTATGACTAGTTCTTAATTTTTCATCCTAGGTATAATATTTTCTAGTTATTTTTAATTAATTCATTCAATGCATGTTTATTAAGCACTTACTATATTCTAGGCTCTAGTTTTTGACAGGAGAAATGTTCTGTCATGCCGGATCTCAGCTCCCACTCCCCGCACAAGAACATAGGATATGGTGAGGCCAAAAAGGAACACCAATGGATTCATAGATAGGGGAGTCACACCACTATATTCTCACTGGCGGCTGGGTTGGAGACACAGGAAGCAGGAGCCACATGATATGCAATCCACCCTCCGCTTGTCTTCCAACCAACCAATCAATCAACACCCTTGCCAGCATAGCCCGGCAGTTATCTTAGCAGCTAATGGCTAACCAGTAACAGCTGATGGCTACCCAGTCACAGTGGATGGCCATCTAATTACAGCTGATGGCCATCTAATAACCGAGCCAGCACCTTTCCATGTGAGGCCGAGAGCCTGGAAACTGCTCTCTGGACTCTGTCCCCACAGTTCTATTCCGTAATTTTGAAAAACCTAAAAATTTAAAAGAAGAAGCAGTCCTGCAAAGTTAGTGCAAGAATGCCTTCAAGCAGTTGGGTGAGTCACATGGGACCCCACATCAAAGAAGAGACACTGGGGAAAATGAGGACCAGAGAGAATGAGGCAGAGGCTGCAGGGAAGTGGATCTCAGAAATATCTAAAGCTGCGTGGGTAGCCATTGTTAGAAAAACTGCGTGGAACTCTGTCACTCTTTCTGCCATTTTCCAAAACAAACCCTTGAAACCATCTCCCAACCTTATCAAGGAGCCAAAGGATGAGATGCTGAGACACGGCAAAGATTTAGCTTAATAACACAGATCTGTGAATGCCCCTTTCTTCTGAGACACAGGAAAAACATGAGACAGAGAAATTTAGGGAGTCAACTTACTGAATTTGGGAATCTTCCTGAAAAAAAAAAAAAAAGAGTTAACAGAGTATCCTCATCATAGTAGAGTCCAGACTGCATTGCATTGTTTGGGCTGATTTTGACACTTTTGTCAAGCAGAGTATATTTTAAAGCATGTATAGCAAAGTACCAGAATGGTGTTGACAGAGAAGTAGAAAAGCAAACACTTTTCAATTTTCCTACAGACCTCTTTGATTTGTTGGTCTTACTGAGGTATGTATTCTCTTCATGTGCTGAGCCTCACTATTACTTGTTCTTCTGACATTCAAGTACATCAGTCATTTTTTACTACATTTGAGGTTATATCTGTAGTGTGGTTCAAAAAACCACTGAGATAAGTATTTACAGGATTATTTGAAAATGTGGATGTACAACCCTATACATCACATATTTATTTCAGTGGTGAGATTTTTTTATGAAAACTCAGGTACAGTAACAATTGAAACTGAATACCAGAATGCATTGCTTTTGGTGAGTTCTGTAAAGTCAGACAGTTGGTTGAAGCTCCAACTACACTGATGCTTTCTTTATTGAAAGCATTTCTACAAAAGACATAATGATGGTCTTTCTATGGAAAAGAATGAGAGGTCAGAGAGAACTGGGAAACTTCTTAAGTAGACCTGATACTGCGCCTCCCACTTTGTCTGTATCTCTCCCCACACCATACACAGTGTCTGTTTCATTCCCTGCACCTCTCCCTTCCCATTGACATTGGATAATTCTTTCCCAGCCTCCTAAAATGATAGTTCTGGTGTGTGGCTGGCTGACGACCCAACATACAATGAAAACCATGCTGGCCAGATATGTGTAACTGCTTCTCAGCCATTGCTGATCCATCTGTCACTTTCCGTACATTGGGTTGAAAAAAGCTTTCAGTGAGCAGAGAGAGTCTACCAAGTATGCATACATGTACATATCACACACACAGACACACAGACACACAGACACTCACTTGCTCTGTAGGGAGACTGTGTTGTGTGTGTGTGTGTGTGTCTATGTGTGTGTGACTGTGTGTATTTATCCAGAGCATAAGCCAATATTTTTCAACAACAGATTTGCCTACATTCATACAACAATTTTTGTTTGTTTCTTTGTTTCTTTGTTTCTTTGTTTGTTTTTCAAAATAAGCTATCCCTTCCCCTCAAAGAAAAACACCTGGAATGTTGCTTTTCTCACTGCCCTTTTTCTGAAGACCCTCATCTGTACTCCAGGATGAACCAGGCTGGGGCACAAATATTTGCATCAGCTATTTTGCTTCTACCACACTCAAAGAAGCAACAATAGCAGGAACAAAAGAGAAACCTAGAAACACTTGCTTTAGTCTTTAATAAAACACTTAATTTTCCCATTAATGTAAGAAAATTCTCCAGAGGCTGGTTATGGACTAGCATTGCTAATTTTATTTTTTATCAATAATCATAGTAGTTTTTATTGGGCGATTATTTTCCAGAGAGCTCTAAGAAGTTTATGCAAATCATCTTTTCATCCTCATACCATCTTTGAGGCATAGCCAAAGAGCAGATCATTTTACCCCAATTGAAAAGATAAAACGAAATTGATAGAGATGTCAGCACAGGGGAGGATAACTGGCTCTGAATTTGATTTGACATTTTACTCTTGCCCTCCTCCATCCAATTCTCTCTCCAGCCATTGCCACTCTGGCAAACAGTGATGTTTTTAAAAATTAAATCAGTTTATTTCATTCTCCTGCTTGTACTGTGGCTACAACACCTTGCCTGATAGGTCTATCTCTGGATCCTTATCTCATGCCTCCTTCTTCACTCACTGTGCTCCCGTATTACTGGCTGCCTAAGACCAGGTACATCAGAATCATCTCCAGAGACAAGAATTCATGGGAGAGCCACTTATTAGAAAGTGTTTCAGGAAAAAAAACAAAACAGTCAGAGAGTGAAGAAGTGGAAAAGTAGAAAAAGCAATTGAGAGTAAAAAAATCAAGCAAAGTTCCAGTGAGTAGAGCTCCAGCTCATTTCTGCAGTGTTTGTGGAGGGGGCGGGGGTGTGCCTGGGGAGATGCTCCCATTGGGGCAAAGGCTCTGGGGAATTCATAGCCCTGCACTCATCAGTCACTGGGAGAGAGCTGCTCCATGTATGTACATTGCCAGAACTTCCTTCCAACTCTTGGGACTTTCAGGCAAAGTGAATCCTGGCAGCCTGAAGGCAGGCAGCCCTCCAATAGATGTAAGTGCTGCTGCTGGGAGAGGAAGAACACTAGAGGTGAGGGAATCTAAACGGGAGGTATGGGCAGAGTGGTGGCAGTGTCTGCTATGCTGGGTTTCTCTGCATAGACGCATCATGAGGCCTCATCAAGGTCTGCTCTGCTCTGGACCTCTCTGCCCCTGGCCCTTTGCATGGACGCCTTCTTTTTCTTAAGATAGTCTCTGCTTCATTTTCACCTCCTCCATCTTCTATAAATGGAGGTGGAACTCTCTCTGTTTCAACCAAGTTCTCCAATGCCCTGCTTTATCCTTGTAACACTTATCACAATCAGTCATGTTTTGCTTACTTCCTGTCATCCCAGTAAAATGTAAGCACCACGAGGGCAGGGATCATGTTTGTCTTGCTCTCCACATATCCTGAGCACCGAGCCCAGCTTCTCAGACCCAGGACGCATTCACTCATCCAGCATGTATTAAAGAAGTGAATAATTGGATCACATCTTTCCTTTTCACACTATAATTTCAAGTATTCTACTATGGGTAGTAGTTCATTTTAAGATAGCTAAAAACTAACTCAGAAGAATAGAAAATATTCCCATGATATTAAAAATCTAAATTCTATAGTTATATATTAAAAATCAAAACCAAAAATAATTCAAGTATAATCAAACCCAAAAAAGTAAGTTAATAGGAAAGTTTCTCTACATTGAGTGGAAAAGTCAACAAATGGTAGAAATGAGAAAACTAAAAAGAGGATTTTGCGGGGGAGATGCTTCTATTTTAATAAACTAGATTGTTTCTAAATCGGGCATGGGAACTTCTTTCACACATAATGTTTATTTTTATATTACTCTCCCCCCCTACAAATAAGGTGTTTACCATGTGAGCTGAGCATACTCAAGTTTTCTGTGGTACACGGATACAAATAGGGCCCCAATTCTTTCCCCCTGCATCCAGTGGGAGTTTCTAGCCCTTCCCAGTAAAAGGCATGATCTATTTCCCCTCCTCTTGAATTTGGGCTTGCTTAGGCCCATAGAGTGAGGTCAAGGTGATAATGTTCCAGTTTAGTTCCTAGGACTCAAGAGACCTTCCATGCTTCTACTCTCTTTTGGAACTCAGCCACTGCCAACTGAACAAATCCAGACTGGCCTGCTAGGGAAGTAAGAGACCTCATGGAGCCCCCGATTCCTGCCAGCCATGATCGTCCTAGACCATCCAGCCGCAAACAACCTCCAGCTGACCATAGGGCCATGAGTGAGTCTAGCTCAGATCAGTGGATCCATCCAGCAGTTACACTGACTTGTCAGGAATAATAAATGGTTGTTATTTTTAGCCACTAAGTTTTGAGGGGGTTGTTACACAACAGCAAACTGAAACATTGCCCCAATCATGATGTTCGAGAACCAGTTGAACCTGAATCTCACAACAGCTTTGGCAGATCTAGGATCTCTGTTTTATTGTTACTGCTGTCCTATCTCAGAATCACTTAGTGTAAGTGATTAACAGAAAAAACAACCTCAACAGGTAAGCTCTGTCAGAACAATAACTCCTTCAAACCACCAGTAGTTTACTGAGGCTTAAGAAGTGTTCACTTGGGCAAAAAAGACAACAAACACACATGCCAAAATAAAAATGTAATAAAGAATCCTGTCTAGGATTCCCACTCCCTAGTTACCAATCAACCATATTCACTAAGACTTATGTACTTTCTTCTTATTTTATAAATAATTAGCTATGCTTTTATAGTAAGAATAAGATTAAGTGAATTACTGTTCACTTCATTTTTTTAAGTTACAGTTGTATGTGGGAATCTGTTCTCCTTGTTGCTTTTACCAGATCATTTGCCGTTTCACTGTCCTGTGCAAAGAAAAAAACCTAGGCACCTGCCAAACCTAAGGAAAAAGAGAAAAAGGAAGAAGGAGGGGGCTCAGGAAAGCTTTGTTTAATTTAACTGCTCATTGGCCTATATGGAAAAGAATAACAACTAAACAACCTGCCACAAACTGAGATGTAAGCGGGTGTAGACCTTTATAGTATATTTCAGTACTTACTATATTCCAAATATATTGCCAAAGTTACCATTTTGCAAAATGAAGCAATGGAATTACCAAATGAAATTTTGGCTGCATTTCTCATGGGGGTTCAATAGATTTTTTTTGATATTGATAGCCTTTTTCTCCACATTTGGTGTGGTAGTTTCAGTTTTAATTGTGCATTGTTTTAGGAAATGGCTCGTTTTCTGATATATTTTTACTATGCCAAAAGCTGAGTTTTTTAAAAATCATCCTTTCTTTTTGTTTCTCTTTGTCTTCTCCTTCCAAACACATATGCCTATATGTATCGTTTCTTACTTATAATGGAATAAAGAATAGTTTTATTACTGCATAAGAAGTTTGGGAAATTCAGAGTTTATCTCTTTATGATATATATATATATATATATATATATATATATATATTCTATTATTTTACTTACCAAATTTTGGAGCTGTGGCCCCTCTGATTTGTTAATATACCCTGTGAACCTTAATTTGTCCAATGTAAACCCTTCAAGATATTTTACCTTCATGGATGAAATAGGTAAACATGGCAGACACTCAAATGAGTCTTTGTCTTTGCCCTCCATAGTAGACACTTTTCTTTTTCTTTCTTTCCTCCCTTCTTTTTTTCCTCCTTTCTTTCTTCTTTCTTTCTTTCTTTCTCTCTTTCTTTTCTTTCCTTCCTTCCTTCCTTTCTTTTTTCTTTCCTTCCTTCTTTCCTTCTTTTCTTCCTTCCTTCTTTCCTTCTTTCCTTCCTTCCTTCCTCCCTTCCTTCCTTCCTTTCTCTTTCTTTCTTTTCTTCCTTTTTTTTTTTCCAGGAATCCCTAGAACCCATTTCCCCCTTCTCCCTTTGTAACTTCATTCTGAATTTTTGAGACATACTGGTTTGGGTGGGATTGGCCTCTATCCAGTCATGTGTTTGCTTAAGCTGATCAGTATATCCCAAGTACTATGTATTTTCTTAGGCTTATCAATGCACCCCATTTACCTAGCCACAGGAATTAGTTCAGGGATGGGAGCATGACCCAAGGCAGGCCAATCAGGGGTGAGAACATGACCTAAGCAGACCAATGAAAGTTGGAACATGAGCCAATAAGAGCCAGAGAGACTCCATTCCAGGATTTGTTTGAGCTTTTATGAGCTGCTGAGAGCCAACTTTAGACCATAGGGGGAGTCTACTATCTAAAGGTGAGATGGCAAACCTTGGAAATAAATGAGTTTTTCATGAAGAGTGTCTAAGCAGGGTGAGGACAGCAGAGAAGAAATTCAAGTGTTGGAGGAATGGTTTGGATTTAAGATTATTGTCAACCCTTTTGGTCCTGAGTAATAGATCAAAGTACATGAGGATCAGATCAATACTAAACCCACAGCCCATCTCACCCAGATGGATAATCAGGTCACAAACAAGCCAAGTCTAGAGAATAAGCTCAAGTCAGTTACCTTGAAATAAGTGATGCAGCAAATAATTACCCCCAGATTCCCTCTTTGTTTCACTATGGGAATTTTAATGTATGGGAGCCAACCAGGAAAACAGAAATCACTCTGGACATGAAACAGATGCCAAACAGGGATAAGATGACAACTCAGAGATCAGCAGCTGCAGCAAGTTGGAGACTCCCCTATGCTGGAGGTTCAAAAGGTGGAGGTAGTTTCAACAGAGCCCAACAGGAGGAAAGAGGCCAGAACTAGAAAGGGCCTGTCCAGTGGGAGCTGATATGACAAAGGGTGTCCAGCCACTGCTAGTGATGCTGCATGAGTCAGACAGAGGAGAAATCTTTGGTTTCTCCCTCCTCCCATGTTCTAATCTCTTGTGAGGACCTCCCAGTATGACCATAGCCAAAAGCCCCCTGAGCAGGAAATACAGCCTGCAGGAATGAGCTCTTCTGTGATACAGAGCAGAGCAGAAGGGTAAGAAATAAATCTGAGCCAAGACCCAGCACAGAATTTGATCCACACCTGATGATGATCTCCCACAAATGGAAGCACGTCTACCTCAGTTAGCACATCCTGATAGGAAATAAAATCATAGAATGTTCTTTGCCTCCATCCGTAGTCATATTGAAGCCAACATTCAAAATGGTTTGTAAAATTCCCAAGGCATTTGTTAAAGCTATTGTTCTTTATTCAATTGGATCCTGTGGATGATTTACAATAGAAATATTCCATACCCCTCATCCCCCTGCCCAGCACCTACTTCTTTCACAGCTTTCCTTGTCTCACTGAATAGCAACCCAATCCTACCAGTGCGTAGGCCAAAAACCTTGATTTCTTTTTATCTGTCTCACCACAGATCAAATCTGTCAGCAAAGTCTCACAGCTCTACCTTCAAAATATATCAAGAAGTGGAATGTACTTCCATTTGTGGTGCTACCACTCTGATCACAGCCACCATCCTCTTTACCTGTATCACTGTAATCACCTCATAACTGCCTTGCCCCTACTCTTGTCCCTTCTCACCCTATACTACAGAGTAGCCAAGGCAATCCTTTTAAAATGCAAGTTTGCTCCTGTCACACCCCTGCTCAAACCTCCAATGGCTCCCATCTACTTCTATGTGTTGTAAGTCCAAGGAGATCTTTCAGGAACAAGACCACTTCAAGTCCAGCAAATTCATCTTGGATAATTACCCCACTGTCATTAAATTCATGAATTAGGCTGCAGTTGTGTGGGTTTTAAAAAAACAACAGCTCTCACCATTTGTACCTGCCATGGCCTATACTACTCTAAGTTCAAAGCACGTTTCCTGACACAGAGTAAATTTTGTTGCAAGGTGTAAATGTTGAATGGATGGATGGATAAATATACCAAAAATATGGGATTAATATAGAACTGACTAAATGGTTTGAGCAAACAACAGAATACAAGGTCTTTGGTCAGATTATTTAGATAGGACTTTGGAAGTAATTCATCCAAATTATAATCTAAACTATTTATAAAGTAAACTATGTTATGTAACATATTTTTGCAAATCTACAACTGTGTGAGCTTGGATAAAAATTGTTGGAAAGGATGAGAATTAACCCACGCAATACAGATTCTTCCAAACCAGAACTTTGGAAACTTCTAGCCAGAGACAAACTCTACAACTTAACCAGTCTACTTTGAGCAAAGTTGATCATTGAATGCACAAGCCAGCCAATCATCTTCTCATAAACGAGTAGTAAATTGAGGCCCAATCTATCCAATCAATTTATTTAAGAAATAATCATTGCTAATCCAGTATAGGTCAGGCACCAGATAGGACATGAATAATTATAACACAAACAAAGAGAATATAGATAGTAGGCTCATAGGATTCTGGGAAAGACCAAATTTGAACAAATAAACTATATGCATAGTAGAAGTACAGAGGAAGAAGTTGCTGTGGGAAATGTAACAAATAGAAAAAGCTGTCTAAGTGTTTAAGTTGGGACTTAGAGAAGCAGATAATAGAACAAGGCTAGTTTAGTGGTTCCCAAACTTTAGCATGCCTCAGAATCGCCTGCAGGGCTTGTTAAAATACAGAGTTTCATACAGAGGATCAACAGAAAATGCAGAGGGTCTATCAAATGTCACAGAGTTGGTGGCTGAGCCAGGGCTAAGTTATCGAGGAATTACCATGCTTCAGAAATATCACAAAGTCCCCTTCTCTTCCATGATGCCATATTTCTCTGCATATACAAGATAATTAACTGTCATATTTAATAGCATTGCATCAATATGAAAGATAGAGAAGTAACAGAGAGATTATTTTGGTTCACAAATATTTAGACTTAGTTTTACATAAAATCTAAAACAAATTCTGAGTTTAGTTTTTCCCCTTTTACAAGAATAGTTCTTTAGGAAAAAAAAAAACACAGTTATTTCTCCTACATGTCATCTGGCACTTATTCCTTCGGGTAAAATAACTCTGAGTTTATTTACCTTCACCTCAGCTACTGGCCAACCTAAGGATGCCAGACCCAAAGCAGGTCTAAGCAGGCCATCTCACATGCTGCTGTGAAGGAACATAATTCTGTGTGAACTTTCTGGAGAAAACCAGCAAAATACATATCTAGAGATGTGCACTGGCGCACTCGCTCATAAGAACCGATTGTTAAATTTTCAAGATTTTTTATGAGGTAGGTGTTAAACCATTGGTAGCTTGAAATGAAGTATGGTGGGAGTATTTGCACGACAGAAATTAACAAATGTTACAAATCAGGGCTTCCCCCCCCCGCCCCCCGCAACTCAGTTGTTAAACATTCACCAGCCCAGCACTGCTTTAAGATGTTCAAACTCTCAATCCCAACAACTCTAAGAAGTAGTCAGAGATGCACACAAATATTTACACATAGGGAAAGTCTTTGTAGAAAAAAAATGTTGGAAATAACCTAACTATAAAAGAGAAAGTAGCAGGTTAAACAAAATGCTATGAAGCCACTGATTACATGAAAAACGATTCCAGATATGATAAGGGGAAATCAGAATATAATGTTCCATATACAGTATCAGAGGAATTCTGTGAGAAAACAGTAGGTATATATAAATACAACTTTATTTTATTATTTATTTTCGTGTGTTTTATTGAGATGTAATTGACATATAACATTCTATAGGTTTAAGTTATACAATATGGTTTGATATATGGATATATTGTGAAATGATTACCACAATAAATTTAGTTAACATCTATAAACGTATATATAGAATTAAAAAAAAAATACCTGAATGGTTTCAATGATATCTTTCAATAGTAGAATAAAAGGGCACTTTTATTTTCTTCTTTATATTGTTGTGTATTTTCTAAATATTCCATGATAAACATGTATTGCATTTATATTCATGCACCAAAAAAAAAATACTCTCAAGGAAAACAATAAATCAGAAGAAAATATAGGCTTAAATTCAGCCACCAATTCCTGCCCACGAGACATTTGCTGTGCCAAACTGACACCTACCCATCAGGGATAAACTACACACTTTCTGCATCCAGGCATAATAGGGGAGTGATTCTGCATTGCGGTGGTTCTGTGCATTTTCAGTTCTCTGAGCTTCTCAGGATGTAGCCTGGTTTCAGAACATTGCATACAGAACAATTGCATACAGAACAACATTGCATTCAGAACAATTGCACTTTTAACCTCAAGCCAATAAAAGCAGTGAATTAAGTATGTGATGTACCACTTACTCATACACGTTTAGTCTCCATTTAACAGCCCTTTCCAGGCCTCTGTTACGGAACAGCCTCATGTTTCCATGTTGAAGGACTTTAGCTAGAGTGGCCTCTGAGCTCCGCCTCCAACTCACACCTCTCCGGCAGCTCTGATTTCCTGATTGGAGAGTTAGGGAAAGCCTCTTTTGGGGCCAGCCTGTCCAGAGGATATATGTACTCTAATCTGCTCTCTGCCAAGAGGCTTGCCTGCCACGCTGTCATCATGGGGCACGCCTGTAGTTGACCAGCTCTGCCAAGTATCCAGAGATAAGTGCAGATTTCACTGGTAAATAAGCAAACCTGCTCAGAGAGCTACCCACATTCTTCAGTCAACCTTATTAGTAATCGAGGTGATTGGATTCCCCACTCTCCAGCATCTATCAATCAATTTGTCCCACGTGGAGAAGAAAGAGGTGTTTATGACTAGCAGCCTTTAAACTTCAACACTGTTCATGAGTGTCTTTCTAGAGTGGGTACTTCTGAAGACAATGGTCATGTCTTATGTTTCCATTTTAGCATCCATAGTCGTTAGTGTGGACATTTGTGCACATAGAAGTGCTCTGTAGAAGACTGAGGTATAGAGGATGAGGGGGGCTAGTCAAAGAAAAAGGTACAGAATGGACTCTCTTTTCCTCCTACTCATTTCCTACTGAATTCAGTGTGAGTGAGACTCTTCTTTCAGGCAGATTTTGGCCCATTATCTCCATTCTTGGTTTAATGGATGGCATGGCATTTGTGGCTTAAATAATTTATAGTGATCAATGGGAACTAACACAAGGTGAAATTGGGTCTCATCTGAGAAAAATCCTTAGTAATGACAGACAGGGGAGTGGTATGGCCATCAGCTCTTAATTACATTCTGTCTCCTCTTGGCTGTCTCCTGCTTTCTCTTCTCTCCCTCCTCTAATACATATTTTAAATAAAGTGAAATTTTTAAATGGGAGCGACTCTTAGTACTCAATGCAACTTTCTGTTGCTTTGGCTGGAGCCCCCTGCCTAACTCACTCCTGAAAGTCATAACACCATTTCTTCCTTCTCATCAATTGGTACCAATTAGACATCTTCTAGGTAGAGAAATAATTTGCTTAACTGCATAAGAAAATGGCCACTTCAAGCCCTTTAAGAATTTTGGTTCTCAATTACCCAGCCTTACTTCTCCTGTGAAGTGATAATTAGAGTCTAGATGATAACTGGATTACCAAGGACATCTCTCCCGATAGTCGTTTAACACCTAATCAAGTGTTAAGGTCATAAATTATGCATTTCTCAACAGCATTCAGACCCATTTGAAAACAATTTGAAACAGTTCAAGAGTTCCTGGATGGTCTTCAGTTTTACAGGTCTGTGAAGGGTCCTGCTTAAAGGAATTACCTGCTTAGGAGAATTACCTGGTTAAAGGAATCACCCACTTAAAGGACTCAAAGTGTAAGACTCTCAGTTTTTTAATCAGCTACAGATCATTATTTTTTTAACTGACAATTAAATGTCCTCCTACCACGTAGGAGAAAATGGAGTGTTTCCCACAGTGTCAATGCACCTCCCCGGGGAGCTTGGATAAAAAGATTCTAGAGAGAATTTGAAATGGAGAGAAGCAAAAGCCTTACAACTTTGATTTTCTTGTGACCTATTCAAAACCAGATCAGAAAATTCAAAGTTCAAGATGGAAAACTACAGACTTTTCTCATTTGTGATTCAGAGGGAGAAAAGTGTTCTAAATGGGTGGGGGTAGGGGGAGTGTGGGGAAAGATGGAACAAGAGGGTACCAGGCCTTGCTCTGTCTATCCTGAAAGACAACCAAGCTTCCATGAAGCAGGGCTCTTCAGATGACACTGGCTGTGCTAAAATAGAATTGCACCTCCTTTGTCACCATCACCCCCAAGCCTGCAACTCCACCAGTGAGCTGAGCTAGATTGTATGTCTCAAAAAGCAGCCATCACCATCGTCTTATATTTTGCAATAAAATATCACCCACCAATTGGTTAGACCCTCTGCCTTCCCTCCATGGTCAGGAATGCAAATGACTTTAAAGGCACTGGGTATCATACACATTTATGATACTACATCTATTACCCCCCTTTAATAACGGCAGCCACACTTCTTTCCAAACCTAACTGAGAATTTGTTTACAAACTCAGTCTCCTCCTCTTGGAAGAAGGAATGATATAATTGGAAGCATAGATTACACCATGTAATTGTACTATGAGAAGGATCCATCTTCAGTCCAGTCCAACTCAATTAGAATATTTTCACTGCTTAATTTGATCTGAAGAGCTTCACAAAAAAAGAAAAAACTCTGTCTTCCTGGAGGAACAGGCAAACTGTGACACATAAGGTTTTCTTCCCTCTTTTCTCCTTCCCCTACATCCATTGCAGTAACATCCCACATATTGAAAAAATGAGAACCAGAAATCTAACGTGAAGACAGCCTTTTCTCACCCTTTCTGCTATGTGTTAGGATTTCATTCACTGGAACATCCTAAGTTGTTTGTGTGACAAAACATTGAGTCTCTCAAAAAAAAAAAAAAATCCTTTATTTCAGTATATGTATTAGACGAAAAAAAGAGAGAATTGGTGTAATATACATGAAAGGTATTTTACCTGGGCCAATCTAAAATGCCTCTTGCCTGATCTCTTTCCTAGCTATTTTAATTCAAAATATCCCATCACCATTACTCTCTTGCTTAAGAATGTATGAAGGCTGCCCATGACTAGCTCGATGAAATCTCAGCACCACTCAGAGACCTTTACAATTGAGCTCTTACCCATCTTTCCACCCTTACACTCTTATTTTCCCTCGAACAGGTCCGATACTGCCATCATCACTCCCATATGTCAAACAGGTATGCATATTTCTGTCTCTGTCTTAGCTCCCACTATTCCCTCTGTCTCTGATCTCCTTTCCCCAACTTTTGCAAAATCCTATCCACCCATCAAGAACTAACTCAAATTCCATGTCCTCTATGGCCCTTTCCTCTGCCCGCTGGTATAAAATGAATTAATTGGCCAGCCCCTGGGTTCACCTGTCAATTTTCAATTCCTTTAGTCTACTTCTGTCATCATTTTTATGTCTGTTTCCCTTGGAAGTTCATAAATTCCCTGAAAGTTGTAATTATGTCATATAATTTATATATATTCAGTATCTCTAGTACCTTGTCTGGAATAAATGTGTATTTTCTAGAAAGAAATTCTAGAAATCAAGTATTTCTGTCTTTTAAGTGAAATTTTTGTTGTTTTGTTTTGTTTTTCATATGTATGTCCAAATTGACCTAGTAGTATTTATTGAAAAGACTTCTCTTGCTTTACATTACTGCAAAGCCAGCTGGGCATAAATCAAATATTTATGTACACATGGATAATTTTCATTGATTTGGTCTATCCTTGTACAAATACCATACTATTTTAATTACTATACAAAGCTACAGTCATCTAGAACCAGTCTTTTTCGTCTTCTTTGACATTGTCTGGGCTGTTTTTGTCCTTTTGCAATTTCAAGTAAAATTTGCATTCATTCTCTTTCTCTCTCTCTCTCTCTCTCTCTCTCTCTCTCTCTCTCTCTCCTGTCTTCCCTCCCTCCCTCCCCTCATGCTAAGAACCTAGGATTTTGATTGATTTGATATGTTTAATGCTATTGCAAATGATATATATTTTTTAATTCCATGTAATTTTAGTAATTTATCCTATGTTCTCTTGGATTTTTCTATATACATACATAGTCATGTCATCTCCAGTTCATAACTTTGATTTCATTCTCTCTAATCCTTAAGTATTTTTAAATCATTTTTTGTCTTATTGCACTACTGTGTTTCCCCAAAAATAAGACTGGGTCTTACATTAATTTTTGCTCCAAAAGATGCATTAGGTCTTATGTTCAGGGGATGTCCTCCTGAAAAATCATGCTAGGGCTTATTTTCCAGTTAGGTATTATTTTCAGGGAAACACGGTACAATATTTAGTACCTTTAATTAGATGTTGAATAAAAGTAGTAACAACTTGTAGCCTTTTAGACAGTCTTTAAAAATACTTATTTTATTAGTAAGTGTGATGTTTGTTATAGGTGTTCTGAAAATACTTTTTGTGAGACCAAGAAAGGTTCCTTTAATTTTAGTTTGCTGGATTATTTCTAGGTTTCTTTTTCAAAGACTGGATGTTGCATTTTATCTGTGTCTTTTCTTCATCTATCAAGACGATTATAGAATTTTATTCCTTTGTAGTATTAATGTGAATTCCAATGATTGATTTTTGAATGCCAAACAAGTCCTTGCTTTCATATAATAAATCCAACTTTATTTATTTATTATTTATTTATTTACTTATTTATTTATTGCAATTTTCACTTTGCTAATTTATTTAAGTCTTTTGTGCCTATAATCATATGGAAGATTGCCTGTATTAAATGAGATTTTGATATGTATTTTAAAAGTTTCTAGATGCCGTTTTATCTTTGTGGAAACCCAAATTTTGAAGATCGGACCTCGTGGAAAGCCATTTATACTAAAACTCAGAGCAATTCAAGACTTGGTCTTACAATTTTCTTCTTCCTTTGATCTTTCATATGGAGTTGTGTGTGTTTAGATATGTTTTAACTTGTAGTCATGTTTGACAGGGTATCTTTTGCACTTTGTAAATAAATCTCCAGTGTGTGTCACATCAACAAAATGTTCCCCTCTCACTGGAATACTGAAAGAAATAAATCACTTGCAAAGCAGACCCAGGTGATAATCTCCTGAATTTTGAAAGGGTTTCTTTTATCAAGATGCTAAAAAGTGTATGATAAATCATGATAATCATGATATTAAAGTAGAGTAGTTAATGACCAAAAAAAAATAATTTCACTCAAATATAAGCCATGTTCTAGCTGATGTACAAATTAGAGATATACAGAGCTGGGTCAACGAATACACAGCGGGGTGGGTGACATTTCTCGGACGGTCCAGTCCCCATTCTTGTACAGTCTCAAGTCAGGAAGAACAGTCAGTGTAGAGACTCACTCTCAAAGAGCTGAGGGTCCCCCAAAGGCATGTGACATCTAAATGTA
This sequence comes from Rhinolophus hipposideros, assembly GCF_964194185.1. Classification (NCBI taxonomy): domain Eukaryota; kingdom Metazoa; phylum Chordata; class Mammalia; order Chiroptera; family Rhinolophidae; genus Rhinolophus; species Rhinolophus hipposideros. The sequence goes on along the minus strand of NC_138060.1, from coordinate 39,220,928 downwards.
TTGTGGATGGCTTCCTCAGCCCAGCTCCTTTGCAGTGGGGATTTGAACTGGGGCTTTTCATGCAGCTCGAAATCCTGTGCTAGGGCTGCTCTCCAGCCTCTTCCTTTGATCATCCCACATGGCCAATGCTCCCGTATCTTATGTCTCTGTGGACAGGCAACCTAAGCTGAAACCCTTCCCTCTTCACCAGCATTCACCCCGTGGGCTCAAGGCCATGTCGAGGCACCTCCAAAGTCTCTTGCTTTCTCACTATACCATAAAAGTTACCATGTTAGGTAATCATATAAAAATATCATTAAACATTAACAAAGTAAGGGAGGGTCCATGAAGACTGAGGGACAGAAACATAAGATTGAGGCTGAAGTGACCCACAAAAAGAGAAAAAGAAAAGTAGGTGCTGAGGGCAAAGCAAAACCTAATCTCTGCCAGTTACCACATGAGGATTATCATCATGTATCACAATAGTATTTCCCCAAGACTGAAACCCTAATGGCTACCTCCACACCCTACAATCCTGTCCCAAAGGTTCACTCTCCTCTCCTCTCCTACAAGGAATGCCCCAGTGACTCCTTTGGGTGGGGAGTTGTGGCAAGGAAGACAGTTGTATTATAAAAAGGAAAAAGGGGAGAAAAGCAAAAGAAAAAAATGGGACACTTCACAATGTCTGCCCGTGGATACTGTGCAATGATTTGAGGTGGTCGATGGGTACCATTAAATAAAATTAAATCTCACAGTAAGAAAGTTATTCCCAAAAGTCTCAATTATCTTGAAAGCCTTATGGTGAATCCAAGCTAAGTGTCAGGTTGATACTACAATATCTTTAACACCTCTTAACACTTGCAAGTTTCCCTTTTTAACAAAGAGAGAAGACCTCAGGCTCAGAGGCTTGGCCAGGCTACTATGTAACTAGATTTTTAATACCATTGGTATGTGTCTAACATATTTAATTTTACAGTTATTTCCTATTTGTGGGAAGTCAAACTGACCTTCTATTCATTATATTCATATGATGTTCTTTTTTAGAACAAATTATTTAACATGAAAAAATGATTCCATTTAATATACTATATAAATTGTGCAGGCTTACACAATCATGGTAAAAATCAGAAAGGATGACTGAAGTTTGGGAAGCATCATTATAATCATCAGAATATGGGATAATGAGACGATTGGCCCTGGAGTGAAAATCCCATTTCTGCTCCTTTGCCAGTCCTGTGATTTGGAGAAAATGACATAACCTCTCTGAACCTCAGTTTTCTCATCTATGAAATGAGAATAAAGATAATACTGCCACACAAGACTGGTTGGCCCAGATGAGCCAAGCGTTAGGGCTGTGGCCAGGTCTCTCAGTGGACTAGTGCTCATTACAGTAAGCGGGCATGACCAGTGAGGCCAATAAATTTATTTGTCCATGACAGTGATTATACTCTATACCAGATGTGGTATTTTGTCCTATCTGCATCCTCTAGGAACCTGTAAGCTCCTTGATGGCAGCCACCATGTCTTACTGATGTCATTGTATGTCTCTGTCCCTTAGGACACTGTCTCCCTCTCTGCACTGCAGGTTTTATGAACATTTTTTGAGTTGAATTGACTGGTTGAAAGGGATGATCTATTTTTCTTGATAATCTGACAAATACCCCTGAGGTCAAAAATTGTCTACTGTGTCACATACAATTATTAATGTAGAAGTTTCTCAGTAAAAACTCACTGACTGATAATACATGCATCCCCTGTCTGAACTACTGTGACCATCTTCTAACTGTTCTCCCTGCCTCCACTAGTGCCCTCCACCCAAACCAGTCTTTACATAGCAACCAAAATGATCTTTCTCATACTTTCCCACTAAAACCTACCTGCGGATAGGATAAAAACTCCTTCGCACAACACACAAGGTCCATCAGTGTCCATCTCCTACTCAGAGCTTTAGTTTTGCCCCTCAACATCCTCCTTTTCCAGCCAAACTGAAGCATTTTCAGGTGCTCAAATGAGCTGTGGCCTTACCTCGGGGCCACTGTACCTACTGTTCCTTTCCGTGGAATGTTCTTTTCTTTCCCATCTCTGCCTGACTAGATTTCACTCATCCCTCTAGATGTCACCTCCTACAGGCCTTTCTGTCCTCTTCTGCCCAAGGCTGGATGTCCCTCACAGGAAAATGTGGGTTTGCCCTGGCTGAGCTGTCATCCCACTGCACAGAAATGGCCTTTTTTTCCTGTCTATCTTCACCATAGAGTGTGACCCTTTCAGGCAGTGGTTCCCAAAGTTGAGCATGCATCAGAATCCTACCTACAGGGCTTGTGAAAACACAGATTCTGATTCATTAGGTCTGAGATAGGGCCCAAAGATGTGCATTTCTAACAAGCAGTAGTTTGTAAAACTGGCTGTATATCAGAAACACCAGGGGAAGGATTAAAAAATTTCTAGTGCCCAGACACCACGCTAGACTGATTAAATCCGAGTCTTCTGGTTGGGGGAGGGGGAAGTTGTGGTGGTCCCAGCATTAGCATTGTTGTAAAGATCCCAGATAAGTCCAGGTTTGAGAACTCCTGCTTTCAAACGGTGCTGCTTAAACTAGAATGTGTAGAGATAGTGTTAGAAGGCAGTTGGTCTGTGGACGAGCTAAGAGCCTGCCTTTCTAATGTGGTCCCAGGTGATGCTGTCACTGCTGGCCCACGGACCACGCTGGAGTCAAGTTTTAGAATAAGAGCCGACCCCGTCGTCCCTAGCAGCCTGCCCAGTATTGCTGGAAGAAGTCGTTAACATCATTACGTGAACACCTGTTGTTGGTACTACCCAGGAGCACCTAGGTAGTCAACCACGTCAAAAACAGATATTTCCCTTGTGACTTTCACGTACAGATGTGAATCTACTGTTTGTCATCTCTGCCCACAACATCTCTGGCATCTGGTGGGTCTTGTGTCACTAACAGCCATTAGGCTTCTTGCTATTGTTCAGGTTCTGCTGCTCTGGAGGTTGACCGTGCGTCTCACTGAGGTGATTCCCTCAAAGAAAAGTTCACACAGCTTGTATAATGCCCAACCTTGTCAAACTCACCTCTAAATCTGGTAAAAATCCATTTAGCTGTTTATATATACGATAGGTTTAGAAAAAAGTTAGAAACATAATTTTATGCATATTTCATTTCCATAGCTTAGTAAAGCACCTGACACAATGTAAGAGGGCAGTGAATTTACTGGAAGGAAAGAAGGAAGGAAGGAAGGAAGGAAGGAAGGAAGGAAGGAAGGAAGGAAGGAAGGAAGGAAGGAAGGAAGGAAGGAAAGAAGGATGAAAGGAAGGGAGGGAAAAGGAGGGCTGGGGAGGGGAAGGGAAAGCCTGGGTGGTAGGGCAGTAGAGAGAAAGAAAAGGAGGATGGAAGATGGAAGAGACAATATTTTGCCCTACTTGCCATTGCTCTCTGGTAGCCCGGCTGGATCTCCCTGACAAGCCTCTTCGTCCTTCCACCATACTCCTTTTTGTTGTTCTCACCTGACCACACTCATGGCCACACCTGGGCAACCCCATCCAGCCCACATTCCATGCAGTGTCCAGACTAGACACACATGAACCTGGAATATCCCCCCTCCTTTCCACTTTAGTTATAACCTTGGGGACACAGACTGGGTTTGGGGTGGGGGGTACACAGTGGGCCAGCTCTGTCTCACCCAACTCCATATGTATAATGAGACTAAACTTTTTAAATTTTTGAAATAATTGAAGCGTTGTCTTCCAAAAGAGACCCCAAGCAAGCAGGCCATAGTTCAAGAGCATTCAAAAATGTTCACATTAATTACCAGTATTTCAAATTCAAGAGATTTTGCACAAAAAATTTGGATTTTCAGCTTCTTTCCAAAATGGGAAGATCTGGCAACTTGGGGTCAGCTTTAGCTGGAAGTGAGTGGACCTGCCCCCCTCAGTAGGGACATACATGTGTTCTCTCTTTAGCTTGCCACAGTCACTACCCTTCCTTATCTTTCTCCAATACTGAAGCCAAGCATAGGTTGTCATTTGTCCCCTTTGTCTTGATCTCATTGTACTTGAACTGTGTTTGCTGCTACTTGACCATTTTAATTCACTACCATTACATGCCAGCCCCCAGACACCCATGAGTGTGCAGTCTGCAGACCCCATTTGCAGACCACAAGGACCCCATATAGCCCTTATCTCTTTATCTTGCAACCTGAGCTCATTTGCTGTTGCTAAGTCCTGTCCGAAGAGAGAGAAGAAAAGTGCTCCTTGAACTAACCCTGATTCTCCACACATGGCTTTCTGCCTGTCTCTTTTCCTGGCTACAGGCATTAGCATTGGCTATTATTATCATTACCTGCTCTCATAATCTCTCAGGCTCTTTACCTCCTCATATAGAATTTGCCCACAAGGTAAACCCGTTGCCCTCCCAAGAGATAATAATACTTATCAGGACCTTTTGTTGAGTTCCTGGACCTCTGGGGTTTGAACCACACTTTGCGCACATAAAGCCCTCCATTATCATCACTATTGTAGTCATTATTATTATTTGGGATTAGGCAGCTCTCTCAGAAGTCTTGCCAACCACAGCCAGGTGCCACCTCAGAGCCTCACCTGGCCCGGCACAATGACTCAGGCCGGACGCACCTGGCTGTAGGACTCTGGTTCAGCCTGCTGAGTTCTGGGCTTTTGCCAGAGTAGAGAGCTGCCCTGAAACATTCACTCCTCCCCTTATTCAAGGGACAGTGGCTATGCTCCAGGGAGGGCCAGGGGATGAGCAGTCGCTGGACCTCAGTACTAGAGACAGAGAGCCAGTGACGCAGCAATCCTCAAACCAGGCAGAGCCTCAAGAGGCCAGATTCTCTCTAGGAAGAAAGGGGCAAGAAGTACATTTTGGGGTAAGAAGCTGGTTTCCCATCCTAACTGTCACTCTATAGCTGTGTGAGCCTCAGACAACTTACTAACCTTTGCAATATCTGGTCCTCACCTGTAAAATGTGGATAATAATTTCCAACTTTATGATAATACCATGAGATGTACATGTAAATAGATTTGAAAGTACATATGTAATATACATAAATATATATTTATTTATAAGTGTCAGGCATACAGTAAGCCCTCTGTTAACAGACAAAGACAGGGCTCCATCCCTATGGAGGCTTACAGAACCATCCAGAAGTGAACAGCTTTAGCAGCAGACCCCGAGTAAACAGACAAAATGCCCCAGAACTGGGAGGCATCTCACCAAGAGATCAATTTCCACTCAACAGCATACCTGTCCCCACCTGAATTCCTGTCTTACATTCTCCAACTTTCATTGACCCCCAACCAAATGTCTTCCAAGGAAACATGAGTTTTTTCTTCTTTTTGATACTCAGCCTGTCTCTCTGCTATGTCCACAAGATCAGTTTGTCCCCAGCAAAGAGGATGTGGAGCATCAATATTGCTTTCTAATCCCTTTATTTAGCCTTCCCTACCCATCAACGCACGCCCCACCAAAAAAAACAGAAACCAAACTCAAACCAGCTCACATCAATACCTGCCTGTTTACAGACCAAAATGTGCCCAATTTGGACTCTCCTAATGCTTATTTTGTCCCAAGATACATCATTTAACTACATCCAGTGTACAATAAATAAAAACTGTATTTAGGCATTCTCTTTTTTTGCCATAAAGTTTTATTTATTTGTCTGTTTTTATTTTGGTGAGAACATTGAAGCTCTACTAACAAATTTTAATTGTACAGTACAGTGTTATCAACTATAGTAACCATTAGCTCCTCAGACTTCATTCATCTTATAGCAGAAAGTTTATACCTTTTACCAATATCTCCCTATCCCCTCCATCCCTCAGCCCCTGGCAACCACTTTTCCATTCTCTATTTCTATGAGGTGGATTTTTTTTTTCTTTTTAGATTCCACGTATAAGTTATATCATGCAGTATTTGTTTTGCTCTCTCTGTCTTACTTCACTTAGCATAATGCCCTCAAGGTCCATCCATGTTGTCTCACATGGCAAGATTTCCTTCTTTCTTGTGGCTGAATAATATTCCATTATATATTCCATTATTTACTCATCCATTGATAGACATTTAGATTGTTTCCATATCTTGGCTATTGTAAATAATGCTGCAATAAATGTGGAAGTGCAGATATCTCTTTGCTGTCTTGTTTTTTGTTTGTTTGTTTGTTTGTTTGTTTTGGTTGTATCCCCAGAAGACAAATTGCTGAATAATTTTTATTTTCTTGAAGAACCTCCATAAGTTTTCTATAGTGGCTGCACCAATTTACATTCCCACCAACAGTGTACAAGCGTTCACTTTTCTCTATATCCTTGCCAACACTTCTTATTTCTTGTCTTTTTAATAACAGCCATCCTAACAGGTGTGAGGTGATATCTTGTTGTGGTTTTGATTTGTACTTCCCTGATAATTAGTGATTTCGAGCACCTTTTCATGTACCTATTGGTCTTGTGTATATCTTCTTCTGAAAAATGTCTATTCAGTCCTTGGCCCCTTTTTAAATTGAATTATTTGTTTTTTGTTTTGCAATTGAGTGATATGAGTAGTTTGGGCATTATTTCTAATGTTTTTCATCTGAGAGCTCCCTGATAAATTGTCATCTTTGATTTGTAAAAGCATTTTCACTACCTTCTTTTCCTCACACAAAGTTTTGCACATTTCCTTAAAAGGGGCTTTCCTTAATTACTCACCAGCCACTGTAGAGGGAAATGTGAGAAATGGGACCAGATCACCCCCATGACGAAAGCCCACCTGGGAAATCCTGGGCAGGTACAGAAAGGAAAGGTACCTTGGATATCTTTCACCAAAGGAGGGGCCATCAATTCTCAGAGAAAAACAGTGATGGCAAGCTGGAGCCAGATCATACTGGCTTATGAAACCCGGTTGTTAAATTTTCAGGAATTTTGTGAGCCTATTGTTAAAGTATTGGTATCTTGAAATCAGTCTTGGTGAGGGAATTTTCACCTCAGAAATTGACAAATTCCACAAATCAGGCTTCCCAGACCCACGCTCTACCCTCTATGCTAGTTTACCAGCATACCACTGGTTAGCTGCAACCAATCGACTCTAGTTACTGACTCTTTGCCAAGTGGCAGGACTAACTCTGGCACCAATACTTAGCTAAACCATTTAACTCTTCTCATGGTTCCACCAGGGAGCCAACGGTTGTCTTCTCATGGAAATATTAATATTAACATTTATGTCAGGTTTCTTCTATAGTTTCTATTGATGCATTATTGTGGACACAAATAAGTACTGCCATGCCCCAGCTGTCTTAAACACATTGTCTTATGTTATTCCTAGGACTTTTACACCATCTTCTTAATGGTGCTAATGAGAAAGAAAATATGAGAAAAAGAGCCACGTATTTTAAGGCTATAATAATTTCGTTTTTGAACCCTTGTGCACTGTTGGTGGGAATGTAAATTGGTATAGCCATTATGGAAAACAGTATAGAGGTTTCTCAAAAAACTAAAAATAGAACTAGCATATGATCCAGCAATTCCATTGTTGGGTATATAGCCAAAACAAACAAACAAACAAAAAACACCAAAACAAACAAACAGATTATTGAAAAGATATCTGCACTCCCATGTTTATTATCCATAAAGCCAAGATATAGAAATAACCTAATAACCTAAGTGTCTGTCCATGGATAAATAAAGAAGATGTTTTACACACAGACGCACACACACACACACACACACACACACACACACACACACACACACTGGAATATCATTCAGCCATAAGAAGTAAATCCTGCCTTTTATGACAACATGGATAAACCTTGAGGGCATTATGCTAAGTGAAGTAAGTCAGACAGAGAAATACAAATACTATATGATATCACTTATATGTGGAATCTAAAAACTCTGAATTCATGGGAAAGGGAGTAGAATGGTGTGGTTACCAGAGGCTGGGGGTGTGTAGAGAAAATGGGAAGAAGTTGGTCAAAGAGTACAAATTTCCAGTTAGAAGATGAATAAGTTTGGGGGATCTAATGTACAGCATTGCAATTATAGTAAACAATACACGTATTATATACTTGAAAGTTGCTAAGAGAGTAGATCTTAAATGTTCTTACCACACACACAAAAATGGTAATTATGTAATGTGTTGGCGGTGTTAGCTAGCACTACTCGTAGTTATTACCAAATCATATTGCAATGTGTGTATCAAATGGACATGTTGTACACCTTAATTTTACACAGTATTATGTCAGTTATATTTCAATAAAGCTGGAAACATTTAAAAATAAAGCAATTTTTCTTTTCACATAAAGTATCCTCACAGTGTCTCAAGTTTGTGAGATTTGTTGAAAACAACTTAAAAACAGCAAAATGTCATGGAGAGTCTGTGAGAGGCTCATATATGAAGTTGGACATCTTATTCTACTCATCTGAGCTTCAATTACTCAAAGTAGAGCTACTAATGTTGGTCATTCAAGGTTAAGAAGGAAAAGAAATGTATGAACAGTGTCACATAGCATTCAACCAATATTTGGACTCATGAATTTTGAAAATATAACTTTTGGGGTACTTCTTCCATGTCAACAGATGAATACTTAGGGTGTCTCCCTGCGTTTTAGTAGGAATGACAAAAACAAAAGAGTTTCAAAAGTAACTACATGATCTACTTTGACACAAATTTATGTAGCTTCTCTATCCCCAGTAAAAAAAAATAATAATAATTCTGAGCACACTTCACAAATTCTATTCCTGAAACATTCTGTTGTTTCGGGAAAGTCAGGTTAAATGAACCTACCAGTAGTCTTGACTTAAAGGTGTTTGGAGAATTAACCCTCTGAGCCTGTGCTGACACTTCAAAGATGGAGAGTAATCAGGAGTTCTTGGTAGTTTTTGTAGCTATACAGATAGAAACCTAGAATTCAGTGGAAATCCAAGTCAACTCTTGAGAGAATCCTCTCTCTTTCTCAGCCACACAAAGACTGCAATCTGAAAGACCTCAAAGATAGTGGGATTTTGAAGCCCACCTGGTAAATAAGCTGCAGATGCAGGAGGGACATATTGAGACTATTGTTAGAGGACTTTTCTACTCTGTAAAATTCATCAGGGTGATAGGAAGCCTTTGGGGAACTGAGGGAATGGGGCATTCTAATATCAGGATGTTACTTCAGACTCCCTTCTGGTCACAGCATTGTCAAATTTCCAAAACATGTGGAAGCCTTGTATTAAAGATCTCTGGATGGCTGTAATGCAGGTACTCAGCTCCCACTCCCCGCACAAGAAGGCAAAATATGGTGAGGCCAAAAAGGAACAACAACGGAGCCATGGATAGAGGGTTTATACCACTATATTCTCACTGGCGGCTGGCTTGGAGATATAGGAAGCATGATCCACACAATCTGCTATCCACTGGCTGCTTCTCTGCCAACCAACCAACACCTAGTGTAGCCACAGCAGTTATATTAGTGACTAACGGCTAACCAGTAACAGCTGATGGCCACCCAGCCACAGCGAATGGTCATCTGATTATAGCTGATAGCCATCTAATAACCAAGCCAGCACCTTTCGACGTGAGGCCGAGAGCCTGGAAACCGATCTCTGGGACTCTGCCCCCACAATAGCTTTAGGAACATGTAATTACAAATCTGAGGCAGTGATGTAGTGGCTTGAATGGTCATCCATATAAACCCAAGCCTGTGCAAAAGTTTACCTGGAACTTGCACATGCACTGGCAGAAAAAGATAAAGCAAGGTCAAAGCCAAATACAGTTCAGAATTAAATAACATCACATGTATAAAGAACATATCATGACACCGAGCAAGTTCAAGGTACTCAATATGAGACTATCTTCTGTTGGTTTGGGTGGGATTAGGGTTGAGGTTGAGGTTGGGTTGGAGTTGAATTTGGAGTTGGCTTTAGTCTTGGTACATGGTAAATATTTGGAATCCTTTCAGTATCTCTCAAATTACAATCACATGTTGGATGCCAACCCACTGGGATCTAAGTTAGACCTGACACTAACTCTCCAACTAGATTATGAATTTCTTTAGCAATTAAGGCCTAGAACCTAAATTTCCTTAATGCTCACAACATCTAGCTCTGTGCTCTACACATAGAAAACAGAAGTGCTTGATAAGTACTTAACTTCCCTAACTTGTTAAAAAGGCAACCAGGTCCTCTACATCACTCTCAGGTGATTTTGTGAATCAGAGAGAGAGCAAAAGAGTCTTGAGAGACAGAGGTGTACCATTTATTTGACTTTATACAAGAAGCTGCTACTTGTGCAAATCTGTTTTCCAGGGGTTGCACATGAAATTTGAAATAACTAATAGGACTTCCATCTTGAAAATCCTCATTGAAGTTCTTATATTTTGACAACAAACTGCCACAGGTTGTTGTATCTAAATGAATGCACATAGACACTTCCCAGAACCTGGCGGAGACATTGTATAGAGTTGTTCCTGCTTATCATATTAAACCAATAAAGACATATCCTTGAAAAAGTTAGATATCCGTAATCCAGTCCCAATTGCTGCAATGTGTGTCTAAGTGTAATAACCTCCATGACATATTGGCTTAACTTCTCCAGGATGAAAACACTCAAACAATGTTAATTCCACTTTCTCCTTAATGCTGATAATCACCTCAGAGTGTGGAAAAACTTTAGCAATTGTCATACAAAAAAAAACACACACACAAAAAAAACCAGCTGTTTCTGGTGCCAATGGCATAGAAAAATGAGAGAAAAGATCACGAAATTTTGGAAGATGAGATGCTTAATGAAGGTGTCCTGGTTATAAGGTGTTGTTTATGCCGTCTAAGAGAGAGCCATCTGACCATACAGAGGTGCCCATAAGATGTGCCCTGAGACTTGGTGATAATTGCAGGGTGGCTAGAGGCCAGAACCTGAATCTCAAGTAAGAGCCAAAATTATATAGCCAAGCACCTATTAATCAGAATTAACCTCCACGGATGCCAACTCTGGAATCTTCCTCACAATAAGCATCTTCATGTATACTTTTAAAAGAAAACAAAACACTCATTTTCTCAGACGGAGTCATCTGGACGGGTAGCTCCGGAAAAGATGCTACAATCATGAAAATAACCAGTGAACGCCCTAAAAGAAGTTAGGATAGGTCTAGCAAAACTCCTACAGCCCACCCTAATGGACCTGTGGCTGAAGCCTGCCTTCCCTTTCTATGACTTGAATTTTTCTGGGAAATCTCTGCTTGTAGCCAGGATCGGAAGCTTGTCTCTATAGGCAAACAGAGAATTCAGGTCATCTGACATATATTTAGGCCAAGAAGGCACTGGTTGTTCAATTACATGCTTATTTCCAGAAAAGGAACTTTTTTTTATTTTTTTACTCTACTAGACCTAGGAATAAATTTTGTTTTACAAATTTCAAAATGTACTTTTGTCCGAATCATCTTATCCATCTCTTACTTGCAGAGGGGCTAAGAGCTAGCCTGAGCCCAGCGAATAAGGCAAAAACCTCCCCGGAGGCAAAGCTTAAGAGAATGTAGGAACCTTGAGGTCCAACAGGTCAATAACTAAGTCTGGAGGGTCAAGAAAATTCAGGGATGTGTCCAGGTGTCCAGCAAGCACCTGCAATATTTTTTTTAGTTTATAGCTTATATATATGGACCCATTAGGATATGCTGCGGGGGGTGGGCAACAAAGGTTTTTCAGAGCTTTAGAAGTCTTGAGTATATTTGGGATTTTAATGTCAGATTTCCTGTGTCTCGGCAATGAAGCTACTAATAAGAAAATGAACACTTAGGTAGGCTGGATCTTTTGGAGGTAAAAATCCAACCCCCCAAAAGAAAATGGTAGACCTTTGGATGGGCAGTTTAGAGCCTCTGGGTCAGGACTTTGGGGAAACTCTCTGAGCTTCAGGCTTTCCATATATAAAGAAGTTGCTTAAAGTTTTTTTATCATGTAAAAACAGCACAAAGAATCAATTTGCAAATATTGAGATGGGATAGATCAAAAAAAATCTACTTTATGTTTCAAAGTGTTTAGATCACTGCAATTTTTTTGAGAAAAAAAATTTCATAGATGATCATAAAGGCAAAAATCTTACAGAATATACTCATAAGATGCAATATAAAATATTTCCTCAAATCACAGGAGAGTATGTGTAAATACAAAAATATATAAGAATCTGCTTGATCAAAACATATTAAAACATTTTATGGACCCCTGATTTTTATTTTAATCTTTCATCCAAAGTATAGATGCATTTTTACTGAGCTCCATGTCTTAAAATTATAACTCTTCATTTTGATCAGACTTTGTAGTATACATAAATTAGCAAACATACACAGCATCTTGCTGTTAAAAACAAGTTGTTTTAATGAAAACATAACCTGAAAATCAAGCAGTATTTTTTGGAGGGAAAAGACATTGGTTGAAACAGCAGTGTCTTATTGACATTAAAAACAGTTGACATAACTCTGCGAGGATGGTGAAATTTAACTTTTGTATGTTTTTATTATACCCAGAGTATCAAAGATAACAATTTATTCATAGAATGGCAGTCATTGAATTCAGTTTTCTGGTACAATTTTCTTCCCATATAAACTCATAAAAAATGTGATGGGTGAACCATTAGGAATGCTTAAAGCAGCCCCTGATGTATGCCCGCACAGAAAGAACAGATAGATTGCAAAATGTTTATGCCTTTTACATTTTTTACAGTATTAATAAGGAAACACCGTGATTACCAATCAGAAAAGACTCCAGAGTGCTGCCTGTAAAGTGCACCGTTACAAAGATTTATAACTGTATCTGGGGAGTAATATGGAGCATTGATATTTTAAGGAGCTCAGTTCAAAAATCTCTTCATTCAATTAAAACCTGGGAGAGTAAAATATCTTTTTTGCCTGTGGTAGAAGTACGTATTTTGGTTAGTTGATGATCTACATGGTAGGAAGAAATAGACTTGGCCAACCTAATAGCCACCAAATTCTTGAAAATAGATTACAAGGGAGCTGTGCAAATTTTCAGCAAAATTGTTTATCATAATTGGAGGTGAAGTGGGTGTGGGATTATCTGTCCAGGGCAAGCCTTATGTTGGTTATCTCCTGACTTAGGCCCCATTCCATATCAAGAATGCAGTGCGTTAGCCCCACCCAGAGGCCCCAGCCCCACCCGTGCAAAGCCATCTTTCACTCTGAGATTACATGTTTTCAGCCATCTAGAGACATTTAATAAAGCCTTAGGAAAAAGAGCCCGGTATTATTCCAAGTTACTGCTACTATTCCCTACTAGTTGGTATATTGAGAGTAAATATACCCAGAAAGGATCACATGTTCTAGTTTATAGCTGTAGTTTATACTCATTTTCCAAGTTTTCCAAGTTTTCCAAGCAGGACCTATGCAGAATGCTACAATCAGTTCCACTACTTCCCAGTCTCCAATATGAAAGCTTAACCACAAGCTGTCTAAAATAATCTATGCCCATCATGATGCATTCTGCTGCAAGTATCGATGGTTAGGGTTTTATTTGTCTCAATCAACAGAGCCATCTTTCCGGGATGTGGATGCCTATGTCTTCTATATCCCACATGTTTCAGTTTAAGGCCATTTTCTATACCTTTGTCTTTAGGGGGGAAAAAAATAAATTAGCAAATCACCACCTTTCACGCAAAAGTATTTTAAGATCATTGCATCACTAATAGGTCACTCCGTGTCTTAGGTTAGGTTCCTCCAAAAGCTGAGGTGAAGGAAAGGTTTAGATACAAGTATTTTATAGGGGAGGTGCCCCACTATCACCCAAATAAAACAAACAAACAAAACATGAGTGAAGGAATGAGAAAGTGAGACTGGGAAAAGAAACCTCTATACAGGAGCGTTATTAAGGTTGCTCCTGCAGACAGTGGGGACTCCACTCCACTGGAACCTCGGAGAAACACACCTCTCAGAATCGTCTGTTCAAAGTGCAAAAGGCTGGGGCAGTAGCCCCCATATTCTAATGTTTGAGAGTTGCCCCTGGGGTGTTAACTCCCCTCTCCTTCCAGGCCGTCTATGCTTTGGCTGAATAGACTCCCACAGCTTTGAAGAAATCTGTCAGACATAAAAGTGTGTGGATACCTGGCTGTGGCTTAAAAGTGGCGATGAGGGGTAGGGGTGCAGGGATCGGGGGGAGGCAGCTGGCAGAGTACACACAGCACCACCTATCAAAGCCATGGCTGATATCAGAGATGAATCTAGAAGATGGGGCATGGCACACCAAGATTTTCTGCGATACCTCTTCACCCTCATCGCTGGTGACTAAATTTCCAGCTTATTTCTGTTTGTAAAGGATTTTGGCCCTACTCAACCACAGAGAGTTTGAAGAGCTCATGAGTTTACATGTAGCCATTGTTAGCCATAATTGCTTTTCATATTTTTCTTTTTCTCCACTATAACTAGGATTAAGAGCTTAAATCATTAGACAGTAACAAAAAAAGGAAGGAAGGAAGGGAGGGGGGTAGGGAAGAAGGGAGGAAGTGACACTTAAACAGAGGTCTAAAAGATGGGGTAGGAAAAGAAAGAACATCCCAGAAAAAAAGTGAGTTTATCTGAAGATTATACGGATCTAGGATGTCAGTAGTACAGCAGGAAGGATGACTCTGGAGAGAAAGACAGTAGTTCCATGTTTCCCTGAAAACAAGACCTAGTCAGACCATCATCAGCTCTAATGCATCTTTTGGAACAAAAATTAATATAAGACCCGGTCTTATTTTACTATAAGACCGGATATAATAACATAACTAACATAACATAACATAACATAACATAACATAACATAACATAACATAACATAACATAACATAAGTATACTGGGTCTTATATTAATTTTTGCTCCAAAAAACGCATTTGAGCTGATGGTCTGGCTAGGTCTTATTTTTGGGAAAACACGGTAGGACACATAGGGCCATACTAGACATCCATCTGCCTTTCTCACAATTCTAGAACAAAATGCCACATTCCCAGTTCTTCATTTGTACTTGGGTAATTCTCATGTACCATCTCTGCCTAACAATAATAACAATAACAGTAATCAATATTACGTGATGCATGTATGGTTCACAAAGGATTTTCACACTAACATTTATTTATTTACTATTACTAAACATAAAAATAATCACATTTAAGGGAAATCCTTGGGACTTTGGTGGATTATCTCATTTAATTCTCAACACTATACTTTACAGCAAGAATCATTACATCCCATTTTACAGATGAGGAAAACAAAGCTGACGGAGGTTAAGGGTCAACCTCAAGGTTACACAGTTAAAAACACCTAGGTATATCCAATCCTAAATTCAGGCTTTGGACCAGGGGTTGGCAAACTACAGCCCATGGGCCAAATACTGCCCACTACCTATTTCTATTTTGTTTTTTGTTTTTTTGTTTTTTAACACAGCCATGCCAATTCATTTATGTATTGTGTATGACTGCTTTCTCACTGTAATGGCAGAATTGTATAATTGCAACAGAGACTGTATGGCCCACAAAGCTAAAATATGTACTATCTGGACATTTATAGAAAATAATTGCTGACCCCGGTTCTAGACAGGACAAGGGCTTTTATGAGGAGACTTCTGAAATCCCCTCAGGAGAAATTCTCAAAAATTACAAGTGTCTATGTTTACCTGTGTATTTTTTTTCTGAGGAAAAAGTCTATGGCTTTCATCAGATTCTCAAAAGAATTTGACTTTAAAAAACAAAAAAATTAAGAGCTCATTTGAACCAAAAGATATTTTAGAACAGTGACCAAAGAGTGTGTGGTCCCCACGCCAGCAGCAGAGAACTTGCTGAGAAGTTGGGAACTCGTTAGAAATGCAAATTTCTACTAAATTAGAAATTTCGTAGATTGCTGGGGGTGGGGTCCAGCAATCTGTTTTAATAAGCTTCCCAGGTGGTTCAGCTCACTCAAGTTTGAGAACCTCTGAACCTTAAAAAGTAAAACTCACAAAACCAAAGTCAAAACGTTGAATGCCAACACATCAGAACTCTAGTTTAACCATAATTTTTTGCATTTTATGGAAAGAGAATGGGGGAAATGGCTTATTTAAACAGATACTTGAAGTCGCCATCTTACCCATTGGCTATGATTATCAACTGCAGCTTTTAAAACTGAACATTTGAGTTCATCTGAGATTTGAAATTAAAGGACATTTCAGCATTTGGCTTTCTTGCCTTTCAACATTGGACTGTCATTTAAGCTGTTCAGACTGATTGTTAATGGCCAACTAGGGTAAACCCCTCTGCAGACGCCACACTGTGAAAAACATACTAGAGACCACCATCTGGCCAATTCTTTTTTAGTGACACAAGTGACAAAATGGTCAAACATAAAAATTCACTGCCTTGGAACTAGAGTTCTCCTCCAAAAAACTAGCTGTGCCTATCCCCACCACTGTCTGGTGCAGACACATTTCTGGTGCAGACCTGGGGTGGCTCCCTCAAACCTTGTCTCACGCTCTTCTCTCAACCATTTGTTCATTTCAGAGCCCTTTCTTTCTGGCTCTGAAATCATTAATGTTACTTTAGAGATGAAAATGAGGGGGTTGTGGTGGTTGCTGTTGAAGATTATGATTTTTCAATGAAAATATAATTATTTGGGAGATTGCCGTCATTTTCCATTTCTATCTTTTTCTTTTAATTCCTAGGACTGCCTAATAAGACTGGCTTTCTCTTCTATGCACTCACGCCATGTGGGGGAAGCCTGCCTTGGTTTAGCTCAACTCATCCGGAGAGACATCTACCTACAGATGAATGCAAAGTTAACCAGCTGCCCAGTTCAACCATAACTTCACATCATTGTCTTCCAGCTCAGAGCCCCATGCAGGGTTTTTCATTGTCTACACCACTCCTGCAGCGATTCCAGAAGTTTCACATAAACCTATCCTACACCTGCATAATTTAATAATTATTATATCAATATTTAATTACCCTCCACCTGCATAATTTAAATCAATTTTTTTGCTTGTTTTCTCCATTTGGAGCTCAGGGTGTCTGAAGCAGGTGTGCTGATGTTGCATGTGGCATTTTCTGGAAGATTCCCTCTACAGTGTTAACGGGAGCTCACCGCCTGGAAGAAGGGAAGCATTGTGTCTGGGTAATTATTATAGGTGATCCTGGTCAAGTAAGGACCCTTTCAGTGGTTAAGTGGAAATTAGTCTGTACTTGTCCACAACCAGCTGGAGAAAATGCACTGCTCTACTAATTACTTTCACTTCCTACATTTTTGGTTTACTCATTCCTTCAGCACCATTTTCTTCAGAAATCCAATCAAATCAACATTCCTGAAGCAACTCCACTGCCACCAAATTCCCTCCTACTAGAGGAATAATAACAACAAATATTAAGAGCAAATAGCCAGGTGCTGTTCTAAGTGCTTTACATGGATTAAGCCATGTGCCCCTCAGAACAACCCTGTGAGAATTTGAGTATCGTGCCCATTTTATAGATGAGAAAATTAGGTTTAGAGAGGTTAGACACCTTGTCCAAGTTTACACAATTAGCAAATAGTGGAGCTGGGATTTGAACCTGGTCTGGATCCAGAGTTCCTGCTGATAAGCACGAGGCTCTGCTGCCTCCAAAAGACTCCTCTGTCCCTGTCACAAAATCTGTCCCTTGCTTATAAGCAATATTCTCCCCCAGAACCTGAGAATGAGCTCTCCACTGAAATTCCTGCCACCTGCCAGAGGAGCTAAGGTGGTAGATAACATGTCAATTCTTGGTTCCTTCTCCAGGTTTACTGAATTAGAATCTCTGTGATGGGGCCCAAAGAATCTGCATGAGTACCAAGTTTCAGGGTGAGCTAGTGCCCAACAAAACTATAGAACCACTCATCCATCCTCAGGAACTTCCTGAGTTTTGCCAGTCACCATTTGGCCACATATTACTTCTATGTGTCTTCAGTATTTACAAATTCTTCTTCTGTTTGACACCTTTCCTCTGGGCAAGCTGAAGCCCATATGTTGGAAGCCCCAATGGTGGTATGATTTGAAGTATGCTCCAAATGTTCCATCTCCATCTTGTCCCATAGCATTCAGAAGGTTGCAAGTCAAGATCTCACCAGCTCTGCCCATTCTGAAGCATATTCCTGGGAGGAGCTTTGGCCCATGTTTAGCTGATATCAGCAGTTTGTGTAGTCACAGGCTTTGAAAGGTGGAAAGAAGAGAGAGCACCAGGAGAAGTGAGCATGGAGACAAAGACAAAACTACATGTGGCCCACTGTATCTGCAGATGGTCACACTGGCCACGATATAACAAGATGGAAAGCAAAACTAGGTGTCCCTTTGTTCTTTCATTAAAAGTTAGAATGAAGTATGGCTTATTCTTATCTGCAGACCAATGTCTAAAATTAGAAGGGCCTGGAACAAGAGTACAAAGAGGACTATGTACCAAATGTCCAAATATTTAAAAGTTTAAAATCAAATGAATAACCATTAAATCAAATGTGTTTCATTTTCTTGCCTTGACAAATATTTCGTCATCACAATGACGTGAAGGCCACCTTGGATTTAGAACTCTCCAGATCCTCAAACCTCTATGTTGGAACATGGAAGTAGGGGGAATCCTGGCCTCTGGATTCTGACCCATGGCTTGCCCTCATTTCTTCCTAACCCTGGATTGACCTCCACAGCGAGGGACAAGCATGCACAGGCATGAACATACAAGTCTACAGGTCCAAGCTCTGCTCATACCACCAGCAAATAGCCATCCACACCCCTCAGGAGTGAGGGTGTACCCATCAGTGATATAGTCCATCTTTTGGAAAGAGAAACCAAGGGAAGAGATCCATCAGGTCCTGGAAATGGGCTCAGGGGTGTGGGGGAAGAAAAATGCAAGACCTCCAAAGCCAAATACCCAAAGGGTAATCTAGAAGGTAAGTCATGGGGTATAAGTGGGCACCACCCTCCTGGGCCCACAAGCCCTTTGCCCTGTAGTAGGTTCCTCTAAAGCAGTGCTACTCAAAATGTGGTCACGGACCAGCAGCACCAGCAGCACGGAGGAAATTATTAGAAATGCAGGCCCTACCACAGAAGTACTGAGTCAGAAACCCTGGGGGTAGAGCCCAGGAATCTGAGTTTTACAAGTCCTCCTTAATTCCGATGCATACCAAAGTCTGAATCTCACTCCTCTGATAAAGGACAGGACTCACGAGAGCACCACTCCGCCCCCTTGCCCAGGCCTGAGGACAATTCTGCTTAAATGTATTTTTTCTGCCTTTCCTTTGGGCTCTTGTCACAGGTTCCACGTACATCTTTCCCTATTTCCTTTATCCTCCTGAATTAGTATCTGAGACTCATAGCACTTGTCGCTTTTTCCTCTCACATCCACTTTCAGATGTGCCTCCTCCCCATTAGCACTCTGTATCTCTCTGCTGTCCAACGTTCTAACAATTTGAGTGGTTACTTTGCTCCCTTGTAAATTACAAGGAATTGCCTTTTCCATTTTGGGTGCCTATTCCAAGGCCTTGCAGAGACCACAGACTCCCTAACCATATCTTGATCTCAATCACAGAAAGAAGAGAGAAAGGGATCTGGAAAGGAAAACAAAGGAAAGTGGCCTGAGCACAAATGAAAGGACTTTCCCTTTACCTCAGAATCCTCCTTTTTTTCCCTTCTCCGCTACCCCTGCTTATGCAGAAAGGATGAGTTCCCATTGGGTCTGTGCCACTTTCAAGCCATGCGACTTTCAACAAGTTACCAGACCTCCCTGGACCTGTACCCCCATTTAAAAAAGTAAGATGTGGTAAGTCTGGACTTAAATGGTGTTTATGAAAGCACTGGTTATATAAGAAGCACTCAAAGAGGGCTTCCTTCCTTCAGGCCAGGAATTGCAATTGCATGGTAAGGACACAGAGTTGGCACAAACACAGTTTGGCAGTTTAAGGCAGCACAAAGCTATGGATATTACGCCAGTGGGGGTAGGTTCAGGGGTAGATTCATATTCTATGAGTCCTAAAGCTTGTACAATTTGGGGGAATCATTAAGAAAAAGAAATTAGCCATCAAAAGAATGATACCTTGCCATTCACAACAATGTGGATGGACCAAGAGGGTATTATGCTAAGAGAAATAAGTCACACAAAGACAAACACCATATGATTTCACTTATGTGTGGAATTTAAAAAACTAAATAAATAAATAAAACACAAACAAACTCATAGAGAACAAATTGATAGTCGTAAGATGGAAAAGGGGTTAGGGGCTGAATGAAAAAGGTGAAGGGTTTAAGTACAAATTGACAGTTATAGAAATAGTCATGGGGATCTAAGGTACAGCATAAGAAATAGAGTCAATAATATTATAGTAACAATGTATGCTGTCAGATGGGTACTAGATTTACCAAGGTAATCACTTCGTAAGGTATATAAATTTCTAATCACTATGTTATACATCTAAACTAACATATTGTATGTCAGCTATAATTAAAAATAAATTTTTAAAAATAAAATTTAAAAGATAAAAATTTTAAAAAGTGACAAATATTCAGAATGCTGCAATAAATACTAAATATAAGTGTGTTGTAAGCATTTTCAGACGAGCCTATTAGCCAAATTTAAAGATACGGAAAAGCAGAGGGGGGAAAAGAAAAAGAATATCTTACTTCTGTAAATTTTACAAATGGATTTAGTGACGTGAATCCATTGCTAGGGCCCTCCCAGGTTCTTAGAAGGGACCTGTGAAAATGAGAGGCTCTGAAACTTAAGCTGCATTAGCTTCATGATAAATCTATCTCTGGTCAGGCCTCAAGGCGAAGTTGGCAGACATGAAACAGATAAATATAGCTTAGGAGATAGGACTGGACACCAATAACTAAAGTTCAAGGTGGCCCAAACTCTTTTTTATCTCACCTTTGGTCTTGCCTCCATGAAGTTTTCTCTTTCCTTTGTTCTAGAAAAGTACTCGAGTGGATAAATCCCTTTTCCTTCACTGTCTCCAGACAGAGCACACCACTGCACTCACTCGTCACCTCTCTAAGACCCCAGTGGCAGCACCCTTTCTTGGCTGCATTGGAATCAATTCTGCTCAAACTTGTCGCTACTCCTGTGGATAGAATAGTGGCTGGAAACCAGAAGCTCCATGTTCTGCTCTCCTACTAGCCAAGGACCTGTTGAACCCCGAGGGCAAATTGCTAGGGACTCTGGGTCTTAATTTCTCACTCTGTAAAATGGAGTGACACAATGGGCATTTTCGTTATGCCCCATCTCCAGAAGTCCCATGAGCTGACAGGGAATGAAAGATAAATGAGGTCATGCTTTTTAAAGACTTGGCAATCTTGAATGGAAATGCAATGTTTAATTACAAGAAAGATGTATCCTTGGGGTTAAGAGTTTATTTCTTTCTTTCTTTTTTTTTAACAAAAGATTCTGAGAGTAAAGTAAGCTGGAGCTTGCATGTGCAGTACTCATGATATGAGAAATGTTTATCTAAGGAGAACATACTGAAGTGTGGTTAGAACAAGGGAAGGAATAAAAGCAAAGAGAGATCATTATCAGATTCACTGACACTTAAAAGGAAAAAAGAAGAGAGAGAGAGAGAGAGAGAGGAGAGAGAGAGAGAGAGCACAATCCTAACTAAAGAAAACAAATAGAGGAAATTAGGGCAACAGTTTAAACTTGGACACCATTTTAGAAATATGCTACCCTGCCCTGGCCTTGCACTTTCTTTATTAATTCAAGATGGGATTATGATATCCTCCAAAATTCACAGCTTAAAATACTAAGCCCCAGGGAAGCAGGTTCATTCCTGAGAGACACCATAGCTAATTTCCACCAGAGATGAGATTAGAGCCCAGTCTCTCGACTCCCCCTGGAGAGGTCTTCCCACTATGCTACACTTTGTATAAACAATCAGCCTGAGAGTCAACTCTACTGATCAGACAGTTTGTTAATTTCAAGTATATATAGTGCTGGCATTATTAAGATTTTCAAGTGTGAAAATTTGAGGTGTGCTTTTAACAAAATTTATTTGTAATTAACAGTATTCCTCATACAAGCACCTAGTAATTCATTAAACTACAGAGCTTTGTGCTGTGGGTAAAATATCCCTGCCCTTTAGGAGTTTATCTTTTTGGTTAAGGAAACAGAGTCTAGACACATCAAAAGTTGTCAAATGATACAGACAAGATTAAGATTCAGTGATGAAGGGTATGGGAAGATGCTGGAAGCGTTTGGGAGTAGAGCCATCCTGGAAGAGGCAGGGCTTAAGTTTGACTTGGAAAACTAGTGAATTCAGAGAGAGGAAATGAGAATTCATGGCCAGCATAAGGAACTACATGGACAAAGACCTGGCTATAGGAATTGCAGAATATTGGGACAGCGAGTTCACCAATCTGGATAGACTTGAGACTTTGTGTACAAAAAATAGTGTGCAAGGATGGAAAGAGTTTGGGGCCAGACTGAGGAAGGCAAAATTAAACTTAAGCAAAGGGAAAAGAGAATTTATCCTAGAGGTAAAAGGAGTCACTGAGATTTTGGTAATGACAAGATGAAAATGTTGGAATTTATCTTACTGTGGTGTGCAAGATGCGTTCTTGAGTAAAAGACTAGCAGGAGGGAGATTAGTTAGAAAGTTTTTCAGATACGGAGTGATCTTGAACAGGTTAAACATGTCCCTTATCTCTCACTTGTATCATTCATTTAAGCAGACATTTTCTTGCTAGGGGAGAAGGAAACTTCAACCACATTCCAAAGATCAAAATACTGGTAATCCCATCAATTAAGAGTCACATTCATTGAAAAGTTAGGGGATTTCCAGGTTGGAAGGGCTTTCCCCTCCAAAATTCTCTTTGGGCAGCATTGATGTCCAAGAGAGCAGCTAAAATTGTCACAATAGTAATGAAAATGAAGGCACTGGAGTCAGAATTAGAATCACTCAAAGTCTGACCCCAGCCTCCAGCCCCCAAAGTCCCCAACACTAACTGCTGCCTCCAGGCAGAGCCAAGAGGAAATCCATAGCCACAAGCGGCTGTTTGTTTGAGCCTGGCTGGCAGTTCGCCAAGGTTTGCAGTAGTCCTTGCACAACCACAACTGTCAGTTGACAAGAGAAGGAAGGACACCTGGGGGCTTCAACCTTAAAATAAGACCTGTGAACCCTTGCAAAAAAAACCACCTTCTGTGCAAGCGGCCTCTTACTATGTTTTTATTACTCTTGGCAGTTTCCATGCTCTTGGCCTCACATGGAAAGATGCTGGGTCGGTTATTAGATGGCCATCAGCTGTACCCATTTGGCCATTAGCCACTATTGTTTTGTATGTAACTGTTGTGGCTACGCTAGCAAGTGTGGATGGTTCAAATTGTATGGATCCTACTTCCTGTGTCTCAACCGGTCGCCAGTGAGACTGGTGCAGGAAGACCGCTTGTTGGGATACTGGGTGATGTTTGCTTCTTTTGTCTCAACTGGCTGCCATCAAGAATATAATGGTATGAAGCCCCTATCTGTGGCTCAGTTGGTGTTCCTTTTCAGCCTCACCATATCCTTCGTTCACCTGCTGGGAGCTCAGACCCAGCATTACACCATGTCTTACATAGGAAGACTAAAGAAAATGCCAAGTAGTATCTGTAGCAAGGAAAATCTTGCTTAAATTTAGTTTAGTCTTTCAATAAGCCAATGCATTGTTTGCGTCTTTCCCTAAAATGTTGCTCTTTTTCAAAGGACCCACCAGACTCTAGCTTGTGCAAGTGCCCCTCTTTGTATCTGTTCTCCATCTATTGAAAGCCTCCTTGTCTTTCAAATTCCTTCTCTGCCTGTCAACTTCCTCCTCTAACCCTCCTCTAGAGCATGTCAGCCCCATGGTACCTCCATAATATTGCTAAGTTAACCCCTATCATATTGGTAAGTTCCTACTGTGCTAACACTTTGCCTCACAATCCATTAGAAGAAATGAATGCACAAACAGCTCGTCCTAGTAAAATGGGACCAGTGACCTAGTGGGACATACATTTTCAATATTAGCCTTAATGCCTGCCGAGAGCATCTGCTAAGGGTGCAGCCTTAAGCAGCTATGTTCATACGCATGAACCGACTGTCCTCCAGTTGTAAATGATCAGCCACTGAAGGGCAACAGAGCCTATCAGCAGGCTGATTGGCAGCCTACAAAGTGGCTTGGCCAAAAGCAGTCGGCCCACACAGAGTTGAGCCAATCAGATTCCTATTTTGAGAACAGAAAATATGGTGAGGACATGGCAGTGACCAGCAGGAGTAAAATATGAAAGGTTGTGAGATAGGAGGAGGCAGAACAACCATGATGGGCCTGGGTGATCCAACAATAACACCTACCATTTATTGAGTGCTTACTATGGGCCAGACTTTATTGTTATTATTTCCATCTTACAGTTGAGGAAAGTAAGACTTAAATGAAGTAATTTCACTTTCTTCGGGGCTCAATTCAAATATCCTATCCTCACGTAGACCACTAGAATAGCTTCCTTTTCCCACCACCTGACCCACCTGGTCTATCTGGTTTATGTCCTTTGTTATCTCACTACCCAAAGTGTGGCCCATGGATTAGCAGCATCACAATCAACTGGGAGCTGATAGGAGATGCAGCATCTTGGCCCCACCCCAGACCTACAAGATTCTCAGATGATTTCTTTCCACATTAAATTTTAGGAAACACTTTATATATTTTTTTCATTGTTACCTGAACTCTGTTCGTTCTTTTTCTTTTTTTTTTTAATTTATTTTTAATAACAGTTGACACATTAGTTTCAGGTGTACTACATAGTTATTCAATATGTTTATACCTTACAAAGTGATCTCCATAGGTGATCACCTGTCACCATACCTAGTTATTATGATATTATTGACTATATTCCCTGTGCTGTATGTTACATTCCCATATATTATTTCCTAACTGGAAGATTGTACTTCTAAATCCCCTTCTCCTTTTCCACCTATTCCCCACCTCTTTCCCTATGTCTTTACATTATTTTATATTACTTTATATTGCTTATGACAGTGTAATTTTTTTTTCATTATTTATTCTCTATCTCCTCCAACAAGACTGTAGGTTCCATAGGGGAGAAGTTTTGTTTGAACCTGACCATCTCACCTCTTTATCCCCAGAACTTAAAATAGATGGCAGACATTTCAAAAATATTGGTTGAATGAATTATTGAATGAATGAATGATTTGTCCAAGTTCTTACAGCTAATAAATAGTTGAAATCACTACCCAGAATTCCAAAACCCACCAGGGGGCTTCCTGTTTGAGGTATTCATTCTCCTTGTTTCTGGAAATGCTGGAGGCTAATGGCTCTGAACAGAGCCCCTCCCTAGGAATTGCCTTCAGCAGCTTCACCCATTGTGACACCCCTGTCGAGGGGCGGCCTGCACCCAAGGGCTTACAGATGAGGATATACAATGACTCAGCCCCTTTTCCCTCAATTTGGGGCAATTCTAAAGGGACATCACAACTCAAGAGTTACCCCATGGAATTGGCTGAGGCCTATGTCTATTGCATTGGAGCCCAACTTCTCCCTCTACCCAGTCATTTCCTTTTCTCTCTCATAGGAATAGATTCCAAGGGCAACTCCCCAAAACTTTCTTTACCCAAATCTCCATCTCAGAGTATGTTTCCTTTGGAATCTAATCTGAGACCAACCAACACATGGTGACAGGTGGAGTCATATTCATGGTGGACCCCTCAGAAGAGATCCAGGAGCTCCTGCCAAGAAACTGCCTTGGATCATTTCCCAATTCCACACAGATCAGTTGTTCCTACTCTAAAGCTCCCATGACCTGTCACCCTGTAAATGCGCTCCGATTCTTGCAATAAAAGCCACTAAGTCAAAGAAGTATGAGGCGGAGTCCATGGAAGTTCAGAAGAAATATGACTGATTTTAATGTAAGGGATAAAAGACTTCTAATTGTGTAAGTATCATCTCTGATATAAGATTTTAAAGTCTGGTGACAGTATAACTTAATAAGCAGCATACACAAAGTATACATCTAATAAATGCTTAACAGAGCATAAGGCAACAGGAACAAACATCTAAATATCAAAATTGAAGTATAAATAAAGAAAAATGAATGTTTTCCTCCTACTGAAGGCATGAATTAGCATTTGTATCTTAGCCATAAAGTGTACCACACGCTCAAACTGTCATCTCAGCAGTGGAAAGTAGGAGAATCGGCCTCACATAATATCCAAGATCGTTTTTGGTGTCTGAAGTACTTAAAGAACCTACAAATTGATAGTCATTCAATAGTCCTGAAGGCAGAGTTCTAGAGAGAAAGAAAATAGTTGAACAAGACTGGTATCTAAATTATAGTCCAATTTCAACCATCTATCAATGGATGTGTTATCTCAAGAGATTTTGAGACAAAACAGGGTGTCTGGTTACCCTCCCACATAAAATAACTAAAACCTGGAAGATATATATAAAACACAGTTCTCAAGACATTGAATATCAGACCATAAAAGACAGAGAGCCCTGAAAGACAGATAACAAGGTGAACCCTAAAATTGCCCCAGATTACTGCCTAGAGAAAGTTTCTAGGCCATGGGACAGGGAGGGGAACTCCAGGCATAGTCCAGTGGTCTCCCTGAGTTGAGTAGACAGAACGAAGGATCTAGGGAAGCCAGGACAGCTACAATTCACAGGACACACAATGAGATAAAGAACTCCAGCGATCTGCAGAGGTTCTCTCTCAGGTATTCAGTTGAAAACTAACCTGTGCATGGTTGTCATGTGATCAAGAGGAACTAGTGCCCAGAGCTTCAGTAGTAAGGAAAAATTAACCCACAGCTCTTGTCCCACCTATGGTAACAAAGCCAAAAAGAGAGACTTGGAAAGGTAAAGCTGGCTCAAGTAATTTAACCATGTCTCAGAACAAAGCTCAGATATACAGAACTACAAAAATATCCAGCACCCAACAACAAGGTAATATTCACAATGGCTGGCATCAAATTAAAAATTACCAGGCACACAAAGAAACAGAAAGTGCAACCCATCTGGGTTAATTGAAACTGACCCAGAATGACACAGAGAATAGAATTAGTAGACAAGGACATTAAAACAGATAATATAACTGTGTTCCATATGTTCAAGAAGCTAGAGGAGAGACTGAATATGTTAAACATAGACATGAAAGATACTTTTTTTAAAAATCAAACTTCTAGAAATAAAGTACAATGGACTGAGGCATGAAGTCTGCCCTAAGAATCTTCCAAAGTCTTACTGTGCTCTTCCCAGAGAAACTGAAAGCTCAGCCTGTATTCCTCTCTTTCACTCCTCCATCCCTGAAAAGTAGGGCTACCTTTTTTGGCCCTGTTCACAGGTTGGAGCTCAGGATTGTATGAAGCAAGACCAGCTGCCACAAAGGGGCAGCAGTTCTCTTTTTGAAAATCAACTGGTGCCAGAGCATCAGATGAGAGGCCAGAAGACATAACTCTGGTCCCCTTTTCCACCCCCAAGTAGCTGTGTGTCTTTGGGCAATCTAGTTAACCTCTCTGAACCCCCATTTCTTAATCTGTAAAATAAGGATGATAATGATAATATTCACATATAAGATTGTTGTGAAAATTCAATTGCATTAGATAAGGAAAAGCATCTGAAAGTTCTTTGTAAAGTTCACATATTTGTAATTATTTTCACATACTGCAAAGCCAGGAGATACGTACCAGCATCTGTGGGTATGTCACATGTTTTTCCTCAACTTCCAACCCCACCCCCAGGAATTTCTTAATCATCTTTATCTTTTTATTGCCATGCCTCTGACATTCCTTGGGGCTTCTTATTTCATAGTAAATAAGATAAGAGCAAGTAAGAAATTATTTGAATAAATAAGAATGAGAGAAAAATTTTTAAAGCTTGCTATTCTAGTTCTCCGTGTTGTGTAAAAAACCATTCCAAACTTAATGATATAAAACCACAACAATTTTATTATGCTTACTGGTTCTATGGGTCAGGATTTTGGACTATGCTCAATGGGAATGGCTTGTCACTGCTCCATCATGTCTGGGGCCAGAGCTGAGCACCCTTGAACTGCTGTGGGCTAGAATCAGAAGGCTTCATCTCTCACATGTCTGCACCTGAACCAGTGTGACTGGAAGGCTGAGACTATTGTCTGGGGCATTTTCACATGGCCTCTTCGTGAGCTTGGGCTTCTCATGGCATGATGACTAGATTCCAAGAAGGAATTCATCAGAGAGAATATTCAGAGGAGGAGAGTGGAATAAGAAGCAGGTGAAAGGCATGGTCTCTGTTCCCTAACCTTGACAGTCCACCACTATTGGAAGCACTTACAAGCCCACCCACATTCAAGAGGAGGAGATATAGCCCCTCTTTCAATGGGAGAAGTAGCAAAATTTGGGGGTCTGTTTTAAAATGGCCAAACCTGATATCTAAATTCTTGTACAGCAAAAGTAGCATTAAGGCTTATTTTCCAGGACAAAGTTTCCAGGACAAACAATGGCCAATGGCGCCATCTTTCCCTAGATTAATTTAACCCAAGAAAACCTTAGCTTTAATAGTTCATCTCTGTGAATAGTGTGAATCATCATTTACATGAATCACTTTGCATTACAGAGGATTGCAAACGCAACCTCAGAAATTAAAACCTCAGAAATTAAAACCTCAGAAATTAGGCCTGGTTTTTTAGAAGCATTATGTTCAAACCCTCCTAACAAAGTTATTAACAGAATAAAATCAATTGCAGAGTTGCCCTCTGAGCTTAATTCAAATGACCCTAGGACACCAAAAGAGAAGCCATGTTTTTTCCTGAAGTAAAATTAAAATCTCAGAAAAATGTAACTGATAAATGTGTTGGTATTAGAATCCCTAATTTTGAAAGACCACTCCAAAGAAAGTCAAAGTTAATAAAAGCGTGTGTATGATAATGACTTAAATAGAAACAGGCCTGTTTCTGTAGCTATTAGGCTTGATACTTTTCAAGTTTTATGGAAAGAATGACAAGCCTGGTCTGAATTAAAAGGATTCTGGCTTAATATTGTGGGAGAGTGGGAGGGGTTAGGATGCAAAGGTATCCAAAAAATTTAGCACAAGAGCTTGGGGAAAACTCTGCCCTCAGGAACATGCCAAAGTCACCCCAAAAATGTGAGCTCAAGCAAACTGAAGGAGCCTGTCATAAGCTGGAATGACACTGTTGGGAAACCCTTCTCTTTTGGCTTGGTTTGAACAGAAATATAGTCCTTGATTTAGACAGAAAAGCAGAATCACCAAAAGTGATCGCTCTTGGGAAAGAAAAGAGATGGTACCAGGCTTTATCACGGTGGGAGAAGTGGCCACACACAACTACCTCTAAAGAAGAATCAGTGACACCTCCCAATTTTGTCTTTATTTATATACATAAAAGACCACACAATGTGGTGTTTGGAAATGTGATCACCGGAGCAAATCCATCTGGATTTGAATTCTCTTTACTTACTAGCTATGTGACCTTGGTCAATTACCTTGTCTCCCCTAAGCTTTAGTATCCTCATCTGTAAAATGGGGAAAAAATTAGCTCTCACGTAGAGTTGCTGACAATGTATGTAAAAATTTAACATAGTATAATTTATTTAAAATGCATCAAGTCTGATTTTCATCATTTTATTTTTGTACAGTTTACATAAGTTTCAGTCTGTAAGTAAATCTACGCATTTTATAGAAAACTTGAAAATTAGAGAAATACACAGAAAATAAGTCACTCATAATTCTGCCACCTAGCAGCAATTTCTATTAATATTTTTGAATATTTCATTTAGTCTTTCTGCAATGCATTTTCTCTCTCTGAGATCTCACTGGGGGTACAATTTTACAGGCTGTAGTTTTCCTTTCTCATCCTATATCAGTATTTTCCATATAACTAAAAATCCTGTGAATGATTGCATAGTCTTCCACTATACACTGCTATGACTCTTTGAACTGTAAAATAAATATTTCTCTAGAATGAAAAAAGAAAAGGATTCCATTCTTTTCCTTGGGAGAGAGGGTCTGGAAGTCACCTGCATTTCAGGAATTGTTTGTACTGTCTTCATGTTTAAGACACTCATAACCACACTGGTTTTGAGGCATAAAAGCATTATTAAAATATAGCTCTAGATCTACCCACGTAAGGAACGTGGTCTTAGCCACTAGTCCAGTTTTTCAGATTTCCAAGTATGAATTTTTGCATAATTTTCTCAAGAATATTGCAAACCTATGACTTTCACAAAGGAATGATTTTGATTTTCTGATTTTCACTTAAGTTTCTCCTGTCACTTTTACTTCTGAAAGGCCCTTTTTTAGAAAATACAAGAAAGCATAAATGTTGTGGTTTAAAATTGCCTTCCTGCCCATCACAAATAAAGCTATTTTCTTCTCTTTCTTAAGTGTTCTGAGAAATCAGCAGGTAATTAAGGGAAGATATTTATTAATAAGTAGGTGTATACTCTGCAATTACTGGACATACATGAATGAAGCTGGAAAGCAACACAGATATATTTCTGCTCTCATAGAAACGTATTGGTTGGACTGACTTTCCATTCAACAATTTCAAAATCTTATCTGTACATCTTGGTTTTGGCTTTTCTTGCCTAAACATTTAATGCTCCATAGAAGTGCTTTCTACATTTGTTATTCAAGCTTCTTACCCTCCGGTTTGGGGCATGTCTCCTTCCACAGGCCCCCAAGACCAAACAGAAAATGCCTCGACATGCAGTCCCTGAATTATGATACCTATTACTTTTTATTAGTAGTAAAAACAAAAAGAAGCGAGAATAATTCTACTTATACAGAGCAGTTAGAACATAAATAATAATAAAATGCTAAAACTAGAAAACTACTTACACAATATTAATTTAATTCTAATAAAAAGTAGGGTTAGGTAATACTTCCATGATAGCAAATGTGGTGCTGTTTTACTCTCATCCAATATTTATACCCCAAAAAACATTTTGGTTTAGGAAATAAAGTAGTGATAAAAAATTACAGTCTTTGAATATTGGGCTTTGACTAGTCCCCTGCTGCCCTTTATTGTATGTTTCAGTAAAATACAGTACATCTTGCTGTTTTATTTCATTGTTTGTGGCCCGTGCAAAATCCTATTGTCCAGCTGCCCAGCATAAATGAACAACAAATCAGAAGAACCAGAGAGACACTTTAACTGATTAAACTGAGTCTGGAATTTTCCTTTTACTGCTACATTATCACCTTATTGCAATTATTTTTACACACTGTGATTATTTTTACACATTGTGATTATTTCTGCAAAATTCAGGGGAAATGCTAGTCAGCCATCTTAAAATCTCAAACCCAGTAGAGAGTTCAGCTTTCATATTCTAAAGTTGTGTCTTTTTCTCCCTAAAATTATTTAAGTGATTAGTGGAGCTTGAGTAACTGGGCCTTTAAAAAAAAATTTACTTGAGATTCATCACCTCCCTTTTTTGTGTAAGTTATTTGGCCTAAGGAACTTTGTCATAAATTGAAGAAATGTAACATTATTTTGTCACAAAACAAAATGAAAGACAAAATACAATGAAAGACAAAATACAATTCACACTTTACGCATAGAATGATTTAGAGCTAGATAAATAGGCTCTAGTGCATGTGAGGAAATACAGAAAATATTAGCGCAATCAAGTTTGCAATATAAAAACTAACATAGGAAAATACCTTTGCTACATTTAAGGATCTTCTTTAAAGGTACCTGATGAAGCAGAACATATGCCATCTGAAAATGAAGGAAACATACTGTTTCTACCAAAATCACAGCTATTTCTTCAAAGCCAGGTGTATATGGACAAAACAGAAAGCCAGAGCTGCAATGTATAGATGCATGAATTGTGCACTGCAAAATTCCAGGGTGAGCCATTCACACAAATTGCAATGTAAATGATGCTTTGACTATATCTCATTAATTTTGTGCCTCCTGAATAATTCCATATATTCAGGAATATATGATTGCAAGAAGTTAGAATAAAATTTACTTTTTTTAGGGCCTAAGGTAAAAAAAGTATTGCTGAATCAAGGTAAATAGACAGATATGTATTAAATCTACTATGATGAGTTTTATTGACCACACAAGAAAAAAATTAAATTTCTACATTAGAGGAGCCTACCTACAGTTGAATTGAGAAGAATTTTTAAGGTATATAAGAGAATAATTTTGAAATGCTTCAGGAGTATTCACTACCAACAATTAATGTACTGTCACATGTGGTCATTTTCCAGAGATAAAAGTGAATCTGGCCAGAGCTCCGTCTGCCTGGATACGTTAGAGTAGCCACTTTTTGTACTTGAACATAATAAAATGACATTTCCTTTCAAAAATTATACTACTCAACTTTGCCACCAATTCAGACCTGCCTTTTTAACCTCACATTTGAATGAATAAAGTTGAAGATATCTGGGGGAAGGACTCACATAGTTAAAGCTTCTTCATTCTAATTCTAACTTGTATAATAAAAGAAGGTAAAAATTCAGATAAACCTTCTAATTCTGGTGGCAAGTTTTTATTTACAGGTGTCATCTATACTGAGTTTGCCTCTTATTTAAAAAAATGTACATATGCATATATGTATTTTTTTCTTCATATATATGCATATAGATGCATATGTGTATTTTTTCTATTTATAGGCAAATATTAAAGACTTCTGAATGATTAAACCTCAAGTGAGCTACATATCGTATGTTAATATATGCTGAAGAAGGACTTTTGACTCTTCTATTTAATTACTTTGGTTTCTTGGACTGAACAAACTTCAAAACTTGCCTCGACTATAGCTGATGCGAACTGTTCGAACATACATTAGGATCAACTCAAGATGTATTTCATAAGGGCAAAGCAACTCTGTTTACGATAATGGGCAGATTCAAATCTTTCTCCACCTACCTATCTTCATCTGGGCTTACTGGAGAGCACACACAAGACCCACACAGCCAGGAAAATCCAATCCCCAGTTTGGGTACACACAAGCAGGCACTCAGACATTCAATGTGTCAGCTTGAACTGAAAGTAAGAATTCCTTTTTTGTAGTGAGGGATAAGTTGATTATATCTCAATTAAAAAAAAAAGAAAGTAAGAATTCCTTTACAGAAAAAGAAACCCCTCCATTGGAATATTTGTGGTATGGGAAATTGCTGGAATTTACAAAGTGCTAAGGTGCAGGCAAATGATTAACATGTCTCCATAAATCACGGCAGATTTAAGATTTAAATATGTACTAAAAATGGCAGGGACTCTTGGGTCTTCTATTTATAAATGCCGTACTTCTTTTTCTTTTGCTTCTCCTCCGCCCCCTTCCCTTTGGATCAAAGAGAGGATTCCAAGCCAGCTGAAAAACAATGGTAAATGTTTGCATTGCTGAAATTCACTCTGGTGCCATAAGTGGATTTAAGGCGGACTGGGCTCTATAAACAAAAAAAAAAGATGGCATCCAAATGAAAATATGTAGAAAAGATACTGGGGGAAAAAAAGGCTTCAGAGAAGCAGTCTGGTTAGTTGTAAAATGACTTTAAATTAGGCTTTAAAAAGGATTGCTAAATCTTGACACATATATGAGCAGCTTATTATCAT
This sequence comes from Rhinolophus hipposideros, assembly GCF_964194185.1. NCBI lineage: Eukaryota > Metazoa > Chordata > Mammalia > Chiroptera > Rhinolophidae > Rhinolophus > Rhinolophus hipposideros. The sequence goes on along the minus strand of NC_138060.1, from coordinate 39,187,461 downwards.
GCAATTGTGCAGTAGTTGCTTGATCTTGTTACTGATTCGTCACATATGAATAAATGATTAATTACCAGAAAGGCTAAAACAGAGTAGAGTGAGAGTGCTGAAGCTCACCCTGAAAGAGGGGCTTAAACACGTTTATTGCCCTTTAAGTGCATTTCATTAAGGCCAATTAAGGACTTTCATGTCTTATTAGAAAAATGAAGTAGATTTATGAGGTTTTCGTAGGTTGTAAATGCTGGGGCTAGCAGATACAAAACCGAGCAGAAATGGTAGTTAAGACCTAAGAAAATATATACAAATGCTCCCAGAAAGCAAATATTTAATGGTAGTAAAAGCCAGTACAAGGTGATCTTTAAATAAAAGAAAGGGCATCATTTTTATTTCCTACCGTCTACTCACTATAAACTTCAGGATTTGCACAGGAGGGAGGTTTTTCTTTGCAGTTCAGGAACCTAATTCAGGGTAGGAAAAAAAATAACATAGCTAACTCTAAAATGGCCTGACAGCCCCTGAGTCCTTTGTCAAAACAAAAGTAGACACCAATAAAAATGCTCTTTTAATTCCAGGGTGAGTAACACATTCTTGAAAGAGAGGAACCTCCGAAGTAAATCCAGCACTGACATGGTTGTTAATAAACAGACAGCAAGCAAAATTCACTGGCTGTGGTTAGAGCCACGCGCCTAACTTCCCACTTTTCCGGTCCCGTCAGATGGTGTCAGAACATTAGCCCTACCAAATGGTTATTATACACTCTGGATTTCCTTGATTCATTTTCTAGGAAAATTACCATGACAGGTTAGCAAGCATTTTCTGTTGCCCTTAGGGAATGATTACCACCCCCACACCATTTTAGCCATGGGTTGATCTATTTACTCAACATTCAAGCTGCTCCTTTACTCTTTCACTCACTCACACACACACACACACACACACACACACACACACACACACAACTATGATCTCAGGAGACTGCTGCAGCTTTGTCAAATGCAGGAACGTACATTTATGAATGTTTGGTAAAATGCACTTGTTTTTTTTACCTTGCACACCGCAATGGAAAGCCTCAATTGTTTATCAACATACCCTTTTGGATAAATAATTTAAAACCATATGAAACTCCTTCAAGAAAATATCAACTGAACATGTATAGTCACAACTTTTTAAGCTCAAATCTTTCCTCCTCTAAAAAAAAAAAGGAAAAAAAAAGAATATTGGCAAGTGAGTGGATTGTGTCTTCTTGATTTTTTTAAAAAATTCAGGAGAAGTGCCATACAGCACATGAAGGATGTCCAAAACTCACCAACAGTTTTGCAGCAAACACATATTACTTTAAAATAAACGGCTCGGTTTTGCTTGTTGAAAACCCATTTGCCGCCACAGAAAAGACGGAACATGGAATTTTATCACTTCTTCAAGAGCACTGGCAAATTTTTCTGCTGAGAACCTTTAAAATGGTATTACTAGACGATCTAACAGCAGGAAATCAGATTAACTGTGCTGTTTTAGAAGAAAAGACGAAGGGGTGGTCGATGATATTTATAAAGGTGGAACTTGTGAAACTGAAGGTGAAGTCCTACAGGCACATCCCTGCCAAAAATAGCAATAAACACATAAGACAGCAAAAAAATGTTAATTTCAATGTCCTTAGTGTAACTCTATTTTGTTCTGTGAATTTGATTTTGCAAACAAATAATGGCCTGGACAGAGACCTAAAGCAACTAGCCATGTATCTGTTCAGAGTCTGCAAAGAATTTTATTGAACTGAAATGTGATGAGCATCTGTCCTTGGTGATTTATTCCAAACAGCGGAGATGTTATAAAATGAACACATTGCATCTCCTGCTATAAAAGAGAAACAAAATGATCTTTTAGTTAATATCCAATCAAACTTCAAGACACCTTATGGAACACAAGGATTTCATGGGATCATTTCATTCCGTTGCACCTTTCTCCAGAACGCTAAAACGGGATTCATTTAAGAATTTCTAAAATGCAGAGTGAAATGTGTATAACTGGTTTTGTTTTTCCAGATCAACAGATGCCACTTGATTTTTATTTTTATTTTGACAACCCAAAATGTAGGCCTAGGCTAGGGTGCTAATTACCAATAAGTTCTTATTAAAGAACCAAGAGTGCTTTTTCAGAAAGTTCATTACCAATTTGGGCCTCAGGGTCACTGAGTTACAAATAGGAGTGGAACCTTTTCAAGTTCAGGATTGGACACATTTTGTCAGGCACAATAGACTATTTCTGGGAGAATTACTGCAAAAAGGCAAAAAAAAAAAGTTCAGTTTAAAAGCCTCCAAAGACTTCTAGCACTTGAATTTTACTCCACAAAAGAATTCTCGGATAGCTTCAATGCAGATCAATCCCAACACCCATGGGATAAGCACAGGGACATTAAAATTATAACTATTACCCCAAATATTTCCACAATAATGCAGTTTGAGAGTGTCAAATAAAAAGCAAGTTTCGTCTAATCTATCCAATTTATTTTTAAGAAGTTCATTAAAACTAGGGAATTAAACATTCAAGTGATGAAAAGGTAATTTCTGTTTATATCCAATGCAGAAAAAAAAGTCTCAAATTATTAGTGTTAAGAGCAAAATGAGATTTTAATATTAGGAGAAGAAAGCAGTTTCTATTGAATCATGGAACTAAATCTGTCAACACGAAGACCAGGTTTGGGATAAGGGGGGATTTAGCATATTCAGGTAGAGCTGGACAATTTCAAACCCAATGTAGGCCAATTTCTTTGAATTTTCAAGGTTGTTTGTCCATAAATCTTCATTGTCATGAACAAGCATCCAAGTCTTGCCCTTTCCTTTAGGATGTTCAAATCCTAATGACATAGATTTTTGCTGGGCATGCTTGGAACACCTTGTCCATATGATCAGGCAGAGCTTTGTGGTGCTACGTTGGGGCGGGCAGTGTTGAAATAAAAGGGTGACTGAGGAAGCAGGCATAAGTCTGATCAGTCCTTGTAAAATCAGACTAGCTTTGGGAAAAGCTCCAGCCCGTTGTAAAGCAACTATCAGTATTTCAAAGGTAAAGATCTGTGGGCTGAAAGCAAAGGTCACAAACTACCAGTCTGCAGGCCTCATTTCAACCATACATATGTTTTGATAGGGCCACACGGTGTTTTTAAAACTGTTAAGCCAATATTCAAAAATCAGGAGATGTCATCAGGTTTCTGGCTTCTTTTGAAAAATTGCAACATCTGAAACACTGGGCCAAAATTCTCTATGGTAATTCTCTGTTGGTTGGAACAGAATATGCACTCTTTCTCTAGTGCTCAACCCACCTCAGCAGTCCATATTATCTTATCACTGCCTACTCCTCACATATGTCTGGCCCTTGAGTTTGGACCCCAGGCTCACAGTCTCTGATCCTTTTCTCTACATCCCTTAAAATCCTTATACATCTTAATTCAATGAACTATTAACCGACAGAAATAAGAAATGAAAGATGCCTTATTTAGGGAGTATGTGACTTACCGAAAAATTGATTACAAAATAACACTCTGAATATTGACTCATCCCATTTTCACTTCCTATACCAAAGATCAGCAATCTATGGACCATAGATGCGCCAAATCCTGCTGCCATCTGGTTCTATAAACAAAGTCTTATTAGAACACAGCCGCGTTCATTTGCTTACATATTGTCTCTGGCTACTTCACACTATAATTCTGAGAGACTATACGAACGGCAAAGCCTAAATATTTACTATCTGGCCCTTTACAGAAAAAAAATGAACCAACCCCTGCCCCCTTACTGTCTAGATTTAGAGATGGGCTCCTCTTTCTAGAGCCCAGAAATGATGTTGAGGCTTCACTTAATGACATTGCTTCCCAGTGTGCTTTGCATTGGTTAAGGTTACCTACTGTTTATTTTCTGAGTGGATGTGACCAGAGTTACAAACTGGGAAAGTGTTCCTTTAGTAGAATCATTTCCTTAGTACATATACACCTAAAGCTTGCTATTTCCTTTTTTGGCCACCTCAGGAAATGTCTATTTTGACAGTGAGTTATGAACGAGCTATATCTCATTTTAACTTCCTAAAAAAATACGTTCAAGAGGATAAACCTGAAGTCTATCCTGCCCACCGCTTCATTCAGCAAACATTTAGTTATCACCTACCCTGTCTGACATCATGTTGTGTATAGCCCTAAGGGTCTCAAGAACACAGTTCATTGTGCCTCATTAAAAGCAGTCAAGTCAATAAACATGAGGACCAAGCAATGAGATAAAAATGACACAGCTCTGTAGATTAATGGGTGGTGTTCTTTCAGCCCCAACCTGTGGGAAATCTTAACACTAGCCAACATCTATTTAGGTCTTACTCTGTGCCATTCATTGTAACATGAATTTATCATCTGACATTCACAGTAACCCCATGAGATAAGTACTGTTATCTTCCCATTTTATAGAGGAGCGACCTGAAGCTGCAAGTGGTTCAGGAATTTACTCAAGGTCATGAAGCAAAATAGATGTTAAGTCTGTCTGACTTCAAAGACTTAGCTTTCATTGAGATTTCATGAAGCTGGAGAGATTGTCACTGGAACAAACTTCTTTTCCAACTGCAGAAATTGAGAGTATAAAGAATCATTCAGCTTGATGGGATTACAAATTTGGGATTTGTGTTCAAGGTTGGTCAAATTCCCCAAAGGTCATTTAGACACTGTGCTGTGTAAAGCAAAGCATCTTCTATTTAGCTGTAATTCATCCTTCCCTTTGAACTATGTCTATAATTCTGATGAGCAATAGTCAGTTACAGGGAGGGTAAATACCTAAAGATTCTAGAGTATGAACAAATGTCAGACATCTCTCAGGTGTAAAGATAGTCCAGAGGTGAATATGTCTGACTTGTCTGTGTATGTTTAGCTTCCGTTCTAGTTGGTAAACTTCTCAAGTTGCTTTTTATTTCTTAGTTATGCACGAGGTTTCCTCTTTTCAGGGAACCGTCCATGAGCTCCTTCAAGAGACAGTCCGCTTTACTGTCCTCTCGCTACCCCTTCACCAGCAGAATGTGATCCAATATTCCTTACCCAGTGGGAACTCAACTCAATGTCTATTTGTTGATAAATACCACTTTCCCTTTTGTCAAGTTAAAAGTCTCTGGATAAGGAAATGAGAGCTCTTCCTCAGTCAAGAACAATAGCATTGTGTGGGGAGAGAAAGTCAAAGAAACTAAAACAGAAAAAAGAAAAAAGAGTCTTCTGGAATTTCTCATGTTCCTGGGATTTTTGTTTGTGTTTTCTCTTTGTTTAACATCATTCAGAACCATTACTATCATTAAGAAGAAAATTAAGGGTTATGCCTAATAATATAAGCTTTTGTATTTCATTTTACATCTTCCTACCTGAAGAGGAATGTTCACATTCCATGAGCTTTCTTGCTAACAATGGCCAGTGATTTGAGAGAAAACCCCCTTTTTAGTTGCGAAGGCACATCATCTGAGGCAGGCGTCTGGGGAGGAATGTGTCATAAAGGCACATTCCTCATAATCAAGGATAATTCAAAAGGGAAACAGTGACTGAACATCCATGGGAGCCAACTGAAGCCTAATCCTGAGCCCAGCTCTGCAGACGGGGACACAGGCTGCTGCAAAGCCAGGGCAGATGCCAGGGAAGGGACCAGCCACAAACCGAACAGAAGTCCAGTCCAGAGCTTGGCATCTGGGTTCTTCAGCTGCCAGCCTTGCCTTGTGAGTAGCCACAATGTTTGGCTCCTGTGCAGAAAACAACAGAGGATGAGGCTAAAGGGGTCCATGCTCTGTCCTGCCAGCAACAGGACGAGGCAGTGCCAAGAGAAGGCTGCAGTGCCACCTGGGTGCCAATGTGCCTTGGAATGGCTTTTACATTTTCTAAAGGGACAACAGAATTCCTGCAAAAAGAAAAGACCAGATCCAACACGCAGAACAATTTCTCCCATTTTCCTTTTTCAAAAAAAATGCTATTCCTGTCCACAGTCCATTTTCTCACAAGGCTAGCATGGCCAGGTCTCTTTCTGCTTCTCTCCCACATTCTGTAGCTTCACATCAAAACCAAGCCAACAGTTTATTTCACACATGTTACTGAATTTCTATTTTTACCTCCCCATTATTATTTGCCTTTATGCAGTTTCCAGAAGAAATCATCAATAGAATGTGTCAAGGAAGGTGGGGGATACAGAACCTAGTGGAATAGCCTGAGATGCTATCTCGTTTATGAGTTGAGTTAGCCGTTTCGACCCTGAGGATTTACAGAAGGCTTTCAAAGATCCCGTGCTCTATTTGTAAGAAAGTGTTTTTGTGGTCATTCAACTGAGGAAACTAGGAGAAAACTGAAGCAGTAAAATGCTAGAAGAAGTGAAAGACATCACTTAGTCCCCATGATTTCTCAAAATATCAGAAGTCAGAAAAAAAAGGGGGATAGAATCCTTTTGTCCATTTGCATTAGACGAAGGAAATGGTAGGAGGAAGAAAATAACAGAGCCAGTGGAAGACATAGAGACCCTTCATTGCCTTATGCTAATGAATGCTCAGACATGTCAACCAGAAAAACTCAAATATAGCATATTTTTGGTAAGAAAATGCAAAATCTCGTCATCATGGGAAATATTTTGTCACTTTATTCTAGGAACTTATGAAAATGAGTGAATTTGAGAGTATAATGTGCAAGGCTTTCAATATAAAAAATCAAGGGCATTTTATTTACAGATGGGAATGATACCAGGCTTTCCTTTTCCTTTTCAAAATTCAGATTAATAGATATTAAGGTCAAACATTAAGGTTTTCCTAATTATTCTTATATGAGCTCTTGTATATGAATGTTTCTTTGGTGGAATACCTGAAAGATTGATAAATAAAACATAGGGACAGTCCCTCAACATCCTAAAATGCAATCTTACAAAATTCTTGAGGAAAAAAACAAAGCTTCACAAGGTAACCATGAGAATCTCACTATTCCCTACTGCGGGATCAAATGCCACACTCCTGAGGAGATCCAAGATGGTGGAGTAGATAAACATTGTGAGTGCTCTTTCCATGAACACATTAAAATTACAACTAAATTATAGAACTATCAACCAGCAGAATTATCTGAAATCTGGCTGAACAGAAGTTTTATAACTAAGGATATAAAGAAGAAGCCACATCAAAACTGGTAGGAGGAGCAGAGATGAGAAACAGGCTGCCCCCAAACCTCCATGTGGCAGTTAAGAATCAGGAGGGATATCCTGGCTATGGAGGTTTTTCCTGGAGAAGCGAGTGACCCAAGACCCACACCAGGCTCCCCAGCACAGAGTTCTGGGAAGAGAAGTTCCCACAACATCTGGCTGTGAAAAACAGTGGGGATTCTGACCTTCCAAGTGAGATGGTAGGCTGCGGGAAACACAGACACCCTCTTAAATGGCCCACGCACAGAACCTCTCATTCGCAGGCACTCACCATGGACTCCAGAGGAAGGATGGTGACTTGGAGGGCTTTGGAGGAATGGGGGGCGGGGGATGGGTAGACTGAAGTGTGTGGCTTTCTGGAGACATCTGAAGGACAGTCACCATTTTCCCTGAGAGGGGTCCTCCTTAAGTGTGGCCGGCAAATGGGTGCCATCTTTCCTGTGTGGAACCCTCTGAATCTTATTGGCCTGGTGAGCTCTGCTGGGACCCTACCCATCCAACTCCCCCAATGCTGGAGGGACTTTCTTGCAAGAAATGAGCCTCACCTACCTTGCACTCTTTCTAGAAAACTATCAGAGTCCTTGGGCCCCAGGCTGGTGGTGACTGGCCTCTGTGTGCTCTGAGACTTTTGCTGAGTAGCTCCAGGCTCAGCACTAACACCAAACCAGAATCTACATTAACCTGATGACCACAACTCTTCACACTCTACTGACTCCCTGAGACCCTGCCTCACCCAACTCATGTACAGCAGGAGGCTTTATCACTGGCTGATCTTTAAGGGAACGAGCAGGTGACAACAGGCCTTGGGGTGTCCTGGTCTTTTGCAGAGCTATCCAAGCCCCAGTACTGGTGGAGCCATCCTCAGTTCATACCATGGCCTCTCCCACATGCCTCCAATTTTAGCACAGGCAGCAAACAACCATGAATACTCCTACCAGGTAGTCCCCAGCAAGTCACAGGCAGTAGGTGATCTGGGCCTGCAGCAAATCCCCTTCCAAAAGGCCCCAGAACCAATATACTTGGAGGTTGGCTTCAGACCACAGCAGAGCACCACCCAATTAGCCCCACAAGTAGCACACTGAAAGGGAAGTCTCAACAGGCACCAGAGCCCACTGTGGTGAATCTCACTCAGTGGGGTAAGCACCTTGTAGTGCAGCCTATAAGCTGTGGACATGGTCAAACCCCACAGCCAATCAGCCTGGGGCCAGTGCCACCCACTGACATGCCAATAGCAATCGAGGCTCAACTATAACAGCAGGGCACACCCAACCCACACAAGGGACACTCCTGGAGCACTGTGAGCAGGTGATGACCAGGGAGACTGTGCCAGGGCCCCACGGGGCAGCTGCTGCATAAGGCCACCAGGCCAAGACTGGGAGACATAGATCTACTTAATACATATAAACAAAAAGAGAGGCAGCCAAAATGAGGAAAGAAAGAAATACATCCCAAATGAAAGGACAGGAAAAAACTCCAGAAAAAGAACTAAACAAAACGGAGGCATTCAACCTACCAGATACAGAGTTCAAAAGAATGATTATAAGAATGTTCAAGGAACTCTAGAACTTCAATAGACAGCAAGCATAAAAAAGGTCATAGAAACCATAAAAAAAAAGAACCAGTCAGAAGTGAAGAATACAATAACTGAAATGAAGAATGCACAGCAGACTAGATGAAGCAGAGGATGAAATCAGCAGTTTGGAAGACAAGAGAGTAGAAAACACCCAATCAGAACAGCAAAAGGTAAAAAGAATAATAAAAATGAGGACAGTTTAAGAGACCTCTGGGATAACATCAAGAGTTGTTGGGTACCAGATCACATCATAGGGGTAACCAGAAGAAGAGAGAACGCAATGGATTGAGAACCTATTTGAAGAAATAATAACTGAAAAGTTTCCTAACCTGGTGAAGCAAATAAACATACAAGTCCAGGAAGCAGAGAGAGTCCCAAACAGGATGAACCCAAACAGGCCCACACCAAGACACATTATAATTAAAATGGCAAAGGTTAAAGACAAAGAGAGAATCCTGACAACAGCAAGAGAAAGACAACTAGTAACTTATAAGGGAGCCCCCATAAGATCGTCAGCTGATTTCTCAACAGAAACTTTACAAGCCAGAAGGGATTGGTACAAAATATTCAACATGATGAAAAGCAAGGACCTACAACCAAGGGTACTCTATCCAGCAAGGCTATCATTTAAAATTGAAGGACAGATGAAGAGCTTCCCAGACAAGAAAAAGCTAAAGACATTCATCATCACCAAACTAGTAATACAAGGATGTTAGAGGGATTTCTTTAAATGGAAAAAAAAAAATCAAAATTATGAATAATAAAATGGCCATAGCTACGTATCTATCAACAATTACTTTCAATGTAAATGGATTAAATGTTCCCATCAAAAGACATAGGAGGGCTGAATGGATAAGAAAATAAAACCCTTACATATGCTGTCTACAAGAGACTCACCTTGAGATTGAAAGACACACACAGATAGAAAATAAAGGGATGGAAAAAATATTTCATGAAAATGAAAACAAAGAAAGCTGGAGTAGCAATACTTATACCAAATAAAATAAACTTTAAAATAAAGGCTATAACAAGAGACAAAGAAAGACCCAGTAATCCCACTTCAGGGTATTTATCCAAAGAAACCCAAACACTACTTGAGGGAACCTGTGCATCCATATGTTCATGGCAGCACTGTTTACGTTGGCCAAGATGTAGAGGCAGCCTGGGTGTCCATTGATGGAAGAATGGATAAAGAGGACGTGGTACCTATACACAATGGAATATTGCTCGGCCATGGAAGAGAATGGGTTCTTGCCATCTGTGGTGACATAGATGGACCTGGAGGATATTGTGGTGAATGGAGTGTAAGACAGAGAAAGACAGATGCAATGTGATTATGCTTATAGGTGTAATCTAAAAAACAAAATAAACAAACAAAACAAAAACAATCTCATAGATACAGAGAACATTTGGATGGTTGCCAGATGGGTGGAGGGTTAGGGGTGTGGGTGAAAAAAAACGAAGGGATTAAGAAATACAAATTGATTTAAAAGCAGTTATGGGAATGTAGAGTATAACATAAGGAAAATAGTCGATAATATTTAAATAATTATGTATAGTGTCAGATGGGTACTAGATTTATTGGGGTGATAGTTGGGAGCAGGTTTGGGGACAGGGTGAAAAAGGTGAAGGGATTAAGAAGTACCAACTGGTTGTTACAAAATAGTCATGAGGACATAGAGTAAAGCATAGGGAATATAGTCAATGATATGGTAATAAATCCAGATGGGTACCAGACTATACTAGATGACTTAAAATAAAATAATATTGAATGCCGCCTGTAATTGAAAAAATTTTAAAAGAGGGGAAGTGAAGGGGAACAAGTGGACAAATTTCAGGAGCAAATGAGTGATAGGGATATGACGTACAGCATATCAAATACAGTCGACAATATTGTGATAGCATAGTATATCATAGAATAGCTATAGTATAGTGTCAGCTGGTTACTGTACTAATGATGGTGACCACTTTTTTAGGTATATAAATGTTGAATAACTATGTATACCCCTGAAACTTACATAATATTGTATGTCAGCTATATTTTTAATAACAATCCTTAAAAAAATCCTTAAAAAAAATAACAATCCTTAAAAAAATAACAATCCTTAAAAAAAAAGCCACACTCCAATCATGAACCCCTTCCCATCATTGTGCTTTTATTTGAGTTATTCCCCTTTCCCAGGCTTGTCCTTCTCTATCAACGTTCTTTTCACAGCTCAGTTTAAGTAAGCTATAAAACTTTTTCAGAGACCTTCCTTTTTTTCTGTTTCTTCCATCATTTATGGTCTCTACCACAGAGCTCCCCATCTGATTATACTGCCTTATAATTTAGTAGTTTTTATATGAGTATTATTTATACAATGGTGGAAGGAAGAGGTCATGACTTCTAATTTTCTTTTTTATCTTCCACAACATGTAGCCCAGGGCTGAGCCCTTGACAACAAAGTGAAATCTTAGAAAAGTTTACTTACTTTTCAGATTGAAATTCATCTCTAAATGGACTTCATCTTTACGTGATTGTGAAAAATAAAGTTTTTGACAAGAAAAACTTTATAGCTCTGTCAAAAATTAATATTTGGTGGTGAATTAATACCATTTATGGGGCACTGACTATGTATGCAGAAGGCTGAAGTTCAAAGAGTAACCTGTGTTCAAAGGAGCTTAAGTTTAGAGGCCAAGAGCACAATGACAAACACTTGTGACGTGGCCCCAGGTACTTACTAGAAAAAAGGACACGAGCTCCTCATAGGGTTAGCTACCATGACAGTCTCTGGAATCCCACCAAATATTATTCCATAGTTCACTCATAGGATTTTTCATTGTTTAATGGTGGCATCTAAGTCCATTTAAATAGCATGTTTGAGAGAAGTGTCCTTAAAATGTTTTTTTTGAATAGATCCCAGAGCTCCTTGAGAGAGAGAGAGAGAAACAGAGAAATCAAGACAATAACAGTAAACGCGAATGCAGTGCCTGCCTTGTCTGGAGACTGTCCCTCTTAAATGTTTAGAGTTTTTATTTTATTTCAATAATAACATATTAAAAGCCAACAGCATTCTGCAAAATTAACAGCTACCAACTGAAACAAGGAGATTAAAAGAGAAACCAATGGAAGTTGATTTTTAAACACTTTCAGTAAGACCAACAAAAAGGAGCTTTATGTAGAGATGTATCAATGTCATCTTATGTCAGATGTCAACATGTCAAAAACAATTGTGTTTTGTTGCAGTAATAAAATAAAATTGCTTCTTTATTTTCTTTCTTCATAAATGCATATACCATGTAAAGCAAGCAATTCCAAATGTGCCATTCTGCATAGAAACAAAATTTATTCTCCTGGTATAGTTTGGGTACCTAGTGATAGAAAATATGTTAAAGACCAGACAGTCTTTAACTGTCCATGAAAAAACGTAGCCAGTTTCTAGAATGTGAAGAGACTTTTAACTTGATATTTCTCTCTTCTTTCCTTTCCTCAACTGCCTCCTAACCTCAACCCTAACCTTAACCCACCACTTAATAGTAGAGAGAGAGAGACATCTGTTTTACAATTGAAGAAAATATTATTTTTTTTAAAGGACAGCCTACTAACATGCTAAGGCATTGCAACTCATAATGTTATGCACCTTTCTGTTCCTTGACAAGACATTTGTTACATAGCCAAAATGGCAACCGAAAGGACCAGTTTAGGGAAAACCATTAAAGGCAGCCAAAACAGGATGCTTGCAACCTTATTCATATGATCCCTATTTTCCTCATTGATCATTCATCTTTTACAAGAGCCTTTTTAGTGAGTGAAAATGAAATTCATATATGTACTTCCACTAGAAAAACAAAATGGGGCTTTAATAAAGAAAAAGTTTACTTGCTTTTCAAATTGGCCCAGTGTGGATTTTAGCTTTCTATGTATCATGGGAAATAAAGCTTTAGGCAAGACAAGAATATTCACACCTCTGCCAAAAATTAATATATTTTTTAATGGTAAATTAACATCAAAAGTTTTATACATATTAGTGATGGTCTGACCTCCAACTGTTCACAGTCATGTCCAATCCACACACACAGAAGGAGAAAATCTGTCTGCTATGAACGTTCAATTTGTTCAATTCCCTGCCATGTCTTTTCAGCTGCTAATGGTGCTCTGTGAACAGATGATGACTTTAGTGGGGAAGGAAAACCAACAGGGATGAACTACTTTAATTTTTTTTAAGATGGTAATTTGTAATTTAGGTATGCTTTACCGTTATGTTTACTAGAATACATATATGTACAATTTTAAAGCAACAACTCACTCCCAGAAGTTGAATACTTTTAAAATAAAATCTGTTGTTTTGAAAGCACAGTGTCTGCCATGTTGGAGGCTATATTTTCCAACTCAATTGAACAAACATTTACTGAATACTTACTATGTACCAGGTTTGGGGCTGTGTGTATGTGGCGGAGAAGAGTGGGCAGTTGCAAAAATGCCATGGTCAGTTCGATAAAATTCAATTAAGAAACTAGAAATATGCCATCCAACCCAGTTCCATGTGTAAAAACTATAGGGCAATTAGAAACTATCCTGAAATCTATCAAAGTACAAGCCCAGGCTACGTAGCCATTGAGGAGATGGCCATTCCACCAACTTTCTATGTGTTCTTTCTCTAGGAAATCCTTTTTATCACAACAGAAACAAAAAGACCTCAGATGGGAAAGATGGAGGCCTGAAGTCACAGCCAGTGCCATGATAATGGGAGCCCAGCAAAGACAAAAAGAAGAGACAGTTAACTCTCCCTCCTCAAAGAACGTTCAAACAATGAAGATTTGCGACTCCCACAGAAGACAGGTTTAAAGATTCACATTTAAGTTCTATAAAATCTCAAATTACAAATTATTTGGAGTTAGAATTGTCAGGGATTTCTCCTTTGAACATTTTTTTTTATTACACAATGTATACATTAGGAAACTAATTCAGTAATCACCATTCTTAATTTATATTTATGGAAATTTCAAAAATTATACATTTGCGGGAGTATACTTTAAAGTCATTAACAACTACATTTGGCTCTAGGACCACCATTTTCCTGTTTCTTTCCTAGCTCACTAGTGGTGGCTTCTTCCCCATCTCCCTTGGGTGTTTCCACTCCCTCTCCATGACTGCTTAATGTCAGAGTCTCACAGTGCTCAGTCCTTGGTCCTCTTCTCTTCTTTACCTACATTCATTCCCTGGCCTTTAAGTACCATCTCTATGCTAATTACTCCCCAATTTGTAATCTTTCTCAGACTCCTGTTTTGAATTCCAACTGTCTATTATCACTTGTTGTCTGAATTAAACACGTACCAAACTCTTGTGCTTTTCTCCCAAAACCTACTTCACCCATGGTCTTTGTATCAGCTGGTGACATCTCCATCCTTCTAGTTGTTGATATCATCCTAGATTTTTCTCACAACTCATGTATACACTAATCCTTAGGCTGAGCCTCCAAAATATTTCTGGAAACTCACCACCTCCACTGCCACCACCTAGTCCAAGCCACCATGACCTCTTGCCTGGATTACTGTAACTGCCTCTTCATACTTCTCTCTGCTTCTAGCCTTACCCCATGTCTTCTATTCTCAACACAGCTGCCAAAGTGAGCCTTTTAGAACACAACTCAGATTGTATCACTCCTCAGCTCACAGCCCTCTCAGTTCACTCAGAGGAAAAACCAAAATCCTTATAATAATCTAAAAGGCCCTTTAATTACCTCCAGTTACCTGCCTAAATTCATCTCCTCCTACCCTCTCACTGCATTCCCACTATTCTGACTCCTTTCCACTCCAGCTTCTGCCTGGGATACCATTCTCGTGGGAGAGTTAACAAATTTGTCTTAGTAATTAAAAGCTCAAAATTATTAAGGATATAGATGCTGATGGAAAAATTAACAGTCTTGATTTAATGGATGTATATATAGCCCTGATCCAAACAATAAGAAAATAACATTGTCTCAGAAACATATGGAGCATTTACAAAAATTAATCAAGTATCAGGGCACCAAATATCAATAAATTTCAAAAAATATTATCATACATGCCATACTCTCTTTAAAAAATGCAATTTAATTTAAAATATGAAAAAAGGATAACTTTTAAAAACTCAGGTCCTGACACTAAAATGTACTAAATCATTCAGAGATCAAAGAAAAATTTAAAATAAAAAGCCAAAATAAGATGCATAGCCATTTTTAAAAGTTTGTAATAAAAAGGTGGAAAGACTGAAATTTAATGAATAAAGTATCCAAATTAAAAGTTAGAAAAGTAGAAAGAGAAATAATGTCAATAAAGTGGAAAGAAGAAAAATTATTAAATAACATAAGTTCATCGTTAAAATTAATTAATAACTTAATTAAGAATGGGATACAACAATAAACAACAATGCCAAACAAATATATTGGTCAAGAAAAAAGAGCACAAAAAACAATATTATAAATGAAAGTAGGGTTACAGAAATTCAGACACAGAAAATAAAAAGATAATCAGAATATAGTGAATGACATTAGTCTAACCATTTAAAACAAATGAAATGGACAAATTCAACTAAACTATATATCTTTATACAACCAACTCAAGAAGAGATAAAAAGCATCAGTAATCCTG
This sequence comes from Rhinolophus hipposideros, assembly GCF_964194185.1. Taxonomy (NCBI): domain Eukaryota; kingdom Metazoa; phylum Chordata; class Mammalia; order Chiroptera; family Rhinolophidae; genus Rhinolophus; species Rhinolophus hipposideros. Next base: position 39,172,122 of record NC_138060.1, on the reverse strand, counting down.
CAAAACTTTTTAAACTCTGTATCTGTAGTTAAATATATTCCCCCAAAATACCACTGGGCTCAGATGGTTTTCTAGGTGAATTCTCTTAAGCTTTAAGAAAACAAAAAATTTTAATTTGTACAGAGAATACAAAAAAGGGAACAGTTTCCATCTTATTTTATAAAGCTCGTATAATAATCTTGTTATTGAAATCGTACAAGGTCCTGACAGAAAAGGAAAATGCAGGCCAATCTCATCATGAATATGGATGCAAAACTCTGAACAAAATATTAAAAAGTTAAATCCAGCTTTATAAATTTTTTAAAAATGGTGTATATTGGTCAAGGTGGGTTTATCCCAGTAGTGTGGATCTGGTTTAATTACAGAAAGATTTATAATTCACTACAATTTAAATAAAAAATAAAAAGGATAAAACCACATGAAAGCCTCAATAGGTGCAAAAAAGCATTTAAAAAAAAATGAACACCCATTCATGATAAAAATTAATAGCAAACTATAAAATGAAGGTTATATCTCTTATAGTGATGATGGGAATGCAAAAATTGTAAAACACCATGGAGACATATTTAGCATTATTTAGCAAAATTTTATATACATACTGTATTTGATCCCGCAATGCCACTTCTAGGATCTATCCCAAAGATAAACTGGCAAAATGCAAATGATGTACGCACAAAGCTATTCATTGTGATGTTATTTTCTAAAAGACTAGAAATAACTCAAATGTCCATTATTGGGGACCGGTTAGATAAACTATGGTACATTTACACAATGTGATATAATGCAGCTGTAAAAAGACATAAGCTGTAAAAAAAAAAAATCTCTAGACATTAATATGGAATCATTTCCAGATACATATTGCTAAACAATAAAAGCAACATGCAAAAAACTATTTATTGTTTATTGTGTGCTTTTCAAAAAGTTTTATTGTTATTGTATGCTAACTAGAAACATACTATTGTGCAAAAAAAGGGAAGATAAATAAGATTTTTACATAGCTATTTATCTGTATTTTTAAAAGGAAACGATAAAAGGAGAAATTTAAAACATTTTTAAATGGTTACCTATGAAGTAAATAGGGAGCAGGATGGAAGAGACAGGGATAGAATCCAGACAGCTACGAATGTATCTTGTTATATAGTTTTGATTTTGAAATCATATAATTTTTTTAAAAAATTAAATCAAAATGGAATAATCAGTGCTTCAAAATTAAAAACAGACTGAAATAAATTAATCTAACTAAATATATCGAGTTGGTGGCGTAACTACTCATAGAAAAAGTTTACTTCAATTGACTCTAAAACACTATCTTGTATGTATCTCACTCAAGAATATTTTTGAATAACAAAGAGGCACAAAGAAATCTTAAGTTTCATTCAGTAGTCTTATTCCTAGTAATTGTTAGTAGTAAAACCAGTTCTGTTTTATTTGTTCATTTATTTTGGTGTTTAGATTCTACATATAAGTGAAATTATATGGTATTTTTCTTTCTGTCTTTGTTACTCCACTCAGCATAATATCTTCTAGGTCTATTCAAGTTTTTGGAGATGGTAAGATTTCTTTTTTCTGGCTAAGTAATATTCCATTGTATATACCTACCACCTCCTCTTCATCCATTCATCTATTGAGGATATTTAAGTTGCTGCCATATCTTGGCTATTGTAAATAATGCTACAACTAACACATGCAAGCATATGTCTTTTCAAATTAGTGTTTTGGATTTCTTCAAATAAATTCCCAGAAGTTGGATTACTGGATCTTTCTTTGTCTCTTGTTATAGCCTTCATTTTAAAGTTTATGTGTATTTTATATTGTGTAAGTATTATTAGCCCAGATTTTTTTTTTTTTTTTAATTTCCATTTTCACAAAATATCTTTTTTCCATTTGGTTGGTTGTTTGTCTCTACTTCTCACTGCATAGGATTCTATCACCTCCTTGTTAATGAAGCAAATACAACGACAAGAGAATCTAATGCCAGTGAATTCTCTCTGTGAACAGTAAACATGACATTGGGAGGCTCAAAGATTTCTTAATTGCACAATTAATCATTCATGCGATATTATATTGTAGGATAAAGCAAATAATTATGCCTGTTTTTATGCCTTATGAAATTAAACTGAAGTTTGATTTAGAAAAACCTCATAATATTCTTTCCCTTACAAAATCATATATAGTTATTAGTTCTGTCCACCGTTAAGTCCTGGAACCAATGTTTACCCAGAAGTAATAGGCCCAAAGGAAAGAACAGAACAAAGCTCCAGAAAAGAAGCTAAACAAAGGGAGACAATGAATTTATCCGATGCAGATAAATTCAGATAGCAGACGCCGATAATGAAGCAAATAGCACGAGGAAAGGATCTAACACTGGTTATAAGAATGCTCAATGAACTTAGGGGAAGAATAGAGGAACTCAGTGAGAACTTTAACAAAGAGATAGGAAAAATAAAAAAGGAGATAGAAACAAAAAAGATTCAGTCAGAAATGAAGAGTACAATAACTGAAATGAAGACTACATTGAACGGAATCAACAATCGATTAGGTGAAACAGAGGATCTAGTCAGTGATTTGGAAGATAAGGTAGCAGAAAACACGCAATTAGAGTAGCAAAAAGATAAAAGAACCCCCCAAAATGAAGGTAGTGTCAGGGGCATCTGGGATAATATCAAGCGTACCCACATTCACATCATAGGAGTACCAGAAGAAGAGAGGAACAAGGAATTGAAAATCTATTTGAAGAAATCATGACTGAACACCTCCCGAACCTGGTAAAGGAAATATATGTACAAGTCCAAGAAGTACAGAGAGTTCCACACAAGATGAACCCAAATAGGCCCACACCAAGTGACAACATAATCAAAATTTCAAAGGTTAAAGACAAAAAAGGAATCTTAAAAGCAGTAAGACAAAAGCAGTTAGTTCCTTTGTGTAATCCCTGGGCTTTGCTGGGTCCTCAGCTTTTTAACACATTCCTGATTTTCAGATGCAGTGAAAAAGGAAGAGAGAACTTAGTGCCTGTCACTTAACTGAGGTTGTGCTTTTGGATGAGCACCTCTCACGTTTCGGTTTTTGGATGTTTTCCCAGTGATCTATTCTATTTCAGATTGACCTCTTTAACCTTCTTGGGCCATGGACTCCTAAAGAAGCCTCTGACTCCTTCTCAGAATAATGTTTTTAAATACATAAAATAAAATACATAAAATAAAAACATGTAGATTGCAAAGAAACCAATTACACTGAAATGCAATTCTATTCATGGATCTCCCTGAGAAGACAGGGTAGAATAGATAATAAAGCAAAATGGGGAAATCAAGTCCAGTTTTCTCCTGGATGCTTCCACAAAAGGCAGTTGGCTAGAGTATACAGTGATTTCAGTGAAGACTAATATATTTGCTTTCCTAGACAGAGGAATAAACTAACTCAAGAAAACTTGATTTAAAAGTGAAGTGGCTGATTGTCTATTTCCTAATAAAGCACTGTAATCAAAAATACTCAGTGTTGTACTTCAACAGAGTGTTTCATTTATAAAATGTTTCCAGAACATCCAATCCACTTCTTAATTTCTGTTTACTCTTTCATCATCTCCCCTCATCTATCCCTGCTTTATTCTGATCTTTGATCTAAGTCTTAGATGTTGACAAAGGATTTGGCTCATCCTAACTCACTGCATAGGATTCTATCAGCTCCCTATTAATGAAGCAAATAGCAGGAGGAAAGGATCTAACGCCAGTATTCTCTGTGTGAACAGTAAACATGACATCGGGAACCTTACAGATTGCCTGATTGCACAACTAATCATTCATGATAATTCATCCACTGGGTTGGATTTCAGGGCAAAGCTTTTTGACATGCCAAATCTGATACCCATCACAGCTCAGCATCTTTACAGAAAATATTTGACAGATATCTATATGCACTCACATGATGAAATGTGGTCCCCATACCATGTCTTCATTTGGGAAACTCCCCAAGCACCCCTTTAATAAAAGCCAAGGATTTAAATTTCTCCAGACCCAAGAGAGAAATATCTTGCCACTTTCTCTTCTCAGTAATTTCCATTTTTTCCAAAGAACTCAACCAGCTATACCTACTATATAGTATAGTTTCAGACAAAAATTATTGTATTTCTTGCATCATGATATTCTTTCTGATAATTGATATCAGTTCACATAAGTATTAAAATGCATTACCCTTACCCTTCCAAATGAGGAACCAATAGTATATTCTCTCTCTCTCTCTCCCTCTCTCTCTCTCTCTCTCTCTCTCTCACACACACACACACACACACACACACACACACACACACAGGCACCTTTACCCAGCACCTTCTCTCCCTTTACATTTAGAGAGAGAAATAAAAAATTAAAAAATATTAGATATTGCCTTTTGACTTGACTGCTAACACAATAAAGTCGCATTGTAAACTGAATCATCGGATTCTGCTGTTCTTATTGCTCTCTTTGCTGGTATTACTTCATGGATATTAGAACCCTTAGGGATATTGGAATATGAATAAAGATTTTTTTTAAATCAGCTGGGTTTTTTTTTTTTCTTGGTTCTGTTTCTAAAAATAATACAGTTTGCAAAAACAGAAGGTTTGGTTTATAACACAAACAAAATTGTTACATTCTGAATGGGTTGTAAGTACCTGATTCTTTGCCTTTTTACTCATCCCTGCAAAAAAAAAAAAAAAAAATCTGCAAATCCATTTGCTAACCAGCTGTACCTCTGTGCGAAATAGATAACAACCTGTGCAAGCCAGGGTTTGCTGTGAATCGGTGCTGATAGGCCTGAATCTCATAGCTTTTTTTAAATGCTAATGACAAGAAACATTTCCGAAGCCAAAACGCTCTTGTAGATCTGTCTTCCTCTATTATGACTGATATTTGCTTGTAAGTACATAGAACACTTGTTCCCTGTCCCTTATCTTCGGTGCTGCAGCATGCTGACCTACATACCATTCAGCACAATATGATGCACAAACATCTTCTATATAATTTTTCATTTTCGACTTAAAAACAGTAGAGGCAAAATAGGATTGCTGCAAATCTAACAAAGAGATGGCATTATTTCCAAATAAAAATGTGCATTTTTCCAAAGAATTTATTTGTCTAGCAGCATGAAGTTCATACATAGCAATGCTGGGGAAAAGGGTGTTGAATTGCGATTAGGAACCAAGGACTTAGGGACAAAAACAAAACCCATCTTTTCTACTACCCGAGAATAATTAAGCTAACTTCTTTCTCACCACAATTAAAAGTTCAGCTTTTTTGAACCGTGTTTTTGCAGTGTCACGAAATGCGGCAGATATAATAATGCTGAAATGTGTACAATAATAACAAAGGAATAAGGGTAGAAAGTGACACGGGTAGCTGTGGGAAGGGGAAAAATAATCTATTCTCACACCTGCCATTGTCAGAACACTCCAAACCAAGTTATTTATCTTTTTAATTTCTTGCCACTATGGCTACCACGTTGTAGGTCCTTCCCACCACTGAAATGATACTTGGGTTTCTAGCAAAACTGTTAATAGCTGCTGTTGAGACCTTAAGCTTGTGGTTATCTGATGACCTAGCTTTCTTAATGCTCTGCAAGACCATTGTAATTGCAAATACAGTTTAGCCACGTGAAAAGGAGGACTGTATTTCTAGGACAGAGGCACAAAGGAGACCAGCAGAGGCGCCAACGAGGTCAAAGGGCAAAAAGGGTGAAAATCCCTCATTAACTTGGAACACAGCTGGAAGTTTCCACTAACACCGCCTTCCTTTAACCAAGGGAATAGGTGGCTTACAAATACACCTAGGTTTAATTTTTAATGATCAGCTGTCTTTGTTTTCCAAGTTTGCAGTGTCTAAAACAATTGGAAAATCCCCAAGTAAGATAAAAATGGCTTGGGTTGTGGCCCAAATGACCTCTTTCCTTGCACTTTAAGTAATTTATTTTGTTTCCTAATTATTTTGAGGGGACCTGAGTAAAAGGGCTGCAACAAAATACTTTTGCCACCATTGTTAGATGTTGACAATAAGTTTAAAGCATGAATCACATTTTTGAATCATTATTTTATGGTTCTCTAAAAGTAGAGCAACCTTTTGCAAAGAGTTAGCAGCTATTTGAATGTGACCAGCTAGAAGCCGCTTTTCCAAAAATCTAAATGAAAGATAAAATGAATTTTCACACTCTTTGCAATTTTGCAGTTATTCTGCTTAATTGTTTGCACCAGCCAGATTTATCCATCAGCTGCCAGACCCCTGCTTATTTGTGAGCAGTGTTCACCCAGCATTTTACAATTTCTGTGTGAAATGATGAGCAGAGCGTTGTACTGAGAGTCTGGAGACCCAGGGTATCATTCTGGCTCTGCCACAAATGAGCTGTGTGACTTTGAGCAAGTCACTTGACCTCTCTGAACCTGTTTATCTGGGGTTTGGAGTAGTTAAATGATAAGAGCTCTTCTAGCTGTAAAATTCCACAATTGGCTCCCCAAATATCCTTTTCATTTGGGACCACTTATCTCACTACAGTTAGCTCATGTTAACTGCTAAATACCATAGAACAATTTTCTAAGTGCTTATTTCAGATGATACTGAAACCTTTTGGAAAACCCTATCTTTTGGCATTGCCATAGATATGCTTAAGTGATAACCAGTGTCCACTTTACTATACATTACTAATTGCAGCGTTATACAGTCCTCCCACACGAGCTCCATAGGTCTAACTTATTAATGATCTATGCTAATTCAATTTCCAGAAAGTATGCTGTTATTAAATTTTCTGGAATTTCAACACAACAAAACAATATATAACTGCTTGATAAATTACTCTGAATAGGTTTAGTAATTTGTGTAAGGGTGGCTCTCATTTATGAAAGAAGCCTAAATCCACTTAAAGTTAATTTCTAATTTTCTTATATTTATGTCATTCAGAAATACACTGCTGGTCCAGGAGCAATCTTTTTAAAACCCAAGTGAACTATTAATTTTGTTTGCGTTAAAGCATAAAATGTTAACAGTGTACATTATCCAAATTTACCACTTACTCTTCACACTCCTTCCAAATACAGTCTATGATTTTTCTTTTCTCATATGACTGAGGTTTTGCATAGCACCTCTGTGTTTTATCTTAAATACAAGAAAAAAGATAGATGGATTTATTAAGACACAGTGCCTAGCAAATATCACATTAACATTAAAAATTTCATGGACTAAGCAATCTGCATTTTATAATGCTCTTAATGATTTGGAATATAATATAGACAAAAATTCTGGGTTCCTTTCCTTGAGGTTTTATTTATAAAATATACCTAAATGAAGGTTCTACTTCCTCATTGTCATTGTTATTAAAAAATAATCACTTCGTTGTTGAAATCTGTCTGATCTTATGCTAGGCAGTGCAGGTAGAACCATTTATACAGTTATAACTGCTGCCCATGATAAGACGAGATGACAGTAAGATGGATTCCCCCACACAGAACATACAGATTATGAAATATAAGCATCGGGTAGAATTCCTACAAACAATGTAGAAAAGTGTTGAATTTTAAATGCTATGCTCGGGTAACATCTTATGCTTTAGGCTTAGCAGACAGTTAATTACACACACACACCCACATACACTCATATAGAAATGTGTATCAAGTACAGCAATATAACTCAGTGACTTAAAAATGACTCACAAACAAAAACTGGTGTTTCTGCTAAAGGATAATTTCTTAAAGAATTTTGAAAGTTTGTAAAGAAGTTGGAAAGAACATGAGATGACTGATTTTTACTTTGTTTTAACCAAATTCACTTATTTATTCATTTATTTAACATCGATTGAGATCTTATTATATGCCAAATAGCATGTTTTTGCTAAGGTCAATATAATTCTTGAGAAAAATACATGTTTAAGAAAGAAATCACTCTGATTCCAAAAGCACTTTAATAGCAAAAATTTCAAACCAAGTGAAATGGATAAAATATTGTTAATAAAATATTTTAACTCTGACTTTTAAAATCAAAGAAAAATTAAAGAGATACTACCTTAACTATCTTTTTGTTATCATCAAAAATATTTCAGAATTTTATCCCAGGCATTCTTTTGTAGTAATAAATGTAAAATGTATGATTCATTACATTTAACTTTGAAGATATTAAGTTGGTGCTAAAGGAATTGCATTAAAAATAATTGCAAAAACCACAATTACTTTTGCACCAACCTGATACAGCTCATCTGGTTAGTGCAGATGATCTGAAGTATAATAGATGATCCAAATCATTGTTAGCCACAATCCTCAACTGGGCATCTATCTGCTTCCAACCAGTACTGGCCATTTGAGTTTGTCAAAAGGTAGTTAAGAAAGGTTGTGTTCTAAGCTAGGTATGGCAAAATAAATGTGGAGGACATGACCATTAAAGTTGCATTTCAGTATCATTTCAATTTGATGTCCTTGCGTCTGGAGATAGCATACCAGGTGACAGTCAGGAAGCCTTTTCCATCCCTCCCACAGGTATACTAAGAAAGCATCATCCTATGGTTGTCTAAGCTATAACTACAATAAACATACACCCACCCCATTTGCTCAGGACATCCCATTTACTCCTATGATGCCAGTATAATTATTAATAGCTTCCATTCACATTTTCAAAGAGGTCCTGGTTAAGGTCGATTAATTACTCAGCTCCCCTAATCATAATACAATCTAATACACATCCCAAGTCCTGCATTGGAACAAATTCTAGTCCTGATCCAGCACCAGAAATCTGGCAGTCTGCAAAATTACAGACACCAGCTGGAATTTATAATCCTCTTCGCCCATGCAATGGACACATTTTTTTTTAAACTGGCTGAACAAGCTACCCCGATTCATGGACATGACCTATATAGAGGCACATGTCCTATAGAACCATAACTTTCCTCCACATGTGCCCATTGAATTCACTAAAAATCCTGAGATGTAGCTAAGCTCCATTGGATTCTGCACAAAACCTGACTGTTACAAATGTTTTAGGAATAGAAAATCTATCTTATTCACCTTGGTGTCTCCCAACACCTTTAGCACTCAGCCCTGTTTGTAAGAATCACTCAATAAATGTTTGCTGAAATGCCTGGAACATCTAGTCAAAACACCTGGATGGCTGGACAAACACTTTACTTTCTGTCCAGCTATTTATCATCATGTAGATTTAAAGAAATCTAGAAAACAGACAAATGCCAGGCTTGCGTATGTTAGTTAGGAGAAGTGCCCAGGTGCACACAGAAAGAAGTAACATCCACAGTTTAACTACTGGTTCCCTTTCTGGTAACTTCTCAATCTATCTTCATGTTCTTTTCTAAGGCAACTCATTGGCTGCAGTCTACAACCCAGATATTCTAGAAGTAGGAGCCAGGAAGACCCATCAACAAAACAAGGGTTTCCACTGGATCTCCTGGACAAATAAAGTCAGGGTTCAGGATAGAATCTAGCTAAAGAAACATCAGTGCTTCAAGACACTCCATTCTGCCTTCACCTTACAGTATCTAAGGAAGTCTTGACTCCATGGAGAAAACAGCCCTAGGGGATGGGAGATAATGAGAAGATAATAGAAGAGTTTTAAATAATATTTTGCTCATTCTCACTTTAAAAAATAGTTGACGTTTGTCTGCAAGCAATCAGCAGAAATTGCAGTATTTGAATAAACCCTTAAAAATTCTGCTGAAGCATTTGGCCCTCAGTTTTCACAGTCCCAAATTTTCATTTCTCATTTGTTAAATCACAGCTTTAGCATGCTTGTGATTATTTTCTCAGATCACCTAAGCAGACTAAATAAATGTGGTGACTAGGTCTAATGGAATGACTTTTATGAACCTACCACAGGGGGTAGAGTCAAAACTGTCATTTACTTTGGTGTCATCAGGTCAGGAAAAGGCTTTCTACAATATCCATCCATCTTTAAAAAACAACAAGAAAGCAAAGTGGATTTCAGGCTGGAAAGAAGGGACATAAAGAGCTGGGCCCTGGAATCCAGACTCCAGACTCACACAACATGTTCTTTAGGAAGGTTTGAGTCTGGGAGCTTTCTCTTTTCATCGGCCAACACAAAAGTTGTTTCAGCAGAAAGTAGGGAACAAAGGAAGACTTTCATTTACAAAAGCAAGCCTAATGGCATGGTGTCTGTTAGGAACTTTTATTCATGCTGCACCTGGCATTATTTTTAACTATCTGTGGAACGGAGTTGTCTGTGACAACTCCGACAAGGAAATAGTGTGTTTCCGCGTCCAACGCATAAACCTCTGTCATGTACATGTGAACCCCTTTCTCCTGTCAGCAACCCAGCTTCAGACTGGAGGATTCTGGAGGAGAGGAGGCATGCTTGCGTTCTTTGTGGGGGCGGGTCTGCCTCCTGTCTTCTCCATGGAGAGAATCATCATCAGGGGCTCTGGCCTGAGTCCTCTACTGTTTGTGCCACCTCACAACTGTAGTTGACAATCTCAGTGCTTCTCCGTCTCTGGGGAAAATGGTCTTTGAAATAACCTTATAAACAGCAGATGGATAAAGCTGAACTGAGGGAATCATTTCATTCATTGAAATGCTCCTTCTGGTCAAGGCAAGCTTTTGGAGTTTTTAATTGTAAAGTCTCTAACTTCATGGGTGCAGGTTTCTATTTGGAGTGATGAAAATATTCTAAAATTGATTATAGTGATGGTTGCCCAATTCTGTGAAATACTAAAAACTATTGAATTATACACTTTAAAGGAGTAAATTGTATGGTATGAGAATTATCTCAATAAAGTTGTTATTAAAAAAAACCACTTAGCTATTATTTAAAAAATAAAATAAATAAAAGCATTATTCTTTACTTTGTTTGTTTGTGTTTTTTTTTTTAATAAAGTAAAATGTGATCCAGGTATGTAGTTATGTCTTGCTCGGCTGAGGAGAACAAGTCCAGTTGTTAAATTGACCTGGTTCAAGTATACAGAGAAACACACACACACACACACACACACACACACACACACACACACACACAGGGCTGGGACAGTGTTTCCTTGAATACATCACTTTATCTTTTCCTTCACCAAGCTTCCTCATTGATACAAGAGTGTTGGCCGAGATAATCTCAAATTTCCATTCGAACTGCCACTTGACTCCATGACACTCTAAGAGGTGCCTAGCTTTACTACAATGCCCATTTTAGTTGAATGGGGGGGGGGGGGAATCATTTCTACTGCATTTAAATGCTGATAATTAAGGAAAAGAAGTTTTGAGCAATGAAATCTGCAGGTCCTGACCATCAGCCTCAGTAAATTTGCAGATCCAATATTACATTTTGTACTGACCAAACAGACACAGGCAGAAAGCTAACCAGATACTCAGACAAAGTCTTACAAAGGTTATATGCCTTTGTATCCAATAGCAAGTTATATTCCTAATTTGTTTTTAGAGAAAAGGAGATGCTGCATTTAATTCACACAACAGCTGCCGCCTAGAGCTCAAGATGGGGGTTCAGATAAACCTACAACCTATTTTAAATTATGAAAAACATAATCTTTTAAAACATAGAAAATCTTAAGTAAGAATCATTTCTGAGTAAATATGCCTTTGCCACAAAGAGTCCAGAATTTAACTATAACACTTGAGAATCCAAATATTCCAGCTTTTCCTTGCGATTTTTAAACTTTTAAAATCGAGTTTAATCTGCCATACAGCCAAGCCTACAATTTAGAAAATTAGAATTATAAATTTGCTCCTCTTTCCTAAAATTCTAATCTCGCTCTTTTTACCTACTCTCTATTTCACCATGCAATGACTGAATATGACAACAGCCCCAATCAGAGTAGCCAGGATCAAAACTGAATTTACCACACGACACTGAATTGCCAGAGTGCCCATAAAAGCTTGTTGCAGAGGACAGTGAAAGAAACAGCCTTCAATCCCAAAATACTTCTCTACCCTCAAAAGGGCAGTTTGCAGGAGAGCTCCCACGTCCACTTTGGGGTCATGCCTTCATTCATGCCCTCCATGGCAAGTAGTTATTCCCTCCAAATGGAGTTGAACCATTTCCTGGGTAGGTAGGCCACAGTCTGAACAGAGCGAAGCTTTTGTCACACGAGCTGTTAGCTACAATCTGAGTTTCATGCACCACACACTTAGTTAAAGCTGGGAGGGGGTGGGACAGAAAAGAAGTACACAGATGTATAGTTAGCATTTATGTCCTGTAGGGATACCCTTGAAACTTGTTAAAAAATGTCAGTCAAGACATCTGGTCAGCTGTCCTGATCCATATTGGGGTTTTTAGGCTACTGTTATGCCCCAATATGCTTTGAACATTGCCAATATGCTTTCTACGCAGAAGCAGCAGTGTGTCCCCTTTGGTTTCTCAGTTCGTCCCTAGCACTGGTATTTATAGTGTCACGTATGGAGCAAAATGAAAAACCACATACTGTATCTCGTGTGTCTGGCTAATGAAATGGGTCAGACAAACCTTGTGCAATCAGGGATGGGGGCCGATTGGCTTAGGCCCGGTCCATCTTGCAGACTGCAAAAGAATCAGCTGTCGCCAGTGCCATGCGGCAGATGGACAGTTTGCATCCGATTTCCAGTCAGGCGCCAAACCCTTTAGAAGCTTTGGCAGCCCAAGTGCCATCAGGCAGCAGCCTTTGATGTCCTGCAGATGGCTGTGGCAGCCATCTTGTCTTTGCATCCTGAGAGGCCCAGGTCTTACTTTCAGGAAGCATTCACTCTGGCCTAGGCCCATGTGGTCAGCCAGAGAGAAGGGTCTCTGGTCTGAGATGCACTTGACACTAACCACGACCTTCTACCACTGCTCTCTGGATAGCAGTTAAAAAATGTTTGCTCCTTTAAAAAAGGATAACACACACACACACAGACCTGATTCTTATTACTTCAGATTTCCTGAGGTAAACATGCCTCTTTACCTCTTCCTAAGTCACTAGTGAAACCCCTAGATAGTAGCCTTTTCTTCTTTCCTGATAACAGACACTTCTCTGATACTTAATCAAAATCTTACACCCACATTTCATTTTGTATGGGTGCACAGGTACCTAGATGTTCCTTTAAAACAAACAAACAAACAAAAAAATCAGAAAAAGATGAAAGGACAAGAGGGGGGAAAAAACCTAAAGTATGGGCTGCATCTTCCTTCCTCTAGATTTCCTACGATAGATAGCGCATATTGACTCCTTCCCAGGTCAAAAGTTTAGCCTCCAGAAAATCTCAAACTCGCTCTTCCCCTGGCATTGCCAACCAAAGTGGCAGCAATTGGATAATTCCAGAATAATCAGGATAGCAAATTCAGAAGTTTTTAATTTGGTGTCCATTTTAAAAGCCCTCAGAGCTCTGCTTCATCTGGGTCTGACTTGCCCTAAACCCAAAAGCAGAACAAAGCATTGTCTTATGGCGGTCAGACTAATCTTATGCCATGAATAGCCCAGAGTAATCTGTTGAAAAGCTGAGCCTGGAGGTCTTCCAAACGGACCACTTGCACATTTGGTAGGAGCAGTTAGGAATTCTGACTGGCACTATTAGTCAGAAGTCATGTCACTGCACCGTAGAAGCAACTGTGGGTCTCTCCTGCATGTAAGATCAACTTAGAAATTTCTACTTCCCTCCACACCCCCTTGACAGAGCAGGGCATACAGGAAGAGGTTTAGAGAAAGTGACTTACAAAAATTAAAAACAAACTCAGTGAAAATAAATTCAATAATGTGTGATTTCCAGCCACTCAAAAGTAATAGAAATATTTGGTAAAAATATATAGATATAAATTGCCAATTAATGCAAACTGGTTAAAGCCAGTAAATGGAAAAAAATAAAAAGTTAATTAGAGCTTTTTGAAGGTTTGTTATATATACATCATTTGCAGGTGCTACAAAAGTGAAAAATAACCATTATAATTACTAGTATTCAAAGATTCATATTTTTCCCGTGTAATTTATTTAGGATTATCAGTTTCCTTGTAGTTATACAAAAGGCCTGTCAAGGTGTTTCCCACGTGTTTGGCTCATGTGTGTTCCAAAAACAAGCCAAAATGCTGTTGTATTTCACCCAGTTCAGAGAAGCTACTTTGAGAAAGAAAAAAGAAAAAAAAAATAGGCCAAGTTTTACCTGGATCTCTATCTTGGTTAAATTATCTTACATATGTTTTAATTTTTTTTCTTGTTCTTTCTGTCTTTATCTTTCTCTCTCTCTCTTTGTTAAAATGCATCTGTGTTTGTTGACTGCCCCAGATTATATCTAAGTGAGGAGTGGGTGTACTAGCACCTGGTATAGTATATGTAGTTTAACAATACATATCATTACATTATTTACAGCTCATTTTATGTTATTCAATAGTAAACTGCAAATTAACCCTTCAAGAACCTGTTGGAGAAAACGCTCTGTTAGGAGGCATGAAATATCCAATGAAGGTTTTTTGTTATGTTTTTTTTCCTGGCAGAATTGTGAAGAGTACATCTATAACTGTATTCATAAACACGGAAGTGTGTTCATTACAACAGGGATGCCCACCGGGGCCAGCTAATTCCTCTCTCTGGAAATCTGTTCATAATGATTTTCCTTACTACACCACACTTGTACTTATGCTGATAACACAGGTTATAAAAGGGACTTAGGACTGGAGTCAATTAATGTACTGGCTCTTTAACCTCCTTTATTAGAGTACATTAGGCACCAAAGGGATTTGATGCTATGCTGCTGGCAACAGAAAGACCCAAGTGATACCATTTCATGCCATCTCAGCCCCGTCTTCAGTTCACATGAATACACATCATGATCTGACCTCATTAGGCACTGATTCTGCTGCAGTCCGGTGTTAGAATACCGAGGGGAAGTTTGGTGAGATTGGGGGCCGAGAAAACACCTTTTTCATGCCATAGAAGAAATCTCTCTCATCTAAGCCAGCATCACGGTCCATGTCACCTTTATTTTCATTGTCATGTTCAACTGCATCTTCTAGATTATCAAGTTCTGCTGAAGAGGGTGCACAGCCCATCTCCTGACGCTTTTTAAATACAAAAGGCAATCATTAAAGATCAGACCTAGGGAAGGGACAGGTGGAGAGGATGGGAGGGAAGGAGAGAGCGAAAGAGGAGGGGAAGGGGGAGTGGGAGAGAGGGAGAGGGGGAGAGGGGGAGAGAGAGGGAGGGAGGGGAAGAGAGAGAGAGAGAGAGAGAGAGAGAGAGAGAGAGAGAGAGAGAGAGAGAGATTGCATGAGAGAAATCACAAGTTTCAAAATAAGTTCTCTTTGCTAATAAGAAGTCTGATTTTCCTTTTCTCCACTAATTAGTATTAATGGGAAAATAAATGTATGTGTTGGACCAAAATTGAATGCATTCTAAATAATGTGCGTTTTTTCTAAAGGATACAATATAATTTCAGGCGACAAAGAATCCTATGCTACTATGCTACCCAAACACTTCTGCTAACCCTTAACCCAACAATGTCTTGTTCGTGAATTATTCAGACTCAAGGCTATCAGCAATTTAGTTGTACTTTGTTGGTAATTAGCTTGATAAATTAAGATCTGCCATAGAAAACATGACATCTTATTGTTCCTGAGGTTTTATGATATTTTTCTAAAAACAGCAGCTTTCCTTTAAAATGTTCATTTCTATTGCAAGTTGACAAACGACAAAATCCAAAGTTTGCTGAGTCTGGCTCCAGACAACAACCTGCCCCAGATCCTCTGGGCAAAATATCAAAGATTAGTCATTCATAATGCAAACTTCAAACGTGCGGTTTAAAATAATATTCAAATCCTAGGACTGTGGGCAGTAGCTTCTAGATAGTGAGAAACTATCACTTAAATTCCTTCTTTCTTTTCTGTAATCATAGAACAAATGGGCCGGTGGAGAAATATTATAAAAAATGATGAAACGTGGAAAGATGTTTTCATGTTTATCCGAAGGGCTCCCTGCATATTAAGAGTGCAAAAATGGCAAATTAGAAGCTGAGCTCTTTTTCATCAAAACTATCTACAAACAAGATGATTTCTTGGGGCTAATTTCCATTCAGGGGATAGTGAAAGTTGTCTGAAATGACCAAAGCTATTTCAGAAGGGTAAGAGCATATCAACACGTCAATAGGTTCAGAACTGTGCTCTCTCAAAGATTCGAAACGCTCCCACACTGCCGGTGGTACAATTCCCTGCCTTTCACAATGAATGGAAATGAGAAAAGGTATCTTCCTCGGAAACATGCTAAAAATATAGCAATTACCCGATACAGATGTGGTGTTATAAACTCCTATTCCAAAGCATTCTGTTTCAGCCATGATTTCCATTGCAGAAAACTGTACTAATAGAAACATCCCGATTAATCTGAATTTGAGATATTTCATACAATGTATATTACCTTTCTGCTGCCTACAACCTTCTGCCAGGTTTTTTTTTTTTCTTTTTAGGAGGTGCTTTGAGGAGACCATACCATGAGAACAATACACAGCTGCTGCTGTATAGAGATATCTAATTGTCAATATTGTGGAAATTCTACAGCTTATTACGTGCATTCAGTCTAATTCTGGGCAAATTGCCAGTCACTTCAGGGACAATCAAGTGAGCCACATTACACGTGGTACAGCATCACAGCTTTAAGATACCCGGCTGTTTTGCCTCTGGCCAGAGAATGTTTGTACCAGTGCTACCGAGTGAAGGGGGGTAACTACAAATAAAATAAAATTTGTATTTTTTCAAGTGGGCTGCATTTCAAGCCCAGATGTTAGTAATGAAAGATTCAATTTAAGGATTTAAATTACAAATAAATAAAGTATGAAACAGATGTGATTTTTAAGGAAGTTCAAATTATCCAGGAAGAAAAATATCTCTGTGCATGACAAAGTAATAGGGATTGTCTTGAAGAGTCTGTTGAAAACAATCTGCTAAGCGCAATTCACCCTTAGGACAGGATTGGTTTGGAATGGGAAGGACTGGTGGAGCTTGTCATTAAACAAAAATTGTGTTTAATAAAACTTTATAACCGTGATTAATCCTATGAGGCCCTAAAGGAGTTTGCAGTTTCTGATAAACACATTTTCCTTGTTTGCAATGGTAATGATATTTCGAAGTGAATGGAATAAGAACAAAAAACTCTAAGGGTAGAAAAAGGAGGGTTTGGCAGGTACCACCTAGGCAGAAATTACAGGGACATGTAAGAAACAGGGGCCACCCATTAAGAGACTGCCTTGATGCGTGTGCGACTCGTGCGCTTTGATGGTGCAAATATTACCGAGAAACCAAGCTATTGAGCAGGCGGTAATGGAGCACATCTTTATTTATACAGACAAGCTAATAAGGCTTTTTTTTTTTTCAATTCTAAGCTGATCACTAAGACTGCCTATCAAAAGGATGACAGTGATATAAGACACGGTGTCTCATGTTGGAGAATAGTCCTTGAAAATGAAATCAGAGGGACTATCCAGAATTGTGCTGTCCAGTACAATAATCATTACTCATATGTGCCTATTTAAAATTAGATTTTAATTAATTTAATTTAATGTAAAGTTTTCAGTGTTCCATCTTTTTCGCGACATATCAAGTACTTCATAGCCACATGTGGCTAGTGGCCATCATTTAGACAGTGCAAAGAAGATTTCCATCATGGCAGAGTGTTCTCTTAGCACTGTTTTGGAGCAATGCAGGAAGATCAGATTTGGACATAGGAAGACAGAGTCGGACACTCAATCCTCTTCTTTCTAGCCATGGGACCTGATGCCATTTGGTTCTCCCTTGTCCTATCATCCTGAATCTCAAGCCCACCTATGTGGGCAGACACACTTACATACACTGATACTCAAACAAGGGTGACAAAAGGAACCTTTACAGTAATCCTCCTGAGTACCCAAGGAAAAGCCAACCTACAAGCCCAGTTCTGCTGACCTGACCTCAAGGGTTGGTCAGCTATCTTCAACAGATAACCGAGGACCAACAGCTCTAGAATCTCCTTCTTGCTGTGTAGGCATTATATATGTATATATGCCATAGCACCAACAACCAAACCTTAGCTAATCAAAAAATAATTTTGTCACAACCTGGATGTGGAGAAATGCAAACTGCAAAATAATAGGCTTTTAACAGGAGAACCGATTCAGAAATGAAAGTGTTCATCCCTTTGCACATAAGCTTTAACAATCGGGTCATGTCTGTGGTGGAAATTGTATCTCCTGGGCATCTCCCCTAGTGCCAACCGAGCATCCTCGGCATGCTGGCTCACACACAAACCCATCCTGGAAGAGCAGCACAGCTTCTTCATGCACGAGGCATGATCCCTCTGCCACATGAACTTTTTCTGACTCCTTGGAACTGCCAGCAGCCATTTCACTTGGATTCTGGCTGTGACAAAAGCACCACTGCCTCCCTGGCATCAGATGGAAAATGTAATTTTATGAAAACTCAAAAGTGAAAATCTTTCAAAAGTCAAAACCCTTCAATATATGCCAGACGACTGAAAGACTTTCACAGGGTCTTCATATTCCAAGAGCACTTTCAAAATCTACATTTTTCTTTAGAGTAATATAGATACAGTTCTGTCATCTCTCATATAGCCTTCCCCACATTCTGTTCATTGAAGGATTTTTGTTTCATCAAGTCACACATCGTTCTCACTCTAATAGATTAGAGTAATGCAAGTATTGAAAGAATCCTAGCATACTGGAGCTGAATGGGATTTTAGAGATAGTCCGGTCCAGAGTTCATAACTTGGGGTCCACAAACAACTAGGGGGATTCATGAACGAGTTGTAGGAAGCATGTGAATTTTTCAATGTATAAAAAATTGTGGATGGGCATTCTTCTGGGAAGAGTATTCATAGCTTTTATCATACCATCAAAGATCAAAAATAATGGTCTGATCCAACCAATTTAAATAAGAAAACTGGGGCTCAGAGAAATTAAACAAACTTCTGAAAGTCACACCAGCTAGTTTGACTCAAGTCATACTGAAAACTGCTCTCCAGAGTCATAATCAACTGCCATTTCTTCTATAACAGGCTGCAGAGAGCATTTTTCTTCTTGCCTGTAGGTAATTCACATGCCAAAGTTAGTTCACTATCCTTGGATCTTGTTGTAAGTCTAGAAAGCCTAAAGAAATCACAGCTGAAGATGTCAAGGAAATGCTCAATTGAAGGTTGTGTTCTGTGTTACTAAAACACACACTCTCAGTAGTTACCTGCATTGAAGGAAATTTTAAAAGTTCACTGTTACTGAGCAAAACTTAGCTTTTTGCCTTCCCCCAAATTTTAGAATTATTTTAGAAAGAAGCCCCTACCACTGGTTATATCCTACAGACATAATATTTGTTTCATTTCCAAATAAACTCATTACTGAGTTATGCTATATGCCTTGGACTTGGGATCTAGATAAGCAGATAGATAATTAGGAAATGCATGTGTGTTAACATAACTTGCTCCCCAGCAATATTTACGAGCTTGAAGAGAAAAAAATATTTGTTTTTGAATTGAAGCTTTTACGACACTGAATGTATATATTTTTTTATCTCTTCCACAGCATAACTGTTAAGAGTCCAAACTCAAAGCAGATAAACTCGGACTTAATCTTAGAGCCACCCCCACCATCACACCAGCTCTGTGATCCTGGACAAATCATTTAACTTCTCTCAACCTGAGTTTTCTCACCTGTGTAATAGAAATGACAATGGGAGCCACCGCATAGAATTGCTGAGAGGATTATTATAAAACAATAAGCTCAAAGACTTCGCACTATGTATGGTACAGAGAATGTGCTCACTAAGAACTAATTAGCTCATGATTACAACATATTTTAGTGCCAAAGGTCAGACATTTTAAGGTATATAAGAAGATTTGCAAACCCATTGTAGTGGGTTATCTGATGGCCCTTGAAATGATGCATCCACACCTTAACCCCCAGAACATATGAATGTGGCCTTATCTGTAAACAGGATCCCTGCAGATGTAATTAAGTTTACGATCTTGAGAGAAGAGCATCCTGGATTATCTGGGTGGGTCCTAAATCCAATGACAAGTGAGTGTCCTCATAAGAGACACATGGAGAAGGCACACATGGAAGAAGAGGAGAAGGAAACATGAAGATGGAAACAGATCGGAGTTAAGAAACCACAAGCCAAGGAACACCTGGAGACACCAGAAGCTGGAAGAAGCAAGGAAGGATTCTCCCCTTAGAGCCTCGAGATGGAGCACGGGCCTGCCAACACCTTGATTTCAGACTTCTGGGCTCCAGAACTGTGAAAGAATATATTTCTTTTGTTTTGAGCCACCAAGTTTCCAGTAATTTGTTACAGCAGCCACAGGAAACTAATACACCCACTATGCTTTCAGTGCAATTATATGCATTATTGCACACTTACGCAGTTTGCTGCAGTACACAATTTTTAAGCAGGTCTCACAAATAATAAAATAGTTGACCGATGCTTAACAAAACTGGCCAAAAGTTAATGAGGGGCTTCAGTTCTTTTAAGAGGTCCCCTGAATTCTAGGTCTCCCTGCTCTGGTCAGCACCAGAGTTGATGCAGTCTGCACAAAGCGTGGGGACCCCTCAGAAAGGCACCCCCTTCACCACTGCCCCAGTCCTCTCATCTTGTCCTTCCTTGACGAGAACAGGCTCACACAAAGCCCTTCACTTGGTTTTACAACAAAGAGGGGAAGAAGTCCAGTCACTCGAACTCAGAAATAAACCCACGAGCCAAGTGAAAGCAGCAAGCTGAGGTAAGGGTGAGCCAGCCAAAGCACACACTGATGAAGTCCTACCAAGGGAATTTTCTTTTGCCTCTTTTGAGGGTTCAGAATAGTCAAAGGATCATGGTGCTCAGAAAGGAAAAAAAATTAAAGCAACTCAAGTAGGTTAAATAAGAATTTCTCTAAGAATCTTTACATGCCTGTAAAATGGCATTGCCCCATCAATACTCAGCGATGCCAGGTAATGTCTTTTCAGTGAAAATGGTCAAACCTTTTTTGTCACCTGCCTTAATGGCCAACGTGATCAAATGCATAAATACTCTGATCACATCAGTGTTTGTCTCAGGTCCCCTCAGGTCCCCTTGGTGGGGTCTGCATGCCCATTCCCCATTTTCAGAATTCTCTGCTCTAAGGTTGTCGATTACCACTGTAACTGGCCCCAGGACTACCCTTCCCATACTGGAGCTGCTTCACCTCACATGCTGAAGCTGGAAACTCCTGGAAATTTATAACAGCCCCAAGCCTCACCCAACCTCCCACGCAACAGTCAGTAGCCAGTCATTTGACCCATGTCACAAACTACCAATCAGTTTAGGCCTATATTAGTAATGCTGAATGTACATAACTACAAAGCCATGTCACATCTAATCACCTACCGTGCTTCTCCGAAAATAAGACCTAACCAGAAAATAAGCCCTAGCATGATTTTTCAGTATGACATCCCCTGACATAAGCCCTAATGTGTCTTTGGGAGCAAAAATTAGTATGAAAGCCAGTCTTATTTTCGGGGAAACACAGTAGGAGACTCTTGGGTATTTTAATATAAAGATGATTGATGATAGATAGATATGTAGATAGATAATCTTTGATGATATCAAATATTTGTCCTCTGGGAGATTTTATTCTTGGAAACAGACAACAGATTAGTGAATAAGACAATGGATTAAACCAAGTAACCCTGTTTTGGGCCAAAAGGAGCATGAGTAAAAAAAATCAGATGCATTGTCATGCAGCTTATAAACTAGCTCTGAGAAACCTTCCAAAAGAAGCATTCACAGCATTCTGGACAATGACCGCACTCCCCAACATTTGAATGTTTTATTGCTGAGTGTTTGTTAAAATAATCTGCCTCCTGACTTCCCAACCACATGTTGTATAAGAGTCATGATGTTCACATGCGGGCCAAACATATATACCATTCTAAGGAAGAATGGATTTGATGAAGTCTCTTCAAAAGTTTTCTTCTGCCATTTAAAAGAAAACAAACTGAAATTTCTTAATCTTTGCTGCTTCTTGGTCAATAAGAAAGAATCATGTGGTTTCAAATCAGGAAGGAAATTACCCGTAGGTGCAAAATAGTAAGAGAGAGGGATAAGAGTGAGGTAAGAGGAAAAAATCATCCTCTGAGAGGACAGCAGATGGAGAGAATAAAGTGCATATTGGAGAGGAAGGTGGCAGAAGAGAAGCAGCCCTGGACTGTCAGTAGTCCTGGGTTCAAATCCTAAGGTTCCGTTCTACTAATTTATTCAAGTCATTTAGCCTACCTGAGCTTAGTTTCCTCGTTTGTAGAGTGGACATAACAGTCACTCTCAGGGCTTTTAGGATCAATGGAGATAAGATATGTAAAAATATTTAGTGAGCACCAGAAAATGTCAGATTTTTTTCATGATTATGATAAACAAAAATTAGCAATGTTTGAGGATTTGTGTCTGTCCCTGCCCCATGGCAACAACACCACCTGCCTGACAGAGAGAATCCCCACTTCTGTTGTTCCCCTTCTCGTGCCCTGCCCCAGCATCTCTGCAGCACCCTGTCTGGAGTTCTTCCCCTAACTGGTTCTTTGGGGAAGAATTGAGAGAATAGAGAGAAGACAAGAGAAACAACAGGAAATCAAAATCAGCTAGAGACAATTTATATATCAAAGTGCTGAGGGAGAGGGAAGGATGGAGAAGGAGTTGTGACTATTGGATATAGAGGAATTTTTAAGGGAGTTGAAGAGAGAGGCACTGGAATAATTCCAAAGTGTGAGAGAGTTGATTGAAAAGAGTTGCTGTAGACTTGTATTTATATCCCATTACAGATTTCCAAAATTCAAATAGAGAAGAGAATTCCTTTTTAATTACTTTTGGCTTCGAAAACATGATTCCTGAACAAGATGTGGCTTCCACACAGAGCCATATGGGACACTGGTTTTATAAGGATTATACACTCTAACTAGTTGGACTGAGAAGTTTGAACTTATCAAGGTATAAACCTGAAGTTTTTTTTTTTTTTTATTATTTTTCTAGTAACTACTACCATATTCTGCCAAAGCACCCAATTTTTCTCCAGTTTCGTGGACATCTTTTATGATACTTCAGCCTAATTCCACACCTATTCAGTCACTTTCAGTTATAAAACACTCCCATTAGGGTTACTAAGAGGTAGTTCTTACTATTTAAGAACTCATATTCAATTCAGAGTTCCCCCTATCCTCTGGGTAGTAGCATTGTGGCTCTGGTGGTCTGTAGGAAATACTCTCTCTTTCCCAAACGTCCTTTGTCTCTATGCTTATTCTTCTTGTGTTCCCACAGGAAGGAGAAAGAGAAAAGGGTTATTTCCTAACGTGACTGACTGCTCTGGTAAATTGGCTATGGTCTCTTTTGTTGACTAAAAGCACTGTTCTCTTATATGAACACCCCCTATCCTGGGGCTGTTCCTGGGTTAGGCACCTGATTTATCTCATGATCTATATTTCCTCAGTGAGGCAGTTAGAGGTCTCCACTGACCCTACTAAGGAAGGAATCCATCCCTCCCATTCCCCCTGCTTCCATGGTTCCTTCAAAAAATGCAACTGTATATACCACTGACTCCCACAGGGTGTTTTCTAATGTTTGGGTCACTTCGCTCCACACTGTAGAGGTCTCCAAAAATCCAGCAATCCTTCACCCCATCCATATTCCAAATGTCGAATTCTAGAGCCTTCATGCATGATGATCCATCTTCAGTATCACTGAGGACTTGGGAACTCCAGGAGGCAACTCATTGCCCCCCCCCATTTATAGCCAGAATCATTATACTATCTCTCCCCTGTGTTTTTCCCCCACTCAGATAACACTGGGGCAACTCAGTAAGCCCAGTGGCCCAGCAGACACCCAACCCAAGAACAAGATGCTAGATTCCCTCTCTCTCTTAAAGCTTCTGAGAGGTTTTTACCTGTTTAAAAAAACCAGGTAAGTAATGCCTACAAGGAGGAAAGATTAGCTAGTCTCTTCAGCAAAGGGTGATGGTTAACATGGACTCCCAAGCAAGACTATCTGGATTCCAGTTAGAGCATTATCATTTATTAGCTGAGTGTGCTGGTTATTTATCTATTTCCTATCAGCAGTGAATCCATTCTTGGGGCTAGTAGTCTACAAAGTACACGTCCAGACTCCCTCGCCAAGTGACTTACTATTTTGTAGATTGGAAGAAAAGAGAAAGGGAGTTAACTCTCCAGCTTCCCGTGCCAGTCCATATCACTCAGCAGGAGAGGATAGTTATGTCTCCAAGCTCTTAATTCTTTTGGCACTCATGGAATAGCCTTATCATACTTTCTTAGTAGTACTTGTAGTATCCATGTAGTGGCCTATTCCATTTTCATGATTTGAGTACCTGTTGGCTTGCTCTGTTGGCTGACTGAGTACCAACCAAGCCTCCCTGCCTGCATGGTTGGCTGTGTCCCCACTAGAATTAGAGCACCAACCAGCTATGTATCCCACGGAAGTCTGAGTACCAGGCCCTCAAAACTCCCTTCCAAGACTTGACCATTTTCCTGGCCGAAGCTCCTCCTCCAAGCTCCCAGCTTCTGGTAACACGTCCTCTTCCCTCTCCAGCAATGTCTGAATCCTACCCCCAGATTCTTAATTAACTGGTGTTGGGCACGGCCAGGATCAGGATTTTTCAACACACTATAATGCATCCATGGTGGAGAACCATTGCAATAAGGCATTTGACAAATAATGAGAAAATATATAAGGAATATCCAAACTATGTAAGGAATTTATATAACTCAACAACAACAGATGAATTCACATCTTATCATACTAGTTCTTGAAGACCATCAGCACATTTGCAAAAAGTGTTGTTCTCAGGTGCGTGGAAGCAAGAATGGCTGTGTAGTTAATTCTTAAAGTCAAAAGGTAGTTATGGAAATTTCACATGCCCAGCACTAAGTTGGATACTACTCAGACACAAACATGCGAAAGACATGGTCCCTGATCATCAAATAACTTTTATTTAGTTAGAGAAGTCAAGACTAATACTCATGAAAAAAAATTTAAAGAACTGCACAGACATAAGGAGGTAATTGGCATAAAAACACAAAATTCAACCCTTCTCTCCATGTCTCATCAAAACAGGTGAACACACTTAACTATAGGCCTCCAATGAGATTGCAGAAGCTCTACATCAGAGTCAGCAGGCACTCACCAGTCATCATGCCTCACCTCCCTGTCTCTGCATAAGAGGAGCCTAGCAATCTGCATTTAACTCCAACTGATTTTTTAACTCTCCAACTGATGCTGATAGAGGTTGTTTCAACCATACATATAAAAACAAACTTGGTTAGGGATTATTCCATCCCACTTTTCTTCAGCAAGTTGTGCCCTGCATCTGGGATCCAGTCATCTGGCCTCTCACCCCATTGCCCTCTCCTTGCCTAAGTTCCTGAGCTCCTTGTCACAGATTATCTTCAGTACCAAACTGTTCCTCCAAGACTTAACCAAGAACTTTGCACCAATCCTGGCTTTACTCTCTTCCCTCACCTAATGATTGCTGACCTTGGATTCTACCAAACCCATGAGCTCTTGGGGCCTTCTCCCATGCCTCTCACCTGCCTACACCCAGCCTTACCTCCATGCTCTTAGTCTTGCCTCTCAAGCTCATAGCAAGGCTCCTCATGACACATGGGCTAACATAATCTGAGCTGCCTGTCGGGCGGGGCGGCCTGCAGGGTGTAAGGTGGGGTCTCTGCTCCCACTCCCCCCATAAGAACGCAGGACACGGTAAGGCCAAAAAGGAACACCCACAGAGCCGTAGATAGGGAAATCAAAACAATATATTCTCGCCGGCGGCATCCGCCTCTCTGCAATCCACTCTTGCCAGCCACCATCTTCTTGCTAGCCCCCATCCTTTCTTCTAGCATAGCCACAGCGGTTATATTGGTGGCCAATGGCTTACGGGTTACAGCTGACAGCCAACTAGCCACAGCTGCTGGCCATCTGATCACAGTTGATGGCCATTTACTACCCGAGCCAGCACCTTTCTATTGTGAGGCCAAGAGCCTGGAAACTGTTTTTGGGGGGCTTTGTCCCCACACTGCCCTTTCTGGAAAGTGGGGTTTACTCTGTACCTTGCAGTTTGGAACAGAGTGAAGCTAATTGGCCATCACTGCAACTGAAACCCAAATGCCTTAGACTCATCAATTGAGATCTTTAAGCTAACCAGTTAAAGGCAGGAAAGCATATTCAATTATAGAAATTACTAAATTATGCCTCCTCCCTGTTGGGGAGGAAAATAGAAAGAGCTAATAGGCTTTGTGCAGTTCAGAATAATAATGCTAGGTGTGTGACAGTGTATGCTTCACAAAACTTGTCATTGCACTGGAGGTCATGCTGTTATTTTCAAATCCACTTTGTGATTGAGGAAACTGAGGCCCAAGGCTAGCTTTGGAAGACTTGCAACACTCCAGAAGGCTCTTTGGACATCAACTAGCATTCATTAGGGTCCATAGAGCCCCACAGCAAGGAACGAAGAGCACCAAGCATGTGCCAGGCATTTTATACATATTACCATCGTCCTCGCCCCAGCTCATTCCTCTCCAGCCAACCTGGCTCCCCTGCTGTTCCTGCAACATGCCAGGCATACCTGCTGCCTCAGGACCATCCCCCCTTGCTGCTTGGGATGAGCTTCTTCCAGCTACCCACATGACTGGCTCCCTTTCTTACTTCTGGCCTTTAGTCAAATACCCCTTTCTGTGTGAAGCCTCCCGACTGACCTTCTTAAAATCCCAACTCCCCAGCACCAATCCTTACCCCTTCCCTACTGTTTGTCTCTCCATAGTACATATCATCATTTGACACATATTTATGTTCTTTATGGTCTATCATCTCCACGATAGCATATAAACTTTATGAACAACGACTCTTATCTGTTTTGTTTGCAGCACGGGGTAGACAGTCAATAAACATTTGTCAAATGAACAAATTATATCATCTAAATCCTCAGCATCCCTGCAAGATAAGTGTTATTAGTTCCAGTTTAGAGATGAGGAAACTAAGACACAGAGCGTTTAAGTGACTTTCTCTAAATCTAGAGTTACCAGATTTAGCAAATCAAAATAAAGGATGTCCAATTAAATTTAAATATCAGATAAACAACAAATAAAGTTTTTGCTATCAGTACAAGAATGTTCCATGTAATATTTGGGACATAACACACTAAAAACTTTTTATCTGCAATTCAAATTTAACTGCACATCCTGTATTTTGTCTGGCAGCCCTTCTTAAATCACGTTATAAGTAAGACACAGAGATGGTAATATAACTCTGGTTTCTTTGACCACACAGCTCTGCTACCCTCTCTCATTCTGAAAAAAAGAAGTTAGAACAAGACAGGCCTATCCAACCTCACAAAGACCACAGATGAAGAAACCACTTAGGCAGGCATTGCCAAAAGTTTTGGTCACAGTCTCTGATATCAAAGGGGGGGAAAGCTAGCTTCATTCTCCTGGGCTGTCAGTCTTATAGCTTTCATAAGCATTAAATTAATTTAAAAATCTAGAGCCTCTCAATAAAATTACAGTCCTCTAACTCAGTTGCCTGTTACTTATTCTGTATTAATAATCCCATTCTATGACCGGCCATTGGATATAGAGGAGTTGATCTCATAAAATTTTAAAGTAAAGCTGTTTCAGTCCCAGGAGGGCCCAGTATGACAGAACATATTACAGAAGATTGACAAGAAAATATTTGGGTAGCCAGGACATTCTCTGGAGCAGCATAAGATATTTAAATGATTTATTGGGAGTGAGGTGATACTTCTAAGAAAAAAATCGCTGGCATAAAGAAACGTTTCCTGTGGATAAGATATCCCTCCACCAATCATGTAGGGAAACTAACCAAATCTAATGGTGTTTAGCTTCATCATCCCTCATTTAGATTTTCATTAGCAAATATTTTTCCTCACCATTACCAGATATCATCATTTCCTAAGTATGGAGCTTATTATAAACCAGAGGCATTTGAAATCTTAACAAGAGCTAAGTTTAGATCTCATGATCGTTTGAGGAACTTTAGGGTCCCAGAGTTTTTCTTCTGGGTCTTCCCTGTGTAGAGTTGCTCTAACCAGTGTACTTAGTAAATCACAAAACTGCACAGAGCCAGCTGAGCTAGGATTGATGCATAGAGAACCTTGGGAAGACATTCTGCATGTCAAGCAGAGGGTGGGGTGGCCTGTAAGGCATCTCCTGTAGAATTAATCACATCTTGCTCTTTTTATGAGTCCAAGAATTCATTTCCACAGATGCTAGTTTACTGTGAAGACATTTAAGCTATTCCTCAAGGTAAATTACAAGTTCAGAACCTCTCATGAACAATATTTTATTAATTCTCAGAACATTACTGTGGGATATAAAAGATGTAATAGTTCTCATTGTCTTCCCATCATACCTTTGCTCAACTTCTAAGAGCACACATGTGCATGTGCACACACATATGTACACATATACTGTACATAGCTGTACACAAAACCCAGGAAAAAAGGAAAGCCATGCACAAAAGAATGAAACTAGACTGCTATCTGTCACCATATACCAAAATTAACTCAAAATGGATCAAAGACCTAAACATAAAACCTGAAACAATGAATTGCATAGAAGAAAGCATAGGTACTAAACTTAAGGACCCTGGGTTCAGAAAGGATTTTATTAATTTGACCTCAAAGGCAAGGGAAGTAAAAGCAAAAATAAATGAATGGGACTATATCAAACTAAAATGCTTCTGCACAGCAAAACAAACCATCAACAACACAAAGAGGCAACCAACTGAATGAGAGATGATATTTGCAAGCAACGCCTCTAATAAAGGGCTAATATCCAAAATATATAGGGAATTCATAAAACTCAACAACAAAAAGACAAACAATCCAATTAAAAAATAGACAGAGGACATGAACAGAAACTTCTCCCAAGAAGACATACAAACGACCAACAGATATATGAAAAAATGCTCAACTTCACTAGTTATTAGGGAAATGCAAATCAAAACCACAATGAGATATCACCTCACATCTGTTGGAATGGGTGCTATCAACAAGAAAAGTAATAACAAGTGTTGGAGAGGCTGTGGAGAAAAAGGAACCCTCATAGATTGCTGGTGGGAATGTAATTGGTATAGACACTATGGAAAACATTATGGAGGTTCCACAAAAAATTAAGGACAGAATTACCACACAACTCAGCAATTCCTCTTCTGGGTATCTATTCAAAACAAATCTAAAAATACGTATCCATAAAGATATACATGTACTCCTATGTTCATTGCAGCATTATTCATGGTGGCCAAGACATGGAAACAACCAAAGTGCCCTTTGATAGATGATAGCATAAATAAGATGTGGTACATACATACAAGGGAATATTACTTGGCCATAAGAAAAGATGAAATACTGCCATTTGCAACAACATGGATGGATCTGGAGATTATCATGCTAAGTGAAATAAGTCAGAAAAAGTCAAGAACCATATGTTTTCACTCTTATGTGGGATATAAAACTGAAAGCACCAAACAAACAAGAAACAAAAACTCATAGACACAGACAACAGTTTAGTGGTTACCAGAGGGTAAGGGGGAAGAGAAATGGTAGAAGAGGGAAAAGAGGGTCAAATATATGTGATGGGAGGAGAACTGACTCTGGATAGTGAACATACAATGCAATATATAGATGATGACTATACCATGTTTCCCCCAAAAAAAGACCTAGCCAGACAATCAGCTCTAATGCATCTTATGGAGCAAAAATTCATATAAGACCCGGTCTTATATTATATTATGTTACATAAAACTGGGTTTCATACTATAATAAAATAAGACCACGTCTTATATGAATTTTTGCTCCAAAAGACGCATTAGGGCTGATTGTCCGGCTAGGTCTTATTTTGGGGGAAACACTGTAGAAATGTACACTGGAAACCTATATAATTTTACTAACCAATGTCACTCCAAAGTAAAAGAGAAAGAAAAAAGAAAGGGAGGGAGGGAGGGAGGGAGAGAAGGAGGGAAAGAGAGAGAGAGAGAGAGAGAGAGAGAGAGAGAGAGAGAGAGAGAGAGAGAGAGAGAGAGAGAAGAAAGAAAGAAAGAAAGAAAGAAAGAAAGAAAGAAAGAAAGAAAGAAAGAAAGAAAGAAAGAAAGAAAGAAAGAAAGAAAGAAAGAAAGAAAGAAAGAACAAAACAACAATAAAAAAACATGAAACCCAGCTTGGCCACTCTAAGCCCTCCTCCTACCTGTCCCCTACCCAGGGTGATTGTTCAGGCCTGTGATCAAAGATGGACCAATCAGAGACTTTCCTTGAGATTATTTAATTGGGACTAGCAAATTAGATAGTGCCTTTTAGGTGTCAGAGCTAAAAGTATATAATTATTATTTCTTGCCATGTGAAGAGAGCTGTCTGCCATGGGAAAGAATGAAACAGAGCAACGGGAAGCAAGACAGAGAGATTCCTAGTAGAACTGAGCACTCTGGTCTAGTCAGTGTCTCCAAAACTGCCCATTTCCTCCTCAGCTCTTGCTTCAGACTCTATGAGTTGACCCAGAATCCTTCCAAGAAAGTTTTTTTTTTCTTTTAACTTAACCTATTTTGAGCTGAGTTTGTTCACTCGCAACCAGAAGAATCTAGACTTATACATATGGAAAAATATGTTCCCCATTTTATATGAATAAATAAGAAAAAGTAAAGCACCACAGGTTATGTGGCATGGCCTGCACTGTAAGTATAACATTAGACTTTGAAATTGCTGCTATCCATCTGAAGACTAATACTTGAAGCACACCTCTCCTAAAGCAGTGACTTTCAGAGCCTTTTACAATTCACTATTAAAAAATACCTTTTACACTGTAGCCCAGTATATACATATGTGCGTGTATAGAACAAAACTTTTATACAATACCTACCCTTAGTAAGCGTGATGCACTTTTATTCTCTATTCTATTTCATTCTTTCAAATGCTGTTTGTGGCCCACTAAATTGATTTCGCCTCCCACTAAGCTGATTTCACAACTCACTAGTGGGTCCAAAATTGTAACTGCTTAAAAAAATTATACTATAGCCTTTTCCACAATATATTGCTAATTAAATAATCCTTCTTCCATTATAAATTTCCCTTAGGTGAAACTTTAGAATATGTAGATTTACTTGTGTATTCATTTTGGCTTGAGCATATGTAAATTCCAAGTCATTCCTACTAGGAATGATTAGAAAACGGAGAATATTGGGGGATGGAAGGAGAAAGAGGGAAAGTAGTAGAACCTAAGAGCAGGATTTTGCCATCAACCACCAGAGAGATAAAGAGAGTGAGTTCATATAATGCCAAACTGGCCTTAATTCACCTCCTGTGTCTATCCATCTCATCACAAGTTTATTATGCAAATCAGAGTTCTTGGTCTCCCTCCTCCTTCTTCACTAGTCTTCTCGCCTCTCACTATGGCAGCACCATTGACTAGAATGTCTAGGCCAAAGGACCATTTTCCAAATCTCTGACTTCAAAAACAGACCCAAAATCCAATCAGCACTTCCACTGAGAGCATTCAACTTGGACCACTATCAGCTTTCACTTGGACTTCTAACATAGCCTCTCAAAACTCACCCCACGTCCACTCATTGCATTCCCCCATAATCCAGTCTCCACAGAGCTGCCAGAGTAATATTTTAAAACCCTGAATCAGATCACGTCACTGCCACTTAAATTCCTGCAATGTAATGCCCTTCACCTTCAGAACAAAATCTAACCACCTTACCATGGCTCCCTTTCATGTCTCCACACTCATCTAAGTCCTTCACCTCACGCTCCAACCATCTTTCTATTCCTTGAATGCACCACAGTCACTCCTACTCCAGGACTTTTATAAACCCCATTCCTTTCAGCTAAATCATCCTTTCTTCAGATCTTCTCACTTCTCTTAGGTCTCTGTTCAAATTTCACATCCTCAAAGAAGCCCTCCTGAGCACCTTACCTGAAGTAGCCCCTGCCACCTAGCATTCTCTATGTCCTTCTCCTGTTATTTTCCTTCATTGCAATTAACACTACCTTAAACGATATTATGTGTGTGTTTAAAGTCTGTCTCCCTCAGCAGACTATAACTTCCGTGAAGGCAGGTATCAGCTGCTGACAGCCTGAAAGGACCATCAAAATGAGCTGTCAATCAAGTAAAACCAAGTTTATTGCTTACTGCAGCAAAACAATCCAATGCCTTGACAAAGTCTTAGTAGCATCTCAGAAGGGAGAAGTAAAGGGCAGGATATTCTTAAGTTTGGGGGTTTGGTTTAAGACAAGTACTTCAATACAGTTATCCCAATTAGAACTGAGGAAAGTTCGTGAAAAAGTAATTTAGGATTGGTGGACTCAGTGGGCGAGGGTTTTAAGGAAAACCTTGAAGAGTAAACAGTCATTTGATAACCTAGTCAAGTATTATTCTGAGAAAGGGATATTATTACCCTGATAAGAGCTAGTTTACTAGCCTATTATTCTGTAAAAAAAAAATTTAAAAAAAATGAATTTCACAAGTTCCTGAAACAATACATTTATTCTCAAACTCATCTTTCTGGACAAAAATTTTCTAGAATAGTAAAATCATGTTAATGCAGTTTTAATTCTTAATTCTATTAAGCTGTGTGGCCATATATAGTTTCATATACAGGGATCTTGTTTCTCTGAGTTAATAACATACAGTGCTTAGAACCGTGCCTGGCACATAGCAGACACTCAATAAATGTTTATTGCTGTTGTTCTGTAATTGTGGATAGTTCCTGTCAGGTGCACAATAAACATTTGTTAAATTAGTTAATTATTATAGTAGGAAAGACAGAAGACAGAGCTAAATCATACATGAGAGGCAGAAAACTTCAATGAGAGTGGCCTGAGATCTAATGGGTTCTGACATGGAGTTATTATATTCAAGGATTTTGGGAAGAATGTCAGAGCAATTCCTCTCTGCCATACTGAGTAGAGTGGATTAAATGAAGACTCCTTAATATTGTCTCCACATCAGCCATCCTTGTGCCATGAATCATGGTGGAACCTCATGGTGGAATCAAAAGTTAAAAACATAAAAAGGCAAAATTGTCGAACACTCAAATGGAAGATCAGGCACAGGATGGCTGGGCCATTCAATGCATCTACAACAAAGCAAAAAGTCTCATTGAAACTGCAGGGGAAGAGAGATTCTGAAAGTTTTCTATTAAGCAAAGATGGTGAATGAAAATTGATTTTGCCCTAAAAATGTACAATGTGTAAAATGATGTACCTACTGTCAAAGTATAATTTTTATAGTTGAAAACAAGACTCTTATACAAATATAAAATGAACACCTGTCAAAGATTTATTAACTCATTAATGAGGGAGGTGGTAAGAAGGTAAATCTAGTTCAGAGAGCCTTTTGAATAGCAGGATATTTAGAGTCATTTAAAAAGAAATGTTAGAATTAGATTGCTAAGTTAGATACAAAACAGAATAATGTTCCACAGGAAAATAAAAAGCATAACCTTTGGTTTTATGATTACTGCAAGACAAAAGTGATTTGCATCTCTGCCATACGAGATGTACAAGTTAACACGCAACTGCACAGACTTTGAGCCCTTAAGTAATAATAAACAGCAAAGTCAAGCACAGGTAGATCCCCAAGATAATTATCCTTAGGTGGCCTTGTTAGATAATGTTCCTATATATCACTGAAAAGACATGCCTTAATTCCACACTTTGGAGAATTTTTCAAAACAATAGTCTCTTCACTTTGTATGCTACCTTTTTTTAATTTCATGAGTTTTAAATTTTCCATAGATGCCATAAATTTCCATAGCTTTCACAGATTCTCTCCATCCTGATCCTCAACTCCATAGTTCCCATAAGATCGCGTATTTATTTTTCAATCATAATTTCTGCCAAGAGAAAGAAGCTTTTATATCATTTGTTTTGGGGAGAGAAACGTCAAGCTCATGATTGAAAAGGATTATTGAACTTTGTGTTTGTCTCCTTTGGGATGTAAACTTCTCAAGGCTAAGAACTGGTCACTACAGAAACTTCAGCATTTACCTCAGCTACACATTTCTGCTGTCTAGTGATACGTGGTACATACAGGGAACACACTCAATAATGACGCCTAATTACATGAATGAATGTAATTACGAGGAAAAAAATGTTATACTTAATCCGAAAAAGGTTATGAAGTTATATAACAGTTTAACACACCGGTCCAGGCTATGACACAGTTTTACACAACAAAGGTACAGCTCAGCTCACTGACCCTCAGAGATGCAGAAAGGCACTTGTTCTTTTAGGACAAACAAAAATCAGCCTATAAGGGAAAAGCTTTAGGGTAAGGCAAAAATAGTTCCAATCAGCAGTTAGCCCAGAAGGTATTTTTTTCTTCTACCTAAAACAATTGAAGTCTGTAAAATCGCAACCACCACACTTAGGAACGGGTCTTCAGAGAGAGCTGCACTGTAGAACTGATCCGCCTGGTTTCCGGGGTTTTTTTGTTTTTGTTTTTGTTTTGCCATGAAAAAAATATGTCCAATAACTATAAAGAAGAGAAATTGTGATAGAATCTATATGTTTGTTATATTTTTCCTAGGTTTTAAGCATTTAAAGAGGCTTAAAATAAAAAACTATTCTAAAAGGTATTGTTTTAGTGGAAAAACGTGTCATAAAATAAGGAAGATAGATACCTGTACCAGAAACTCAGCCTTGAGCATCCTGGTAACCAAAGCAAGAAGAAAATTTTACAACTTGCACAAATTCTATTTTTGAGTAAGTGAAAATACCAGAAGAGAGAATTTTTTTGTTAGCACTGAATTATACAAATAAGTTACTTTATAAACCCTTGCAGAGAGACACCAGATATTATGTTCAGAATCTTCAACACGAATTTTACAAAAGTTGAATTTACGCTCTTTATATTTCTATGTTTCCAATATGACTGCTTACTAAAAGCTAACTCATTATTTTATCATATATGGGCAATGTATCCAGACACGTAGTATTTAGGTGCTCTAACCAGCTAGAGAGGTACAACTTGGAGAATTTGCAGAAATGAAGTTAGAAAACCTTTTGCTTTAATCACCTCAGATATCAATTATTTGATCCACGCGGTGACCAAAGCTATGTAGCTGCCAATTCAAGACTGAAATATAAATGTTAAAAGGGCAAAGATACAACTCACTAATCTCTGTATTCTTTGTACCCAACGTTGTACTTGGTACTTAATAGGTACTCAATAAATACTTAATAAACAGCTCTAGTGAGTGTTGAATGGTGCTCTGTAATGGAGAGCAGCCAGAGGGCCACCAAGTAGCAAAGACGGCCTTGACAAAAAGGACTCTCATTCAGATTTGTGTAGGAGGATAGCTGCCTCCTTTCTGCCTGTGTTCGTATATCCAATACATCTCTTCAGGTTTATGACTCACTACAGATATGCTGTGGATACTTTTATCCATACTTTTAATAATATATGTAGGTTAACTAGTCAAAAGCTGTATGTAGCTTATTCCTAAATAAGGGTTTAGTTCTTGTCAAAATCCTTTGCTGTTTTCTAGAAAAGTAGTAAAAAGGTTTTTTATTGAACTGTTCTTGAAGTCCAATGGATGCTCCTACAATATTCCGGCACCCTAATCAGTGGAATGTGCAATGGAGGCTTACAGCAGCGGGGTCTTCATGCAGGCAACTATGATAACACCAAGGATCGAGGGAATTCTGGTAACCCATTTCAAAAAATTATCTACCAGACAATCAAAACCACTGTCCCAAGAAGATCTCCAAGAAGAAGGAGTAGATAAACACTGCCTGCATTCTTCCATGAATACATTAAAATTACAACTAAATTGTAGAACAATCAACCTGGGTAACCATCTGAAGTCTAGCCAAACAGAAGTCCTACAACTAAAAATATAAAGAAGCCATGTTGAGATTAGTAGGAGGGGTGGAGACACGAAACAGGCCCCATACCTGCGTGTCGTGGTTGAGTATCAGGAGCCATATCTTGCCCACGGTGGTTCCCCCAGAGAAGCTAAGGACCCCAGCCCCCCACACCAGGCTCCCCAGCCCAAAGTACTGGTGCCAAGAAGAGGAGACCCCACAACATCTGGCTGTGAAAAACAGTGGGGATTCTGACTGTTTGGGTGGGCCAGAAGGCTGCAGGAAACTCAGATGACCTCTTAAGTGGCCCACACATAGACTCACTTGCTCACTGGCACTCACCTTGGGCTCCAGCGAAGAGATGGTGAGTCAGGGGGCCTTGGAGACATATTGGGAGTGGAAGACTGAAGTGTGTGGCTCAGGAGGAGGACTGGAGGACAGTCAGCATTTTCCCTGTGAGAGGTCCACCTTCCAGCAGCTGGCAGGCAGGAGCCATCTTTCCTGTGTTGAGCCCGCCCCCTCCAGCTAAATCTGAATCTGATTGGCCTGAATCTGATTGTCTCTGCTGCTCTGCCTCGCTGACTCACAGGGAAACTTCCCCACCCAACTCGCACACCTGGAGGCACTTTTCCGCAAGGAGCCAGCTCACACACACCCCACCCCACCCCCAGCATTACACTCTTTCTTGGAAAACTATCGGAGTCCAATAGACCCCAGGCAGGTGGTCACTGGCCTCGGTGTGCTCTGAGACTTTTGTTGAGTAGCTCCAGGCTCAGCACTGGCACCAAACCAGGATCTACATTAACCTGGTGACCATGCCTCTAGTGACTCCCTGAGACTATGTCTCACCCAACTTGCATACTGCACAAGGCGTTATCAGTGGCTCAACCTTAAGGGAGACAACAGGTGACAGCAGGCCTTGGGGTGTCCTGGCTTTTTGCAGAGCTACCCCAGGCCTGGTAATAGTGGTAACAGTCCTCAGTTCACATTGTGGTCTGTGGGGACAGAGCCCCAGAGAGCAGTTTCCAGGCTCTCGGCCTCACATAGAAAGGTGCTGGCTCAGGTAGTAGATGGTCATCAGCTGTGCCTAGTTGGCCATCGGCTGTTATGTGTGAGCCATTAGCCACGATATAACTGCCATGGCTAAGCTAGAAAGACATCATGGAATGGTGGAGTGGTGGAGTGGTGTGGTGACGTGGCGGCGTGGTGGTGTGGTGGTGTGGTGTACTGGCGTCGTGTGGCGTGGTGTGGCAGAGTGTGGATTGCGGATTGTAGGGAGGAAGATTGCAGCTAGCAAGTCAGGTTGGTTGGCAGAGACGAGTGGACAGCGGGTTGCAGATCATGTGGCTCCTGCCTCCTGTGTCTCCAGCCCAGCTGCCAGTGAGACTATAGTGGTATGACTCCCCTACCTATGGCTCCATGGGTAGTCCTTTTTGGCCTCACCATATCCTGCGTTCTTATGCGGGGAGCGGGACTAGAAACCGCAGAAGAGACCTGGCTGTCACCCTGCATGACATGGTCTCTCCCACATGCCTCCAGATCTAACATAAGAGCAAATAACTCCAGACCGCTTTGTAGCCCCCAGCTGGTCATAGGCAGTAGCTGAACTGGGCCTGCACCAGAGCCTCTCCCAAGAGACCCCAGAACCAACATACTTAGAGGTTGGCTTCAGACCACAACAGAGCACCACCCAATTAGCCCCACAAGTAGCACACACAAAGGGTGGTCTCAACAGGCACCAGAGCTCGCTGGGGCAAATCCCACTCAGTGGGGTAAGCCTCCCACTCAATAGCCTATAAGCTGTGGATGTGTCCAAACCCCACAGCCAGTCAGCCTAAGGGTCAATCCTACCCACTGACATAGCAAGAACAATCAAGATTCAACTACCGTGCTTCCCCAAAAATAAGACCTAGCAGAACAATCAGCTCTAATGTATCTTTTGGAGCAAAAATTAATATAAGACCCAGTTTGATATGATATAATATGATATGATATGATATGGTATGATATATTGTATTATATTATATTATATTATATTATATTATATTATATTATATTATATTATACTCGGTCTTATATTATAGTGAAAGAAGACCGGGTCTCATATTAATTTTTGCTCCAAAAGATGCATTAGAGCTGATGGTCCGGCTAGGTCTTATTTTCGGGAAAACACGGTATAACAGGAGAAAGGGCACACACAACCCACACAAGGAACACTCCTGGAGCATGTGGCTCAGGTGACCTGGGTGACTGTGCCACTGGGCCCCATAGAATACTTACTATATAACGCCACCCGGTGAAGACTGGGAGACATAGCGATCTACCTAATACATGGAAACAAACAATGAGAGGCAGCCAAAATGAGGAAACAAAGCAATACTTATACCAGACAAAATAGACTTTAAAACAAAGGCTGTAAGAAGAAACAATGAAGGACCCAGTAATCCTATTTCAGGGTATTTATCTGAAGAAGCCCAAAATGATACTTCGAGGGGATGTGTATATCCATATGTTCATTGCAGCATTGTTTACAATGGCCAACATGTGGAGGTAGCCTTGGTGTCTGTCAATAGATGAACAGATAAAAAGTAGATGGTACATATATACAATGGAATATTGCTCAGCCATGGAAGAGAATGGGTTCTTGCCATCTGCAGCAGCATGAATAGACCTGGAGTGTTGTGCTGAGCAGAGCACATTAGACAGAAGAAAGACAGATGCAGTGTGATTCCACTTATATGTGGAATCTAAGAACAACATTAACAAACAAAACAGAAACAAACTCATAGATATAGAAACATTTTAATGGTTGCCAGATGGGAGGGTTCTGGGGGTATGGGTTAAAAGAAGGGATTGACTACAAATTGATTGTTACAAAGTACTTATGGGTACGTAGGGTATAGCATAAGGAATATAATCAATAATATTGTAATAACTATATATGGTGTCAGATGGGTACTAGATATGTTAGGGTGATAGATGGGAAGGGGTTGGGGGCAGGGTGGAAAAAATAAAGGCATTAAGAAGTACAAATTGGTAGTTACAAAATAGTCATAGGATGTTAAAGTAAAGCATAGGGAATATAGTCAATTATATAGTAATAACTGTGTATAGTGGTAGGTTGGTACTAAACTAGTCAGGGGGATCACTTCTTAAATTATATAAATTTCTAATCACTATGCTGTACACCTGAAATTAATATAAAATAATATTGAATATCCACTGTAATTGATAAATTTAAAAAGGGAAGAAAAGAGGAAGGGGAATGAGAGGTCCAACTTTCCAGGCACAAAACAAATAAATCACGGGGATGTAATATAAAGAATGGGGAATATAGTCAATAATATTGTACGGTGTCAGATGGTTGTTGGACTTATCATGTCGATCACTTCTTTAGGTATATAAATGTTGAATAACTATGGTGTTCCCCTGCTACTAATATAATATTGTATATTAGCTATATTTTTAATAAAAATCTGGAAAAACAACCCCGCTGTCCCAGGGGCCTCCTTTGTTTACCTTAGTCCAATCCATCCTTTACATGCACATAAGACTGATTTTATGAAAATATCACTTTGATCATGTTGTCCTTTGCTCAAAAACATTTCATGTTGGGGGAGAAAACACAAAACAAGAGAGTTGCAACTGGAAGGCAATGAGGACATCTTTCAGGAACCATCCCACTGTCATTCCCATGCCCTGATTAAACATCCAATAAGCCTCTGGACCACAGATCAGAACATAGGCCAAGACCTTTGGGACAGGAAATAGTGGTTTTGAAAAACATACTCCGTGATGCATCCTCCTGCCCTATCTATTTCTCAAACATTCTAGAGGGACAAAAAAGGCAGCGTCTTCCTGAGAGTGTATCGGTTTGAAGAATGCACCAATGACAAAAAATGCTATCCATTTGTAGAGCTGTTGATAGTTTCATATATAATCACTTCTTGATTCTCAAGCAACCCACTTCATGGATCCTAAGACAGTAATCTAACGCAAAGCTTCTCAAACAGAAGGGGATTGACCACTTTATTTTTCTGTTTCCAATCAGAAAATTGGAAGTCATTTTTATTATTACATTCAACAGACATAAAAATATGCTCAAATTGTTTTAAAAGTTTCTGAATATTTACTGTCAAAATCTGGACTTGTCATATATACCAGTTATGTTTGAAGATTGACACTGGTTGGTTTGGGGAACAACACTGAATAGCCCTGGTCCAAAGAATGTTCTGGAAAGCCCCTTAGGACACCAGACAAACTTCTTTTCTCTTTCTTTCTGGGCAGTCTGCTCGAGAAAAAAAATATCATACATAAAAAAATAAAAAATGCTTAAAATCTATTTTGTTAAAGGAGGGAAAAGAAAAAAAGAATAAATCACACAGGTCGTATGACATTAATTGTGTGAGTTTTGCTGACCTACTATATTAGGTAGAAAAGGGCATTCCTTGGGTGATTTGGTATCCAGAGATGTCTTAACAATTAATTGAGATTGACGTACTAGTGATCATCATAGAGAGTGTGAACTGATTTAAAAGTGTCACCTGCTTAGGCCTAAGGCAATTCCCAAAACAAAAGCACCCATCCCTTCCAAACAGAACTCCCCACCTCCTGTTTTGAGTCTGAGACACTGGCCATTTCAAGGTTCATACCATGAGCAGAAAATATTTTATGTTCCTACTCATGCCAAAGATCATCCAAGCTACTCAGCATATTTTATTTTCCTTTAGCAGGTAGAAGAGGCAGGGCATGCATTCTTAGCCTATTGGTTTCATCTAACACACATTTAAACATTTCTCTGTTTGCCAAACTGTTTTCTTATTGCACTAGTTTCCATTCCTCCCTGGAATTACATGTGATCATGGGACAGAGTTCTGGATGATAAAATGTGGATAGAAGAGATGTGTGTCTCACCTCCTGGCCTGCCCCATAAAGACCTCCCGTGCATGCTCCTTCATGCTTTCCCCTCCTCCAGCAACCTTGGAAGCCATGTGCTGAAGGTGAAGGAGCCACAGAATACAGCAGCCAGAGTCCCTGAATCAAAGCTTGGAGGACTCTCTCCCCAGTCAGGAACATTCATTCCAGACATTAAGTGAGAGTGAAATCAGATATGGGCTAACGCCACTGGCATTTGGAGTTTGTCTATTATTGCAGCTGATGTTACCTTAATTAACATGTTTCATAATCAAAGATATTAACTATTTTTCCCATCATTGTGCAAGTTTGGTTGGTGAATTAGAACTTCTTTGTATATCAACCCTTGTCACAATCCATTCTATGGGCCTGCTCTAATCACTCATTCAAAATTATTTATTATCTATTATTATGATTCTTCATTGGGCACAAGTATCATATCTAAGGTTCTTTAAAATGAGACCCATGAGGAACAATTCTTACTTCAAATTTGGTTCTAACATGACTAGGTTCAGAGCTGTAATTATAAAGCAGAATGCATCTGTAGTCTTTGTAATGCCTATCCCCTTCCCAACTCTCTCCCCCACCCACCTCCACCCCTGCATTCCTGTGTGCCAAAGCAGAGACAGAGCGTCAAGCTGTATGGTTTTTGAAAAAAGAACAGAAAGTTTCCTAAGAGGTTTCCTTGCTCACCATGAATTCAGATCCATGATTTCACAGGGACTTCAATTTGAGAAAGTATCATTTCCACTGTGCTGGTGACAACAGAAACACGGCTCGGGAAAATGGTTTGCCCTTGTAAAATGAGAGATTTAGATTTTTTGTGTGTGTTATCCCCTCTTCAGGGTCCTCAAATGACTCTCACTAAATGCCAGGATTACTTGTTAAGGCTTTTTAAAGTCTGGTTTGTTTCTCATTAGTGTGTCACAGCACTGAGACAGAGCTTAGGGGAGGAGCAAAGGGCTCAGGATTTTATGACATACCTGAATATGACATCGCAATTTCTACAATTAAATGGAATTTACCTGTGCACCTTATTACTCCAGATTCAACACCCAGACAGGCATGTTCCACCTCGGTCATGTTTCATCATGCATTTGCCTCTTAGCTAGATGTTTCAGTCTTTCCAGAAAGTTTAACCATTTTTCATGAACCTTCTTACACAGCTGAGCAGTTCCCTCATGCACCATCAGATTTGTTTACTTGAAATGGAAAGTTGGGATTTGCAAATCTATTTTGATTTGATTTTTTTTGTAAGTAAAAAAATTAAGCTTAGATGAATATAACCCAGTATATTTTATTTTTTCCTGCTCCTCACATCCAACCTGTGGTCCCATTCCTCCAAGGAAAGATTCTTTTATTGTCCCATTGTCCCACCCATATTACTCCCTTCTTCGCTGTTCATAAAAACACTGCAGGGAAATTAAAACAAGAAATGCTGTTTTCCAAAGAAACTGAAGCATATCTGAGCTTAAGCAAATAATATTGTTTTAAATGACACTGGAAACTCAGAACTGAGTACAGTGTTTTGCAGGCACTGTGTAAATTGTTAATTCAGATGATGGAGATGATAGAGACACATACTGACCTATGAGGGAAAAAAAGAAAAGAAAGAAAACCTTTGGTTTATAGACTGCAGTCCCAGCTTAGGGACCAATGTGCACTCTGAATATGGATTTCAGGAAACTTCAAATCACCCTCCATCTGCAGGATTTAAGCCCCCAAGGCCAGGACCATCTATTTTTCACATTTGATTTGGGCTGGGACCTGGGGCTGAAAGCAGATATCATTCCCCCTTCTCTTCACTACCCTCCCCTGTGCCTCAGTAACTCTGTTATTTCTCCTATTAATATCTCATCAACATGGGGCAGGTGCTTCCTGTACGGAGGTTCTTCATTAACAAGTTGTCAGTGGGACAAAGAGTCAGATCTCCACTGCTGAAGGAAATTGGCACAAAACCTGGCAGGAGAAGGCCGGAGAACATCTTGTACAATGATTACACTTTCTATTGGGTCTGTGTTTTGTTATCAAACTTAAATTTGGACTCACCTATCTGACTTCTGAAAACTTTCCTAGAACTTCCTCCTTAAGCAAACATTTGTTCGGAAATTAAATCTATTTTGATGCTCAATGTAATATCTGAATCAGCAGTTTTTAAATACTCAATATATCTTTAAATGCCAACAGACAACAAGTATAGCAGGTGTTTAATTGTGGTTTAAAGATCCACATTGTTCACATTTTACAATCACAATTAAAATTAAGCAATAACGCCAAAGGAGTTCCGGTATATAGCAATAATACTTACCCGTATAGTGAAATTGATAAGGATCCACATATAATGATGCCCATTGTAGTAACCCTGTGGTGACTGATTGCTATTCTGCTGTTAGCAAACAACCAAGAAATACTTTATTTTTTCAGAATTATCAATTTGTTTCTAGGGTATGTGAACAATGGAAACCTTAAGGGAGAATGCAATAGTTAGTGAGGTATTAAAACAGTTATATAACTAATAAAAACACTAAATCAACTTAGATATGCAGCAGTGTGTCATTTCCATTTTAATAAAAAAGTACATTATTCTCTTCCCGAAATTACAAAATTTTATTTTTTTTTTTACTCCGTGCCAACATATTTGGAAAGTGAAAAAGTCATAAATCTATGGTTTCTGGAATTGTCATTTATGTGATTCTCTAGTCCTTAAAAAAGATAGAATAAAAACAGGCATTTTCATAAAACGATCGATTTGAAAAATTATTTGCATTCGCTGCTTGCAATGTTTTTTTCTTTGGGAGGTTGGGAGGGGGAGCACAGGGACTTATAAATAAAACACATTTGATTTTCATAGCATCCCTGTATGCTGAGCTTAAGCTCTGTGGATGTGCTTGCTCAAAAAGGCAGTGTGCAGAGACGTTTTATTGAGGGAAGCTTTCACATCCTTTGCTGTGCAGCCTGCATGGTAACAAAGGCCCAGGCAGAGGGTCAGACTCCTGTTCAATTAAATCTAGGCACTGGCCAGATGGGAGACAGTTGGGAAACCAAGCCAGAAGGCTGCAGCAGGCTCTCATATTTGTAGGCCTGAGATGCGTTGGAATTCATGGTTCCAAATCTGAGCAGAGCTGGCCACAACTTACATCAAGAAATTCAGATGCATGCATTTTTCTTCTCTGAAAACTGAGGCAGGCTTATCAACAGGGGTCATGGGCTGGTTTCCAAGTACCCTTGACAATTCTCATGTGTTTATTGCTTGGGTTGCTAGTGAATGCCCCTCCAAGGGGGAGAGCCAACAGCAGCTCTTGTAAAACCTAGATGTAGAATTTTAGGAGTGCAAAATCATCTGAGAAGACCTGAAAAAAAGCAAGAGGGAAAAGGTCGCAACTAGAAAGAAAATTTGAATTCACCCAGGGCACTGAGTTGCATTTTTCCACCAAAGTACTTGGAGCAGTTGTCTCTGCCCTGCCTGCACATTAGTATCCCCTGGGGAGCTTCTAAATTTCTACTCCAGACCAGGTGACACCAAATCCCTGGGGACAGGGCCTAGATGACTCTGACAAATGATTGCACATCACCAAGGAAGTTGAGGACAGATCCCTTTAACTTAAAAATGTATGCATATTTTATAATTTGATTCAACAAAGCATTTTTGTTTTATTAACTAATTATATAGGCTTCCTTTCCCCCAATATTCAAGTAAAGTCAATGAACCAGGAAGATGTG
Source organism: Rhinolophus hipposideros (assembly GCF_964194185.1). Classification (NCBI taxonomy): domain Eukaryota; kingdom Metazoa; phylum Chordata; class Mammalia; order Chiroptera; family Rhinolophidae; genus Rhinolophus; species Rhinolophus hipposideros. Next base: position 39,127,710 of record NC_138060.1, on the reverse strand, counting down.
CCATATTCCCCCTGTGATTTGCCCTACACCTGAGAGTGTTATGAATGCCAGAAAAGCAAGGATCTAACTCATTGCATAAATGAAGAAACTGAGGCTCAGCGTGGTAAAGTCCTCTGGGATTTCTGACAATACTCTACCATCTGCTCCTTTGTACCATATGTAAAGGGCAACTTAGTGATGAAATACTCTGGATTCCATTCAAGAGAACATAAGGAAATATGAAATGGCTGGAAAGTCTGATAAGAGAACACCATAACAATGGCAGTTACAATTTACTGAGTCCCGGCTAAATATCAGAAATTTGCATATTCATGCATTCATTCAACAAATTTTATGGAATATTATTATAGGAAAAGCACTGCTCTAGCCACCTGGGAATACAAAAGATATTAACATGAGACATAACCCCTGATTTCTTGGAACTTCAGCTACTGGGGGAGACCAACATTAACCAAAAATCATAATAATACGGAAATAACTAGACCTATGATGAATGCTCTGGAAGGGAATATGGTTCCCTGAGAACAACAATGATAGATGACCTATACAGGAGATTCAGGAAAGGAAGAGATGCCTGGGCTAACAGCATGAAGGATGAGTAGGAGTTCACCAAATGATGGTAGGTGACAGTGTGAGGAAACAGCATCCCTCAAAGAGAGAACGGCACGTGTAAAGGGCCTGGGGTGAGACAAGACAGCACTTTGGAAGACCTGACAGAGGGTTAGAGTGGCTGGAATAGAGAGAGCACATGGAACAGAAGCAGACTGGAGAGGCAGACAAAGACCAGGCACTTAGTAGATCTAATCTTTATAACCATATCATGTGGAGAAAATTTTGGTTCCTATTTTATAGATCAGAAAACCAAGGCCCAGATTAAATAATATAATCCAAATTCACCTCACTAGTAAGTGGCTCAGTGGAAATCAAGCACGTCTTCTTCCCTAGATTATCCCTTTTAATGCCCTGCCACTCATAAATGCTCAGAGTGGACAAACAATCTTTAGAGATTGTCTGTTACACCTCCATGTGGGTTACATGTCCCATCTGCATGGCCTCAGTAAGTACCAAGCTCAGGGGCTTAGATTGCAAAGCCTGCCAGTGCTGAATAAACTGCAAGGGAAGCTCGTTCAAACAAGACCTGATATGGCCTCTGAATGACCCAGAGTCAAAGAGCAGTAACACAAGGAGAGAGGAGTTATAGAACAGCAAAGGCAGCCAGAGCAACCCTCAAATATACACGCAATTTTCATATTCTTACAAACAACTGTATCATCATGATACTTTTAGCTGCATCTAATAAAAAACTCAACTTTAAATGGTTTAAGCAATGAGAATATTTTGTTATTTTACATAACACAAGTTCAAAAGGAGAATGACTCCAGGGTTGGTTCATCACAGTAATTCATTGATGGTGTTACCGATCAGTTCAATGTGGTATAAATAAAGCAATAAACAATGGGTAGGAAGAAAACAGTCTAACTTGGCATCCTGGATCTCTTCATGCTGGGAGGAAGAGAGCATGACCAAATCCTAGGCAGGCCTCAACTGTGTCAGTGGTGAAGATAGCAATCAAACCTTCAGTTGTTTCCCATGGACCCTAGTGCCCAAGTTAACCTGCCCATACAAGAGGGTCAGCAATATATTCACGCCAGCCAACCCTACCCAAGGATGAAGTTTAGATTATCCTGAGAGTCCATTAAAAATCAGTGAGATGAAAATCATGGTGCAATCATTTGGCACATCTCTCCCTCTGTTTCCCTCTCAGGGGACCAGGGTGAGCTATAAACATTAATTAGGAAAGACCTGAGACCCTCCTGAGATGATAGCAGGGTTGGAATCACATCTGTCCATTGCAATTAGCTCAGAGGACAAACAGGCATGCTACCTAGCACCTTTCCTGGGACTCAGTGACAAATGACATTGAGACTAAACAACGAGTGGTTGACCCACAAACCACTTGCAGACGTAAAAAAAAAAAAAGTCATAGGCATCAGAGCTGCGAACAGGACCACCAGCAAACCTGCAGTCTGGGCTGTTTGGTAATGTTGCCTCCCCCATCCTCTATAGACATCTTCCTGTTCAAACTCCCTTGATAATTCCTACAGGGTAACTCTGAAGTTCTGGTAAACATTTATATAAAAGCTACTCATCTGTAATATAGTATGAAGTAGAATTAAAAGCAAAGGTTTAGGAGTTAGATGTTGGGTACAATATCAGCTCTACTATTTACTAGTGTGTGAACTACTTCACCTCTTCGAGCCTCAATGTCTTCATTTGTAATATGGAAATTGTTTGGGCGGCGGTGTGAAAATTGAATGAGAAAATAATAATACAGTGCTATAGAGAGTGTCTGACACATAGTAAGTACTCCGTAACTGCAAGACTTTATTAAAGAAGAGGAGTCATGCCAAAGACAACACCCGAAGGAGATCAGACAGCCAGAGGACATGGGGTAAGAAATGAACTCTCAGAAAACAAGGATCCTAAGATCAGCAGATTTCAGAGATGAAAGAGCACTCAGAGACAATGTAGAACTACTTTCTCATACTACAGTCTAGAAATAGTGGACTCTTCCAGTTCCCCAGAAATTGAGACAGATGGATGCCCCTAGGAAACTTCTAGAGATCCAGTCCATGGTTTCAATATTGCAAACAAGCTCTTGAATCTCATGATATGATGTTACTCACCACCGTTACTCTGTAAAGCTTCAATCATGCACTCAACACATATTTTTTGGGTCCCTACTATGGGCCAGTAGCTGTAGAGATGATTTTAAGGCCCCATGCTCAGCATTTTACATACATAATTGCTTATCCTGACAATGACCATAAAGACTACCTACTACTGATCCCATTTAAAAAGTCGGATATATCTCAAAACCATAGCTGGTGAGTTTTAGAGTTCAGATTTGAATTCTAGTCATGTGTCACCACAAAAAATGTCACCACCAACAAACCATCCACAAATATCAGTAAATTAAACCTATATTTATTTATTGTTAGTTATCCGTAGGTCAGCTGAGGGCCATATGACCCAGGCTGGGCTTGATTCAGGGTGACTCTGCTCCAATTGCCTCTTTATCTCTCTGAGAGCATCAGGCTATCTCCAGCATGTTGTTCTTAAAAACTTCCAAGGCATACAGCAAAAGGGTGAAGAATTGGGGCCATTTAGGTAATCCGTCACAGTCTGACTTCAAAGCCTACACATGTTCCTCCATCCAACCAGCCTCCCAAAGTAAACAAATAAATACAATGCCTGTAAAGCTTTAATAGAAATACATCTAAGATGCTGGGAAAGTTTGGTGGAAGTGGCACCTCACTCAGGCCAAAGAGTCACAGAAGAGGTACAGCAAGAAATAAGACTGCTGAAAAGAATGTAATTATGATAAAATGTCTCCTGATTGAAGACAAGGAGAGGGATAGGCATGAAAAGGCCAAGCTCTGGCCTCAGCAAGTTCATCACGATGGAAGGAAGCCTAGGGAGTAGAAGAGGCTTTTAATGACTCAGGATAAACCAGGAGACAAGTAAACTGGAAATGAAACTTCTTGTGGTTTGCCTAAGCTGGGCATAAACTCACTGGAGAGATGGACGTTATGATCAGTTAAACAATTTCATCAAACTTCACACTGTAACCCTTGGGTGAAACCAGAAATAATCATTCAATTGGAGGTATTTAACAGCAAGAGGTAAGCAAACCACAACTCTGACAGAAGAGTGGCATCCAGTGGCCAGGGGTTAATTTGCAATGAGCTGTAGATGTAGGCACGCAGATGTGGCAGTTGCTGGCTAACCACATCACAAGAAGTGGCCTGGGGCCTATATAGGAGAAAACTCAACCAACAACAAATACAGATACCATCACCCTCCTCCTGGAGGAACACAGGAACCTCTGAGTTTCCTTCTCTACTGGTGTTCCCATCCATTCAGTTCTACCAAGCAAACTGTATCTTATATGCTAAAATGTATATTTAATTACCTCATAATTTGCACCTTTACTCATGGACCCATTAAATCACTTAGGTTGCTAATGTAAGTTTTATCTCTGATTTTTAAAAATAGTTTTGTTTGGTTTTCCTTTCATTGCTGAAAACAAAACATACCACACATATATCAAACCCATAAAAAAAGGACTGTTATGCAAGTGACCCACCCTCTCATTCTCCATCATCAGATTTGACTCTGGCAGTTGACATGGCTGTTAGAGACTGACTTTTCTTTGTAGCTAGAGACCTTATCCTGGGTCACAAATCAAATTTTAACTAATTTAAAAGAATCTAAATTACACAAAGTATATTCTCTGACCATAATAGAATTAAACTATAAATTGATAACAAAAGAATAATAAGAAAATTTCCAAATACATAGAAATTAGACAACACATTTCTAATCTATGGGTAAGAGAGAAAAAAAATTTCCCAAGGGAAATTTAAAAATATTTTGAACTAAATGAAATTCTTAGAGAGAAATTAATAGCATTAAATGCTTACATTAAAAAAAATTCTTTAAACTTCCACCTCAAGAGGCTAGAAAGGGAAGTGTACAATAAGCCCCATTTAAGCAGAAAAGAAAAATAATAAAGATAAGAGAAGAAATCAACAAAATTGAAAACAGAAAATCAATGAAACAAAAAGGCTTTTTGAAAGACAAATAAAATTTATAAACCTCTTAACAATACTGAAGAAGGAAAAAAGAGAGAAAGAACTAGATATCAGTATCAAAAATGAAATAGATTATCTTACTATAGACTCCCAAAATATTAAAAGGATTATAAGGAACTACTATAAATATAAATGTGAAAACTTGGATGAAATGAATATATTCCTTGAAAACCACAATCTATCAAAACTCACCCAAAATAAAATAACCTGAAGAATCCTAAAAATATTAAAGAAATTGAATTTGTAGTTTAAAACTTCTGGAAAGAAATTTCCAGCCCCAGATGGTTTCACTGGCAAATTTTACCAAACATTTAAAGAAAAAATGACACAAATTCTACACATTATCTTCCCAAAAATAGTAATGGAAGGAACATGCCCCAACTAATTTTATAAGTCCAACATTGCCCTATACCAAATCCAAACAAAGAAATTACAAGAAAATGAAACTACAGATCAGTAACCCTCAAATAGACACAAAAACCATCAATAAAATATTAACAAATCAAATCCAACAATATATCAAAAGAATAATACAACACAACCATTGGGGTTGACCTGGGAAAGCAAGACTAGTTTAATATTTAAAAAACAATATAACTTACTATATTAACAGCCTAACGAAGAAAAATCATGAGGTCATATCAATAGCTGCAGAAAACATATTTGACAAACTATACCACCCATTCATCATTTCGTAAAATCTCTCAGCAAATCGAGAATAGAAGGGAAGTTCCTCAAAATTATGAAGGACATTTACAAAAAAAAAAAAAAAAATTTGCAGCTAACATTATACATAATACTGAAAGACTGAATATCTTCTCACAATCAGAAATAAGACAAGGATGTCAACTCTCAGCACTCCTACTTGATATTGTCCAAGAAGTCCTAGCCACTGAAATAAGGCAAGAAAAAGAAAGAAAAAAACATACAGATTGGACATCCAGCTAGCTAGAGCTATCCAAAATATGAATGTGGGGTAAGGTGACGGGGTGTGAGCAGATGTTATTGATGTTTTTTGCCGAGTTAAAACTGTCCCATTCAGTGAGAACATGACTGTCTGGAAAATTCCAAGGATTTTCTTTCAGTTTTATGGTCTAAAATCTCAGTGAGGTTAGTGGATCTCGCTGCCAAAAACAGCTAATGTAATCTTGGGATTGCGTTCTGAGCTCTGCAGAATAAGGATATATTAAGTCCATAAAACTATGTTTGGTTTTGAATGCCTTATCTTAACAGTTACATTGGGAAAATTAGTGACTTCCTAAACGAATACGGCCAAAAGGATGAAGATTTGGTAAAAACCATACTATGATTGCATCAAGGAGGGCTGCTTACAGTGGAAACATAATGGCTTAACAGTTGCAAGACAGCTGTCCACAAATATCTCTCATGTGGAATGGGAGTAAACATTCTCCAGATAAAGCTATGACCTCACGGTAGAAAGAATATACTTATTTAAACTTAATATTAGAAATAACATTTAAAGTTCCTCTCAACTGGAACTAGCTACCTTGTAGAATAAACAGGAATTAGAATTTGATCCCATACTTATAGATGAGGAATATTAAGGCTATAATTAAAGTAACTTGATCAACAGATGAATACTAGACTCATCAAGGTGGTCACTTCATAGGGCATATAAACGTCTAATTGCTATATTGTACCCTTGAAACTAATATAGTATTTTATGTCAACTGCGAGGAAAAATAAATTTATGAGAGAGAGAGAGAGCGAGAGACAGAGAGAGAGAGGATAGAGTACTTGACCAAGTTCTCAAAGCTAGCCAATACAGAATCATGATTTAAATCTTGGCCTTTTGACTCTATCCAGGGATTGTAATGATCCTTCAGCAAGTTAGAGAGAGGACAGGACTGGAGTCCACAGTCTTTGGCTCTGCTATTTGGTCAAGTGGCCCAGGCCTCTTGAGTGAAGCTGAAGCCACTATGCAACTGTTTTGAAGGAACTTTCTAACTATGCTGGAATTAGTCCACAGTGCTGTTTTAAATACAGAAAGGTGCAGAATCTAACCATCCAGCTAACTAGAGCTATCCACAAAATAAATGTGGGGTAGGGTGATGGGGTGGGAGCAGATGCTATTGATGTTTTTTGCCGAGTGTTTGAAAACCCACTGTGAATATTGATGCCAAGAGCTTGTTGCTGGCTCTTAGAAACAAACAGAAGATGGAACAGCCATTTTTTTCCCTCAATACAGGATACTGTTAGCCAAATGCAGAATTTCAATTTGATTAAGTAACACAAGTCCATCATACATTTGCTCCTATTGTTAAAATGTGATTGTCACACTCCTGAAAGGGTTACACTAACCACCACGTACAGAGGCCCAGGTGGCCAGGCCATATGTGTGATGATGCCCTGTCCTGACAGCCAGATCAGCCAATGAATGGATTATTAAATGATTATTCAATCCCTTCCAACAGAACCTCATTAGCTGCGACCATTGTCACCCTCTATCTTGCCAGTGAGTTGGGTTTTCAGTTCAGTGGAAGCTTAGAATTTTCCTACTCATGCAGGCAGATTAAAGCTCTCAACTAACTCAGGTGTAACTTATTTAATTCACCACCCAACTAATTACTGCAGATGCAGATAAACTAGGCTAAAGGGAAAGCATCCATCTCCTAACACAAAACAAAGACCAAGTAAGCCTGTTTCTGAATACCAGCAAAGGATGTGTCAGATGGCAGACATCTTAAAAGAGCAAACAAATGTTCCAATGACTTCGAAAATCAATGAATTCTAAGAGGAAAAAAAATAAATAGCATGGTCTTTGTGCATGTGGGGTCTACCTGGTTCAACCTTGAATGCCAACAGAAATAGAATCAACTGTTTCAATCAAGTGAAATAAGAATTCAGCAGGTTCTCACACAATTCCAGTTTAAACCACATATTTCCCCCGTCCCTGCCCCAAATGGGCTTGATTAGCTGTGAAAAAAATATGGAGACTAAAATCAAGAACATTTTTTTTTTTTTTAATGTGAGCTCTCTGTCCTTCAGAGAGGTTAACTTTGAAATACGAAGCTAATTTAAGGTCTTTTGCTCTAAAGAACGTTAATTGCATCTATCTTATTGTGATTAAAAAAAGTTGTTTCAAAAGGAGATAATTTTAAAGACTGAATTTTGTTTTGATGAGTCATTTTCTCAAAAGGCATATATAGGAAATAAGTTGTTTCAGCATATACTTTGAAAACAATATAGACATCCTGTGAAAAAAATCCATTTTTTTCATTTACAAAGATTATGGACTGAATAAAAGTTTCAATCGTGGCAGAGAATGGTATTCTTACTTATGCAAGGAAATCTCCATATAATATTTTTTCTGTTTTATAAGTGATTACTACATGGGAACATTAGATTCATTATGTTCCTACTAACTATCTCATCTCTCTGAGATGTTTTGGGAGATATTTCATGGCCCTGTTTTGCAAGAACTACAACCCATTCTAAAGAGTATGGCCAAGGAGAACAAGCCTGAACATTAGGAAAAGTTCAAGTACTAACTCCATCAGTCACTGTGTGTGTCACCTTAGTGAATTCCTAACTCCCTGGGCCTCAGTTTCTACATATGTAGAGTATCATAGTCCTTTCATAACATGTGGCAGAACTGAACAGAAATAAGCCTTTAAACCAAATTTCCATTAAAATTACCAGGTTGGAGAACTTACCACCAGAATTTGACTCATAATCAGATTGTAGAAATCCATTCAGTCTGGATTTCTATGCACTACATGACAAAGTACAAGAGTTGTACTTAACGCATGCAATGAACAAGATACGAGCCTCCATTCATATTCTCTCTCTCTCTCTCTCTCTCTCTCTCTCTCTCTCTCTCTCTCTCTCTCTCTCCTATGTGCTATGTGACTATTTTCTTGGGCAGGTAAAATCAGCAGACTCCCCAGTCATGAGGAGTGGGAGAAGTGCTTTTAAACTCTCTATGGTATAAATTTACTTCCATCTTGAAGAAAGAAACTATCAACAGCCCATTGTTCTGAAACTCGGGAGCCATGACCTTTCTAGAGAACAGCATTAAAAATTTCCACAGCAACCATAACTTCAGATATTTCCCAATACTTATTCTCCAGAGTCAAATCCCAAACAGTTTATTGAGAAAAAAAAAACAAGTAAGAGGAGCTCAATGACTAAATGTTTGGGAAACATTACATATTTTACTCCCTCTCTTGGAAATTCTTAATTCCTCTTAAAGGAGCTAATATTTGCAAGAAATAAATCTGGTTAACTTTGTTAAACCTGGTATTTCCCAAACATATTTGACTTTTTCCTCATTGTAGCTATTTAGAAATCCGACTTCGTATGCCGCTAAATATATTTAAGAAATTCTGATTCAATCATATGGTGCCATGTATCATGGTGACTTCCCTAGGAACTTTTTTTTTTTTTTTAAGACAAGGGAAAATCTCAAAATCCTAGAAATAAACAACATACTTCTAAGTAACACCTGGGTTGTGGCAAACTCTTCCAGTCATGGCAAACTCTTCCAATCCTTTGGCCCAGAGTGGTTTGTTTTTGATGCAAGTTTCCTTCTTACATTGTTTCTTGTTACTTTAACTATTATTCATCTGCTTTCTTTCCTTTAGCTCTTCTCCAGTCGGTTGTATTATATCTTTTTCCTCTGTGTTCCTAGAGAATATTGTGTGTTTATCCTTTAAATAAATAATTCTGAGTAGGGGAGGAAAATTTGCAATCAATAATGTAATTTTCTGTATCCAATGAAAAGGTATATTACTACCTGCATTTTAGTCAGTTCCCTTTGTATCCCACCCTGCAACTTCTTCGTGTGCAGTAAGAACTACATGGGATAATGCAGATAATGTCCCTAGCATGCCACCTAGGACATAGCAAACATGCAATAAATGGCAGCTATTGTTGTAGCTATTATTCCAATGTATACAAATAGTATCCACAAAGGAACTAAAGTAATGTTTTTGCAGTAAAAAAGAGAGTATACGAAACTAAATGTAAAAAGTCATAAGTGAATTCGCCCAGTAGACAAAGAAATGATAGTCATTATGTTTCTTTACATTACTTAGATAGTAAAAACAATATGTAGGAAAAAGTCGTATGAGGCAGGAGTAAGACTCATCACCTATCAACATTTCTGGAGCGTCTACTGTTCTACTCAATGCCACCATTCTTTGTTCTCCTGTGATTTACTGATAGTAGTAGTAGATTATTTTGGCTCTAGTTTGCTGTGCATATCAGGAATAAATAATCAGAGAACTCTAGCTTTCAAAATACAGTTACTCTAAGGAAAGAGGGGATTATACCATAAAGAAACTGTTTTTCACAGCCACATAACCCCAGCAATAGAACAGTAATGGCTGCTAAACACTACCCTATTCCTACAAGTGAACAGATTATTGAAAATTTCAAAGTGGCAGCTTTGATTTGAAGATTCACCTCATTGACTATCTAATTCATTCCTAATGACATAATCATTGGTGAACAGTAAATGCAATTCAGAGGGTCAGAACTCTCCTATTAGTCATTAGCTTTTATATCCGGAGTGCTGTCTTACTATGGAGCCTTGTATTTTGCTATGAAAAAGAAGAAAGTATCCCCATTTCCAAGGTGATGATTACTAAACTGCTGCCACAAACTGCACATGATTATTATAGCACAAACTGAGAGCTATTTGAGACACACAAAATACATTTAAATCTATTCCACCAAAAAAACACAAATTTTTCACAAATAAAACTCAGCTAGAAATAAATTAATTACCTTATTATGTTCCACCAGGAAAACAAGTGTTAGATACCTGCTGCATTGTTTGTAGTAAGCAATCAATATTTTACTGTCTAACCATATTTAACTTTACGTGTGTATCTAAATCCCTTTCTACAAGGAATTCTAATACAATACTCTAAGCATAACTCAAGGCCATATTCAGGTGAATAAAGATTCCCTGAAATACACCACAAGAAGGAAGTCATATTTCATCTGCATCTGTTTCTCTTATTCATTACCTAATCCTTCAAACCCCAGTTCTCTCCACAGTTCTTTATTAAGTTAAACAAATATGTTCAACTGGACTTTTCTTGGTGAGGCATAAATCTGTATACTTATTCTATCATAGACCATTAATGAAGACCAAACATTTGTATATAGTGAGTACTTATAACAAAACAAGTTTCTAAAATATTATGTGATTTAGAAAATTTCCTTGCTTGTATCAAGCTTCTTTGAATGGTCTCCTTATGGAATCACCTGCCTGTCGTGCAAATATTGATCTGTTTCCTGGATTCTGAAGATGGATGGGACAGGAATGCAATGTCTGGGTTTGCAATAGTTAAACTGAAAGCCTTTTTTTTTTTTTTCCAGTTTATTTTACCTTTTAATCTGACAATTCCAAAATTTAACTTGAAGATAAGCGTGGAAGCTGTCTGAAAAATTGTTGAGTGTTAAATATCAAAGCTTTTTAACCATGGAAAATGTTCTCATACCTGGGTTTTTTTTATTATTATTTGAAATTTGTTATCAATGCCTCTGTATTTCAAAATGCGAAAGAGGGGCTAATGCTAGAAAAAGGACAGTGGTGAAATAGAAAAAATGCATAATAATAATCTTGGTTTTATTTCTCATGTAAATTAGTGTGATGAGTCCTAAGAGAGGAAGCCTGTCTTTTGTGTCAACTTGAAGCTACTGGACTTGATTTATTTTACTTTACAGTTTATAAAATTAAAGAGTAATGCTCATTTGATTTTACACTTAATGTTTAAATTTAATAAATGTTATCATCGCCATGTCTATATGGTGCTACTTTCCTTTCTCAAAATTTCTAAGTTGAGTATTCTCTTACAGCATATTTTCAGTAAACTCTAAAAATCTATACTAATATTGGGTATTTCCAAGGGTTGCCAACAAAGTCTCAGAGGAAATCCATGGGTCAATAGCCTTTACCTTATCGATCCCAATTGTGCACACAACCCTGCCCTACCTCATCTGGAGAGACACCAAAGAAGTAAAAGGCAGGGCTTCCATCTAATAAAGTTGATTGGAATTAGTACCCAATATGAATGTATTCATTAGTCCAGTCACATTAATAAAAAACAAGTTATTTTATAGGTACATAGTATAGCTCTGAGTAATGCTATAATATAATATTAATGATAATGTTTTGTAACCCTCAGAGGCAAAGACTGGCCCATTTATCAATGGAAAGCCCTTTTGCAGAATTTTCCAAGGGTACTAAATTCTCAATCTAGTTCTTTCCTCTTCCAAAAATAATCTAATAAAGATATTTTTATTAAAGGGAGAAATGTGGAAGTTTTTCCAGAGCTAGAAGTTACTGCTTCTCCTATCCCATGTTTAAAAAACATACAGTAAAGAATATGCCAAAAAAAGCCTTCAGGGATAATTCAACCTCAATTGTTATAACCTAGGCAACACTCACAAATATCAGATTTCATAATGTTATAATAACTGTAAAATATTATGTGAAACTGAGTTCCTCTGGCATCTCGACTATCTACAGTTCTTAGGAAGGAAGTGATTCATCAGCACTGCTATCTCATGGCTTTGGAACATTGGAAATGATTTTTCAGTCTCCTATCCTTTATTTACAGTAAATACTTATTTGTTTGCAATCACTTCAGCAATGAAGATTATGGATAAGGGAGAATACATACTTTAAATTTCAGTGTCTCATCATTCTTTGCCAAAAAAATCCTCTAACAACTGATTACATTCTATGGACATCTCATAAAAACCATACCTCCCACCAAACTCTTTTCTCTATTAGGCTCCCTTGTTTATTTGTAATGGCAGCTCTCCGCAGTTCCTCATTTTAAATAAATCCAATAGACTTTGACCTTTTTTGGTTTAATAGAAGATATTACATCACTGTCAAAATTGTGTCAATAAGATATAACTTCAGTGTTTCATGCAGATTCCCACAGATCTCTCAGGATCTTATTTTATTTTATTATTTATTTTATTTTTTTGAGAACTGCCTTCAAACTATTGGGACACACTTTTGTGCATTATAATGACTGAGAGGTCCAGGGGTATGAAAGCCCTGCTCCCTTTCCAGGTTGTGGAAAAGCTGCATTTGTAAATAAGGATTGATTGTGATTAAAAGAAACTATCACAGATAAGCGATTTGGGCAATTAAAAATACAATTATCATAACAAATTTGATAGTAAGGGTGAGGGGGAAAAAAAGAGAGTAAGTCTTCCAAAATACTGAGAATTACAAAGAAATGGAAAATAGACAGGGAATCAATTGAGGAGACTCATGAACAAAATGCAGGAAGAAACAAAGAAAATGAAGGGAAGAAAATAATTGGAGACAAATTTCCTAAACTGAGAAAAGACAGAAGCCATGAGATTAATGGCAACCAAAAGGCACCAAACGTGATGACCTAAAGAAGACTCATCTTTAGTGATTATTTAATGAGATTTCAGATCATTGAAGATAATGTGAAGATCTAAAAATAACCACCAAAACCAGACAGGTCACCTACAGAGGAAGGAGATTCATAGAGGTACCAGACTTCTCATCAGCAACATTAGCTGCTTGAAGATGATAGAGTAATCCTTTAAAGTCATAAGCACAAATTATTTTGAACCTAGAATTCTATTTCATGGCAAAAGAGTGCACTTTTAGGCAAAAAGTTTATATCCACTAATCTTTTGTAAAAAGTAACTTAAGGCTGTACTCAGAAACACAAGAAAAAAGACCTGGAATCGAAGAAATATTACTTTTAAAACAGTTCAGTGAATATACATCCCAAGAGGAGAGATGTGCAAAAGAACTAGAAAATAGTTGTTCTACAACAGAGTGGGAGGTCAGAGGGATCCAAGAAAAACATCTCTAAGAAGAAAGTGTATTCCATTCCATTCTTTTTTAAATAAAAAAGCAAGTTGAGCTTAGCAATTTGAGTAAAACATATGTTTGTTTTGTCATGGTGGGAGGGCAAAAGAATATCAATTAGAAACTCCAAGAAAAATTAATTGTATAAGACAAAATATGATTCAAATATGAAAGAAATTAAAATATGGCATGGTTTTGAGCAATTATACAGGGCAAGAATATTAAAGTGGAAGGAAAATATGTGTAGTAGACCTTTTAGTATTCCATCTGGACCTTTCTTTAGGGCTGACTCACCTATCCCCCAGCTGCTAGAATTTTCAGATGTAGTCAGCTCACATCTCTGTTCTTCACTGGGACTTGCTCTCAGCCTCAGGGAACTGTCCTGCCCAAGGTTATGTTCCCTGTGGGATTTTCTGAGGCCTTAGTTGCAACCACATTGCACATCAGCTTCTGCCTCTTCCAATCCTGCCTTCCTCACTTCCTCACAACCTCAGCTTCCTCAATTCTTTAGTCTTTCCCTCCTCACTTTTTTGTGAGTGAAACTCCCAAGACCACTCCCCATCCAACTTCCCATCTCAGCATCTGTTTCCAGGGAACCCAATTTGAGACACATTTGTAAAGTCACAAAGGTAAGCAGGAGCATAAAGCATGCAGAAAACTGCACACGGTTCTCTCTCTCTCTGACTGGGGCATAGGATTCATGTGGAGAAAAGGAGAGATTGAGGAAAAGAAATTAACAGACACATGTGGAAGCCAGAGAGTAGAGACCTGACTGCCACACTATGGAATCTGTGTGGAAAGCCTGAGCTGTATGACCCTGATCATTTAACCTCTCTAAACCTCAATGTCTTGATTTGTAAAATGGATAAGAACCTCTGGGCTCTTGTGATAAAAATGAAATACTGTCTATGAAAATGCTTTGTAATAAGATTCAAATGTATATTATTAATAGGCTTCAGCCTATGATGTTTGAGCATGCCTTCAGGCCTGATAAAGTGGGCCAACAACAAGTCTATCTGCAACAAAAACTAAGAGAATTCTCTCCTATGGGGAAAGGGAATCTGATATATAAGCCAATCTAATAACTGTGGTTATTGGAGGAGGACGTGATTCTGAGTTAAGAGGTATCCTTGGGTCCACCCTACCCTCACTGCCCTCCATCCCCAACCCCAATGAACTTCTTTTAAGTTTGTGGTGATGGGGAATGGAAAGAAAGAGAGGGAAGGGACGAAGAATCAAAGAGGATAACCTATGGATGGAAACAGGAACAGCTGCCACGGTAGAGCTCTGTAAGACAGCACAAATATCCCTGCTGAAACATCATGTGACTCAAAATTACAAGAGAGATATTTTATTTACTTCTGCCAGGAACATGATGTGGCTCTGGCATCCTGAGGACTCCAGAAAGTGTGATGCACGGTTGCCACTTAAGGAATCCCAAACATCAGCAAGGAGCAGTTGTACTCAGCCAAAGAGGTGGAACCCAGGGAGAGCAGCTCAGTCATTGGCCCCCAGAAGCAGTGAAATGCCAAGGACTAGAGGCCTAGGCAAAAAAAAAAAAAAAATAGGGGTTATATGTGGTTCCCATCAGAAACCATGTGGGACCCCCAGCAATAACTGCTGGACCCTTTTCAAGAAGTAGAGGTCCTGCAATTACAGATGAGAGGAGAATCAGAGAAATATGTGATGTTTACTATTAATGCCATCCCATTTTAACCAGGATTTATGCATCTTGGGGAAGCATAAGAATAATGATAATATTATTTACCAGGTAATAGCAATCATTATAAAATAAAAGTCTTTAAATTTCTTATTTATCATTGCCTAGCTTAATCCTCTACAAATAAGTGTTAAATAAATGTTGACTGACTAAATGAATAAGTAAATACTTATTACATCAGGTTTCCCTGAAAATGAAACATAAAAGATAGTATGAAGGCCTAAAGAATGGCACATCAGGCTTATCATCAAAGGATGACTAGTGAATGACATCAAAGTCCAACGATTCTGGAATGTTCCAGAAACACTCAAATTTCCATAGGTATACCATCTGTAAATACATCTAAAAACTCCTCTGGAATTTATAATATTTTCCATCTGCAACACCTCCTTGGGGTGGTAAATGTCATATGTTACTACCCCCTGGGTAAGTAGCATATACATTTCCCTGTGCCTGTCTAAAACTCTAAAGAGTGCTATTTGTCATCAAGTGTGTCGTTCCACAGGGCATAACTGGCTACTCAGTGTTTGTTAATCAGAGTGTATCTTGAGCTGCCCCAGAACGTGGATCAGTTTCTCCCACTCAGCTGCGGTGAGTTACAGATGTGGAACTTCCTTTTTACTGACATTGCCAATGACAATGTGCTATGACCTGTGTTGTTAAGAATTTAAAATACAACAAGCAAAATCTTACACTCTAACCATATTCCCTCCAGAGTCAGAGTACACATCAAATTATTTCCCCTTTTTAATGAAAATCTTTGTCCCAAGTGGAACTTCTACCAACTAGATCTCATCTGTATCCTTCTCAGCTAGGCCTCAGGACTGTTTTAAGTTTGAGCCCACTCTGTTTAGAAACCTCAGGTTGAAAATAAATAATAAAAAGTTTGGAGGATTGGTTGCTTTTTTTTTTTTTTTTTTTTTTTTGGTGGTAGTGGGGACTTTCAAATAATTGTATGAACCAAAAATGTTTTTGTAATAACATTTTCTACATCTTTTCTTTTGTTTTTACTAACTGCAAAAGGCCTATTTATGCCCTCCCCTTTAATGGACGTTGGCAGGAATATCCTAACCAATTTCAGCAAATAAACATGGTTCAACCCATTTTTCTTATCCAATTTTTTTCTCTTGCAAAGTTTTCTTAAGTGTGGAACAATATGGTTGCCATCAACTGTAACATGATCTATTTATCTGGTCTCCTTTAAGCTGTTTATCATTTGCTTCATTATTTCACATGAAATTAATCTTCTAAAAACAGATTACACTGTAAGACGTATTGTGGCTAAAAGCTCCATCAAGACTTTTTCACAACTTGTTAATGGAACAGAAAGCAGCCAGGTATCGGTGTTCAGGTGCTGTAATAAATGCTTACTACTGCATTCACTGAAGTCATCACTATTGTTGTACAGACATCAAGGAAGCCACTTTGTTTCATAAATCATTGAAATATTTCAGGACCTTTCACATGAGCCAGAGATATTCTTAGAGCGTTTAGCATTAATAACAATGAAAACCAACATAACAACATCTTAAGCAATCTGAAATATTGTATGGGGAGTTCCAGCTTGCCTTTCATTGGAGGACTACTAAAAACAAGTAAATTTCCACTTACACGCACACACACACACACACACACACAGAGCCATACACACCACTTAGACAACTTATTACTTCTAGGACTACTTAAGACTTTTTCTAATCAAGATACTATAGCCAGACTTAATGCATAGTGGAAATTTTAATCTGTTTATACCCAGTAGATCTAAAATATATAAAATAGTTGAACATATTATTCATTATGGGTGATCTCAACTTGAAATATTTTACAATGGAGGATCTTGCTCAGTGAAAGCTTCTTATTAGCAAAATAGGTAAATCCTATCAAAAGACATGAACTTGGCATTAGTGAGATTCATTCCTATTCTCCCAGTTGGTCAAGGTTTTTGGTCACGCCAAAAATCTTGGAATCATCCTTGATTTCTCTTTCGTTCATACCCTACATCCAACCACCTGATCCAAGAGTCTCCACGCTGGTTTCTCAGCTTTCTCCTTTACCTCTCTATAATCCATTCTCCACCAGAAGCCAAATGATCCCTTAAAAATGTAAGTCATATCATGTCACTTCTTTGCCTCAAACTCTCCAATGTTTTCCATCTCACTGAGAGTCTAAGCCAAAGACCTACCATAGTTTAGAAAGCCCTTCATGGCCTAGCCATCCACTGCCTTTCTGACCTCATCTCCTACCACCCTTGCCCTCACTTATGCCAATGGCTTCCTTCCTGCTCCTTAAATACTCTATGCTCCCATCTTCTGCTCTTGCCTCAAGAAGGTCTTTGCACTTGATATACTCTCTGCCTAGAATAAATTTCTACAAAATACCCATGTGGCTAGTTTTCTCACTTGCATCAGAACTCTCCTCAAATACAACCTTACCAGAGAGATCTGGCCACCATACATGAAAGAGCTCTTGTACTGGATCTAATCTATGTGCCTTCTCAGGTTCATTCTGTTCCACCTGTCCCCAGGCATCATCCACGTGCCTTACTTCCCAGATGGAGTAGCCCAAGCAAACGTAACATCAGTGACCAAAGCCCAGGTTGTTACCATCATCTGCTCGTCTCTTACCTTTACTGGCTGACTCAGCTTTCTCTTCAGGGACAGAGCCAGTCCCCGGAAGCTCCTGAATCCAGGTCCAACCCAAATGGGCCTATGAACATTCCAGGCTCCCCAGGAGCTGCCCTGAAAGGCTAAATAACCAACCAAAAGTAGAATATTGTTAGGTGAAGTTTGGTCACCGAAAGACAACAGACGGAAAGAAATCAACATAAATTGCTCTCTTTTCCTGTCCCCAAGCACAAAGTTCCATATCATCTCTCTGGGAATGTCCTGAGTGACCCAGCAACCAAGTGTTTCTTCTGAGGCTGTGGTCAGCTCAAAAAGGCACCACCTTTTGTTTTCCTGATTTTTCTGCTTTACATTCCCTTTCCCCGCACTTTTGCTGCTCTGGAATGGCAATTCTCAAAAGTATTAGGGTATAAGCTTTGTCTCAGACTCTGTGTTATAGGGAATCTATTTAAGATATGCATTTGTGTGCATGGGCATGAAGTATACACACATGCACATACACACGCACACAAAAACAAACACACACACACACACACACACACACACACACAGCTTTACTCTAAACCCCGACCCTGCCTTTTTCCTCTTCATTGCTCATCATCACTTATCTTTAAGTCTATCTCCCCCTGTGAAATGTAAACACTATGACGTCCTTTTGTCTCTGCTCTATTCCCCATGTCTAGAGCAGTACCGAGCACATAGCAGGCATTATTAAATATGTGCTTAGATGATGAATAAATGAGAAGTTTGTTTGCAAGTGTGAAGTTAAGCACTATTTTATATTACAACAACACAAAACTAGAGAAGTTCAAGTTTCTGTACATGACCTGCCTTTTGATGTCAATGATCCCACACGGAATTTTTCCTGTTCTTCACACTCTCCTTAATTTCACCAAACCCCATTGGCCACCTCTCAACACAAAATGCAATTTCCAAAATTCCTTTCCCCTAATTAGGTTCACAACTGACATAATCATTTCCGTGACTGTACTCATTATTTTTTTCAACCCCCCTAAATTGAGCACATACATATGTAGAGTATACTTTATGTATTATACCCATTCTCACAGAACTGCATAATACCCTGAAATAGATTCAAGATGTCTTTAAGCCCTTCCTCCACCGCACACATCCTCATAGATATCTAGAAGGATATGCACTCTCCACATCCAACCTGCTCATGCTGATCCTGTCATTCGTAATAGTAACTACTGATTGCTAAGCATATGTGATGTGCCAGGCATTGTGGTTAATATTTATTTCTCACAACAACCTGAAAAGTATGAAAACATCTTAAAACTCATTCATACTAAAGTGTTTGGGACTTACTCTATTCCCCCCTGAGTTATGTGCCTGGATGAAGCTGACATAGTCAACAGAAATGAATCACGCTGTTTCAACGTCATGCATCGAGGAGGAAGAATAACTTCCTCATATTCGTCAATTTATAGTCCTGTCCAAAGCATTGATTCACAGCTTTGTAACTGTCCTGGCATTGCATCCTGAGAATATGCTTTGTCTCCTTATATAATTTAAAGCTCCTTGAGATCAGACATGTCTTTTATTTCTTAGGTTTTCCTGGACAACTGTATTTGTGTCTTAACTTGATTACAGCCTCCTGACTCTCTCTGCTCTGGCCTGTCTGTACTACCCCCTGATTTATTCTCCCAGAGCAGTGGTCTCCACAATGAGGGTGCACACATCCAGAATATGAGCAAGATGAATTTTTGGGTGTGCAGAAAAAATTAGGACTTTTATATACACTCCCTATCACCTAAAAAATAAGAAATTATATAAGCTTAATTATATTTGATATATAGATTCATGTTGTTGTCTTTCCTGGTCTATACGTAAGAATGTCAAGGGTACATAAGACACATGAGAGATCCAAACACAGATGATATGATCAGAACCCCTTCACCTCTCTTACACATTCAATGCATTACAGTTTAGATGAACACAGGTAAAAGTAGCTTACAAACTATATAACTGAGTTTTAACTAAACGTACTCTGGTGAAATGGCCACCTGGCTTAAAGATTCCTGCAAAGAAGCCATGAATGGAAGAGAATACCAATTTTGCAAGCTCAAGTGAACAAGAAAATGGCAGAGGTAATATGTCTACCCCTAACATAAACTCTTCATATAACACATTGTAAGATGAAATTGTGACAAGAAATTTGCTTTTCAAAGTTGGAAATTATTTAGAAGACTATTTAAAACATGAATTTACATTTATTCTCTTCAACAATGAACTTCATCCTATGTATATATTGTATCTTGACATGTTGGTTAATGATTATGACATGATATATAGAATTGTGCTTTGAAGTAATAGCTAATAATATAAACCAATTATAATTAACAAGACATTTTAAAAGTAAGCATCCAAAATATAGAGACAACCCTTTGTGATTTTTTTCAAAGATATTTAAACTAGAAAATACTCAATCCATTTACAAAACATCACTACATATGCAGTTTCTTTTTAACAGTGAAAAACAAAAAGCTGCATGCTATTATAGATATCCTAATTTTTTTCTATTTTGGTGAATGCTGAAATAATACATGCAAAATAATATGGTACAAACCAAAACAGACACCTATGTCAGTAAATACAAGACTTTTAAACCAGGTTAAACTCTTTCAAACAAAGAATTTCAGTGGAATTTCAATCTATGTTGATAAGATACATGAAAAACATTGCAAAAAATTTTTTTCAAACAAGAATTGGAACAAATCACACATGTTATGAAGTTTGATACATAATTTGAATAAGAAGATGAAAATCAACTAGCCAGATTTTAACAAAAGCCCCTCTACATATTTTTATTTTACCAAGTCTCAGCATATGGTTTTTGCTAGATTGTGTTTCAATAGTAAAAAAAAGAATTTCATTTTTGTTTAAACCATCAAAGGTAGCTTTTTTTTTCAAACCACCAAAATACACTGATAAGATATATTCTCAACAGTAAATAACTTCCTTAATGATAAAGCTGCATAAGTAATGGAACATTCCTTTGACCAAAATTTTAAAGGGATTTTGGCTAAGATTACTGAGACGGATTCCCTGTGACAATCATTCACGTGCTATATACAGGAAACCATTTGCATGTAAGGGGTTGGAGCCAGCAGTGCACAAAGTACTACAGAATGTCATCGATGTGGTAAGTTGTATTTGTTTTTTTAAATCTTTAAAACAGATTTGACTTTCTAGAACACATTGACATAGGGAGTAACCATGAACCTATTATGTACAACACTGGGATTTCCTTATGGCAAAGTACTCAAAAGAGCTAAAAACATGTATTTACAAAAAGACAAGTGTTCCAAACATGCTAACCTTTTCTGTGATGAAAAATGAGCTATCTATAGTATGCTACCTATCAAGTATTTTTAAAATACTAGTAATAGGGGCCGGCCCCGTGGCTCAGGCGGTTGGAGCTCCGTGCTCCTAACTCCGAAAGAAGGCTGCCAGTTCGATTCCCACATGGGCCAGTGGGCTCTCAACCACAAGGTTGCCAGTTCAATTCCTCAAGTCCCACAAGGGATGGTGGGCAGCGCCCCCTGCAACTAAGATTGAACACGGCACCTTGAGCTGAGCTGCCGCTGAGCTCCCAGATGACTCAGTTGGTTGGAGCGTGTCCTCTCAACCACAAGGTTGCCAGTTCGACTCCCTCAAGGGATGGTGGGCTGTGCCCCCTGCAACTAACAATGGCAACTGGACCTGAAGCTGAGCTACGCCCTCCACAACTAAGATTGAAAGGACAACAACTTGACTTGGAAAAAAGTCCTGGAAGTACACACTGTTTCCCAGTAAAGTCCTGTTCCCCGTCCCCAATAAAATCTTTAAAATAAAATACTAGTAATATTAATAAACACAATCTATCCCTTCAAGGAGAATGTAATGTTTCAATAGTAAATAAGATAGTAAATAAGAAGAAACTGCCTTTCTAAGGAAAGGCATGGTACTAACAGCATTTTGGAAAAGGATATGTAGAATGATTTCCATATAATTTGGATGCCAAAAACAAGACTAGTGAATCCAGCATCTATTTTTTAAAATCTCCTATTAGCACATTCTAAAAATGTGAAAACAATATTTTTTAACCAGTTTAAAACTCTTCCAATAAAAATTTAAAAAATAAAATAAAAACAAAACTTTTTCGAAGAATTTCAATAGAATTTGAACCCACTTTGTGATGAAAAAAAAGTAACACCTGCCTATTGCTTTGCAAGAACAACTAACTGACAACAGAGCCAAATTTTAACAAAAGCCCTTCCATAACTGGTGAATGGGATTTAATTCAAACATCCAGTAAGGAAATTCTTCCATTTTGATTCATGTGTCTTTGTGAGAAATATTTCTCAGTTATAAAATCCATTACAACAAAGTACTGAAAACAGTGAATTTAAAAAACATTTAAATAACTGTATCACACATTTTTTTCAAGTTTTCAAAATTGGTGAAGCATATTCAAACATTGTAATAATTTCAGTGAGAGCAAAATGACTTTTGTACCATTAACATTTAAAATAAAAATAAAATGAATGTTTTATTTCATCATTAGCTCAGCCTTTTAGGGTTATGAGTGGTACAGGCGTTATATAACATAGCATTAGTTTGTCTATAATTTATTTGTTAGTGTGTATAGTTTGGCCTTCATTTAGTAAGCAGCAGGCAGCTTTTAAAGAGAAGGGTCTCAATCAGGTGTGTGCATTAGGACAATAAGTTTCAAACTTTATGGTGCATCAGAGAATCACTTCAGGGTCTTGTGAAAACACATATTCCTGGCCCCCTCTCCCAGAGATTTTAATTCAGAAGATCTGAGATGGAGCCCCACAGAATTTGCACTTCCAACAATCTTACAAGTCACACTGATGCTGTGGATTCACAGAATACACTGAATAGCCCTGACTTAGGGCACATGGCCTTCTAAAATTGTTTTGTTTGCATGTCCTTATTAGTAAAAAATTTTTAAAAAATCAGTGTACACCCTTGCATTTTATTAGGTTGATGCAAAAGTAATTGCAGTTTAAGAGGTTGAAAATAATTGCAAAAACCGCAATTACTTTTGCACCAATCTACTATATTTAATTAATTATTGTTTTATTTACTTTTGCACCAACCTAATAGATAGCAAGGGTGTACACTGAATATCTTTTCTCTTTTTTTTAAATTACTAATAAAGATATGCAAACAAAAAATTTTTGAAGGCCATAGTATATGATGAAATATAAGTTAGGTCTATTTGGTGTATTCTGTGAATCTACAGCCTCAGTGTGACTTGTGAGATTGTTGGAAGTGCAAATTCTGTGGGGCTCCACCCCAGACCTACTGAATCAAACTCTGTGGGAGAGGGGGCCAGGAATATGTGTTTTCACAAGACCCTGAAGTGAATCTCTGATGCACCATAAAGTTTGAAACGTATTGTTCTAATGCACACACCTGATTGAGACCCTTCTCTTTAAAAGCTGCCTGCTGCTTACTAAATGAAGGCCAAACTTCTCACCATATCATTCAAAGGTTCTTCAAATAGCAGAACCTCATTAATGGTCTATTTCCGTGATCAGCCCCTCCACCCCAGCACTGTGATGGATGGCCCAGGTATTCTTGAGTGCCCACTTCTTGCCTCTTCTCTGCCTCCATTGTGCTCTTTTCTTCATCTGGGATTCCTTCCTGGACCTCTTATGTCTGCTTAACCAAAATCCCTATCATCTTCAATGCCTGCCTCAAAAGTTACCTATTCTAAGAACACCTGCATGACTTTAGAAGGGGGCAAGGAGGAAACACCGAAATATTCTCCTTACTATTTTTATTTTTAATTCCCAGAGCATCTTGTTTATTTATTTCCCCTGGTATTTAGCATTGATTATATTTCGTCATGTATTATACTCATTTGGGTACTTACCTAATTTCCTCTGTAGATTACAGACTCCTTGAGACAGAGACTTTCTTAATCTTCCTTTATCCCTTGGTTTAGCACAGACCTGGCAGGCTTTCAATAGTTTGCTACAGAGTTGAAATAAAGCCCCATAACTGAGCTCTGGCCACAAGGTCTGCTTCCTTCATCATTCTAATGGGGACATTACTTCGTCATGGAGAACCTGGATTTCCCATGGATTTTTCGGTATGCACTGGACCCTTGAAGAACACGGGTTTGAACTCCAAGGGCCCACCTACATAGCGCTTGTTTTTGTTTTTGATTTTTGTCTGTAAATGCAGTCTGCCCTTCCTATCTGCAGGTTTTGCATCCGCAGATTCACCAACAACGGATGGAAAACAGTATTTTTACATCCCCAACCGCAGTTTCCAAACCACAGGTGGTAAATACTGTTTTTGATAGCTGTTGGTTGAATCCGGGTTTTCAACTTGGTGGGGAGGGGTTGACACCTCTAACCTCCCCGCCCTGCCTCACCCCATGTTGTTCAAATGTCAACTGAACTTGCTTGACTCATTGACTGTCTCTTCCCCTCACATTGCATTTCTGAGTTGGATAATCCCTCCTCATTTGGTCATGATTGGGGGTTTAACACTAGGGAGCAAATTCTGATCTTTTTAAAATGGTTATCACATTTGAGGGCTTACCAGTGCCGGACATTATATCAAGAACCTTACATAATTATCTCGTTCAGTTCTTTATTTTGTGGCCATATTACCACTCCCATTTTACCAGATAAGGAAACTAAAGTGCAGAATGGTTAAGAATTAAGTAACTGGCTTTAGATCACAGGGCTCATAGAGTGGTAGAGCCAGGATTGGAGGCTCCAGAGCCTGCAGAGTTAACCTCTATATTACTCAACAACAGAAGATAACATCGCTCCAAGGTCACCCTTATATCCAAGTCACTAGCCCTTATAACCACATGAAAAATCCACATGCACTACAATCAACTTTGATGACAATATAAAAACTATGATTTTACTATGTATGTTCAATTTAAATCTAAATCGAAGAAATCTAAATTACTCTTCATGTGGGCTGTAATCTTATATTCCAAAGCTTAAATGCTTATAAGAAAGCTTTATCTAATTTAAGATTATTAGCTCAAATACAAGCACAGAGTTAATACTACTTTTCCTCTAAAGTAAAGAGTACAAAGAGTTCTATTTTTCCTATAGTAAAATATGTCATAGAACTTGAACTTCTAGGCAATCACTATCTTTTCTTCCTAAGAAGAAAAATTCTTTGAAATATGTACCATAACCTCTGAGAAATACAATTATCCTCCCCGAGAATGGATGCATTTTTTTTCTGACAAAAACGATGGGCAATTGATCTATAGTTCTTTTCTTCCTCAAAAAATTATTGTATATTGTGTAATGATCATTATAATTAAAAATTAAGATGGCTTGCAATAATTCCACCATTATTTGATTCAAAATCTTTATAAAATATTGGCATTTTCCAACATTTATTTTTCCTGTCTATGTTCCATTTAAGGCCAAATTTTCAAACCCAGCTGCCAAATTACACATATAATTACTGCATTTGCGCACAAAAATGTGATAATTGCTTACACAATTTCAGAGGCCAGCTTGAGGCTCCTTTCCAAATTTGTTTTACATGTACAGTGTGGTGTATGTAGTTTTATATGAAAATGGGGAAAAGTAGAATTCATGGTTCTTCTGGGTGATGTGTGAAAATGGGGACAAAATGAATCCTTTCTACAAATGTCTGGGCCTGTCATTATATGTTTCTCCCCCTTGGCCTTTATAACAGAAAAGTCTTATAGAGCAGCTCAAACTTCAGCTGGTGTTGGAGTAATGGCAATGGAAGGGGATGGTGCCTGGTATAATGCCATCAATAAGACAGGTGCCCATTTTGTTGAGATGTTGCCATGAGGCAATCTTCTGTCTATGAACTGTTCCTACCAGCATGCGTAAGAAAAACTAAAAGTGATATATGGCCCACAATTGTAGTCAGCCAAGACAGCACCGACCTCAATAGGGCAGAATGGTTGAGCACTGGTAGTTGAGGATTTACCCTTCCCACTTTGCCCAATGGTTGGTATACATACTGTTTGGCAAATATCCACCATAAACATAGTTTCCAATGGGTATTACTAGTGAAAGGTTTGGTTCAAGAAAAGACAAAGAAAAAGAATATAGCTAGTCTTATACGTTAGTGAGATAATCTGAGATACTTTTGTATCTGCACAAGCAGGGTAGAAAATTATGCCCATTTCAACATCAGCTGATACCTAGCTTCAAAAAATCGACTTCCCAAACTCAAGGACTATGACCAAAATATCGGACTTTGTCCAGATACCTGACTATGGAACTCACCAGAAGCAATTAAGCCAGGAGCTTATTAAATAGTGAATGAAGCTCTAATGCCAAAGAAACCCTTAGAAAGATCATCCTCCCCAATGTCCACCTAATATAATCACAATATTTCCTGAGTACGTGATATATATTAAGCAACTTTCTAAGCATTTTGCATACATTCCTTCTCTCTTTGCATGCTTCCTAATCCTAAAGTACTATTATTATCTGTGTTTTACATCTGAGGAGACTGAAGCACAAAATGTTTAAGAAATTTGCCCAACATCATACAATTAGAAGGTAGAAAAGCCAGTACTTGAATTCAGGCATTCTGACGCCAAAGTCTTTACACTTAACCACAATAACACGTTGCCTCTCAGATGAAGCCAAGGAAAATAGTGAACAAGAAATAGCAACAATGTGATATATAGATGATGTATTACAGAATTGTACATTTGAAACCTGTGTAACTTTACTAACCATTGTCTCCCCAATAAACTTTAATTACAAAAAAGAAAAAAAAAAGAAAAAGAAATAGCCTCCCAAAAAGAAGGCCGTGGGCAGTCAGTTTGACCGTCTAAAGAATTCACTACTGAAATGTAGTCTCACCATTTCTGTCCAGCAGGAATGATTTGTCACAGACTAATGACTAATTTGTGTTGAATGATATAGTGAGAAGTTTGGCCTTAATTTAGTAAGTAACAGACAACTTTTAAATATTAAGAGCTGACCCACTGACATCTTAGAGACCATATTTGTATTACTACCTACCAGAAACATTGTAGTATTTCTGTTCCTACAGAAATTGTGAAGATGCTTTTTCCTTAGGAACATTTAGGCATTATGATTATTCTCCATAGATATTTATGGAGCCATCATTTGAATATCTCTATTTTTGCAGGGTGCTGAAGGAGAACATATTGATTACAGAATATTCTTAAAGTCACCCAGTGTGTATAAAGCTAATAAAAAGGCATATTGTGGTCATGGTCGAATTTCCAAAGAGGTAATGTTCATGGCTTCACTGTACCTACCTGTTTGGCAGTTTTTCTTTTGTATAAAATATCTATTCATTATATTGTCCAGGTTTTTGTGACTGAGTTTAGACAGACTTAACAAGACAGGAAAATCTATATTCTTATACCAAGTTTTGACAGCCCTAATAGACATAAAAATCTTTCTGATGTCTTTCCTGGGGCAGTTAAATGCAGCGGTCAACCACAAACGTGTTCAGAAATGTCCTTTAATCGCCAGACTGGAAGGTCAGCTTTAGAGCAGTGCTTTAAATTCCAGTATTCCTAAATGAGACCTAGAGGGTACATGCAACTTGAGTACAGTTTATTCTGGGAATTTTCAGGATAAATGGGGCAGAGCAGAGAAGGAGGATAACAACCATTTGAGATTTTCAAAGGCCCGAAAGTGCCATAAAAGATAGGGGGGAAAAAAGAAAAGAAAAGGCAAGATCTAAGGATTAATCTAAACCTCTAATGGAATGTGGTAAATACAACTTAATAACTCAGCAGTCATATGATGTCCATTCTGTTTCCTACATATGAATAGTTCACAGAATGGAAAAATATAATAGATATCTGATCATTTAAAATGTTTTCATCACAGTCACTGCCTAAATGGCAGTTTGTCAGTTGAAAAGTCGCTAAAGATAACCTAATAATTTAAAATATGGGCTCTGGAACCAGGTTGCCTACATATAAATAGGGTACCTCTTACTAATTAAATGATCATGAACAAGTTACTTAACTGTATAGAGGTTAGTCTTTAATTTGTAAAATGCGAATAATAATATACCTACCTAAAATTAACTGGGATAAAGTGTGGCTTAAAGATAAGTTTATTTCTCTCATATAACAGCTCCCAGTTTCTTCTTCAGTGAGTGGAGTAGCTCAGCTCTGCCCATTCATTTACAGATTCTGCCCCCCAACACACACCCATCTTGTTATTGTAATAGTATTTTCCCCCTGACAAGGCCATGAATTCCTCAGACATTAAGGATCAATCTATCTGACTAGCAAAAATTCAAAAGTTTGATAACTCTATTTGTTGGGAAGACTGGGGAAATAAATAATCTCATATATTGCTGGTAGAAATGTAAGTTAATAAATTTTTATGATGGGCAATTTGGCAAGTTATCTAACTTACAAATTCATAGAACTACTGACCCAGGATTTTCTTATCTAGATACTTACCCAGTAGATATTCTGGTATCCAGAAAAAATGACCTATGTACAAATTTACTCACTTCACCCTCACTTCTAACAAGATATTGGAAACAATATAAATGTGTATCAACAAAGGATTAGGTAAATAAATTATTTCAGTTCTCAAATATTTTTATAAACCTTTGGAATGCTTATAGTCTATGGACACTTGACCTATGATGTCTAATGATTATCTTGGCCCCAAAAGAGCCAGGAAGCATCAGTCTTCATCCCATCTTACTACAATGCCTTGTCACATTGCCAGTCAGTTCTAAGAGTCATTGAGGGTAAATGGATTGCTAGTAAAGTAATATGTACATTGTTTTATTCATTCAATATCCATCAAATACTCATAGCACCTACTCCATGACAAATACTCTACTAGGCATTTGTGAAGTCAGTGATCCAATATGCATATATATGCAGACCACGGAAATTCCTTACTGATAAGTCATCTGTCAGAAAATCCATGCTCCTCGTATAGCTGTTGGGCATAAGAGTCAGATGTGAGTCAAGCAAAGGCAGAAGTCTAGTTCAAACTTTTATTTCTTTCCTGAATTTGATAATGTAATGTGAGTGGAATTCAATCAAAACAGTTTTTACATGGTTAATTATATTTGTCTTCCATTTCAATTACTAAGTGATCCAAAGCCTTTGTCATAACATTTGGAAGACGTGACAGTAGTGGTTGTCAGAAGCTAAGGCCCTAATGTTCTACCAGCTCATGGGCCCTAGTAAAAATCCAACCAATACAGAGCAGGAAGTGATTAAATGGACTGTCTTAATCTACCTCTCCCTAGGGAATGTTTGATGGTGTTACAGAAGTGTCACTACGCTTTCCAAATGAAAAGGATTCATATCCAGTTTATATTCCAATTAGGAAGGATCTGTGTCTGCAATGAAGAATGTTATTATTACATAAAGAATATAACCACCAAAGAGGCCAAAAACATAGCAGTTTGTGGAGGTAGTCACCAGGCATCTCTGTGAGTACATAGATGGGGTTTTGACAGTATTTTGGTGATATTTCCAACAGGCACTCAGGAATTCATTTATTCAGTAAACATTTATTGAGTTCCTACTACATGCCAGACACTGCGCTTGGTATCAGAATTTACAGGGTGAACAACACAAACATGGTCCCTATCTTCAAGGGCCACCCATGCCTTGGGGCCTAAGAGTCTGCATCCTTCCATGCCAGGTGCCCTTACCCTTCTGCAATAAGCCTGCATCTGCTACATAAAGACTCAGTCTGTTATTAGCACCTTATTGGTGCCTTATACCCCAATGAAGAACTTTGTAGATGTGGGTTGGACTACTTGTATGAGACAAGACCAGATGAGGACACTCTGTCCTGTTCCTAATGTATCTAAACATTTTACATACAGAGTAAAAAATAATGACCTCCACAACTCTTGGCACCTTGTGATAAACCAAAAGCAATAGGCTTATTGTATTACATCTCTATCGCTGCATAACAAATGACCCCAAACCTTTGCAGCTTAAAACAATAAATATTTATCATCTCATCGTTTCTTTGGGTCCAAAATCCAGGAGAGGCTTAAGTAAACGGTTCTGGACCAGGTTCTTTCATGAGGTTGCAGTTAAAATGTCTTCAAGGGCTGCAATTATCTGAGTGTTTAATGGGGGCTGGAAGATCTGCTTTCAAGGTGGCTCACTCACAGGCCTCGTGAGTTCGTGCTCTTTGTTGGCCGGAGATCTCACTTCCTCACTACAAGGATCTTCCCACAGAGCTGCTTGAGTGGCCCCATTACATGACCACTAGTTTCCCCTAGAGAAAGTGTCCATGAACAAGCAAGATGGAAGCTGTAATGCTCTTAATGACCTAATCTCAAAAACCACATAGTATCTCTTCTCCCACATTTTATTCTTTAGAAGTAATTCATTAAGTCTGGCCCACAATCATGTGAAGAGGCATTAGGCTCCACCTTATTTTGAAGGGATAGCTTTGAAGAATTTGCAGGCATATTTTAAAACCATTGTCTTCATACTGTATGCTTCTAGTATCCAAAATTAAATTTAAAAAAAATCCTTGACTATTTCCTGTAAACCTGTAATTCTCTCCCCAAAACAGTTTTATCCCAACTTTGGCTAAGCTGGTATCTGGAGATGCATCACAATCTTTGTAGATATGGTAATCATGGGAACAAGTTGCTGTTTTCACCATGAATAGATTAATTTATGCTTGGTAACTAACAATGTTGCAGTTTTTCCTTAAGTACTAGTTATGGTTTTAACAGGCCAGCCAGTCTTTCCGAAGTCTGACTCCTTTGTACTCTTTGCAAGGGAATTTTTCTTTCCTCTTCCAAGTACTGTGATCTGTGAACATTCCTTTGACAATATCTGAATAGGACCTCCCACCTTATTCTCTAAGTCTTCTAATCAGTCTCCTGGAGGAGGGAAAAGGTGGAGAAATGGGGAAAAAAGATGGCTCAAGCCAGATCAGAGAGCAGCAGGAGCACACAAAGGGAGAAGCATCATACGTTTCTACTTGCCATCTTATACTCGTACTTCTGCCATTGCGATGAGAAACACTTTCCCTGGGTAGCTGCTGCTCCTTCAGCCTGGACCCCAGAATAAATATGCACAGAACAGAGCCAGACCAGGAATCTGCAGACCTGCAGCATGAATTAGAGCCACCCCAGTGCACCCTCCTGAAGAAGAATAATTATTATTGTAAGCCATCAAAGTTTGGTGTAATTTGCTAGGCAGCATAAGCTAACTGATACACCCAGTTTTATATAGATGACCACTCCCACACCAATCATCTGTGGCCAGGAAGGAGGACTGTGGGGGAAAACTACATCTTCCGCACAAACCACATGTTAGAAAAGAAGGAGGAAATGGTTCTCAGAAGAAAGTTGTGGCAGGAGTGGGGTCGGTGCTGGGCATACAAATCAATAAGGACGCACCCAAGTCTGGGAATTCCCTAACCTTCACTGGCACTTTCATCCCTTTCCTCCATAAACACTCCATCAAATGGATTCTTTGTTTCTTTTCTCACCTAAAATTCTTCTGCTGCAATTTAACACAAATGCTCTTCTAAAGTTGGTAAGATTCAAAGGAGACTTTGAGACAGAGGAAGCCTGAGTGGTTTCAAGCAAAGGGCTCAGTCGTATGAGCAGGCAAGTGGAACAAAGAGGCGAGGTGTAGGTTGGAGAAGGTAGAAAGGCTGGGATAGAATGATGAATTACACACAAAAAAACCTGACATGAGGGCACGCAGGAGGCTGGTCTATTCTTTCTTTCCTTTGCTGTATCCTGTAGAGTACCCTGGAAGAATGCTTTGAGGAAGAATGTTGGAGAAGCCATTGAAAATGATGCCAAGAGAAAGCAAAAAGACTGGGAAGGACAAAATTTATAGCTGTGATTGGCGTCTTTCCTTTTTCCTATGAACCACTTTTCTGTCTCTCCTCCCATCTCATTCCACACATCACCACCAACAGAACTAAATGGAGTTACAAAACGAATTTCTGGAGCCTGCCTATGTACTATCCCTCAGTTATTATAATAGCTTGTTCTTTAAACCAGAACTTTCCTGTAACATATCACTAATTATTTGGGGGGTTGATTCCTCTATTTGAAGTATGCCACATGTCCTGTCAAAATAACTTCTTATAGCTGCGTAACAATTGTGGGTGGCCTGTGATCACCTTGTCAGAGTGTCTTTTACACCCAGAGCTGGTTGCCAGATTCCACATTACTTAATTCCTGGCCCCCGCTTCCCACAACTTATGCTCCATATATCATCTCCTCCCCTGTTTTTTTGCTGGCAGTTGCTGGGACCCAAACAGCAATTGGCAGTTATTTATGCAGCTTAAACCCTATTGTCAACATCCTTATCCTCAATACACGATGACTCCAACCGTAATGTGAGCCGAGTTTTTCAGGAATGACCTGGAGTAGGGGAGGAAGATGGACTGACATTAACAGGAGCAAGGCTTCCTGGGGTCCTCAGCCAAAACACACATTGTTGTCGAGTTGCTTTTTCTCTTTTCTCACATCCATTTAGGGTGCATTTTCATTTGGAATTAAAAACAGATCACAGCTTGCTGTTTGTTTGCTATTGTCAGGTCAGTCCAAGCACTCAGGGAAAGAGTGGTATTGCTGTGTGCATAGAATTTTCTTGGCAGTTTAATGGGGATAATGGAATTTGTCTGCGTTTGTATAGCACCTTCTCTCCCAGGCTCTCAAAAGCCTCCCAAAAATAATTCAATGCTCCCCCAAGTCATGTGTGACATGGGACAAAGTTCCCCTCACTCCCTAAAGCCCATTTTAAAGGGTATAGTGCAGGGGTAACAGCTGAAAGTAAATGGGAAGAGAGAGGCGAGGGCTGACACTTTCCTTAGAGAATCACAGATGCAGCCTTTCTGCTACTTACAAAAAAAATATCCCCTCTGTGTGGATAAATTTCAAAAGATCTCCCTTCCCTCTAGACTGACATAGTCCTGTGCCAGGGCACACAGCTGTGGTGAGTGAATTACGGACTGGATTTAGGCCCCCACTTTTCCCCTCAGCCAGGCACTTTTATACGTCACATAACTGTACAGGTTGGCCCTCTCAGTTCTTACATCTAGTGAAGTGAACTAGGTTTTTGTGTTTAGGGTCAGAATTTTGTCAAAGGGCTCCCTATATCCTTTTTATACTGCTGACCAGTGAGGAAACCATCAATGCCTTAACATCTCATTTGAAAATTACAGTTTCAAGACTTCTAAGCATCTTTCCATTTATTCAACAAATACTTAGTAATCCCTTATGTACCAAGCACTAGTCCTCCTGCAGGTGCCTACAGCCTTTTGGGAAGACAATAAAAATCGCAATAAATAACTGTAGCTGTGGTAGGCGCTTGTGACATGGTCCCCAGTGATCCCACCTTTTCATATTAATGCCCTTAAATATGGGCCAGATCTCGTAACTAAAGAACTCTAACACAACATAGTGATTAGAATACAGCAGAAGCGATGGCGTATCTCTTTTGTGATAAGGATACAAAAGATCGTGACTTTCGTTTTACTAGCACTTTCTCTCTCTAGTACTAGCTGGTACTCTCTCTTGCGTGCTCACTCGGATATAGCAATAAGCCATTATGTGAGATGCTATATGGAGAGGCCCAAATGGTTAAGAACCAAGGGAAGCCTCTGGCCAACAGCTTTTGAGGACTGAGACCTCAGTCCAACAGTCCATGAAGAATTAAATTCTGCCAACAACCACACAAGTGAGCTAGGAATTGGATCCTTCCCAGTCAAGCCTTAAAATGAATGCCACCTTGTGAGAGACACAAAACCCATCCAAACCACGCCCAGATATCTCACCCACCACAACTGTGGAATAAAAAATGTATGTCATTTTAAGTCACTACATGTGGGGGTAGTTTGTTATGTAGAACAAGGCTATAATCACAAGGTATATCCAGGTGTCAGCCAGGACGGCAGTCATCTCCAGGTTCCACTTCCTTGAGTGGGGAAGAATCTCAAGTTCACTCACAGGATTGTTGGCAGAATTCAGGTCTTCGAAGGCCGGTGGACTGAAGGCCTCAGTTCCTTGTTGACTGTTGGCCAAAGGCTACCCTCAGTTCTTTGCCTCATGAGCCTCTCGACAGGATACCTCACAACATGGCAGCTCTCTTTCATCAGAGTGAGCAAGTGAGAGAGCAAAAGAAGGCAAGCAAGACAGAAGCCAGAGTCTTCTTGTAACCTAACTTCAGAAGGAACATCCAGCACTTTTGCCATTTTCTGTTGGTTAGAAGTTACTAGATCCAGCTCACACTCAAGGGGAGGCAATCATACAAAGATATAAATATCTGGAGGGAGGAATCATAGGAGGTCATCTATCACTGCCTCATCCCATCCTTTCCCCAGTCCCTCACAAGGCCTTGGAGATTCTCTCAGCCCCCCCCATCACTATGTTAATTTGTACACAGCCTTCACAACTCATGCCTAAACTCTAGAAAAGCCTCCTAAAAACCTACCTGCCTTCATTCTTTCTACTCTCCCAGTTGGTATCCAGAACATTGATTGATATTTTAAAGACATTGTATTATGTCACTCTCCTATTCAAATGAGCCCCCAAATTCCTCTCCTATCCTTCTCAGGCTACCCAGCGTACCTTTCCAATAATACTTATCCTCCCACTGCCCTCCAGCCAAACAGGTATACTCACTGTGCCCAGATCAGAGCCAGTTGATTCCCCTTTCTAGGGCTTTGTCCATGCTATTTCCCTTACGTAAAATAGTCTCTCTTTTCTCTCCATCTATCACAATTCTCCCCCAAATTTCATGAATTAGCTCAAGTCCCATCTCCTTCCTGAAGCATTAAAACTTTTGATAGAAGGTCCTGGACATAGCTGGTCAAGTAATGTATATGTTAGCTTGTTTTGATCATCTGGGTCAAAATGGCCTCTTCCTCCTTCTGAATCTTGAACCATCCCTTTACTCACTAAACCTCTGGTGTGACATTTATCATAAACATCTGTTAGCCCAGTAGAAAAAATAATATATTATCAACACATACATAATAATTGAAGGTGTGCACCAAGAATGAACATCCATGCTGAGAAGCCCACTTTGAGGAGAGAAGAATCTACCATCAATCTTGACGATAGTTGCAGTATTTTCTAGAGCTCTCCTATGAACCTTCCCAGGACTCCATCCCTTACTATACTGTCTTCAGTGATTCATCATCATTAGCACAAAGAAAGTATTGCAATTTACATCCATCAGCATGCCATTCTTAGATACTATTTCTTAGCTACATTATACATTGTATAACGTAGTGTAGTGAAAGAAGTGCTTCTCTTGAAGTTTAAAAAAGGGGGAGGTGGAGAGGGAGGGGAGATTCAAATACAACACACAATTCTTTGAGACTCAGGAGAATGATAAAGGAATGGCCATGAATATAGATATATGTGTAGATAGAGAGTGATAGCACGCAGTAAAGGTGCTGGTGGCCTATATCTATTCTATGATGTATATAGTACACAAGATGATGATTCAAGAATAAAATAAGAGCTTGATAAAAGAGGAAATATTTTTGATAAAATGAAGTGGTAAGAAAACAGGGAAATATAAGAAGTTTAAAGTTTCATTCCCATAATAACAGACAACAAAAATTAAAATTAGTGATCACCTACCTAGTACCCTAGTTATGTTAATCTATCAATTCATCACAACAACCCATTTTACAAAAAAAAAGAAAATGGAGGCCCAGAAAGGTTAACTGATTTGCCAACAATAAATTACTTTTGGTAATTGGTGAGACCAAGATTCAAGCACCAGCCTGGCAGATTCCAAATCCCATGTACCTTCCTCATTTGGACATTACACCAGGGAGACATGGCCTCGTATCTGTTTAGAAGGTATCATATTATTTTGGTTATCATTGGATGGAAGATAGCCTATATCATTCTCCCAAAAAAGATTCTATTATCTTTAAGCAGCTGTGCCAATCAAATCTGTGCCTATGGAAAATCATCTTTCTCCGCATCTTCAAATGAAATGAAGCCCAGACTAGGCAATACACCAAGAGAATTTTGTTGTAAAGAGAGGGATGGATGATGGAATTTTATGGAATCATTTTATCCCACACCAAGTCTTCTGATGTCACATCCTTACTAGTCTTGGAAAAAGTCTTCAAATATGTTTTTTTCAGACACATGTTGCCTTCTAATCCTGAAAGAGCTTTTATGGAGAGATATCAGCATGAGATATATATATATATATATATATATATATATATATATATATATATATATATATATATAATGTTCCCTGGAGATCCAAGGGGACATATGTACATCTTGGTCTCAAAATTTGAAAATCTGGTCGCAAACATATCTCAAGATAACAGTTTAATTGGTACTCTTTTCTGGGCTTTTTAGAACCATCCATTCAAAGACTGTCAAACGATAGTGTCTATTTACCCAAGAGCTCCCGTCATTCCCCTGGTCTGACAAAGCTGAACATACAGGGAGTTGGGCAGATGCAGAAACTGGATTAACCAAGGTCTGGAAGGCCTGGGCCTGGGAACCATGGGCCTGGCAACCATGAGTGTGGCCTGTGGACAGAGGGGGGCAGCAGAGAGCTGCTAAAGAGGTGTGCTCATCTGGGAGTTTCTAAGTGGGTTTTGGTCGCCATGGAGACATTGGCTAGAAGACCCTGCCCCAGGATCAGTAACCCAGCTGATGAATTAGCCCTGCTGAGATTCCTGGCTGGGATTCACAAACAGGAATCTCCATTTTCCACACGGTGGCCAGAGATTTTCCTAAGCCTGCCTCTGATGTCATCCTCCTGCTAAAGAGGCACGTAAATCAATTGTTCCCCATTGCTTAAGAACACTGGTCCTCTGTCTTTAGCATGCATCAGCCTCCCTTGGAGGACTTGGTAAAACACAGGTCACTGGGTCCACTGACAGAATTTCTGATATGTTAGATCTGGGGCAGGGCCAAGAATTTCCATTTCTGACAAAGTCCCTGTTGAGGTTAATGTAGCTGGTTCACGTTGGACCAGGGATAACACCTGGTGAACCACTGGCTTAGAATGTGCTTGAGCTGCCCACCCACCTTCTGTCCAACTTTTCTTCTAACCACTCACTCCCTCCTGCACTTCCCACACCTTTCTACATTCTATGCCACCTGGAAAGTTCCTTCAGCTCCCCATGGGAACTATGTTTCCCCATACCTCTGGACTCATTCACATTTGCCCTCCCAGGTGATGCACTCTCCCTCCAACTCATCACCTGGCTAACACTTACCTTTAGGTCCCAAGTTAAAGCCTCCCTCCTATGAACTGCCATAGTGCCCCATACTTTACTTCTTACACTATGCTATAAATAACTGTTTGTGTCCCAACTAGTCTGTCAGCCTTGTGAGCGC
The DNA here is from genome assembly GCF_964194185.1 of Rhinolophus hipposideros. Lineage (NCBI taxonomy): Eukaryota > Metazoa > Chordata > Mammalia > Chiroptera > Rhinolophidae > Rhinolophus > Rhinolophus hipposideros. Next base: position 39,090,489 of record NC_138060.1, on the reverse strand, counting down.
AGAGGCTCACAAGCACACATACCATTACAAATTCATAGTCACCGTTCTCAACTAGATTTTCACAATAACCATGTTACATTTCTCTGACTGCCTCCCTCTTCCACTCTCAATGACTATTTCAGTCTTCACTTTCCTCAAATCTCTAACCTCCACAGCTCCTCAATCACACTCAACAGATGGCCTTGCCTACTCCTTCACAGAGAAAATAGAAGCCACCAAACAGAAACCTCTCAACTTCCCACCACCAACCTACAGACCCACCAGAATCTGTACACACCCCATCCCCCTGACCTCCTGTTCAATAGAAGAGCTGCCTGTACTTTCTGAGGCTAGCATCTCAAGCCAGACCCTTCATCCACACGGTGGTTTTCTCCCTCCTGCTTCCTCAAAACCCCTACTATCAACACATCCTCTTCACATATCTTCAGCTTCTTCCTCTCCCCTGATTTTCTCCCTGCCATTTTTAAAACATGTTCAACACTCTCTTCTCTAAATAACTATGCTCCTTAGGCTCCGTGTCACCCTGAAATTATCATCTTATCTCTGTGTGCTTCTTCTCAGCTTTGCTCCTCCTTATGATTTCCCTGTCCTCCTTTCCCATTCATTCCATAAGCTACCTTTCTTCACAAACTGTTCTCACTAAGGTTGCCAAGGACCTTTCTTTAGCTTACTTTCGCGAACATTTTTCAGTTTGACCATACTTGCCCCCAGTGACTCCCTCCTCCGTTTTGAGCCCCCTCTCCCCTCAGCTATTGTGACATCCCAGCCTGGTCTTCTACCCATCTGGCCATTCTTCCTTTAAGGCCTAGTCCTCCTCTGCTTCCCTTGTAAATGCCAGTGCTTTGCTGAGTTCAGTTCTCAAACTTCTCGTCTAAAGTCTGTCTGGATAATCTTATCCATTCTCATCAATGCAGTTACTCTATACATACCAACCATGCTGTTTACTGGAGAGGTCTCCAGCTCTGTGATGCCCAGATTCATATAAACAACTGCCTATTTTATGTTCTTTCTTTGATATGCCACAGGTCCCTCTTACTCAAGTGAACTTATGATCTTCCCTCAAATTTCCTCCTTCTAGGTGCTTCTTATTAAAGGAATTTAATGTCACTGGTCTCAAGGGACACACCTTTGGCACCTCTTTCTGTCTCCTACTCAATATCTCACCAAATCCATAATTTCTCAATTCCACTAACCTCTCTCCATCTCCTCCACTACCATAGCCTAAGCCATCATCCTATCTTTCCTGGACTACAGATACAGCCACTAATTTCCTCTCAGCATCTCTGGCTCCCTCCAATACACTTCTCCCACTTTGCTAGAGGGAGAGGGTTTTCCTAAAAACAAATGTCACTTCCTTGTTTAAACCCTTAAATGGCTATTCACCATTGGGATAATTCAGTCTTGTCTTGCCCCCATACCCTAACAATACTGGCCTTCTTTCAGCTTCTCCAAAGCACCAAGCTCCTACCCACCTCAGAGCCTTTATGCATGTCGTTCTCTCTCTCTGGAACACTTACCCTCACACCCTTCTTTGCCTAGCAAACTCCCAGTGCTCAGCTTCCAATTCTCTGAGGGAAGTTTCACTGAAACTCCACTACCACCCATTGCATTCTGAGTTAAGTTTACCAGTTAAACACTTTCATAGCATGTTGTACTCTTCCTTCATAGCACTCATCACAATTGTGGTCAATTAATTAATTGTGAAATTGTTTTTAATGCCTCTCTCTTCTTCTATGCACCATATGGACAAAGATTGAATCTTTCTTATTCTCTACCATATTTTCACTACCTTTCAAAATGCCTAGCTTGTACTGAGCTAACAACAAGTCTTTGTTGAAAAAATAAAGAATGATTAAAGAAAATATATGCCATAATTGGAGATTCAACACTTCTTAGACTGGCTGGTTTACTGATTCTCTACATTTTATAATATCCTCTCTATTCATTAGATAATAAAATAACTCATATTTCTTCACAGCTTTCTGTTTGTTTGGTTCTGTCCTAAGTTTATTATATTCTCACAAAATTCCTGTGAGCCAGATACTATTATTATCTCCATTCTACAGTGGAGGAAACTGAGGCACAGAAAGGTTAAGAACCTTGTCCAAGGACACAGAGCTAATAAATGATAAACTGAGCCACAAATCAACATACATCTTATGTTCTTAAACACTACAATATACCATCTCTCAATATCTCTTTGTTATGTACAAAGAATTACTTCTGTCAGAGTTGGGACTTGCGCATTATTAAGGCTGCGATTTACAAAGAAAAAAAAAGACCAAAAAAAAAAAAAAGAAAATTCAATACATCAGGGGTTCTCAAAATTGAGTGTGCATTACAATCACCTAGAGAGATTGTTAAATACAGATTACTGGACCCCATCACCAGATTCAGTAGGTAGATCTGAGAAGTGAGTCCCAAGAATTTGCATTTCCCAGATAATGCAGATACCTTTAGTCAAGGACCACACTTTCAGGACTGCTGCAGTACGCAAAGGATCTTCACAAGAATTTTCCATCTTTACAAATACATTCTGAAATAAATAAATAAATAAGGGAAGCTCTTCAAGAGAAAATGTTAAATGCAAACAAAATAGAATAGGGGGAAAGTGGTGTTTCGAAAGTTCCTCACCCACTGGATTCTACTCCTCTCTTGCCCCTCTAGCCTCACTGCACAGGTTGTGGTATGTACCTCCTTTCAAAGAAATAAACGTGTTTGCCTCTAGAGTTACCTAGATAATCTTGATTTTCACAAACAACTCCATGAGATTACTATTATTTCCCCCATATTAGAGATGAAGAAACTGAGACTCCAAGAAGCTAAATCACTAACTTAAGATCGATCACAAAGCCAGAAAGTTAATCCCAACTCAAATTCAGGTTGTTGTGACTCCAAATCCCTATTCATTCCATTGACACCATATTTCCAATTACCATTTTAACTCTCCAACATGCACAAATTAAAAAAAGTAATTTCTCCCACACTTATGTAGAAAATGTGAACTGAAACAGAAAAAACAGATCTAAATCCATCTCTAGCCCAAAATATGCTTTTATTGCCTCTGCTTTTGATTACTTCTTTGAAATTGGTTGCTATTCATTTTAAATGTATAGTGAACAAAACTTAAGATGTTGAATCAAAGAATTACGAGAACCTCTCTAAGAAGTATATAGCACCCCAAAATAACCACAGCAGGGTTTGTCTTTCTTGAACCACCAGACAACGCTGAATTTCGTCACCTTCCTGGTGTAATTGAAGAAGCCTTTTAGAATTCCACTGCAGTGCCATGAGGCCATACATCCCCCAGGATTAATCACAAATATTTTATAAAGATGAAGTTTTGTTATATCTTTGTTCTTTGTATCTTGGCTTTTGTTACTGCATTTTAATTAGGATCTGGTATCTGCAATAAACAGTAAACATAAAGAGCTTTGCAAAAATGTATTAGACTGTTTGTTTTCACACTCTAATGCATATTTGCACAATTTTACCATGAAAAAAGGAAAACATGCTAAGCTCTTGGGCTCTATCCCAAATGTCCTGGAATAGAATCCGGAAATTACTAAAAATGCAACCAAACCTCATCATATTCCAGCAATTAACCTAAGAAACGAGGGTCCATTCTCTGTATGAAAAAAAACATTTTTGAGGGGAGAAGTCTGTGGAGGAGAATGCTTCTCGATAACACATATCTCATTCTCCAAACCTGTTTTGAAATTTGGACTATTTCCCTTTCATGCTAAAAGAGCTTAATAAACAAATTTGGTTGAGTAACATTTTTTTTTTCAGAGTGTTTAGAAAACCTCTGTTACTAAATCAAGACAGAAAGGACTGCTACGCATAAAACAAGGGATAAAATAATATGTGGTCTCATTTTTAAAAGTAGCTGGGGATTAATAATCTTCCTGCTAAATAGTTATATACTAGAATGAATTATTATTAAAACAGCAGAATCATGGAGAACGCTGATGACAAAGGACAGTTTTGAGGTTTTTATTTGAACGTGTTCTAATCAAGAAGTAGCAAAAACTTTAAAAATCTCCAAATGTGGCTCTTGTGTAAAATTGTTATTGATAGGACACCTTGATAGTGTTCGAACACAATGCAAAATCATAAAAGTGTGAGCAATTCAGAGGCATAAAGTGATTTTTCCTTCTGTATCTATCCTTAATATGTTTCCAAATAAAACAGGATTAAGTAATTTACTTCATTGCATGATTTATTTATGATTGAAGCACAGTCAACAACAGATAAAAGGCATAGTCATAGCCATCAACTTAAAAGATAAAAATCATTACATTTTATTAGAGGGAGACGTACATAAATGCCACCAACGTGAATTGTAAAGAAAGTAAAAATGTTAGCTCACAGGGCTCAAATCTGAGTTAGACTTGGTGCTCCTAACTCCCTTTAGGGGAATGATATGCCGGAATTTAATTAGAAATCTGTTTTTTTTAAGATTAAAGTTGTGAGAAAGTTAAAAGGTTGGATCATGCAAAAATAAAAATGACTCTGAGGATCTTAGGGAATTTGAACTGGTAAACTTAGATTTTATTTCCTGCCAACTGTTTGCAGGGGAATTAAGAGATGTACAGGAATTATTAGTTTTAGATAAAAGCCAGCGTTTTATAAAGCAATTAATTTTTCATTAGTTCCACATAATTTTGGCAAAAAATAGTTTTATTCCAATAAAGCTATTACATTTCAAGAGGTTACTCTAAAATATAGCCATTAATTTTGCATTAATTTAACCAAATTTGTAATAGGCTAAACTACAGGCAGGAAAGCAGTAATAGTTTTTTACAGAATATATTAGAATTAAAAGGAAAAAATTAAGATGAAAAATATTTTAAAAACAGGTCATAAAACTTCTAAATTTCCCAGCATGGTTATGCATTTATTTAAAAGACATTCTCCTATAATATTTCTTAAGCCTATAAAATGAATTATATAAAGTCCACCTTAAGTTTTTGCATGGAGTTGCCTTGGGAATATCAGAAATTGTTCTTTTTATTACATAAAATTTATTTTATATTACAATAAATAAAATATAGTTTAAAGATTCAAAAAAACTTGTTAGTGCTGCAAACTTTATTCACAAAGCCATAAACTACCCTTCTCAATGTTAAAACCACCTTTAATGCATCCACAAAATTCTACTCAGATGGCCTATTCACCCAGATTGATGGAGTGTTCTCACCTCCAGTTTGAGTTCTTTAATCCTCACCAAAATAGTTGAATAGAATAATTGTGTTAGTTGTCCATTAAAAATTGTTAGTTGTGCATTAAAAATTGCCACAGAGGCGGGGATCCAAAAACGGCAGATGCCCTCTATTGTTCCTGCTTCCTTCAGTGAAGGACGGAAGAAATTAAAATGACAACTAAAATATAGAAAAATCAACCTGGAAAACCATCTGAAGTCTGGCTGAACAGAAGTTTTAGAACTAAGGATATGAAGAAGAAGCCACATTGAGACTGATAGGAGGGGCAGAGATGTGGAACTGGCTAACTACAAACCTCCACGTGGCAGTTGAGAAACAGGTGGGATATCTCAGCTGCAGTTTTCCCCAAGAGGAGCAAGGGACCTAAGCCCCACACTGAACTCCCCAACCCAGAGTACTGGTGCTGGGATGAGGATCCCCCACAACATCTGGCAGTGAAAAACAGTGGGGGGGGGACTCCAAGCATCCGAGTGGGATAGAAGGCCATGGGAAACTGAAGTGTCCTCTTAAAGAGCCCATGCACAGACTCTCTCACTCCCAGCCACTCACCTTGGGCTCCAGCGAAGGGACAGTAACATGGGGGGGCGTTGGAGAGAGACATACTGAGGACAGACTGAGTTGTGTGACTTCCAGACAAGGGCTGGAGGACAGCCGGTATTTTCCCTGTGAGGGATCCTTCTGATGCAGCCAGTAGGCTGGTGCCATCTTTCCTATGTTGAGCCCTGCCCCAACACTTATGACCAAATCTAAATCTGATTGGTCTGGTGAGCTCCACAAATCCACCTTGCTGACTCACTGGGGCCCCACCCCTCCCAACTTCCCCAACACCAGAGGCACTTTCTCCAAGAGCAGCCAGCCCTGCCCACATTGCTTTCTTGCTATCTATCAAAGTCTAACAGACCACAGGCAGATGATGACTGACCTCAGTGTGCTCAAAGGCTTTTGCTGAGTAGCTTCAAGCTCAACACCGGCACCAAATCAGAATTTACATTAACCTGGTGACCACAACTCTTCCCAATCTAGTGACTCCCTGAGACCCTGCCTCACCCAACTTGCATACCACACAAAGCTTTATCAGTGGCTGAATCTTAAAGAAACTGGCAGGTGGCAGTAGGCCTTGGGGTTTCCTGGCATTTTGTGATACTACCCCAGATGTAGTACAGGTGGCAGATGCCCTCAGTTTACAGCGTGGCCTCTCCTACACACTTCCAGGATTAGCACAGGCAGTGAACAACTGTGGATTTCTTTGTAGCTCTTACCAGGTAGTCCCCCACCAGTTAGAGCCAGTGGGTGACTTCGGCATGCACCGGAGCTCCTTGAAAGAGGCTCCAGAACCAACATACTTGGAGGTTGGCTTCAGGCCACAACACAGCACCACCTAATTAGCCCCACGTGCAATATACCCAAAGGGCAGTATCAACAAGCACCAGAACTGCTGGAGTGAATCCCAAACAGTGGGGTAAGCTCCCTACACAGTAACCTGTAAGCTGTGGATGTGGCAAAACCCCACAGCCAATCAGCCTGAGGGGCAATCACACTCACTAACGTGCCAATAGAAATCAAGGCTCAATTATAACAGGAGGGTACAGATAGCCACACAAGGGACACTCCTGGAACACCCAGTGCAGGTGACCAGGGAGACTGTGTCAATGGGCCTCACAGGTCACCTACTGTATATGGCCACCTGGCCAGGACTGGGAGACACAGCAATTCTACCTAATACATAGACACAAACAGAGAGAGGCAGCCAAAATGAGGAAACAAAGAAATACATTCCAAATGAAAGAATAGGAGAAAAATCCAGAAAAAGAACTAAACAAAATTAAGGTGAGTAACCTACCATATACAAAGTTCAAAACAATGGTTATAAGGATGCTTAAGGAACTTAATGAGAACTTCAACAAAGAGATAGCAAGCATAAAAATGGACATAGAAACCATAAAAAAAAAAAACAGTTAGAAGTGAAGAATACAATAACTGAAATGAAGAATGCACTAGCAGGCATCACCAGCACACTAGATGAAGCAGAGGACTGAGTCAATGATTTGGAAGATGAGGTAGCAGGAAATGCTCAATTGAAACAGCAAAAAGAATACAAAAAAATGAGGATCATTTAAGAGACCTCTGGGACAACATCAAGCATAATAACATTCACATGATAGGGGTACCAAAAGGAGAAGAGAGAAAGCAAGGGATTGAGAACCTACTTGAAAAAACAATAACTGATAACTTTCCTAACCTGGCAAAGCAAATAGACATACAAGTTCAGGAAGCACAGAGAGTCCCAAACAAGATGAACCCAGACAGGCTTCCACCATGAAACATGATAATTAGAATGGCAAAGGTTAAAGACAAAGAGAGAATCCTAAAAGCAGCAAGAGAAATGCAACTAGTAATTTATAAGGGAACTCCCATAAGATTGACAGCTGATTTCTCAACAGAAACTTTGCAAGCCAGAAGACATTGGCACAGAACATTTAATGTGATTAAAAATAAGGACCTACAACCAAGACTACTCTACCCAGCAAAGCTATCATTTAGAATTGAAGGACACATAATTACATAGTAATCATGGGGATGTAGGGTACAGCATAAGTAATATAGTCAATAATACTGTAATAACTATGCATGGAGTCAGATGGGTACTAGATTCATTGGGATGTGTAAAAGAGGAAGAGAGTAAGGAGTACAAACTGATAATTACAAAATAGGCATGGGGATGTAAAGCATAGGGAATATTTGCAATAATATGATAATAACTATGTATAGTGTCAGGTGAGTAGTAGTCTAGTCAGGGGGATCATTTCTTAAATTATATAATGTCTAACCACCAAGCTATATACCTAAAATTAATTAAAAAAATAATATTGAATGTCAATTGTAATGGGAAAATTTTAAAAGGGTGGAAAAGGTGAATGGGAATAAGAGGTTCAAATTTCCAGGTATAAAACAAGTAAGTCATGGGGATGTAATGTACAACATGGGGAATATAGTCAATAATATTGCGATAGCATAGTACAGTGTCAGATGGTTGCTGGGCTTATCATGGTGATCACTTCTTTAGGTACATAAATGCTGAATAATGATGGTGTACACCTGAAACTAATATAATGTTGCTAGTTAGCTATATTTTAATAAAAATCTTTTTAAAAATTGCCCCAGAGTATAGCAGCTTAAAACAACAAACTTTTTATTATTTAAGTTTCTTTGAATTGGGAATCCAAGCTCAGTTTAGCTGGGTACCTCTTGAGCTGTTGGACTCGAGAACAGCCAGTTCCTCATTGGCTGTTGTCAGGAGACCTCCCTCAGTTCTTGGCCACATGGCCCTCTCCATAAGGCAGCTTAGAATAAGATAGCTGGCTTCAAAACAAGTGAGAAAATAAAAAAGAGTATCCAAGATGGAAGCCATAGTCTTCTTGTAACCTAATTTCAGACATGACATTACTTTTACCACATTTTATTCACTAGAGAGTCATTAAATCCAGCTTACACTTCAGGGAAAGATATTCATGCCCAAGGTCAGGAACACCAGAAGACAGTGCTCATAGGAGGCCATCTCAGAGTCTGCCTAGCCCCATAATTAAGGGAACTTTGTATTGCCAGTATTAGAACACACTGGCAGTATTAGAACATACCCTGAAGCTATAATAATTAAAACAGCACGTAACTGATAGCAAAATAGACATTACTCAATAAAGAGAATAGAAACCCCCAAATAAATGAAAGCATATATAACATTTAGTTCATTAAAATAGTGAGCTTCAAATCATTGGGAAAAGAAAAGATGGATAATAAAATTGTGCTAAAAATCTTTGTTATCCATTTGGGAAATAAATTTCATATTGGATCTTTACCTCACTCCATGACCAAAATGAGTTCCATGTATTCAAATAGTTAAATATGTATTATACATTTGAGGAGGGACATAAATGGATCTTCAATTCTATCAGTAGCATTTTATTTCTTAAGCTGAGTGGGGGTACACAGATATTTGTTATATAATAGCAAAACATGTAGCTCACCAAGTATTAGGCATTGTTACAAGTACTGTACAAGTTCATTTACATAAACTTTACAGAACTATCTCATAGAGTTCTATTATTTTCCTCATTTTCAAATAAGGAAACTAAAAATCACACACTGGAAGACTCATGCCCATTGTTTTAGCAGTTTTACACAACAAACATTTATTATCTCATACAGATTCTGAGAGTCAGGAATCCAGGAGCAGCTTAGTTGAGTGGTTATGCCTCAGATTCTGTCATGATATTGCAACCAATATGTCACCTGGGGTTGCAGTCATCTGAAAGCTCGATGAGGATGTAGGATCTACTTCCAACCTTACTCACAGGCTGTTGACCTGAAGCATCCATTGGTTTCCTCCCTGGCTGCTGGTAGAGACCTCAGCTCCTCATCACTTGGACCTCACCATAGAGTTGATTGAATATACTCATGACATGGTAGTTAACTTCCTCCAAGAGATAGGAAGAGGGAGGGAGGGAAGAAGGGAGTAAGTAGGAGAGAGAGAGAGAGAGAGAGAGAGAGAGACAGAGAGAGACAGAGAGAGACAGAGAGACAGAGAGAGACAGAGAGAGAGAGAGACCCATGTATTTCATGACCTAGTGTAAGAAGACATTCTCTATCATTTCTACAATAATTTACTCATTAGAAACAGGTCATTAACTTCAGCCCATACTCAAAGGAGGGAAAATAGGCTACGCCCTTTGAAGGGAGGAGTGTCAAAGGCTTTGTGGACTTATTCTAGAACCACCATACCCATGAAATCAGGCTGCACGTCTGTGCTCCTAACCACTACATATACTGCCTCGCTTTATGTCATTCTTCATATCAGTGCCCATGTGTAAAATAGTTCATGATAATTTAGAATATAGGCAAGTATTTTTAAATGTTAAGATGGGTAAAGGTTTCCTAAACATGACATCCAAAGCAGAAGCCAAAAAAAAAAAAAGAAAGACTGAAAGGCATAACTACATTAAAAGCAAAAATCTCTATATATCAGACATGTCTATCAGCAAAAAAAAAAAAAAAGTCAAATGGAAAACTTGGAAAAAATGATGGCAACGTTATATATATGACAGAAAGAGTTTCTCTCCTCAATATCAGAGGGTGCTTTGAAATCACTAAGAGAAATACATTAATAGAATAAGAAATTGACATAAGTAGGCAACTAAAAAGAAATAGAAAATGCCAATAAACATATGAAGAAAATATTCAACTAATTCAATCTTTAGTAATCTAAGAACAGCTATTAAAAATGAAATCTGTACATTCTTTCATGATGGCAAATATTTGAAACATTATACTGTTTTCAAGATTTGGAGAGAATGGGAATTTCATGTCCACAGGTATGAATTGGTACAAATTCTGCAGGGAAGATTTTAATATATACCAAAAACCTTAAAGAGTTATACGCCCTTTCACACAACAACTTTACTTCTAGCTATTCATCTTAAGAATTAACTGATCAAAAATGTTTATGTAGAGATGCTTATCATAGCATTTTTCACTATACTAAAAAAAAATTGGAAAAACATAAATGTCCAAAAACTGAAACCTTTGTTAAATAAATGATAGTACAGCAGTGAATGAGGGCATGCGATGCCATTAATGTTTTAGAAGTATATTTACTGACATGGAGGAAATTCATGAGGTTAAATGAATAATACATTTAAAATGGTATATATAACATAATTTTTGAAAGAAAAAAATATTAAACTGTATTGCATAGAGCATATGTTACTAGTGTGAAATGTTATATAGAGCCAAATGTTACTAATGTGATCTTTTGATGACGCAATTTTGGACGATTTTTATTTTCCTCTGTTTATTCCTGTTTTAAAAATACTACCTGTGAAATAAGCCCAAACCATAAATCCAAAGTTATTTCTTCAATGACCCCTCAGCCTTTCTCCTTTCTCTCTCACTGAGTGAATAAATGATAGAAGAGGCTGGAACCTGTTATCATCAGTTAATAGTCATTAACCCCCTGGCCTCTAGCACAGCCTCTGTAATTTGCATAATGAAGAAATGAGTCTGAATTCCCCTGCCCAGGGATCTACATCCTTTTTAATGAACCTACTAGTGTTTGGCTTTTAAACTAGAACTTTAGGCAGTATACCCAAAATGACGATATGCTCACACATAAAGCAAGTGGTCAAGAATGGACATGAATATGAGCCTATGTTACACACCCAGAAAGCTCACAGTAGCTTTGGTCAGTGTAGTTTACCATTTCTCAAAACTACATCTATGTCATTTGCTTCTGTCATTTTAGGGACGGTTGAAAATTTAATTTTGAAGATGAAAAATTTTTAGACTGCATACACAGATCTACAAGTACACAGTTAATCACTCATATTGAAATGTAGCCAGGGCCAAATAGACAACCCATTTATTACTCTTATGTTCTAATAGATTAATGTTTTTAATGAAATTAGCCGAAATCTGGCAAAGTTTCTATCAAGAAAAACAAAGTCCAACAAAACAGGTAGCCACTTTTTGATATAAAAAGAGAAACTCGTATTGACTTCAATATTTTAAAGTCAAAAACAACTGCATAAATCGCATAACAACAAAGCGTATTTCAAAAGACAACAGCAAACATAGAGTCACCATTCATTTTTTTTAAAATAGGGCATCCCCATATTTAAAAAGTAAGAAAGAATTTGTAACACTATGGGCAAGTTTTAAGAGGTAGAAATTCTAAATTTTAATTGGTAAGAAAGAATAAGTGGTTTTCATCTTCTTTTCATCCGTAACTAACAAAACCTTACAAACTACTTTATTCCTACTAGGCAGCATATACCAGATCAAACCAATATAAACTTACAAAAACTTTTTAAAAAATTATTTGATTAGTTTATTCATTTGAGAAGATGTTTATGAGTAACTTGCTAATATTTTTCTGTATTATCATTGATTATCTTTGGAAAAGAAGTATTGACTAAATGGTACTTGTTCTTTCAGAACACTGAAGAAAAGGTTTATCCTTTTAGAGCTATCAATTCCCAGTGAGGATGAATTTCTTTGATGGTATTAAATAAATAATAAGAATAAATGTATAACATCCAATCTCTGATTCAGCATGCAGCTTAATGAGTTTTAAGGTAATGTTAAGTGCTTTGAAATCTTCAGAGATTAGGAAGGACGATACACTGTACTTGATGGAAACAACTAGGGTTTAAGATAATATAGAAATAAGCAAACATTCTAAGGAGCTTAGAAATTGTGGGGACTGGTCTTTTCTATAAATGACGTTTAATAAAGGCTTATTGCATTAAATTGAATTGCATTGAACTAAATGCATTGAACAAAGAGGCATCTGCTTTGCTGAAGAGGCATAGAAAAAACAAGCTAAGCATTTGGAGACTATAGAGGGTTCTTATTTCAGCTCTTTTTTCACTATCTGCGGGACTGCTGGCTGATCCCGCACCCAGTCTCAGCCTCCATCTTCTCATCTAAAAAATGATGACTAATAAGATAATCTCCAGCTGCAATATTCTTTAAGCACATTAAATCTAAGTTGAGAAAGACCTGTACCTACAAGTGTCTAATTAGGATGATTTGTGCCACAACATGGGGATACTTCCGTATAAATTCCAACCTAAGAACCCTCAGTCTATGAGAATTCCAAGCTCATACATTGAGAAAACCAAGTTCCCTCCCAAGGAAGTTAAAAACAATCACTTTCAAAAATCAATTCACCTAAATTGATGACATAATTTGTTCAAAATACTTTTAGAATCAAACCAGCAATTCAGTCCAGAGGTTACCCATCATGAGCCAAAGAAATTTATATTTTATAAGTAAACATAGCAAGCGTTGTCATCTGCAAACTATGCCTTGGGAACAAGAGTTAAGATATGAGGGAAATTAAAATAAACAAAAAGTTTTCAATAATTACTTAGCCTAACAGTTTCTTCCCTTTTCAACATCATCAGGAATTCATTGCACAAAACTAAGTTGAAGAGTTTAAAAGAATCCATTATGATTTCACTCCTAGTAGGTCCTAATTCCCTTGAGATGAAAACACTGAGGGCATTTTCTTTGAGAATTTTGTACCAGACAAAGCTTTGCCTCCCCTGAGAAGTAAGTACACTTTCTCCTTTCTGATGGCTGATTTGTAATTTATCATGCCTCCCTTTTACCCAGCCTGCCAAGAAGCTTAGACTTAGAGTAGAAACTCAATCACAGCAACCCTGTGAAAAATTACAGTTTGCATATTTTCCTTGTCCTTTTTTATATATCTTGCTTTAAAATTTTTTACTAACCTTGTTTCTAAGTCATTTTTTTATAAGTCATTGCAAATTCTTTTGGAAAGAGGTGAAGTATAAATAAATACAACTATAAAATGAGCACAATATATAAGAATTACAGTCTATGTCCAAAGAACAACATCCTTCACCTTTATACACGGATATTAAAATTAAAAACAAATTTAGTTGGAAGTGAACAGCATGATATCAGCAAAATTAAGAAAAGTTAAGTGATTTGTTTATTAGATGCTTTATCAAGTGTTTCAATCCATTTTGCTTTATTAGTCTCTTGGGGAAAATTGAGACCTCTATGAACACTTAAAGTGCTAAATTAATTAAATATTTTGTAAAAAGACTCATAACTAATGTTTAGATGAACATCTACCTTCAAAGTGAAAACAAAACTCTTTAGAATCAGAGGCTCTATAGTATTTAGGGAAGTATTGGCTCCTCTAATAAATCTGAAATGTGTAAAGAGTGAAACACATTTGAAATTTATTTTTTGCTCATCTTAGAGTCTGAGGGAGTTTTCCCTAGTTAGCAGGCAGCTCTCCTCTATGTGGTGCTTTAGGCACCTGGATTCCTTCTATCTTTGGCTTTGCCAACCCCTATGGCACTCTGTTAGCAGAAAGGAAAGAGCATAAAGCATTGGCCTGAAAATAATATATCACTCCTACACACATTCTATTAGTGAAGACTAACAAGGTGGACACATAGATGTAAAGCAAGGGGCTGAGGGAATGAGGAGTTCAGACTAGAAAATGTGACTCATGGCTGAATGGCCACTTTCCAGTAATGGACCCAGACAATGCAAAGAGGGCACATAAACTTTTGTGGGCAGCTTGCTCTGCCTGCTATAGGGTCAAGCCTTTCCATCCTTTGTGCTTTCTTTTTCCAGACTGTCCATGCTCTATGCAAGGGTAAACACTCAAGCACAGAGTAATAATTTGGCAGCATAACTTATTTCATGTCAGACTACGGTGCTGGCAGAAGGCAGTTGAACAGAACCAGGAAGTCACACCAAAGCCTGAAGTGACAAGTAGACTTCTTCATTTCATGCTGTGGAATTCATGGGAACCACATGAACCAGGTATTCTAGGAACAGACTCAATCTCATTTTCTTTTCCACAGTGAAGGTTCTCTGTTTAATGTATTACAAAAAGATGATATCTATCTCTGAAAGACTGTTCATGTTAATAAATTTACAAATCAGAAAACTGCCTTTGTCAGGCCATATATCCTGATGTTTATTCAGGAAATATGGTTATTAGCTGGGTTATGGGTTTAGCTCAGCCAATAATAGCTATGTGACTTTACACAACCCATTTCACCTTTATGGCTCTCAGATGCTTCATTAAAAAAAAATCACATAGTCACTAGCATCCAACTAAGATCCAAGTTAAAAACTCTGCAATCTGAGAGGCAACATAAAGCTATTTCGACTTGAACATATTTTTAACTTAGTATATTCTGGTAATAACAGTAAACCAAGTTATTGTAATGATTGCACCCATTGATTGGATTTTGAACAAGCAATGTTTTTTTAAATCCAAATATATCCTACAGTAGGGGCTATTCTTTCTCCACATGTCAGACTGCATTTAACCAAATGCCTAATCTACTACTATAGAATAAGTAGAGTCTAGATATGCCTTTACTGCTTTACAACTATGACATTGCATTTAATTGAATCACATGAAACTTCATGCACAGCTTCTTAACTTAGTTATCTGAAAAGAGAGCACAGCAAAGTTAATTAATCAAAATGTGTTATACAAGTAAATACTAGCCTCTACCCATTATGTGTTTTTCAGGCCAGTTAGAATGTCATTCAGTAAACAGCTGAATGCCTTCTGTAGTAAACTAAATCAAAATCTAATTATCCATTGTGTAACTCTAACTTCCTCAAGCAGCAGCCCAGGCCAGGGAGCTGAAGCAGCAGGGATGTGAGTGGTTTCCATCCACCCTCCTCAGAAGAGTTCATGGTTGGGGAACCATCCCAGTCACCTCTCCTGGGTCTTCCAGAATTTCCTCAGAGGTTAGTATCCATTGTAGCTTGGCTACAAGTATCCCCCCAAAAGCATTACTCAACATCTAACTCTCAATTTGAGAACTAAACAGCCCAATCTTTGATTGGGGTTTAATGTGCTTTCCAAACTTCACTAAAGAAGCTTTAGGGAGACCACCTCAGGGATGATGTAGATGCCTGATCACTGTACTGTACACCTGAAGCTGAAGCTGAACAATAATAAAAATCAACTACAATTTTATATATATATGGTTACAAGAAGCGGAGTACAGCATTAGGAATAGAGATAGTGGAAATGTAATGGCTGTATGTGATGTCAGAGGGGTAGTGGATGGGGGAAGGAGGGTTGTCACTGTGTGAGGGATATAAATGATAAGTGTCTATCACCTTGTTTTGTACACCTGAAAATAAATAAATAAATACATAAATACATACATACATAAATAAAAGAAGCTTTGGTGCAATTCCAGAAACTGGTAGGTATCGTGAAAAAGGAAGGGGTCAATTCTACTTGGGTGGAGTGTCAGAGGGAAGGTTTAGAAAAGGCTTCCTAAGTTAGATGAGACTTGAGAAGGCTTTTCAAAGACAGGAGGGACAAGGAGATAGAAAAGGAGGGATAATCTTTCTAAAATGCACAGGCCTGGGAAACAAACCCAGACTAGATCACGGAGAACCTGGTACAGAAGGCTGAAAAGTTTGAACTTCATCCTGTGAATAATGGAAAGTCCCTGAAGGATTTTAAGCATCAGGGTAACATGATAAAATTTTTCATTTGACTAAGATTGTTATTCTGGTAACAGAGCGCAGTACAAATTATGTGCCAGAATGGAAACAGGGGGCTAGTAAGGAGACAGTTGTGATAGTTATTACAATGTCAGTTTAGCATACACGCTATGACACAGTTCCCGGTGAGAACCCCCCCTCCCCCCATACCCCAACCTTTAGGCAGATTCACAAGCAACAGGAAATTTCACAGACAAATGCCTCTAATCTGTACATAGATGCTTCCAGGCAAAAATGTTAGCTCAAGTTGTATTTACGAAATATGTAGAATTAAATGAGAATCCCTTCCTTTTTATTGATCACTTTCAATTACACATTACCTGGGACAGTCTTTTGCCAGATATGCCTTATAATTTAGATCAGTATTTCTTTATCTGTGGGGAAGGACCAGATTTGTGTTTTCTTTTTCCAATTTGTAGCAGACTGACACTTTTGTCAAATGTAATCATGATAAATTACTATAAAAATGAAATGAAAAAGCAAAGAATACAAAATACAAGCCCTTTTTCTAACTTCATTGAACAAACACAAAATAACTCCATCAAATTGCTATCAGAGTTTCTGCACGCTTACTCTCAATTTCTTCCACAGATCAGTAAGAGTTTGCAGACTGGCACAAGTCCACAGACCACACTACAAGTAGCCCTGGTCCAGATGGGCATAGCAAGAGGTATGGAGGCACAGGAAAATTGATAAGCTCCCAGGGGAGCCCAGACTCCCTTAGGCTAGTCTCCCCAAAGATACTGAATGATGATGGTACTAAAACTATTAGGCAGACGTGCTCAGACACAAAGTTCAGCTTTGTATCGTGAAACAATTCAGACAAAGCAGCATTTTTATTAGATTTGTGTTATGGAGGGTGTTTCCCTCCTACATAACTTCGCTTTTAAGAAACCACTGAGACCGATAGTTAAACACGTTAGCACTGATGAGCAATGCCAGAAAAAATATAATCAAACAAAGTGACTAAATTAATAATTTATGCACTAACAACTATGTGAAAATATAAAGCATGAGGAATTAAATTAGAAAAATATGTAATCCAAATTAGAGTGCGTCTCAATTAAATTAGATTCCCCAGCAGTACTGTAAGTTTAGTTAAAGCCCATAGCACTGCAGTGACCTTAACATCACTAATGGTAACTTGACTTAGAGCGTATGTGGTATATTTGAAGCACTTTATAAATACTTATGTGGATGCTTTGCTTAAGCTTCAATGGTAATAAGACTCTTCTCAGACGCCTCTTTATAATGCAATAATAATAGCTTTTTTGAAAAATTGAGCATTGGTTATGTTCCAGAGACATTATCTCCTTAAATACACTCCATCAACCTTGTAAGGTAAGTATTATAGTCTCTCATTTTAAAGATCAGAAAATTGAGGTTCAGAGAGGATAAATATTTTATGAAAGGCACACTGTTGTCAACACAATGATGTTTTAAATACATACAGATATAAAGGATGATAAAGGAAATTAATCATACTAAAATTATAAAAATTATGAAGGAAATGAATCATAATGAAATACCACTATAAAATATTTTTAAATAAATGTATGACACATTACGTACTTCTTTATTGATGTATTACAAAACAAGATTTAGCAAGAGGGTCTAATAACATGGTTTCAAAGTAATGAGCATAAATGGTAGTGTGAGGTAACTAGTAACTCTGGAAATATCTGTGACTTCAATTGGGCATGAAGTCACTAGTCCTACTAATATTACTATGATTTCTTGCTTATAATTGAAGGAAATACTACATTTTGTCAGAGGTTTTCCTGCTTAAGTCCATAGACTTCCTGAATTCTATGTATAGACCCGAGATTAGAGGATATTGGATCAAAAAGATAGAAGAAATCTGAAACCTTCGATGACAGATAGAACAGAACCACCTGACTGCCCTGACTTTCTGTCTGTTGCCCTCTGAACTATCACTGAAGAAATTTTTGTATTTCTTGAACCATTTTGTCATCCCTGTTTCTCTACATTTCTCTTAGTTACAATAGCTGAGCAGTACTCCAACTCAGTAGTTCTCAAACTTCCTGGTTTCTGGACCACTTTACAATCTTGAAAATTATCGAGGACATCAAACAACTTTTATGTGGGTTGTATGTAGCAATATGTACCACATTAGAAATTAAAACTGAGAAATTTTCATTTCTTCATTCATCAAAAATAACAATAACAACCCATTACATGTTAACATAAATAATATTTTTATGAAAAACAGCTATATTTTCCAAAAGAAAATTAGTGAGAAGAATAGGCATTGCTTTACATTTATGAAAATGTAATGTCTGGTTTAATAAAAGAGAGCTGCATTCTCATATCTGATTCTGCATTTGATACGTTTTGCTTTGTTGTATTGGTTGAAATATATGAAGAGAATTCAGCTTCACATAGATATGTAGTTGGAAAAGGCAGGAGTATTTTAATAGCCATTTCAGATAATTGTGCGTATTCTTTTATGATATTATACTAAAACTCAACAAGTGGTAATTTCTTAAAAGTTAGGTATAATGTGGACTCTGAAATCACATCAATGAACTTTTACACTCTGTTACATTAAAATCCATTGGTCTATCTTGCATCTTGAATGGATCTCGTACCCTGAACAATTTTGTAACATCATGAATTGATCATTTTGAAAATATTGGTTCACTGAGTTATGCGGATCTTCTAAATATTGACATGTCATTATACAACATTAAAAAATCGCATTGGTTAACATCATCATAGATCTCATCAAAAAAGTTTTTCAGTATTGGAAAGCTGTCAAACTCATGGTGGGAGATGCAAGTCTTCCAAAATTATAATTTTCACTTGAAAGCACAAATAATATCATTGACAACACATTTCTCTCCAACCCACCCACTTCTATTCCCATCGTCGTGATGGTAGTCCACAATACCAGCATCTCAAAACAAGGTTACTGAGTGATTCTTCTACCTACCTCCTCCACCCCACCTCATCTTCCAATCCAAACCTACTCTCTAGACAGTAACTTCCCTGTTCACTTTCAGTTAAAAATCTATCAGTGACTCCTCATCAGTTCGGTCTGATGGATGACAAGGTTGGCAAGAGAGATAAAAGTAGGCAGTGCTAAAGCTAGTCCCCTCCCTCACTCTGTTCTGCCTGAGCCATGTGAGATTTTCCAGTGGGGAGCTGCTGCTTCTACCTTAGAATTCTGTGGCAGAAATCTCATCTGCCACAGTTGCACTTGAACATCAAGAGTTTTTTAAACAACTCCATCCAACTTTTGAACCCAGCAACAACTATGGAATCCCCCATAAGTTGAATTATCCTTTAGTCTTGATATTTCACTCACCTCTAAACCTAAACGCTGCACATCAGCTATAACTTTCTGAAATTACTACCCCCCCAGGATTGATATTGATTGATAATTGATACAATAATTGGAATGCTCATGTGTTTTAAGTCCGAAAGAGGAATCGTGCTACACACAAAAGTGCAAAAGGTAATAATAAAAGCTCATATTTTTCCTTTGATTTTGGCCACCAGGAATCTCAGAATTAAATGTGTTTCAACTTGATAACTGTTACTTGATAACTTCTGTCTGTGGTGTCTACAAAACCTTGTTCTTATTTTCAATTTATGTCTTGATCTTAAAGTCTTATTTGTATTTCCCCCTGATGTATTAATTTTCTATTGCTGCATACCAAATTGTTGCCAGTTTAGTGGTTTAAAACAACAAGCATTTATTATCTCTGCTTCTGCAGGTAAGAAGCTGGGCAGAGCTTACTTGGTTCTTCTGCTCAGGGTCTCAAAGAGCTACAATGTAGGTGATGGATGGACTGCATTCCTTTCTAAAGCTTGAGATCACGTGGTTATTGGCAGAATTTAATTTTTTGCAGATGTAGGATTAAGAGCCCCACTTCCTCACTCAACCAGGGGCCATTTTCAGCTCCAAGGAGGCCCTCAAAGCGCCTTATTATATGGTCCTCTCACAGGCCCTCTCACAACATGGCAGGTTTCTTCTTCAAAGCCAGCAGGAGAACCTCTCCAGTCTGCCACAACAGTCTTTTATAACGTCACACAATCATGGGAGTGGCTATGCTATCACTTTTGCCATGTAATGCTAACTAAATCAAGGGAGTAATTATTCCTTTATATCCACAGATCCTGCTTATACTCAGAGAGGATTGTAGACAGCATCTATGCCAAGGAGCAGGAATCTTGGGGGCCAACTTAGAATTCTGCCGAGTAAACCTAATCTTACATTTGTATTTATTATGTAAAAAAAAATTTTGTATAACTGTATATATTCTGAAATATATTTGAACTATTTTGGGGAATAAGTTATATAGGAAATTAAGAGAACATCTCACACTGCATGGTAGACTGATTCTAAAAATGTCTCATCCCAATTATTACCTCCCCTGTATCCATGCCTCATGCAATATGACTTTGTAGCCCATCCCACAGATTCTGAGATAGTCTTATGTCTTGCTTTGCCCAATAGAATATAGCTGAACGAACAATATGAGATTATCCAACCTAAACCTAAAGCGCTATGTGTTTTTGCTCTCTTTCTCTTGGAATCACATCACGGCCATAGTAACAAGTCCAGGTGTTTCTTGCTACAGAATGACATATTGTATAGGGCAAAGACAAGCTCCCACGTTGGCCAGTTCTATGTCAGCTAGATTGGCCAACTGGCCACAGACCTATACGTGAGCCTGTCAGAGACTAGCCATACCTGTTCCAGATCAGCAGAACCTCCCTGTCAATACATAAACTCATAAGAAAGAACAAATGATTATTGTTCTACTCATAAGCTACTAAAATTTGGGGGCTGTTTGTCATCCAGCAATAGCTAACTGATGCACATAGGGAAATGCAACAAAGGACCTGACTGTGTAGTGAAAGTAAAGTATCCTAAAAAGACATAATTAATTCATAGTACACTCCAATTTCTGGGTTTTATATACTAAATCACTGCTGTTGGTGGTGGGCTGCTTTCAATCTGTATGTTCAAGTAATATTCATTCAAAAGACTGATGAGTGACCTGGAGTCCTTTCTATAATGAATAGAGCAATAAAGAGATACAGAAATCAAATAGCAAAAAAAAAGAAAAAAGAATTTTTCTGTGCTGTTCTAGACACCGCTGCCCTAATAGAGAAATGTGCAGTTTCTACTTTCCTTGCAGTTTTTCAGTTCAGAATTACTTTAAAATAAATCCCAGGGAAAGCAGTAATCAATTATGTCAAGAAGAAAACAAAGTTTGATCTGAAAATACTAACAGAATCTAACATTTTAGAAATAAACTACTGTGTCACATCCTGTGACAACATTGTATCAAATTACTTAACAATAAATTGGACAATCAACTCCTGGGTATCAGTATGAGGATACTCCTTTTTGTATATTATTAATGGCAAACATTTATTTCCAGATTTTTATCTTTCTTATCCTCAGCGTATTTCTCTGCCACCTTTCTGACTACCATCAGTCATAGTATGCAAAGGAAACATACATTTAATGAAATACTGTAATAATTCACTTTTGTCGCATAAAACAAGAATAAGGTGTTCAATATAAGTAAATTTCCAATATAGCTTAAAAATCATCTGAGCACACTCTTTTTTTTTTTTTTAAAGTAACTATTCTGGTATAAATTTTTCTAAAATGTATTTTACACTTTCCTTCCTTATGAAACAGAATGTGCTTTACTCTGTAAGTAAACCTTTATTGTACAGGTACTTTAATAGATGTTAGAAAGACGCAAAGGTGAGTCAAAACAGAATTCCAAATGGCAATCTTTCATCGTTTTTATGGCTGAGTAGTATTCCATTATCTTGAGAGTAATGTGCTAAGTGAAATAAGTCAGACAGAAAAGGACAAGAACCATATAATTTTATTCACATGTGGGATAGAAAACAAAAAGCAACAAACAAACTCATAGACACAGACAACATAAAGGTGCTTACCAGAGGGGAAGGGGTTTAGGAGGAGGAAGGGGCTTAGGGGGAGGAAGGAAAGGCAGTCAAATATATGGTGATGGAAGGAGACTAGACTGTGTGTGGTGAGTATACAGATGTTACAAAATTGTACACCTGACACTTATATAATATTATTAACCAATGTTACCCCAATAAATTTAATTAAAAAATGGGAAAAACAAAACAGAGCAAGATTTCAATCTCAAGTGCCTTACAACTGAATGAGGGAGGATGGATAATAAAACACATACATAGATGATTCTAGTGTTAAGGTCATGAGCCTGGTAAAGAAAACCGATATATGAATTCAAAGAAAATATTGAATCCATTTAGTGACATGAAAGAAAGCTTTGTGAAGTTGGATCGTGAGAATAAAAGAGCAGAGACTAGGGGAAGCAAGAGAGGCACTTGCCGTACATGCAAAATGTAAGTGGGTACCAAAAACTTCAGTAATCGAGATACGTAATATTCTAATGTATAATTTTTAAGTCAAAATTAATACAAAATATCTATGACGAAGACAATATCAAAATTTTAAAAAAAGACATGATCAGTAACGATACCATGTAGAGCCATATTGGAGTCCCAGGCAAAAGGAAAAATCAATAGAAAGCTATTTGGGTTTGTGACTAAAGAGCCCACAAATTAGGAAGCTATACCATTTTCTAAAATGATTGTCTGTTGTGACAAAATAATGGTCGACTGCAAGGAATGATCATTTTTGTGATCATTTGCCTCTTTTTACAATTTTGGGTGCCACAGCCTGAGTGGGATGTTGAGAAGGTAGATTGCACATATGTTTGTTACTTGCTAATAGGAGCAGATATTAGCCTCAGGCACTTTGTTTCCTAACCAATTAGGATTTTTTAGAAGGAATCTAGAATCTGATACCATCCTTCAAGTTGTAAGTCAGAATGTTGGGTCAGAATTATACTGCTCTAATAATAACAATGTGTTTTCTTTTTTTCTCTACTCTTTCTGCTCGAGACAGCTCTCTTCTCGGCAGCCTGAGGCATCCATCTGCCTTGAGGGGAGAGGGGTGAATTAAGATTGTTTAATAGGAATGCAAAGAAAAAAGAAAGCTATAGTTTGGCCTCTGACATGGAAAATAGAATTTTCAAATAAGCAGCAAGATTTACAAGCTAGGCTTTATCAAAAGAAAAGGAATTTCTAAATTCCCTTTTATCTCCTCCTTTAACTTATCAAGAGAGGAGCTTACTCCAGCCACAAAATGTTTTCCATAGTGAAGATACGTATCCCATTCACTTGCTGCCTCTCATACAGACGGATTTAGGAAGGAGAGGGGGGAAAAAAAAAGAGGAATGAGATGAGCTCCTCTGAAAATGGTACGTTTGAGAGTTGAAGGAAACCACAAGACCAGAGGGAATTTTTCCAAAATTCAATTTTAAGGTACAGGATGACATGGCTTCACAGGCTGCCCGGACTCCAACCTCAGGGGCAGCCCCGTTAAAGTCAAACAAGAGCACGGTTAGGCAGAGGAAGAATCAGCCTTTAGTTTTTCAGAGTCCAAGTTAAGGTGCGGACAGAACTGGAAAGTTCTCCCATGCTCCCAAGGGAGATAGCCAAAGAGCTTTCTGGGGCCTACCATGACAAGGGGCAAGGTCACCATGTAGCAGAGACCATGTGGCAAACTGCCTAAGCCATGACCAGAGGAGGGTGTGCCCATGTGAACCATGGTAAAGCCAAGTCAACAGGCATGCGTGTACATACACAGGTTATACAATGCACGCTCACAGGTGGAAGACTTCCAGGTCCTGACCAAGCCAGGAAACTACTCTCAGTTATAAAAGTAGCCCCTTTTAACAGCGTGTGTAATGCAGTTTATTCTCTTGGCCTACAGTAAGATGTGACCATGTAGACAAAGAATAATTCTACAATGCCCAGGACAGCCGGAAGACACCATGAGGTGGACAGTGTCAAAACTCTGCCCGGATCCCCTTGGATCCCTTTACTGTTTCTGTTGCACCAAACCTGCCCCTCTCCTTCAATGCCTGCAACTGAGACTCTTCTCTGGAGGTGTATCTTCAGGCTGCTGGAGTAGCTTCATCTGTCTGCCTCCTAGAGCTAGGAGTGTCATGGGAATGGAACTTAGGCAATGATTGAAGGGGGAGAGGAATGTGTAAAGGGAATAGAAAAGCCCAATCTATTCACTTGAAATCCTCAAGGCCAGACTACTTTGGTAAATAACAAGAGGACGGTTCTTGTGGAGGATCAGATTGAAGGCCATTCACCTGCCTTTGTCTAAAATTACATTACTTGGCTGACTGCTTCTTTTCCTCTTATTTTTTTTTTAGCAGTTCCTTGTGTTTGTTATTGTTGCTCTTGTTTTTTTTTTTGAGTTTTCTGAGATGAATGCTTAATTCACTTATTTTTATTCTTTTCAGTGTTATAACATTTAAGTTGATGAATTTTCCTCTGAGTGCAGTTTTGATATAACACTGTGAATTTTAATATAATGTTAATATAATAGTCATGTATTTCTAAATAGTCTATGCTTACTGTCTTGATTTTTCTCTTTGATCTAAAATATGAATTGGAAGACTGTTTTATGATGTCCAAGTGTTGTTTCTATTTGGTTAAACATAAATAGATATGAAAATATATGTCCACATTTAAACCTCTACATGAATGGTCATAGATTATTCATAATAGCCAAAGAAATGGAAACAATCCAAATGTCCATCAACTGATGAATGGGTAAACAAAATGTAGTATATTCATACAGAGGAATGACATACTGACACATGCTACAACATGGATGAACCTTGAAAACATCTTCAGTGAAAGATGCCAGTCACAAATAACCACAGGTTGTATAATTCCATTTATGTAAAATGTTAAAAATAGGTAAATCCATTGAGACAGAAAGTAAATTAGTGTTTTCCAGGACTGGGGGAAGGAGTGAGGAATGGCTGCTAATGTGTATAATGTTGCTCTTGGGGGTGATGAAAATGTTATGAGATTAAGTAATAGTAATGGTTAAACAACTTTGTGAACATACTAAATATTCCTGAATTGTATGCTTTAAGAGTAAATTTTATGGAATATTAATTACATGTCAATAAAGCTGCTATTGAAAAAAGACACTGTTGTAGCACAAAATATTAAAATAAATAGGTTGCTCCTATATCCATACACTGTATCTGTAGGATTCATATCTATATATTCTACATCTCCATATTGGTTGCTCCTTTTTTTTAAATCCAGAAAAAATATAGATAGAATTTTTAAAAATTCTATATGTACACAAAAGTGCACAAATAAGTGTTCAACTTGATAAATTTTCTAATGATGAATGCTCCTGTAAAACTACCTAGATCATCATATATAGCTGTTACTAATAAAAATTAAATTAAATTAAAAATTTCTTCAAATACCTAGATCAAGTTAGATGACTTTCTCCTTATCAGCACCCTACAAGTCCCCTGAAGACTCCCTCCCAGACACTACTGGGGAGGATTCATTTAAAGAATCCTCATCTCAAGGTGTACTTCTGGGAAAATCAACCAAAGACAGTGTGGACACAAGGGTCTCTTTTCTTTGCCCTCCCCCAGACATCCAGAAGTTGTTTTGGGGAAAAGAGAGGAAGAGAAAGGAAATCCAAAGGGCTAGCTTTTTACCTGAAAGACTTATAATCAGAAATTATATTTTGAATATTCTGAGTGATTAAACCAAAAGGAGATGGCTGAAAATGAAAGACTGAAATAGTAATTGGTGAGTGGACATTGTCACAGCTATCCAAGGACTCGGGGGGGGGGGGGACCATGAGAAAGGTCAAAGCAGGTATAGAGAAATAAAGCAAGTACCAGTCCCCTGCATAGCTCATGCCATGTGAGTTTGTTGGGTGTCATGTGTGGAGTCAGGCAGGGTCTCCTGTCCCGTTCCCCACATAAGAACGCAGGATAGGGTGAGGCCAAAATGGAACACTCACGGAGACATAGATAGGGGAGTCATACCACTATATTCTTGCTGGCATCTGGGTTGCAGACACAGGAAGCAGGAGCCACACTATCTGCAACCCGCCATCCTAACTGCAATTCGTGCTTGCCAGCCACCATCTTCTTGCTAGCCTCCATTTTCTGCTAGTGTAGCTACAGCAGTTATATTAGGGGCCAATGGCTCACTGGTTACAGCTGACGGCCAACTAGCCACAGCTGATGGCCATCCAATCACAGTTGATGGCCATTTACTACTCGAGTGAGCACCTTTCCACGTGAGGGCGAGAGCCTGGAAACTGCACTCCTGGCTCTGTCCCTACATTGGGTAACCACACCAGAGAGACATTCTACGTAAAGCACAGATGTCAGTGACTGGCACATAGCCATGCCCACTGAAGGGTAGTTATTCACCACTGTCTTGCCCTGTAACTCCAGAGAATTAATTTAACCTCTCTTGGCTTTTGAGTCCTCAACTATAAATATAGGGGGAAAATGCTGAATTACATGTAGTTTTCACATCAATGGTCATCTAAGTGTAAGTGGTTCAAAGAACTTCCACTTTTACATCAGAAAAGGAAAAACGTTATCCTTATAAATGACCAGCACAACATAGGTTCCAGCTCTAAAGGGGCTGTGATGAAGTGGCAGGCTTCCCAAGGGCAGAGAAAGCGGTCAAGTTCCTTTATGGCCTTCAGCTGCCTAAGACTATTAATGTAATCTTTGAGGAGGCAAATCTTTCCCTGAACGGAAGAATATGATCAGCTGTCCCTTTGATAATATGCTAAATCCCCTATCCTGTGAAAAAGACTTGGGCATGGTCAGCTATAAGCCCATAGCATACTACTTTAAAAATCCAATGATTAAAAATGCTGTAGTGAAAGAAGTTAGGTGAAAATGAGACTAGTGATAAAGAATATCAGGGTAGTGAGACAGCTCCTACAGTTGAGTATTCAGTTCCGACGTTCTCAAGTTTTACAGGACGGTAAAATTCACCTCAACAGAATTAATTCAAAGTTCCTTTGAGTAATATTCACCATCTCTCATGATCTGGTTCTTCATACTCCTTCAAGGTCATATCCCACCAATTCTGTTGACTATTGGTCATAGAATATTGCTCTGCTATTCTCCCTAAACATCCTCTGTTTTTGTACCCTCTTCTGGACTTTTTATATATTTTCTTATGCGAGAATTCCTATTTTTTCCTTTAAAGAGTCAGACTCAATAGCCAGATGGGTTGGATCATGGTTTGTTTGTTTTTTTTAATACTGCTATAAAAAACAATTTGAGGGATAATCAGAGAATTTGAATATGGCCTGGATATTAGATGATAGTATGGAAATCATGCTAATGGTATTACATTTATACAGCAGAATGCCCTTACTTTTAAGAGATGTACATGAATTATTTAAAATGGAATGCTTGATGTCTGTAACTAACTTCCAAATGGATCAGAAAATATATAAAGAGAAGTTAAAGAAATGTAGCAAAATGTTAACAATTGCTTCACCTAAATGGTAGCTAGTCAGATGTTCATTGAGTTGTTTTTTTTAGTCTTCCTTTATATTTGAAAATTTTCATAATGAAAAATTGAGGGGTGGTAATGGAGGGAATCAAAGTTCGTGGTGTTATCCTTAACCAAATATAAGTAATATGTGGCCTTTTAAAAAAAGGAAAGTAAAAAAGTTACCTTAGATGTCTTCTCCTCAATGACACTACTTTGTGGGCCCACATCTTAGCCCAGCACTCGTCCAATATAGGACATTCTCATTGATATATATGCAACAGGATAATTTGTTGACCTATTATTAGTGTTTGGTTCACATTATTTGTTCCTTCTCTCACTTCCCAGACCCAAGCAAGACTCAAGCAAATTTGCCCAAAGTGCCAAACTTTGTGTAAGTGCTTGTTATATTGCAAAGTCCTTTTATAGGTGTATTCAGTCAAGTTACTGATGTAAAAGAATTGCTTATTTTAGAATTCAGAACCCAACACTGGAAACTCAGATAATCACAGATAGCTTTATGGGGAAAAAAAGTAGTAAACAAGAAGAGTCTTGAGAAGTGAAATTCTCCTTGGACTAAGGAGGAGGTAGGATATAAATATGATATGAAAAAGTATAGCAAAGATAGAATGACCACTGTTTATATGGCAGTGACTAGAATTCATTCATTCATTTGGCAACTAGTTATTGGTACCCACTGTGTACAAAGCAATGACTGAGGATATAATAGGAAGCAAAACATACAATGTCTAATGTCCTAGATTAGAGATTGGCAAGCCTCAGGGCTGTGGATGAAATACAGCCCACCACCTAGTTTTGTAAATGAACTTTTATTGTAACAGAGTCATATTCATTTGCTTACATTTTGTCTATGGCTGCTTCTGCACTACATACAAAATAGGACTGAGTAGTTGTAAAAGAGACCTTATGGCCCATAGAATCTAAAGCATTTACTATTTGGCCCTTTACAGAAAAAAAAAATTGCTGACCTTTGCCCTAGAGCATACAGTATTGTGGGGAGACAATTATTAGTTAAATAACTACAAATAAATTAAAAGTGCAACTTTGATAAAGGCCTTGAACATAAGATATGTGGTACCATAAAAGTACATAATAAAAGAACGTGAACTTATCAGAACATAGGAGAAAATTCCTTAGGGAAATAAAAATCGATGTAAAAGTTAAAGGTTGAGCAAGGGCTGACCAGATGAAGAAGAAAAAGAACATCTCAGGCACAAAGAATATCATCCAATGTGGAGGCCCTATGGGAATATGGTGAATTTGAAAGAACAAACATACTTCATTGTGGCTGTTGTAACCTACGGTAGCATGATGGGAACGTGGTACTGGATGAGACGAGAGAAAGGCAAAGACCAGACTACAAAAGACCTTGCAGGCCAGGGTGGGAGGTGGTCTTCAATATTAGAGTAAAGGAAATCCATTGATATATTTTAAGCAGGTGAGTGATGTGATCCATTACACTCTAAATGCATCCCTCAAGTTTTATGTGGAAGAGATAGGAATTGTGTCATGTTCCTCTTGTCTGAATCCCTGCTTTGTTAACCTGCTTTGCCACTCTGAACCACAAAGACAGGGGGATCATGATTTTACCAGGTATACCAGGAATTTGTTATCTCTGAACCTGAGCCCCACAGCGGAGCCCTTCTTATCTGCTAACTGTGACTCTAGCTGCAACCTGAGACAGCTTTGTCTTAACACAACATGGCATTTCCAGGCTCCTCTGGCCACAAGTGAGATATCCTAATGGTCTGCTTGGATCAACACAATTGCCTTACACCATACCTACCCAGGGTCAAGCTTTGCATGCCTGTCTTACCCTCTTCCCATTTCCGGCAGTTGGTCCACTGCCATTCCATTGGGTGTGTGGAGTTTCCAGGCTCTAGATCTCCTTGGTGTGCCTCCGAGCTCCAGCTCAACTGCTTCTACAATCCCATGGCTTTCAGCAGAATTTCACTAGTGATTATCAAAGCCCTGCATACAATCCAATATCTGTGATCAGAGTGAATTGCTTCAGTGCCTATCCAGCTAGGAAGCCATGATATGACTTGGAAGTCATCCTTGACACCACACATCTGATCCATCAGCAAGTTATGTCCATTATGAGCATAGCTCTTGAATTTGCCCACTTGCCCATCTCAATGGTTTAACTACTAAAGGATTATATCTTGCTCAAGTGTCACGTCCATCATGGGTCAGCTGTGTACTGCTGCATGTTGTCTTTACACTGTGATCCAAGCTGATGGAACAGCCTTTTTCCAGAATATTGCAGGTTGTGTGGCAGAGGAAACAAAATATGGTGAACTTGCTGGCTCTTGAATCTTCTGCTCACAAATGCCCACATCAAACATCACTACTGTTGGGAAAAGCAGTCTCATGAGTGCAGTCTTTCAATCCCCACTGGCCCACATAAGAATTGGCCTTGGGCCTGAACACTTCCTTACTAAGAGATAAAGAGTCCATACAGCCTGTGCTGGGCTTATCACCTTGTGTGGGAATATCTTTTCTTGTTTCAGGCTCAATGCTACTCTTTTGTTCTGCTTAAAGTATGTGATTCAAATGGCACCCGGCCAACCACACTGCTGTCTCTTTCCTTTGGGGAAGAAACAGGGGTCCATAGACTGGATGGCACAAGAGAGGTGCACCTAGGGGAATTTCTCTGTGTTGGCTGTGGGACAGACCCGCTACCCTGGGGACCATCACACCCACTGCAGCTGATCTTGTTCTTATGTTCTCTATGTAAGTAAAGTGCTGTCGCATCCTGTGCTTGACTGTGCTGTGTTTTCCTTGGTGACTCTGATACCAAGATGCAGTGGACAGAGGTGCTGAGAGTCCTCCCCTGGGATTGATAACTGGTGTATAGTGTTCTGCTCCTCTGGGATTGGTACCTGATACATGGTCCTCTGTTTGACAACTCTCCTCTCTCCATCATTTCATCAGTCAAAGCAAGTCACAAAAGCCGCACCTGAGTTCAACAAGACGGGGGATATATAGTTTTCTTACAAGGAAAGGAAATGCAGGTAGGAGGTGTGGGCTGAAGTTCAGAGACAACATATAAGTCACTGGAAAGTCTGGTAAGAACATGACCCACCTGTCTTTGGAGTTCTGAATGTCAAAGCAGGTTAACAAAACAGGGATTCAGCCAGTGAGGGACACGGCAGCAGACAGTCACGTGTACAGGTTGGGTGCTTAGCCACAGAATTTGAACCAAAGAGAGGAAAGATCAAAGGAAAAGAAAGATCAGCAAAATAGTCCTGACATGCCCTACAAGAATGGCAGAAATGAGGGAATAGAGCAACTAAGAAAGAAGAACTAACAGAACTGATAATCCAACATGAGTGATGAGAGAAAGAGTCAAAGGCACACATATTTTGAACTCTTTAGGACACCGCATGGTAGTATCTTGTCGACTTTTTCGACTCAGCAAAACTGGAACTCTAATACATTTCCAAGCATTCCTTTCCCTCTATAAGTCCAGGCTAAGATTTGCCACAAGAGTGATAGTTTGTTCAGTCCCTGATGGTCAGTGCTTGGTGCTGGACACCGTGGAAGCTCATGTACAATGCCACTGATATTCATGGGACAACACCAACTCATTGCTCCTCCAGCTTCCACCAAATGTCCCTGCAGCTTCTCGGAGTGCTCTCTCAAAGCAAGGTACCTC
Organism: Rhinolophus hipposideros; assembly: GCF_964194185.1. Lineage (NCBI taxonomy): Eukaryota > Metazoa > Chordata > Mammalia > Chiroptera > Rhinolophidae > Rhinolophus > Rhinolophus hipposideros. The sequence continues at coordinate 39,059,067 of NC_138060.1, read as the reverse complement.
CATGACAAAGGGCACCAGCTTATCGTGCAGGATGCCCACAGCACCAAAGCTGGAATTAGTGAGCATTGGATACTGGTGTCCATTCATCCTCACAGATTTCAGATGATTTTTGCTCTTGTCCATGTGTCTTTCCTTCCTGATGGATTGTTGGCCTATAGCAATTTCAGGCTCAAATCCAGAGGTAAGCATCAGCTTCCCTCAACTGCCCCACCAGCTCCCATGTGGGTAAGAGGAACCTTACTAAGTCATGCACAACAGTTCTCTTTCTCCCATTGATCCTGACAGAATGTGCATCTTTACATGATGACAGTGCTCAGCCTTAACATGTGGGGTTTTCTCTGTCTCTTTAAAGAATGGCCTTCATTACAAAAGACAAAAGAGTGAACTCACCTACTGGAAAGTCACAGCTATGGTTGGGAAATACATGCCCATTTTTATCAGTTAATGTAGTCCTTATGTAATGACATATATATATGTTATTTGCTTAACTTTTCTCCTATGAGTCATGCAGACAAAAACAGTTGCAGGAGACCTTGAACAAGGCTTCACAGTGAGTCTCGCCAAAAGCACAGAAAATGTAATCAACTCCCTTTTCCCACTCAGGTTTGTCTCTCAGTGCAAACAGGATTCTCAAGGAGCTCCTCTGCAAACACCCCTCCCCCCAAGCACGAGCTCTCAATTAGAAACAGAAGGAAGATGGCCAAGTTCAATGCTGACTTGCACTTCCCTTTCAGGAAGCTCTTGTTTTCTTTATCCTTCTTGAATGCCCAGTGTCCTTAACTGGCTCCAATCCCCTACCATCAACACCATTGTTTCACACATATTATATTCCTCTCAGTTGTAGGGGTAACATGCTGTCATGTGGGGCGGCCTGCGGGGTCTCAGCTCCCGCTCCTCACATAAGAACGCAGGATATGGTGAGGCCAAAAAGAAACACCCACGAAGCCATGGATAGGGGAGTCATACCACTATATTCTCGCTGGCGGCTGGGTTGGAGACACAGGAAGCAGGAGCCACACTGTCCGCAACCCACCATCCTAACTGCAATCTGCACTTGCTAGCCACCATCTTCTTATTAGTCCCCCATTTTTCTGCTAGCTTAGCCGTGGCAGTTATATTAGTGGCCAATGGCTCAATGGTTACAGCTGACGCCAACTAGCCACAGCTAATGGCCATGCAATCACAGTTGACGGCCATTTACTACCTGAGCCAGCACCTTTCCATGTGAGGCCAAGAGCCTGGAAACTGCACTCCTGGCTCTCTCCCCACACATGCATAGTTAACATGCCCAGTATTTACCAACTTAGGGTACAATACCACCCTTACACAGGTACTATAAAGCCTCTATCTGCCAAATTAGAGGAATTCAGTTATTCCAGGAGCTGCCCTGCCCTAATATGTGCAGAGAGACTCAGTCATCTTCTGGATACAGTTCTAGGGGTTTTATTCCTTGTTAATGGGGCAGAAAGTCAAACACCATAGTAAGATATCTCATGAAATAATTTGGACCAATGTGTGGAGAGCTGAAATGATCCCAGCAGGTTCATCCAGGAGGTGGCATCCTGGGACCTGGGACTTCAAGCTTGGGCAAGCAGTAAAAGGGGAGTTGGAGAGGAGGGGTTGTCATTCAGTCATTAATATATTAGGCCAGGGCTGTGGGAACTAACCATTTTCAAACTCTACTACTGGTACACTGGTACTTTAGACAGGGTGCCCACCACCTGGATCCCAGTATGAAAAAAGCCACACTTGGGCTGATGTTGGTATTCAGGGATATCCAAATTGGTAGGTAAAGAACAGTAGTAGATGGATGTCAGTAAGATTCATTCTAAGCTCTATTCGTTGGTGAACATCGGCTTCCAAACACATCACCAAGCTTGATTAGATTTGATTCAGGAAGAGTGGGGCTTGAGCCGGCAGGTTGAATGCCTTTAGTACCTGCTGCATATGCAGGGCTACGTCGGCAAAATGCAAAGCTATCAGTAATGATTTTTCTGTAACAGGTAATACATTTGGTTAATTCTCCTCTAAATAAACATTCCAACGTCAATCATTAGAGAAAAGACAAGCCCTCAGACAGAAAAGTGGAAGTCTGGAGATGAATCCAACTCTCCTGCCCCAGACCTTAAAAAGCAAGGGTTTTTAGATATGGGTTCCTTTGTAGTATAGGCTAGAATATTATTGCCACCTGGATAAAAGATTAGAGGAAACCAATTTTAGAATAAGGTCTGCAAGTTCCAAAGAGCAGGCCATGTTTTAGAAACCAGATATCTGGCTTCACAGTACTCTTAGTATGTGTGATTACTTTTTGTTTCCTATTTATTATTTGGCACAATGTTTCGCAATCCTGGCTGCATATTAGAATCACCTGGGAATCTTTTTAAATTACCTCTCCTTTTAGCCCCACCCAAATGAATTTAAACAGAATCTCTGTGAATCTCTGAGGGGCTCCAGAATCATATATTCAGTAAAATTAGTGTATATATATTAGTATACACATATATATACACATACACACATATATAACCTATATACATATATATGATCAGTATATACGAGATATATAGTTAATCAGTGTATACACAAAATAACTATATATTTATATATACATATATCTATATTATGTATATATAATTATAGCTATATATTTGTATTTATAATATGTATTTATCTGGTATATATATTTTAAAAACTTTTGTGTGTCAAAAGGCATTATCAAGAGAGTGAAACAATAACCTACAGAATGAGATAAAATATTTGGAAATCACATATCGATAAGGGTTTAACATCCAGAATATATACATAACTCCTACAAGTCAACAACTAAAAGACAACCTAGTTTAAAAATGGGCATAAGCCTTGAATGGACATTTCTCCAAAGAAGATACACAAATGACAAGAACATGAAAAAATATACACATGATAAGTACATGAAAAGATGCTTAACATCATTAGTCATTAGGGAAATGCAAATCAAAACCATAATGAAATACCACTTCAAGCTTATTAGGATGGCTAAAAATAAAAACAAACAAACAAATAACAGAAAATAAGAAAGTGTTGGCAAAAATGCAGAGATACTGGACCCTTGCATATGGGTGATGGGAATGTAAAATGCTGCAGTCACTGTGGAAAATAGTTTAATGGCTCCTCAAAAAGCTGAACAGGATTACTATATGACCCAACAATTCCATTCCTAAGCATATGTCCCAAAAGAAATGAAAATTGGGATTCAAGGAAATAGATACTTGTATGCCGTATTCGTTGCAGGATTTATTCATAACAGCCAAAATGTGGAAACCCAAATATCCATGGATAGATGAATGAATAGACAAGATGTAGTACAACCGTACATTGGAATATTATTTAGCCATAAAGAGAAATGAAATTCTGATACATGCTACAACATGGATGAACCTTGAAAGCATATGCTAAGTGAAATAAGCGAGACACAAAAGGAAAAATATTGTATGATTTCACTTGTATGAAATATCTAGAATAGGCAAATTCATAGAGACAGAAAGTAGATAAGAGTTTCCTGGAGGCTGAAGAGAGGGGGTACTGAAGAGAGATTGCTTAATAGTTTCTATATTAATACAGTTTTCTGTTTGGGATGATGAGAAAGTTTTGGAAATAGATAGTTGTCATGGTTGTACAACACTGCGAATGTGATCAATGCTACACAATTAATGTAAAAATAGTTAAAATGGCAGATTTTATGTTTTATGTATTTTACTACAGTAAAAAAAGGTTTTTAAATTCATGAAATCAGCTCCCTTATTTACTATATTCTCCCAATTCCCACTGTGAGATAAATGTCAATGAAATTAATAGGAAATGTGAAGTTGCTTTTGATGAAAGCAAATACAGATGTTGTCACAGTAATATTTATTACCATCACATGACATTAGTTCACAGGACACTCAGGGGACCACCCTGAATTCGAAACAAGGCTTCACAGACCATTGACCTAGAAGGAAATGTATTATGGAGTATATAATTCTAGATTCTAGAAAGTCTCTGATTCTAGAAAGTCAGATTTCCTTTCTCTTCTGATTTAATTAAGTTTGTCTTTAAGACAATGTTATTATGTGTGGATTTATTATAGTTGAGACTAGTTTTTAAAAATAAATTCAGAAGACAATGTGGTCTTTGAGTAAGAAAATCAATTTAATTTGTCAATATTTGGAATTGCTGTTTTCAAGGAAAAACCCATAAATTCTTTTATGTCTATATTGTGAACCAGGTCATCATAATACAGATTATTTAGATGTTGCCAATAGATTCCGGTAAAATTTTGAAACATGGGAATACAGGTAACTTTTTTTTTTTGAGTCACTGGTCTTTCTCTATGCTGAATATATATTTAAGCATGCAAAAAACAATGTATTTAGGAACCCATTAGAAATTCAGATGCAGAATTCCTTTCATCTGATCATGTAGAAGTAGATTAATAAAGATAATATGAACAGAGAAAGATAAAAAGATGTCATGTTGAATGTTCAATAATCCATTACTCAGAGATAAAAGTTTTCTAACAGCCATTAAAAAGAAAATCAAAGAATATATAAATTTTAATTTAGCATATTATTGCATCACATCATAGCTTATGGGAGGCTTCCAAAACATCTAGCAGCAGAAGGATTACAGGGCATTTATTAAGAATTTGGAAATGCCAAAGGTAAAGAAAATTGGACTTCTCCACAAAGATATTAAATAAAAAAGAAGTTAAATTCCCCATAGTAAAAACCTTATGGAGAACTTTTATGAATTTAGGCACTACTGAATAAAACTGCAGTTAAGAAAGCCAATTATTTTTATAGGGAAAATAAATTTTCCTGTGATAATTCAGATAAAATTGGTAAATGGATAACTGCCTTAATAAAAGGAAGAGAGAAAGCTCAACATAACAGCAATTTATACAAAACAAGGAGTGATAATGAGGAAAGAGGTAAGGAATGTCTTTAAGGCATATTATGAGAGTATATAAATCTGAGTACCTGGTAAGTATAGTAGATTTAGAAAGTTTGGGGGAAAGAAATTGAAATCTTAAAATTCTCTTTAAATAAAAACTTTCTTAAAGATGAAAGAGTCTGCCTACCTTAAAAGTGTGTCTATAGGATTACCCCCAAATTTGGAGAGTTCTAAAACAGGACCCACATTTTCTGTTGACATATTTTAATGGTATGGAGGACTCAATCCCATTTTTAAGTTACTGTGTTCTGTTGAATTGCTCCTCCTAAATCATTTAACTGATACTGGGAAAAACCATTTACCTGCATAAGTCAGGACTCTCTAAATATAAATAACAAAAATTAACTCACGTTGGCTTAAGCAAACTAGTAGCGTAGGTTGGCTACCAGAGCTGGGAAAACCATGGATTAGAGTAGCAGGTGCTGATATTAAGGACTGGTGATCTGGACCTACCACTACCTGGATTTGCTTTCCCTTTCTACTTGTCTCCAGTCTGTTTGCCTCTAATGTCTCCATCTACCTCCAGTTGGAGAGAATGAAGCTAAGCCAAGCCAGAATTAAAGTAATCAGAAGCAAGAGAGAGAACAAGAGGGAAAGAGTATCTTCAATGCAATGGAGTCCCAGTTTCAAACTCTGAGATCCCAAGGACAGTGCCGGTTCCTGAAGCTTTTCCTCTGGTACTGTTAGCTATTGCAAGATCCTTCAAATAAAGACGTCCTTTTCACTCAAGCTAATTTGAGTTGTGTTTCTACCACTTGTAACCAAAAGAGTCCACACTGATATAACTTACCTCTCTGAACAGAGAACTTCACTTGAAAACTGACGTCCTGGGAAAGTAAATGTGTGGGCACGTAAACTAATGTTTGAGATTTGTTACTAAAGGAGGGACGACTACAGGGCTTCAGAAGAGGGACTGGTCCAAGTTATCTGTGAGGCATGAAAGTGGAGGAGAGCAAAGTTAGAGAGCTAATGTAAAAGTAGGAAATAAATATATGGATATGTTATGCTAGTCAGCAAAGTTATTAATTTCCATGCTTGGCAAGTGTTTACTGAGCACTCGTTAAGTGTCAGGCACAGTGCTAAGTGCTATCAAAGCCAAAAAAGAGGCATGCCATACAGTTGCTGCCCTCAAGGAGTTTATATTTTGGTAGGGGACACAGTTCCTCAGTTACAGTTCTGTAAAGTTGCAGTGATATGGTCCAAAACTAAGACAAACTAAAAAATATTAAGTCTCAATTATGAGAGAGATTTGTCCCAGTGGGAGCATGAGGGAGAGTTCCTGCAGGGGTATCATTAACATGGATATCGATAGATGGTCATCCTTAGAATAAATAAAGTGGAAGGGGGAGAGAAAAAGTGGGTCAACTACTCCAAGTAAAAGGAAGAATAAGACCAAAAGCACAGGAGTTTGTGAACCTTATTTTTGCTAGATTGGAGAGTGGTCTTAAACATCAAGCTCAATGATTTAGACTCTGTCTGAGGGAATAAGGCGCCAGGGCAAATGTATACACGGAATGGAGCCAGGTTAACAAAACAACAGTAAATAGGATGAATTGACACTAAAAGAGATGGAAGTCAGGACAATTCCTCAGAGGTCTAGTAAAATAATCCAGATGATAGGTAATAAGTACGTCCCTTGAGAAGTCACTGAGGAAGTAAGACTAGTTGTGGAAAACATAAAGAAGGTAGGGCAGGCCTTGGCAACTGATTAGACATAAGGGAGGATGATGCCTGGGTTGTATGCACAGGGGCCAAAAGGAAAAAAGGGCCACTAACTGAACTGGTGAAGGAAAGAAAGAAAAGCAAGGTTTGCACGGCAGGAGGATAATTTGGGCCATCTCAAGTTTGAGGTGTTTTTGGACATTCTGGGGTAGAAAACCGGAAAGCCGTGAAGTGTAAGACCCCTCAGTTCAGAAAATAAGTGGGAAACATAGGTTTAGATTTGCAAGCAGTCTTCAGAGAGGTGGTGGTTGATGCCAAGGACGGGTATAATAATAGTACTACGTCATAGAGTGGTTGTAAGGACAAATGAGATAACAAACGCAAAGCATGTTAAATGCTACCTGGAACAAGGAGGGAGGCCCCGGGTTTTGAAAACTAGTTGATCATTTATGGCATTTTAGGACAATAGTGATGGTGGAAGCTACTTTAAAAAACATAAAATATTTTACATATATAAAAATATTTAAATGAATAGAACATTATCAGTATGGTTGAAGCCTCTGTGTACTCCTTTCTGATAACATTTTCCTTCCTCCCCTCCAAGAGGAAGAGATGATTACAAATGTGTGCTTGAAGCCACATTTTGGAAAGTTAAGTGAGCAGGTGGTGAGAGAATGGAGGCAGGCAGGGTCTCTGGGAGGCTCCATCATTATTTAATGGTAAAGTGGACAAGAACAATAGAGTGATAGCTTATGGGGCGTGCAGAGTGGAGGGAAGGATTTTCATTTAGAATGAAGCAGAAGTGAGCAAGTTTCTGACTGTGAACTAAAGAAGCCAGATAGAGATTAAGGGTGCGAGAGCGATAGGAAGCTATAATTAAGACAATCCACTCTCAAAAAAATAGGAATGGTTGAAATAGGTACTTTAGGGTAAAATTCAGCCACATCCCGGAATGATTCCTTCTAGTCATTAAGACAATTCCATTTATTTAATTTAATGTGTTAATTTTCCTTGTCCTTTATATATTTCTTCAGGTAAAGTATATGTTACATTAGCATAGCCTTTTTTTAAAGCAGAGAAATCCCATTGGAAATTTTATAAAAGCAAAGAAATGGTTAAAACTTAACACAACATTAGCAGAACACACAGAGAGAAGATGTGTTGCTGCAATTCCTTGAAGAACTGAACCCTGTAAAAGAGAAGATTTCTTCATTTTTATTTCAAATAGAGCGATGTGCATAAATCAATCTGTGGTCCCATTTTTACATTATTATTGAAAATGAATAAAAGAGCTACTTGGCTGTTCAAGATGTTACTCTATTTTTCTCAACAAGATTATGCAATAATATCCCAATTTTAACCAGCACAATGAGTTGGGTTATGGAACAATTTATTCATAGAGATAGGACTCGTTTCACAAAAGGGAGACTCTCATGAAACAATGTGAGCAAGGTCTGAGTATTATTAGTTGCGCCCCAAATATTTTATTCCCAGATCTGATGATAATGAAATATACTAAACTAGTATTTGATACCATTAAAATGGCTATATGCTTTTACAGTGTTTAAACGATTTGGTCTCGAGAAACTATTTACAATATTGAGTTTGTGTTTCTCCTTGTATACACCTTTGAAAGTACTTATTAAAATTAATCAGTACTAATCTGCATTTTTTATTTAAAGAATAGGGTGATCCATGATAGCTTCTGTCTCCATACTATATTTTCCTGATATTAAATTGCTTTTGTATATGTTTTAAGCAAAATTATAATAATATATTAAAGTATTATGGACATGCGTCCTATTTGGGAGACCACCTCAGGGATACTGTGGATGCCTGATCATGGCATTGTACACCAGAAGCTAAACATTAATGAATGCCAACTATAATTTTATATATATAATGTGATGGCTTGGTGTGAGGTCGGAGGGATAGTGGATGGGGGGAGGGGGGTTCACAGTGTGAGGGATATGAATGATGAACGTCTAAGTATTACCTTGTCTTGTACAACTGAAACTAATAAATTAAAAAAATAAATAAAAATAATAAAAATAATGATATATATTGAACCCCCCCCAAAAAAAAAGTATTATGAACTCAGGCAGCATCTAATTATCACTGAAAATTATTTATCACTAAAATTATTTTGAATTTTCTTTAATCTAAAAACAAATAATGTATTATATTTCTGTTTTTTGAGAGATACCACATGGACATATATTTGAGTCTCAATATTTTACAATTAGAAAAATAAAGTCACCGAATAGTTCTCTGATTCATTTATTAATGAAACAGTTGATAGTATTTGCATATAATTTTCATAGAATTATACATTTGTAAAAAGAAACACCAAAATTTTCCTATATGGAGTAATATTATTATCCTCATCTTGGTAAATATTTGGGATGTATTTCCATAAGAAAAATTAAAGTTCTTCTCTATGGGCTACCATTGCTCCTGGGTAAGTTATTTAACCTCTGAGAGTAAAGTAGTTCAAAATTATTAGCTAGTTTACCCATAGCTATCAGTCATGCACTTGTAGTTATTACCCATAGTTCCAGTGATAGGTCATTACACCCATAGAAAAAACTCAGTTATCATTAACCAAGCATGCCACTGTTTGATATTTTGAACTATGCCCTGTGAAAAAGATAAAAATTAAAGAGAAATGACAATTTAAACACTGGAGTGGAACGTGAACATTATTTCTAACTGTGGGTAGTGTATCAGCCAGAGTTCAGGCAGGAAAACAAAACCCATGGTAGGTATTTCAAACAGAGGTATTTAATATAGAAACTTGCACATTCATTGAAAGGTTGTAAGTGGAATGCTGAGGTAACCGAGAGAAACACCAGGAAAAGCTACCACCTCCAAGGCTGATAAAACAAATAGGAAGAGATGGTGTTACTAATAGAACCTAAAAGTTCTGTGGGGTTGTATGATAGAAACAGATACCTCCATGGACCTTATTTTTGCTAAAATCTCTGCTGAGGGGGCATAGTCCGGTAAGTGCTAGAAGGTCAAGGACACAGGGCTTAAAATAATTGAAGTGAGATTCTGAGGCCAGTGTGGCAGGTGCTAGGACAGTTGATTGTGTGGAAGTAAGGGAGTGTGGTAGGACTGCTACTCCACTAGCACGGCGCTCAGACGCAGCTGTAGATGCACTGGAAGTGCCCAGAGAAGCTGGAAGCTGTAGCTATAGCCGTCCTCTCCAGCTGGAGGGGTGTAAACCTGAGCGGGAAACCAGAAGACAGCCCATGACTCTCCCCTCCTGCCTTCCAATCTCCCATCAACGCCTCCTAGTGGTAGAATTGATGGTGTTCTGGAAGATGGTTTTCGGAAGTCCCAGTCCCAATATCACAAGGTAGCCTATAGGTAAGTGAGCTTGGGGCTGAGAAAAATAGGCAAATAACTGGTGGAATAGTGGTTTGTATTTTCACAATTTATAGTTGAAATTCTATGGGACTGTAAACATTGGCTCACAGGTTAATGTGGTTAAGGTATGTTTTGCTATCAGAAGATTCTCATGACCCTCTTGGAAGAGAGGCTGAGAGACAATTCTCCATGGGTCTCTTGTGCTTCTGCATGTCTTATGAGCAGGAGCATTGACAATTGTTTTATCCACTCAGTTTTCAAAAATGTTCATATAACAAATAGCTTTAGAAGATACAAGTAGTGTCTTTCTCTGGAATAGAGGGAAGGTTTCTTTGCTGTTCAGTGTAATAAAGACATTGTTTCTCCCAGGACAAAGGTTGGAAGAGGTTGCTTGCATAAGGCATGAAGGAAAATCCTATAAAAGACTTGGGTTTCCAAAGCTGTGGTTCCTCAGCTGTGACAGAAAGACACTTCATGGGCAGCTGCCTGATCTGTTCTGTATCACCCTCATTTAACTTGTGGGACAAGAGGACCCTATGTGAATATAAAAGCTTATGCTGCTAGTTTGGCCTTAAGTATTGAAGTCCTTTACCTCTGACCCAGGAAACGCATGTTTTCTAAGAACATCCATGTGGCAGGCTAACCTATTTGCTTACAATAAGGTAAAAATCTAAGATCCTTCACAGTTCTTGAGAGAACCTTCCATTCAATTCAACAGACATTTACTATGAAATAACTGCTTAACCAGCTTTCTTGGCCATGTCCAACATACACAAGACAAGCACTCTCTGCCCTCAAGCAATTCATAGTGTAGAAGGACAGGAATGTGCTCCACCACCACCTCCATCGCCACCTTCATTGCCTCTAGCCCACAAAAGCTTGGCAGAGTAGAGAAAGCTGAGTCCAACTGCTGTCAGTCTTCTAAAATATTGTCAACACTTCATCTACCATTGTCTTCCTCTCTTATTGTTTTTGCCATTTGGGTTTACTCTTTGCCATACCTTTGGTAGGATTTTAGAAAGGGAAAACTGTTAGAGGTCTTCAACCTGGCATATTTAAAAGAAGTCCCTAAACTTTTATTTTCTATCTGATGTGCTATGTATCCTTTTTATTGGTGTACATGCCAATGAACTCTAAATTTCAGCATCTTGTCTTATAAAAGGACAGGTGCTTTGATGTCATTTTAGCCGTGAAAATGGTACATATACCTTTTCCAATAAAATCTTTCTTCAGAAACTTTATTTCCTTTTAGGGAAAAAAATGCTTTGACATGTTAACATTGATATGAAAAATGAGTTTTAGGTCTTTTTGATGGGGGAGAAGGGAAGCCAGAGGCCTCCATTTAGGATTCTGATGATGATTTGCAAAGGAGTACCTCCTGCGGGAAAGGGCTGAGGCTGGGATCTGAAGATACAACTGACCTACTTCACAGTTTTACTTGGGGCCAGAAGAATATTTTTTCACTGAGCTGATAGGTGTATCTCTACAAGTCTCTAACTTTCCAGGAAACAACGTAGGATTGAACCCAACAATCCTACTGAGCTTCAACTACCCTTGATCCAATCTTTGCAATGAAGAGGGAAAGCACAGCTTCACCTTCTGCCTGTTAAATGAGATTAGTTTACCTTTCCACCAGCTTAAACAAAATAGCAACTCAGTGACCCTCCTAGGACTAACAAAATAAGAAAATCGTGCTCTGATCAATATTACTGCTAGGCTTAATAGTTTTCTGATATTTGGTCTAAATTTTATTGCTGTCAGTTGAGTATCTCTTTTTTAAGCGATTCTAGTTGCCTGTCAATTATGTGCATATGTTTCATTAATATATCTCATTGTGGTAGAAGAGGAAGGGGCCACTGAGAATGACATTGGTTATTTAGTTTTTCTCATTATTATAATCAATGGTTTCTTTATGATCATTTTGTTAAAGTAGGAATAATTAGGATTTCTATTTTGGGTTCAGTGAAGTCAGTGCTATTGGCCACTTACCCCCATATTCAGTATTTTCTTCCCATCTGATGAGAAAGCTGATAACAGTGTCTTTTCATCAAGGTGCTTTTAAGATAATTTTTATGATTTTGTTTAACATGGCTCAAAGAGCAAACCCAAAAAATCAAGATACAGATGCTGATTAAAACACATGGCTGTCTGCTTCCCTGCATATTGGCGCAGTGCCTGGAAGGATCACACACCAGCAGGTGGATGGGATTATAGCTGATACACCTGACATGAGAATGGACTGTAATGAAACCCAGGCTACACTCCAGGAAAAAATCGGGATCTTCATGGCTTTGACTACATCACTTCAGATCAAGCCTCTATTATGTCAGAACTAACTAATGGTTTCAAAATCAAAACCAGAAAGGACTTCAGTATCATTATGCTGTTCCCACATATTGAAGACTTCACATATCGTGAAGATGAAGGAGGAAAGAAAACCATTGTGGTAGATTAATAGCAAAAAAAAAAAAAAGTGGCTTCAATTCTTTACCTCCTTTGCCATATTATTTGGTAGTGGCCTCTCAGTCTGACTCTGGCATGGTCAGGTTACTTGCTTGGGCCAATGCAATATTACCAAATACGGGCAAGCAGAAGCTTGAAAAGTGCTTACTATCTCAACTTGCACTCTTGAACTTCTGCTACCACCATGAAACAATGAGTAGGGTAGCTTGCTTTTAGATGAAAGAGAAATGTCCAGTCACCTCTCTTACTTAGCCATGGTAAGCTTGCTGTCATGCAAGTGGGTCTCTGGTCCCACTCCCCACACAAGAACGCAGGATATGGTGAGGCCAAAAAGGAACATCAACAGAGTCATGGATAGGGGGCACATACCATTATAGTTTCGCAGGCTGGGTTGGAGACACAGGAAGCAGGAGCCACACAATCCGCTACTTGCCGTCTGCTTCTCTGTCAACCAAACAACTAATGCCCTAGTGTAGCCACGGCAGTTATATTAGTGGCTAATGGCTAAACAGTAACAGCTGATGGCCACCCAGCCACAGCGGATGGCCATCTGATTACATTTGATGGCCATCTAATAACCGAGCCAGCACCTTTCCACATGAGGCCGAGAGCCTGGAAACTGCTCTCTGGGACTCTGTCCCCACACCTACCATCTGACACATCAATAAGTCCAGTCTGGATCAGATAAAGTACCTACCAAGCCCAACCTAAATTGTTGAACCACAAAGTAATGAACTAAATAAATGCCAATCAGTTTAAGCCACTAAGATTTGAGGTGGTATCACTGAACATTATCATGATAATTAATTAATTAAATAATACTACCACTATTCAATTCAACAAACATTCATTGAGTGCCTAGTAGGCTCTTGGATTATGCAAGGATAAGTAAGGCATAGTTCCTGTCAGTCCTCAAAGTATTTACACACTAGTAAAAGACAAATAACCTTACTGTAAAGTGATTCTAAATACATGTACAAATATCTTTCTGTGAAAGCATCACTTGGTTTCAACAATTAGAAAGAATGTTTACTGTGTGAAAATTTATTGTATTACAAGTGGATACATGCACACACATACACATGTGTGTTGCCTGCACAATATAAAACGTAGAATCAAGGATACCAACTACAATAACAAAGTAGATATTTATTGATCTGATGCCTCAGGTTCATAATGTTCACATATCTTTCTATTTGGTGTTGGGAGGAAGATTCCCTGTCATCTCCAGCCTCAGTCGGAGGTAACTTGTCTATCAAAGGGAAGGAAATAAAATATCATGTGTTTCATTAGGGTTTGTGCAAAACTGTAATAACTAAGGGAAAGAGCACAGAGCCAGCTAGCCAGAGAATAGAAAATGATCCAAGTAGAAAGGATAGCTGAGGCATCATTGTCTAGTACCTTGCTATTCAAAGGGTGGTTCATGGACCAGCAGTATGAATTTTACCTGGAAACTCATTAGAAATGCATATTTCAAGTCCCATTCCAGACAGAGTGAATCATTATAACAAGAATCCCAAGTGTTTTTATGCACACTGAAACTTGAGATTAAAGTATGAGAAGCACAAATCTAGCACACATGCTACAAATGATTGCAAGTGAGCTTACCCAAGTACAAAGGTGTAAGAGCAATCCAAACCTCAGTCTGTTATGGGGCGCATTTGAATATTAATAAAGAGAAAATAAGTATTATTTTAAAATAAAAGAAATGTATTATCATAAAAACATTTAAAAATTGCTATAGCATCAAATAATAATCAAAGAGGCCATTTCAAACAGTGCTTTTCAAGCTGAGAGATGAGACCTAACAGAGGATGGTAAAATAAATTTAAATCTATGTTTCTCATCTCTGTCTGCACATTCAAACCTTAGAGGTTGCTTTTTAAAATCTCAATGCCCAAGTCCTTCTCCAGAACAATTAAATCACAGTTTTTGGTGGTGGAAGTTGAAGGGGGATGGTGGAAATGAGGGAAGAACCCAGGCATGAGTATTTTTTTAAAGTTCCCTAAGTGATCTTAATGTACAGCCAATTTGAAAACTGCTGATTTAGAAGGTCACAAGTAGCAATTCTTTTCATAACTAAAGTAAAATAGCAAGGAGGGGAGTAAAATGGAATAGAATAGAAAAGAAAATGTCAGTGTTTCACATGCAATTAGGGTATTGTTTTGAGAAACTTTTGTTTCTTATATATGTGTGTGAGAGTGTATGTGTATTGGATTATAATATAAAACATGTTTCTAACTGTGTGTCACTGCCAAGAAATTTTTTAAACCACTGTTTTGAAGTGAACAGTGAACAAGCACATAAAGCAAAGACAGAACAACATTCACAAATGAAGGTCTTGATTTAAGAGAAGTTAAAACTGAGGAGATCCAAGATGGCAGAGTAGTAAACACTGTGCCTGCTTCCTTTTGTTTACACATTAAAATTGCGATTAAATTATAGAACAACCAACCTGGAGAAAAATCTGAAGTTTAGCTAAACAGAAGTTTTATAACTAATGGCATAAAGAAGCCACATCGAGACTTATAGGAGGGGTGGAGACATGAAACAGGGTGGCCCGAATCCTCTGTGTGGTGGTTGAGAACTGGGAAAGACATTTCAGCCACAGAGATTCACCCAAGAGGAACAAGAGACCCTAGCCCCACACCGGTCTCCCTAGTCCAGAGTACTGGTGTTGAGAAAAGGAGCCCCCACAACATCTGGCTGTGAAAAACAGTGGGACTTCTGACCATCTGGTTGGGACGGAAGCTGCGGGAAACCCAGACATCCTCTTAAACCACCTGCGCACAGACTGTCTCACTCACAAGCACTCACCTTGAGCTCTGGCAGGAGAGTAACTCGGGGAGCATTAGAGCAAAAGCTGGAGAACACTTGCTGTTTTCCCTGTGTGTAGTCCTTCTCATCTGCAGCTGGCAGGAAGGTGCCATTTTTCATGTGTTGAGACCTCTGGCACCAACCAAATCTGAATCTGATTGGCCTGGTGAGCTCCTCTGCTCCATCCTGATGACTCACTGGGACTCCACCCCCAACACCAGAGGCACTTTCTCTGAACCAGCCAGCCACACCCACATTGCACTCTTTCTTAAAAAGCTATCCAAGTCTGCAGGACCCAGGTGGGCAGCAGCTGGCCTCTGTATGCTCTGAGACATTTGCTGAGTAGCTCCAGGCTCGGCACTGGCACCCAAACAGAGTCTATACTAACCTGTTGACCACAAATGACACTCTAGTGATTCCCTGAGGCCCAGCCTCACCCAATTTGTGTATGAGGCTTTATCAGCAGCTGAACCTTAAGGAGCTGTCAGGTGACAGCAGACTTCAGGGTGTCTTGGCTTTTTGCATAGCTACCCCAGACCCAGTACTGGTAGCAGCTGTCCTCAACTTATAGTGTGGCCCTCCCACATGCCTCCAGGATTAACACAGGAAGCAAACAACCACGGATTGCTTTGTAGCTCCTACCAGGTAGTCCCCAGCTGGTCACAGGCAGTGGGTGATTTGGGCCAGCAGCGAAGTCCCTCCCAAGAGGCTCCAGAATAAACATACTAGGAAGTTGGCTTCAGACCACAGCCCAATTAGTCCCACAAGTGGCACACCCAACAGGTCGTCTCAAGAGGCACCAGAATCCCATTCAGTGTGGTAAGCTTCCTGCACAGCAGCCTGTAAGTTGTGCATGTGACCAAAGCCCACAGCCTATCAGGCTGAGGATCAGTTCCACCCACTGATATGCCAATAGCAACCAACGGTCAACTATAACAGGAAGGCACACACAACCCACACAAGGGAAACTCCTGGAGCACCCAGCACAGGTGATTAGGGAGACTGTGTCACTGTGCCTTACTGCATAAGGCCATCAGCCAAGACCAGGAGAAACAGCAGATGTATCTAATATTTAGAAACCAACAGAGAAGCAGCCAAAATGAGGAAACAAAGAAATACATCCCAAATGAACGAACAGGAGAAAAATCCAGAAAAATAACTAAATGAAATGGAGGCAAGGAAACTACCAGAAACAGAGTTCAAAACAATGATTATAAGGATGCTCAAGGAATTTAGTGAGAACTTCAACAAAGAGCTAGCAAGCATAAAAAAGGACATAGAAACCATTAAAAATAACCAATTAGAGTGAAGAATACAATAACTGAATTGAAGAACACACTAGAAGAAATTACCAGCAGACTGATGAAGCACAAGGTCAAATCAGCAATTTGGAAGACAAGGTAGCAGAAAACACCCAATTGGAACAGCAAAAAGAAAAAAGAATTCCCCCCCCCCAAAAATGAGGATCATTTAAGAGACCTCTGGGACAACATCAAGAGTAACAACATTCGCATCAGAGGAGTACCAGATGAGAAGAGAAAAAGCAAGGGATTGAGAACCTATTTGAAAAAATAGTAACTAAAACTTTCCTAACCTGGCAAAGCAAATAGACATATGAGTCCAGGAAGCACAGAGAGTCCCAAACAGGTTGAACCCAAACAGGCGCACACCAAGACACATAATGATTAAAATGGCAAAGGTTAAAGACAAAGAGAGAATCCTGAAAGCAGCAAGAGAAAGGCAATTAGTAATTTATAAGGGAGCTCCCATAAGATTGTCAGCTGGTTTCTCAACAGAAACTTTGCAGGCCAGAAGGTATTGGCACAAAACATTCAATGTAATGAAAAACAGGGACCTACTATCAAGATACCCAGCAAAGCTATCATTTAGAATCAAAGGACAGATAAAGAACTTCCCAGACAAGAAAAAGCTAAAGGAGTTCATCATCACCAAACCAGTATTACAAGGATGTTAGAGGAACTTTTTTAAGATGGAAAAAAAAAAGATCAAAATTATGAAAAATAAAATGGGAATAGCTACATATCTATCAACAATTACTTTCAATGTAAATGGATTAAATGCTTCACTCAAAAGACGTAGGAGGGTTGAGTCTATAAGAAAACAAAACCCTTACATATGCTGCCTACAAGAGACTCACTTCAGATTGAAAGATACACACAGACGGAAAGCAAAGAGATGGAAAAAATATTTCAAGAAAATGGAAATGAAAAAAAAACAAAAAAAAAGCCGGGTAGCAATATTTATACCAGATAAAATAATCTTTAAAACAAAGGCTATTCAACTGACAAAGAAGGACGTAATCCCACTTCAGGGTCTTTATCCAAGAAACTCAAGCTACTTTGAGAGGACGTGTGCATCAATATGTTCATTGCAACCCTGTTTACAATGACCAAAATGTGGAGACAGCCTGAGTGTCTGTTGATGGAAGAATAGATAATGAGTAGGTGGTAAATATACGCAATGGAATATTGCTTGGCCATGGAAGAGAATGGGTTATTGCCATCTGTGGCGGCATGGATGGACTTGAAGGGTATTGTGTTGAGTGGAATGTCAGACAGAGAAAGACAGATGCAATGTAATTTATTACCCAGAGGATCATTTCTCTAGGTATATAAAATTGAATAATTATGATGTACACCTGAAACTAATATAATATTGTATGTTAGCTATATTTTAATAAAAATCTTAAATAAAATAAGAAATTAAATAAATAAAATAAAATAAGAAATATCCCAGCACAAATCCAGGCAAGACAAGAATAGTTTAGGAAACAAAATTAGCAATACATCTTAAATAGACAGAAAACAGAGGAATCTGGTTCTACATACTGGACTAAAACTTATAGCATTCTTATTTGTTCTACAGTACTTGTGCTCAAGCTAAAGATGGAGGAAAATATGCATCATTAACCTCCAATAGTAAACGGTTACTCTCAAATAATCTGTTACATCCGTAAAATATTGATTTGGAAAACCTTTTTAGATATTGTTAGAGATATCAGAAGTATGTGTAGTGAAATTTAGCAGACAACATAGGGAACACCCCTTGTAAAATTAGTTTTCAACTTTGGGGCACCCTTGAAAATCTGCTAAGAGGAAAGGGACTTTTTTTATTAAAATGCATATTCAGCAACACACAGAATTTTGCATGAAAATAAAGAATCCCCAAACCCATTCATGGACCATTTCATCAGTGTTGGTCCCTAGATTCAAAGCCCCTAAAAGAATGTGGCTTTTAGAAAGCTTATTTCCATGTGGGTGTGCTGCAAGTTATTCAAGTATCCAGTAATTGATGACAACTTGATATGTAGAGTTTTCATCTCACAGAATTAATAAAGGCAGGAACAGATTTAGTAAAGGAAGACTTAAAATCGTCAAAGGTGAGGTCCATGCTGCCTAGTTCTAAGGTTCTGCTAGTGCTGCAATACACCTGCTCTGTGCTTCATAGAGCTCTCTATTCTTCCTTTCTGTCCTATTTCTCTGTTTCTGTTTTAGTCTTATTGTGCTAAAATATCCTTAACATAAAATTTACCATCTTCTTTTTCATAAGAATACAGTGCCATAGTGTTTAGTACATTCGCATTGTTGTGCAACCAATCTCCAGACTCTTTCACCTTGCAAAACCAAAACGCTGTATCCATTTAATGTGAACTCCCCATTTCTCCTCCCCTCAGCCCCTGGCAACCACCATTCTACTTTCTGTCTTGATGAATTTAACTACTCACATAAGTGGGATCATACAATATTTGTCTTTTTGTGACTGGGTAATTTCACTTAGCGTAATATACTCCAGATTCATCTATATGGTAGCCTATGCCAGAATTTCCTTCCTCTTTAAGGCTGAAAAACATTCCAGTATTGGTATATACCACATTCTATTTTTCTAGTTATCTGTAGATGTACATTTGGGTTGCTTCCATCTTTGAGCTATTATAAATAATGCTGCTGTGTTCATCTTTTAAAAGCCTGTTGCAAAGAAGTTCACTCCAGAGAGTAGTCAGGAAGAACCTTAATTTGGGGGTCTAGAGTAAACCTAAAATGAAAGAAAGCACTTTCCATCAATCATTATCAAGGATGAAAGAAAGTGTAAGCCTCCAACTGTAGCTTACCACACAGTAACTTGAGGGTGGAATTCTCTGTTCTTACAGAGAAGAGTTGATTTTAAAAAGTCTCTCCTTCTGATTATAAAAATAATACCTGATTATAAAAGTAATATATGTTCACTGTAATTTGGATACTAAAAAAAGAATAAAGAAAAAATTGTCCCTAAGCTGTCAACCCAGAGATAGTCACTGTAAAGATTTTGGTGGTTTTCTCGTAGTTTTTCTGCTATATTATATCAATTTATATAAATTTTATGCAATATACACAGTTTTTAAAGCCAATTTGGATCATACACCATAATTTTGTATTCTTTTCCCATTTACAATACCACATTGTATTGTTAGTGTTTTCTTGTTATCAAAATTCTTTGTAAGATCTACGTAATATTCTACTTCATGGATAAATCATAACTATTTAATCATTTTTCTATTGTTTAATGTTTATTTCCAATGCTTTATCTATTATAATCTTCTGATAAACATCTTTCTACAAAATCATTCTTTACATTGCTGGTTAATTTCTTTTGGATAGATAACTGGAAGTAGAATTGTTGGGTACAAAGGAATGAATTTATATAAATCTCCCCATATGCATTGCCAAATTGCTGGAAACTTGCAACCAGTTTGGCAATATGTATGAAGAGATTTATAGAAATTCACACCTTTGAATTCAATAATTCTAGAGTATTATCTTTTATTAATATTTGCTTATTGTGAGACCAAAAACAGTATTTTTATTTGTATTTTATTTGCATTTTTCATAATTTCAATGAACTTTTGTATTTCTTCTCAAAAGGCAAAACTATGGAGACAGTAAAAATATTTGTGGTTGCCAGGTATGGGAGGTGGATAGAAGGAAAGGATGATTAGATGGGGCACAGAGGATTTTTAGGGCAGTGAAAATACTCTGTATGATAGCATAACAATGAGTACCTGTCATACACATTTATCCAAACCTATATATACAATGTACACCAAGAGTGAACCATAACATGAACTATGGATTTTGGGTGATTATAATATGTCAATGTTCTCATAGGTTCATCAATTGTAACAAATGTACCACTCTGGTGGGGATGTTGATAATGGGAGAGGCTATGAATGTGTGGGAGTAAAGCTTATATGGGAAACCTCTGTACCTTCCCCTCAATTTTGCTATGACCATAAAGTTTGAAGTTCTAAAAACTATACACCTAAGGAAAAGGCCAATTCAAAATGTCTTATGACTTACAGAAGATTTAAATTTTATGGGGTTAAAACTATTAATATTTCCTTACTTCTTAAGTTGTTTTTTATGCTTAGAATGCCCTTCCCAGGACAGATTAATTAATTAATCCTTCTTATAATTTAATTTTTCAATGTTTACATTTAATTTTTTAACTACCTAAAGGTTATTATGATATCCTCTGAGATGATAATCTAACTTGATCTATTCCCATACCAAATCCCACTGACAACCACCAAATTTCGCCAATTTTCCCAAAAGGAATAAATGTTCAATAACATTTTGGAAAACAGTACTGTAGTATCTTATTATTAAGAACCATTAAGAATAACCAAAATATTAAGAATTATTTGGGCTATTGCTTAAGGTAGTTATTGGGGATGTATAATTTTATTCTTGGTGCATTAAGAGTTTCTATTAGGAATGAATGTTCACTTTATTGAAAAACTTTTTCTAATCTCTATTGAAATGATAATACATTTTTTGTTTTTTTCTAATAATATGATGATATATATAATTTCTTAATATTAAAACACCTTTTCATCACAAGCCTACATACAGCTAAATCATGGCAAATTGTTATTTTAATATAAATGATTAATTCAATTTATGAACATCTTATATCAGTTGTGACTTTGTATCTTACTACATAAGTAAAATTGTGTATTGCATTTTTTTTAGGTTTTAGTATCAAAGTTACATTAGTTTAATAAAATTGTTTGGATAATTTTTCCCAAAAATTGCCATCTTATTTGCTCTTATGTCCACATTTTATGAAAACTCATAATTCTTCTCATTTTGTCCCTTTTACAAAAAAGTACCTTATGAACATGAATTCTTTCATTTTTTTAAATTTATTAATCTCTGCTTTACCGTTTATCAAATTTATACTCCTGTCTTCCCAGTTTCCCTGTTTAAGTTGTTTTTCCTTTGGTTTGGGGGCTTTTTCCTTTTTGTAATGAAGTATAATATATTTACACAAAATGCACAAATATATATGCAAAGCTCAAATGACAATCATCAGAATCAGTTTATTACATCTGTCTCTTATAAGAAGGAAAAAATAGTTAAATAGAACATTATTCCGTGGACAGTTGAAAAGGCACAACTTTGATTTGTGGAGCACAAATTCTGATGTATATATGTTAAATCAGCTTTAAAATTATATTATTCAAACCACATTTGGTATATATTATTCAGACTATTTAGAACTAGTTTTGGTTGCAAGTGGCAGATTCCACTTGAACATTCTTAGGACAAAGGAGGATTTATAAGCTAGAATAAATGGAGTTCCTGTTACTTGCAACTCCAAAATTCCTATATCCATTGTAATGCATTCTAGGAAGATTTCTCCAGTTTATCCATCACATTGCTTTTCCTTATTACATTTATTGTTTTGCCTTTCACTCTCTTCCATGTAGCTTTTAATTCTGCTTTTGTATTTTTATTTACATTCCTTTTTTTCTTATTTCTATCAGTTTTCTTGCATAGCTATCATTATGTCAGTCTTCTCATTTCTGTTCTCTTTATAAAGAAGCCATGTCCCTGGGCATCTTTTTGATCATTTCAAGCATATATAGTGTCATATTTTAATGTATTTTTTAGAAACTATTTTCTTCTAGAACAATGATCTTCCTCTGAATATTAAAAGATGGTGTTTCTGTTCCCATATGCTACAGTATTTTTTCATAGACCCCTAAATTGAATTCCTTGTCTGTCTATTCATGTTGGAATTTGGACAGCACTACTGTTTGAACCCAGTGTTCTCCAATAGACTGAGCGAATGTCCTTGACTATTCTGAAACCCAAACCTGAATGTCAAGTTGATGTGCAAAGTCTTTAATGCAGTGCATATTAACCAGGGACAGTACCATCCCAAAAGGAAATTTTCAAAATGTGGGTAGGTAGCTTAGTTTGTGTGGTAGGCAGGCAGGGAGAGTAATGCCCCTTCCAAAGATGTCCATGCCCTAATCCTTGGAATCTGTGAATATGTTACCTTAAATGGCAAAGGAAACAGATGTGATTAAAGTTACGGACCTTCAGATGGAGGGAGTATCCAGGATTATCCAGGTTGGCCAAATCTAATCACAGATTCTTAAAAGCAGAGAACTTTTCCACGTTTCTGGGATGTGGTCAAAGAGAAATGTGATGATAGAAGGGTCAGATATGTTACAGGAGAAGGATTCAACCTGCTGTTATTGGCTTTGAAGATGGAGGAAGAGGACCATTAGCCAAGGAATGTGGGTGGCCTCTAGAAACTGTCAGCTGACAGCCAGCAAGAAGATGAAGACCTTGGTTCTACAACCTGTAGGGACTGAATTCTGCCAACTACCCAAATGAGCAGGAAACAGGCTCTCCCTTAGAGCCTCTAGAAAGGAATGCAGCCTGCTGAAACCTTGATGTTAGTTTAGTGAAATCTGTGTCAAACTTCTGACTTATAGAATGAGAAGATAATTTGTATTAAGAGGCTGACTTGGGGTCATTTGTAATGGAGGCCATAGAAATGAATATGGATTGTCTTAATGACAGGCAGGTCTTATTTTCCAAGGATAACTCAATATCGCCCTTGATATTCTTCCCATTGAAAGGTGGATCTGCCCTTGACCTCAAATATGGGAGGGTTTAGACTTACTTGTAGCCAAAAGTGCAGTAGAAGTGATGCTGTTTGACTTTCAAGGTAAACCAGAAAATGGCCATACCATTTTCATGTTGTTTGCCAGGATACTCATACTCCAAGCCCTGAACTGCCATATATCAGTCTGATGAAGCACAACCACATGGTGAGGTCTCACATGGAGAGGCTCTCAAGAGTAGTCCCAGTCTTCTAGTTCTCCTGGTCCATATGCCAGATACATGACTGAAGAAGCATTTAGATGACTTCAGCCTCTAGTCATTGAGTTGCTCCCAGCCTTGGAGACTTCCCAGCTGAGGCCCAGATGGTGTGAAGCTTAGAAAAGTCATTCTTGCTGTGCCCTGTCCAATTACTGAGCCACAGAATCTGTGAATACAACAAAATGATTGTTATCTTATACCACCATGTTTCGGTTAGTTTGTCACACAGCATTAAGAATTGGAACACAAGGGGTACTACCTGAATCAAGTGTCCAAGGGCCAGTGAAGCCAACAACAAAAAAAACCACTTCTCCAAACCAGTAGAGCTCATGTTGAGAAATGTTGCTCTAATACATTAATGTATGTCTACTGATGTGATGTTGCATTTTTTTCCTACTTTCAACATTGGTTTCTCTGTTTAGGCAGTTTGCAATTCTTATTTGAAAAGAGCAGCATATGAGCCAGATCTACTCACCCAGCAGGCAGTCTTCCTCATGCTCTTTCTGTCTCTATCCCATTTGTAGTACTAAGAATTCGTGAGGTTGACTCATTTATGAGGAAATAGATCCCAACAAAGAACCATCGGTTAAAGAAAACTACTAAAATTTGAAACAAGGAACAGGAATAAAATATTGGCACTATCCACAATATATCTAAGAAAATGTGTTTCTTTTTATTTGGATTACAACATTGCAGCCTTTTTGAATGAAAACTACTTTATTCAGTCACCTATTAAACATTCACTTGTATTATGCTGTGTATTACTTGAGGCTTCGTCCATAAGATAAAATTCCCAGAGTAATTTTTCTAACGGAACCCATAACTCTTTCATCGCTTTTATCCCTGAATATGCATGATTTTCCATTACTGTTTATAGTTAGGACTTCTGTCTTTACAGTATATGGGCACAAAAAGCTATGTTATATTTGCCATGGGAACAATAATTTTTAAGGCACTGTGCTAGTAAAATCTTTACCTTTATTATATTACCATAATGTAGATTTTGTATTTTATGGAGGATTGCACATTGAAGGAGCATAGTGTTACATCAGTGCATGGCCTGAGTTGTTAGTTACATCATGGTGTGTCTTATTGTTTTAAAGCAGCCATCAGGGAGCTTATTATGGTGTCACAAGCAACTTGATCAGCTTCTAAGCTCAGCTACCTGTTCTTGCCTTCGCTCATTACTCCCCATGTTTTAGTCTCTCTTTATATTTGAATTATTCACCCTGTCCTCTGTCATGGGACTTTGCACTGCCTCACCCTACAGTAAGCAGAGTATATTTCCACACCATTGATATTGGATGTGGCCATAGGACTTATTTTATCCCATAGAATTGGGCAGAAGTGACAGTGTGCCATTTTGGAGCCCAAACTGCAAGAGTTATTGGACGTTTCTACTTGTTCCTCTTGTACTTCTGTCATGAGCAGAACATGAATGAACATCGCTAGGTAGCTGCTGGTCCCAAAATGAAGACATGTGGAGTAGACCTGAACAAAGCCCAAAGTCCAGTTTGGCCCAGCCAAGCTCAAACTAAATCATGTGAACCACAGCCAATTTGTAATTCCTAAACAAGAAAAAGAAAAATGCTTTTGTAAGTCATTGAGATATTGGAGTTGTTTGTTATGCAGCATTGTTGCAATAATAGCTAATTAATACCTTTCCCACTGTTGATGGTTTTCATGCATTTGTCTATCTGTGTACATGCTTAGTGCTTTTTGGTGGCTATTCATATAGATGGAAAGAACTGGAGCATGCAAAGGACCCCATGAGACATTTTTGCTATGAATTCCCAAGCTAGCAGAGAAATGTTGCATATTTTCAATGTTCATATCTCAGTCACCATTTTAAAGGACTTCTAGGTAGGCATTCTGCCTAACAAAACTGTCTGGTAATTTGGGGTTCCACTCTTTTTTGTTAATGAGTGATGACTCACCCATTCAAATTGTAAGGACTTCTGTGAAAGATTTTCTTTCTTTTACATCATGTGTTTGGGGCATTAATACATTTGAGCAAGCATCTGGACATTCTCATGAATTAGCATGTGAACCTAACCAAGTTTCTTTATTTTAGTGGACCAAGTACTCATATCTTATTTATACCAAGGCCCTGGTGGTGGTGAACAGACTCTAGGATAGCTCCCAATTATCCCTGTCTCCTAGTACCCATGCCCTGTGTGATAACCTCCCCTTAGGTATGGAAAGGACCTGTGACTAGTTTTTAATAAACAGTATATTGTACAGGTGTGAGATGCCACTTGTATAATTATGTTGCATAAGATTGTAATTTCTGTCTTGCTAGGAAACTCTTTTGCTGGTTTTGATGATGCAAGTTGCTTTGTAGTTGAGCTGCCCTATGAGAGGCCCACTTGGCAAGCAATGGAGGGCAGTCTCCAACTGACATCCAGCAAGAAACTGAGGCCCTCAGTCCTGTAACTGGCAAGAAACTGAATTCTGTCAGCAAACCCTGTAAGCCTAGAAATGGATCTTTCCCCAGTCAAGCCGTGAGATGAGACCACAACCTCAGCCAACACCTTGATTGCAAACATGAGAGAGATCCTGAAGCAGAGAACCTATGTAAGCCATGCACAGACTCTGAACCTGCAGAAACTGTGAGATTATAAATATATGTTGTATTAAGGAGCTACACTTGTGGCAACTTGTTACGCCTCAATAGATAAGTAAAACACTGTTGAACCATGTAGCAAGTTAATGATTTCCATCATGTGATATATTTTTACTTTTGTTCATATCAAACATTTACTGCAAACCTACTAGATGCTAAGCACTTCTTAAAACACTGCTGTTGCAGAGATGAATGTGACACACTGCTTACCTTTGAGGAGCTCACAGTCTAGGGAATGTCAGGCATTCAAGCAGCTGGCCATGACAAACATTATAACAGGGATATAAACTAAATGTATTTACACTTTTGTTGGCACAGCATTTTATGCCTACATCTGGAAAACAATGCACGGGTCTCGTATGGCGTATAGATACAATAAAATCACTGTTGAAGGGGTTTACTAAGGAATCGTCTGTACATTCCTGACCAAGAATAACTAACCCAATGAAAGTAATTGCTATCACAGAGAGCAAAAGCTTCAAAGAAATGGCTTTACATAGTTGTGATCATGACTTTATTGTCCTTCCACAAAACTATAGAAAATCAAAATTGATTATCTTCCTCCTATAAGTGTGTTTTTTTTCCTTATTGGATAATGTTTTGAGATATGGTACCTTCAGGAGACTAAACTTAAGGTATTACTTTTAGTGTCATGACATTTAGGCATATTCGCATGTGTATCATAGATGTTCAGGTGGTACAACAAAAGTGCATTTGTCTTTTTGATGTCCAAAGTAAAGTCCAGAATTTGCTATTTTGTGTGTGCAAACAATGAATCCCAATCATTATTGTTATATCTAGAATAATTTGCTCTTCCTACAGACTGAAGGTGTATTTTTCTGATCAAAACTTTTCTGACCAAGACTCTAAGATATAAAAATAATATAATACAAAAGTAATATTTATTTTTATAATTAAATAGTTACCATATGGTAAACAACTTAATAGTGGATTATCCCAATTAATGTTCATAAAAACCTAATAAATTAGAGACTATTATTATCCCCATCTCACAGATGAAACTGAAGCCACAGAGGGTAAGTAACTTAAGTTACTGGCTTGAGATTACATCATTAACAAGTAAGGGAAACTGAGATTTGAACTTGTGCAATTCGACCCTGGGTTCTATGCACTCAGCCTCTATTCTATTCTGCTCCCTAATGTCTCTGACAGCTCCAGGATTTCTAAGGGCAATTTTCAGCATGGGTGCTCTGGTGATCATAAAAAGCATAATGGTGCAAAAATGGGCCTTGCAGTATCAAAGTATTTGATATTCCTCATATATCTGTAAATGCTGACATTGTTTCCTTTAAGGGCAAGTGAATTTATCTATTTGTTTTAAAAATTGATCTAGACAGTCTTTCATGAGATTCTCCATATATCAACTTAGTTAACAATATAATGCCTTACATATT
The DNA here is from genome assembly GCF_964194185.1 of Rhinolophus hipposideros. Taxonomy (NCBI): domain Eukaryota; kingdom Metazoa; phylum Chordata; class Mammalia; order Chiroptera; family Rhinolophidae; genus Rhinolophus; species Rhinolophus hipposideros. The sequence goes on along the minus strand of NC_138060.1, from coordinate 39,031,555 downwards.
GTCAGGTACATATAGGGTATGCAGATTTTTTAAAAATATTTTAAAATTCAGTGGCTTATACAAGGTTGAGGTTTATTTCTCTAATTTAAAGGTGTAGCAGGGAAGTCATGGTTGGGAAGGCAGCTCTCCCAAGGTTGAGGAGGGAGTTCAGGGACCTGGTTTCCTTCCATCTTGTTGCTCTGCCAGCTCTGCACACTCACCGGAAGCTGGGTCACCACCATGTCTGTGTCCAGGTGGCAGGAATAGAGAAAAGGCAGTATAGGGCAAGCAACTTTATTTTAAACAAGTGATGCGGAAAATATCCACATTGCACCCTTTTATACTCTATAAATGAAAACAAAGTCACATTGCCACACCCAGTCACAAGGCAGAATGGCAAATGCAGTCTCTAGACAGATGGCCATGGGCCCAGCTAAAAGTCAATTCCAATGAAAGAAGAGAAAATTAAATTTGGAAGAAAAGAGGAGCTAGTAGTCCATCTCACAAAGCTATGCAGACACTACATACAAATCAACTTCTGGTTTCAGCATTTTTTTTTTGTAGGCTTTCTTTAGAATAATATTATTCTTGTTTTTCATGGCGTGGATGAGAGTTAAAATGACTTTAAAGCCCACTATCACTAAAGCCTAATATCACTATCAATTGTTTTCATACCTGCTAATAACACCTACTATTTTATTACAGGGTTTGTAAATGGGTACTTGCTTTATATTAGATGAGAGCATTTTGAAATTGTGTATAAGAAGGGTGCATATGTGTACTGAGTAACCAATGGAAGCAATGCAGTGAACATGTACTGTTTTTTCTGCCAAGCATCCTTTTCCACTTCTGACAAATAGCCACAATCCTTTAGGAAACTGACTCTGTCCCACTCCTTCTGGTTGTCAGTGTGGTTGAGGGCACTTTGCAAGTGCCTTCTGAGGAAAGCTGTCTTATACTTAAGACTTAAGTTTTCTCTGCATGCAACTCCTCAGGTTCTATGTGACCATTATGTAGATTCCATCAGATGAGCCCAGCCTAGGGCCCCAGGTATATGATCTCTTCCTTGTATCTGTTTGGCTAAGGGGTAATACAGTTCCTTCCTGCAGTTGGTAATGTCTGGGTAACCTACTCATCACTCGTTTGTCTCTCAGCTCTTCCATCACCTGTGTAACTCATTCCCTGTATTAGATCCTTTCTGTTGTAAGCAACTGAAGAGGTGTCCTGGTCAGAACTTGACTGATGAAATGGCCTACTCCATTGGGTTGTTACAGGTCTAGACATGCACAAAGACTAATTAGTTGCCTTTTAGTCTCAATTCTCAGTTCTTTCAGAAAGAGAAGCTGGTTGGCCCTGTTTGTTTCAGGTTCTTGATGGCTTTTGGGGGTGGGAGAAGGGAAAGGTGATTGAAGTTGGTGGGAGATAGGTCTTATGATGAGCTGGGCAAACAGCCCCCAAAGTAGCTTCTACAGCAATAGAGAATGGGGAGAGGGAGTATCCAAAACTGTTATCCCACAAAACCTTTAGTAATTTTTATTATTAGCCTTATAATTGTTATTATCATCTTAATTACCTTTGTAGTCAAAATAAATCTTAAACAATCTTTATCATTTTTTTAACAGTGAAAGGCTTTAGCTTGTCATTATCTCTGCCTGGGGTTAGCTGCATTGTAATGGATGGCTCCAGAAGATGAAAAGTTCTTCAAAGCCTAAAATGCAAAAGAATGTAAGAATTTAGATTTCTTGATATTACTCATAACTGTGACCCCTAACTTTAGTATGAGGGTGTGCCAGAGGAAGTCTTAGAATGGGAGTGTATTGCAGTTCGGGTTTCCAGAGGAGCAGACATCAAGATGGGATTGCATGTACAAAAGTTTTATGGACAGAATATATCAGTGAAGGATAAAAGGAAGGAAGCAAGAATGGGAGGGAGAGTCTTCTGGCCACAGTGAAGATCTGATACCTGTAAAAGCTAAGGGGAAAGGAAGGAAGATTGGCTAAGAAGATCCTAAGACTGCAGCTGGTTCTAAGAAAGTTTCGACTAGGCCTGTGAGGAATTCTTGAGCCCAAGTTGCCCTCTAGAGGAATCCTGCCTCTCTTGATAATGAGTCTGCACTAATACCCCTGCTGGGCTCAGTCACTGACTGGGAGTAGCCCAGTGGAAATGTGGCCTCCGCATAAACACAATGGTGGATCCAACAAGGTGGCAACTGAGGCTGAAAGTCAACTATGTTCCCTGCAGTGGGAGATCTGAGCAGAATATTTCCATGGATGAAAACAGAAGATAGCAAAGGTCTGTTCCACACACAGTCCATGTTTATCAGACCCATCGCACTGCCAGACGGCAGGATGGACATCTTGTTATCACGTTAGTCTGGTTCACGATGGCAATTTCAGGATCTGATGGTGGCCTCTTTATCTAGGCAAGTTGAGTGGAATGGTGGAGAGAAGAGTGGATGTGGATATTGGCCTGGCCAGAGTAGGTCCCGCTGAGTGTCCCCAGAGGCACAGGTCTGGAGTAGAGCTTCCACCTTTCCTAGAGAACACTTGCATTTGTGTGTGTGTGTGTGTTTGTATGTGTGTGTGTGTGTGTGTGTGTGTGTGTGCTTCACTTTCTGCCGTGCCCCAAGGCAGAGAATGCACACAGATGCCAAAACAGAAAATCAATTAACGTGTAAGTAGCTGCAAAGTTAAATGTCTCAATTAGTTTTTTTTCTAAGAATGCTGACGTTGGTTCAAATTTAATTTATCTACCTTAAAAATTATGAATTGTATTATAAGTAGCATAACTCCAAATGAATTTTCATACAATGTTTATATTTTTCTGGAGTTACTAATCATCAGATTTCTTACTTTAGTTTCTTTTTTCCTAGATTAGATTACAGGCCTCTCTCAGCTCTGTCAGTGTGCTGTGTACTGACTGGGGACTAAAAGACCCCTCATTTTTTCTCTTGGACACTAAAGATGTGAGAAACCAGAGAAAAACTGGATCCCTACAACTACTGTCATGGCCTAAAAGATGGGGTCATTGCTACGGCTCTCCAAAAGGCCAGCGGGGCCTCCCAGCCTTGAAACCACCAGGACACAGGTGATGGGAGATGACTGCTTTGGCATCTCATGTCTCCTCACTTCCTGCCTGACAATAAACCTGTAAGGTAATCTGAGTGCAAACATGTCTGTCCCTTGCAATGTGGAAGAAATTGACTAGTCCTCAGTAGTTCAGGAGAGAGATGATGAGGATTGAAGGTGAGACGTTGGTGGGGATGGACAAGGAACTCTGTTACTTGGTGATTGAATGTTGCAGGATAAAGAGGAGACAAGGAGACCTCTCAGGGATCTGATTGGGGCTCTAGGCGGGATAACGCACCATCAGGGGAAGTAGGGCTCAGGAAAAGGGGTTGGGAATTTGAAAAACTCAGTTTGAGCACGTTGAGTTTGATGTGCCTGTGGGACCATTTGGGACACATCTCTAGCAGATAGCTGAATATCTATTCTGTCTATTTATTGGTCTATTCTGGCTATTTATTTCTACCTAACAAACGATCACAAAATGCAATGGTTTGACATAATACAAAATGTATTTGCCTGCAATTCTGCAATTTGGGCTTGGTGAAGAACAGCTTGTTTGTACTCCATGAGGTGTGACATGAGGCAACTTGACTGTGGTTGGAGAATCCACTTCTAATATGGCCTCACATGTGTGGTTGGTTGGTGTTGTGTCCAAAGGAAGTACAACTGGTCTATTAGCTGGGGACCTCAGTTTTCCTCCATTTGGCCTCTCCGGATGGCTACGTTAGACTTCTCACATCATGGTAGTCTCAGAGTAGTTGGATTTGTTATGCATGGTGCGTCCCTGAAAGAGAAAAAAACAGAAGTGGCCATCAAAGACAAAAAACCAAATAAGCAAGGAAATAAATTTTATTTAGGCTGTAGCAATAGGGAAAGTACCCAGTTTTGAAGATCAGAATGTATTACAGGATGGTTGTGCCTTATACTTTTATGACAAAGCGTAGACAAGTTATAGGTGGATTGACTACAGTTGAGATTGTTTTGTAATTAGGGGACGTTTTCATCAGGAAATGTTTACTTCTGGGTCTATCTAATTTCAAGTGGACAAACAATTCTAATCTCAGCTAATCATTCATGAGACAAAGAACAGGAAGTTGAAGCGTTTTTGTCTGAGCTTGTCAACAGATTTAGGCAAAAAGGGAAAGGTCAGTTTATGGCTTTCTCACAGGTAAATAGAGAATTATCTTTTAGTCTTATGAGAAAGCGTGGATAGTGTACCTCATCTAAGTCATATGGTGAAGGGCATTTTGTGTGTGTGTGTGTGTGTGTGTGTGTGTGTGTGTGTGTGGTAAGCCACGTCTCAGAGCACAAACAGGTGGAGGGATTTGTCAATCATCTGTTCTCTATGAGTACGGCTCTGGTAAAGTTCAATGTTGTTACTACAAAGCCTTCTTAAGGCCTAGATCTAGAACTGGCATAATCATTTTGCCACATTCTATTGTTTAAAGCAGGTGACAAGTCCAGCCCAGATTCAAGGGAAGAGGATTACACAAGGGCGTGAATTCTGGGGAGGCATGGTTCATTTTGGGCCACCAAAATAACATTCTCCAACAGAGTCTGGACTTTGGACTGGACATTTAGAATGGAAGGCTACTAGCATATCCTAGGAGATAGCTGAAAGTATTGGGTGGGATCCCTCTGTGGGTGTATATATTGGTGAGTGTGGAAAAGAATCCGTCAATGTTGCAGACATATGATTGGTATCTCGAGGAGTGATTGAAGGGGTTCAGAAGCCTCCCCCAAAATGTGCCAATTTGGCAATGTGGACTATTTTGAGCTGAAGGCAATCAAGAGCCAACAGATTCAAGTAAAACTTTTACCTTTCCCCTAACTACTGAAAGAATTTAGATAGACTTCCTGGAGCAGAAAGAAAGCTATTAGCAGAGATAACTTTTATCTGAATAACCTATCTGTATGGCAGGGCAAACATTTAATTACCAAACATCTATGTTTCTTATTTTTCTGTGAATTAACCTTTCCCTCCTTTAAGCACTGTCCCATTTGCCATTCCTTAGTTCAGGATGGCATAGTTCAGAGGTAGAGGCAACAAGACACAGCAGGTCCTTGAATAACATCATTTCCATTCAATGTTGTTTCATTATAATGTTTATGAGATGCCGTAATAATTTTTTTATATCAGTCAGCCTATGGTAAAGTTGGTTTTGCTATACATTGTTTCACTCAAAGATGCAGAATCTATCAATAACATTAAGTGAGGACTTACTGTATGTATAAGCCTCAAATGCCCAACCTGCCCTTGGGGCTCATTGTTAGGAGACCCTGTACATATGTAATTAAATTTGTTTTTTCTTATGTTATGTTTTAACCTGCTATGTTAATTTGATTATTAGACCAGCCAAAAAAACCTAGAAGGGTAGAAAGAAAATTTTGCCTTCCCAACATGACTTTCCTAGTTTCTCGGAAGCTCTTGTTAATATGTTCTTGATCAACATCTACCTCAATGTTTTCTGGGATTTTGTTAGTTCTGCTACTTGAACATTGTCAGTATTCACTAGTTTAATAGCAATGATGAGTGGTCTAACCAGAATTGCCACTTAGTAAGTTTTTACATTTTAATTATTTGACCTGGTTAAATCTGGCCAGAACCACTAACTTAACATGTCCAGGTTCTGCATCAAAGAGGGGCAACAGAAAGAGAGGGAAATCTGTGTGTGAAGGGGAGGGTTTGTTGTGAAGAAAAGTTTCCCACATAGGGACCCTCATTTGAAGCTAGATAATCTTTGGAAATTTGACCTTTCTCTGCCTTGGTTTCCTTTTTCTGTACTCAACAGTTTATCAGTTTCCTTTGGAGCTCTCGATGAAGACAGGCTGATAAGAGACTATAAAACTTTTTTACTAGGCGAAGCCTTTACTAGTCTAAGGAGCCTTACCATTCAAAGGCTTTCATATTGGGGAGAGAAACACTAGCATTCCACCTGTGCTTGAGTTAAAGAGAATCTTAAATCATGATTAAGCAGAGGTAGAAGGCAACAAGACACAGGGTTTAGACATTGTCTGCATTCTGATAGTCATCAGACTTATTACTGAGATACCCTAATGCTAAAGACAAATATCGTCCTAGGTCACGTGGAAAAGAAAGAATCTGAGCCTAATATGATGTTTGTAAAAAATAACTGTTGTATATTATTTCTGTATGGGTTATACTAAAGTAGGTTTGCACAAAATGTTAATACTCCTCCAAAACAGAGGAAGTGACAGATTTAGCTGGGTCTTGAAGCATGAACAGGAGTCTACTCAGCTATAGAAAACTGTCTAACGGAAGACCATTTGCATAAAACTAAGAAATGTTCATTTTTAGACCTGAGGGCCAACCTCTCAGGAGGGTCTCAGGGGCTGACACTTCCCCTTCCTCTCTCCGTCTCACCCAGGGAAGGTGATGGTGAGTGTGAGTGCATGTCTAAGTCCCCGTGGCGGGTTCCCAGCATCCAGGTGAGCGCTGGACCAGGGATGCAGTGGAGGGGTAGTTGGAAGGGGTGGTAAGCTAGAGGGAGGGAAATAACAGCCGCCCGCGCTTTGTCAGCCAGCCTGCTCAGCAGACGAGGGCTGAGCGAGTGGCTCACTCCCCACGTCGCGCCGCACCGGGCCCCAGGGACTCCGACCCAAGAGCCAGGACGTCGCGCGCCCGCGCAGACTCTAGGCCCAGGCGGGCGCCTGCGCACGAGCGTTCCGGACCCGCGAGCCGCGGGGTTATTAGAGGTGGAGCGCAGGGAGGGCGCGCAGCAGGAGGCGGCCGTCGTGACGGCGCGAGCGTGGTCACGTGGTCGCCGGTCACCGCCGCCGCCTCCCCTCCCGCCCTGTTCTCTTTCTGGTCGGGCCGGCGGGTTCCACGAGCGCCCGCAGAGACTGTGGGAGAGAGAGAGAGAGAAAGAGAGGGGAGGAGGAGGATTCAGGGAGTAGGAGCTGGGGAGCTCTTCTGCGCCACAGGTAAAACAATAATGATGATGATGATGATGATCATAAAAAAGCCGAGCACTCGGAGCGCCTTCGCCTTCCTCCAGTGCAGCCCCCAACGGGAGTGGCTCCCGCCCCGGCCTCCCGATCAGCTTCTCAGGACGAGTCCCGCCTCCCCTCCTGTCGCTGCTGCCGCTGCCGCCGCCTCCCGGGAAGGCCTGAGGGTGTGGGTGCTGCTGCCGCGGACGGGGAGTCGCACCGCCCCCGGTTCGGGCGCTTCCCGGATCGGCGTGGGGGGGGGTGGCGCGAGGGGAGGCTCCCCCCGCCCCAGGGCGGGCCGGGCGAGGAGGCTGCTGACCCCGGCCTGCCTGCCTTCCCTCCCTCGGGATGGGGGGTCTGGGATGCAAGGCCAGCTGCCCCAAGAGGGCAGACAGAGCCTGGCGGCGGGACTAGGGCTCAACTTCCTACTTGGTAAATTTCCCTGTGCATTTCAGCCCTGGGCAGCACGCTTCCTTCGCAGGCCGGAAGCGAAACCGACCCGGAATCCCAAATATGTTAAAATGCACCCTTTAGAAGAGAGAAGCCTTTCACCTTTGAGAAAAGAAACGTGACTTGGTTTTAGTACGACTTAACGTTTATTCACCTGTAAGAACATGCAAGTTGAGGCCTTTCGGGATACGAGAAAAACTTTGCGGAGGGTGAAAGTTGATTACCACCCTCCCTCCTCTTTTCCTGGAAAAATGATCACAGACCTCTCAAACAGTGTTCGGTTCTGCAAGTGACTTGAGTTTTTTGTTTTTTTTTCAATTAAACAGTTATTAACCGTTTTAGTTCAGGAATATGATCTATGCTTAAAGTTTACATTCTTTAATTTTTTTTTTTCAGAATAATGACTTTCTGAGAAGAGTCATTTGTCAACTTTGAATTGGACTAAGTCTTGAAATTGTAACATGCAGGTTGCACACCTTTGGGCCGGATTGCAAGTTTCTAGATCCAGTCATTCTTTTGTACTCTTTGTACAACAAAATACAGCCTCAATAAAACTATGTATTATTAGTGTTGTGCTGTTATACAAAATAGTGACTCAAAGCAGGAAGCATTAAATGTAGGCATTGTTGAAATCTTTGAACACTTTTGATTGATATCAGTGATAAAGAAATTCAATTATATGTAGGTTATTTTTCTTAATGAGCTTTTCTCATTCCACATCTTGGTATCGCTAAATTCATATGTAATATTGAGCATTTTAAATTTTTACAACTATCTGCACTAGAGTCATGTAGAGAGCAGTGCTTCTCAGACTTTACTGTGCCTAAGAATCCCTTAAGGCTCTTGTTTAAAAATGCAAATCCTGATTCAGTAGATCTGTGATGCAGCTTGATATTCTGCACCTATAAGCTTCTGCTGAACAAGGAACCATTCTTGAGTAGCGAGGATGTAGATAACTTGTGTACCTTAGTACAAGACGATGTCAGTGAACAGGTGCCTTTTAATAATTCACCTGGGTCTAGTAGAGGTGGCTTAAGGGAAGGGGCAAATGGCAGGATGAACTGGGACAGCTTATGTGGAGTGAGAAGACCAAGTCTGGGTCCCAGGGTATGCTGACTGAATTCAGATGTTTTTCTAATGCATGTTTTAAAAAATGTAAATTGAAAAGTCTAAAAGTATCACACACAACCTCAGATACTTTATGTACATTAAAAAAATGGTTTTACTTAAAAAATTTATGGAAGTATAACATCATCTACTTTTAGTACCGTAATTTTTATAGTTGTTAGTACTTACTTTACTATTGTTTCTTCATGTTATTAGATAATATTTATGACCGTACTTTTGAAGTAGTTACTAAGTGCCAGGCACTGTTTTCAGTACTTTACCAATCTTAACTCATTTAATCCTTCCAGCAACCTTTAAGGAAACTAAAACAGAGAGGGTAAAAGTCACATGCTCAGGTTTAACACCAAGCTGGGATTTTGGCTGGCTGACTCTACAGTCCATGCTTTTAACAAATCTTCTCTATGCTGCCCTTTTTAGAAGATAAATTAGTGATACTCTTTTAAATCCCCTTTCTTAGTATTGTGGAGAATTATTAGCTTTACTTTCATTTTTAAATTCAAATTTGTCAACCTTTCATTTCCCCTATTTTATCTCACTTTAAAATGAAGAACTGCCTCAGTGCTTGTAATCTCTTCAAAATAAGTTACTGAAATTTGCAAAGCTTTATTTTGTTTGCTCTTGTTTGCTGGACCAGTGTCTTTGTAAGTTTGTATGTCATTATTAAATGTAAAAGTAGTATCTGCTTCTGTTTTACCCTGCAAATTTTCAGTCCTTTATTTCTTGCCTGTGCCTGTCTTCCACTTCCTCATGCATACTTGGTAGATTTATTCGCTATTTGTTATCCCAGCATTTAGGATTTTGGGGGAGATTGACTGGGATACTTTTTTTGGTCAGTGAAGACAATAAACTAAGCATTGGTTATTATTATCCTATTTTAACACTGAAAAAGTAACAAAGACAACCTCAGAAGAAAGGATGATACTTTAAGTTGAATAATTTGTGCTTCTTAAAAATGTTAATATATCATCTGTCCCCCACCCCGTTTTTGTCTCAGACCACAGAAAGCTTTGTACTGTATCTGCACGAGGCTGAGGAATGGTGATTGTACACCTGACCTAAGACATTTCTCTTACTATGGACAGATCATTAGAATGGCAGTAATATACAGTGTGTGTACTAGAACTTGAGAAATGAGAAATTGTGGCAGGGGTTAGTTGTGGTAGTGGAAGGAGGTGGGGGAGGGAGAGCATTGGGGGTGAGGAGGGCCTATGGTGCCGATTCCAGTAGCATTAATTCTCTGTTACCCGGGATAATAGTGAGTTTGGGAAGGAAGTCACTAGAACAACAAATCCCTTTGTAAATGTTTTCTCAAAGCTCATTCACTGTTACTGTGATGTCTGTTATGATGCCATGCTGGCCAGTTACTTACCCTCATAGTGCCACACTTTTCTATTTTTAAAATGAGGGTAATAATAGTAACTACTTTACCAAGTTGTTTTGAAAATTAAATGAGAATGTATGTATATGTGTATATATACACACACACACACACACACACACACATATGTATATTATATTATACCTGGTTTTATATTAATTTTTGCTCCAAAAGATGCATTAGAGCTGATGGTCTGGCTAGGTCTTATTTTCCGGGAAACACAGTATATGAGGTGTGATCAAATAATATGGTGAATGTTTAAATTTAAAAAAAGTATTGTAAAAGACACATTGCCATTAATCACTCTCAAAATATTCCCCTTCGCTTCAAACACACTTATCCCATTGTTCGTACCACTTCCTGAAACAGTTCTGGAAGTCCTCTTTTGTGAGTGTCTTTAGTTGAGCTGTCATGGCTGCCTCGATTTCCTGAATCATTTTGACTTTGGAGAAGAGCCAAAAGTTCAGTGGTGCCAGATCCAGTGAATAAGGTGGATGAGGACACACCGTAATGTTTTTATTTGACAGAAATTGCCATATACCAGAAGCGATGTGTGACATGGAACATTGTCATAATGGAGGATGATTTACGGCACACTTGAAAACATTACCTTCTCAACCGTAGCTCACACCTGACTGACTGCACAGAACAAGTTGAAACTTGTCACATACAGTACTAAAGTTTGATGTGCTGCTTCCCAGATTGAAGATCCCTGCCTTTTGGTTGGATGGCACTCAGCAGCAACATTCACCATATGTTTTGATCACAATGGAAAGGCTCTGTGTCATACATCGCTTCTGGTACAGCAATTTCTGGCAAATAAAAACATGGTGTGTCCTCATCCATGTTATTCACCGGATCTGGCACCATGTGACTTCTGGCTCTTCCCCAAAGTCAAAATGAACATGAAAAGTAAATGTTTTGAAACGATTCAGGATATCGAGGCAGCCATGACAGCGCAACTAAAGATAGGAAAGAAGAGGACTTCCAGAACTGCTTCAAAAAGTGGCAAGAACCATGGGATAAGTGTGTTCAAAATGAGGGGTTGTATTTTGAGGGGGATTAATGGCAATGTGTCTTTTACTGTAATACATTTTTAATTTAAACATTCACTATATTTCTTGGTCCCACTTCATACATACATATATACTCACATAGACATACATAGACATAAAATATGTTTAACATGTATAACATATATATAAAATGATTTAGGTAGTGTCTGGTACCTAGTTATTGCTTCCATGTAAGTGTTAGATATAATGATTGACTGTAGATAATCTGCAGGGTGGTTAATTATTATCCACATGATCAAGACTGACTATATTTGAATGAACTTAATAGAAATTGTACATTTATTTGGTATATGGCTGTATGCGCTAAGAAAACAGTTTGGATGAAAATAAAAAATTGTTATAGAAATGCTCTTATCTCTTTGGAGAATTAAATATTAATAAATATGGTTTGGCAGCTCAGATTTTTTCAAAAGAAGGAAGCGAGGCTGTAGAAATAATAAAAGATGTCTTTGGTGGTGGTGTGAAAGGATCAATTTCAAGTGTAGTGTTGTGAATCCTAGAATAAGTTAACCTTTTTTCTGAAGGCTTCTCTGACTATATAAGTTACACCTTCCTCAACTGACTCCTTTGCTCCTTAAAATAATCCATCTTTGCTTTCTCCAGACCTGCCCTATAGCCCCTTACCTGAATCCCTGGTGGCATATGTGTCTCAGAAGTAAAAAGTTTTTGGGATTTAGAAAATTAATATGATGTATATGCTGCATATTATGAAACCTCCTGTGGATAGGAGCAGTCACCCCATAATCACACACATTAATTTTCCCAGTGAAATTATACATATTCACACTAAGAAGACTAAAGAAGACTATAAAAAGCCTCATGTTAGGCCATGTTTTGTTGACAACTTAGAAAAGAATTTTTAGTTTTTAGAGTTTTTTGTATTTGTGGAGTTGGCAATAAAGGACAGGGGTCTGTAAACACACACACACTATAGTTATATTCATCATAATACATGTCTTTTTGACTAGACAGAGACTGGAGTATAGGATCTCTGTGTTTGTATCCTTAGCACCTACTATAGAGATTGACATGCAGTAGGTGCTTTAAATGTCCATCATTTTGTATGCAAAACATCTACAGATAACATCATTTAGTCATTGTTCTGCGCTGCATGGCATATCTGGTTGACACCGTGAAAATATTTAATAATTCCAGATTTATTTTTCTTAACTCAGTTGCCAAGGAAAGGTGGTTACTGGATTATTTTTTTGAAACAAAATAGATTTAAGAGATTTGAAATAGGTGTTATAGACAATTGCAAATTTTCATATATTGGTGTTGAAAAGAATGCTTACCTTTATCTTTTTATAGGTCATTAAGTCTATTTAGGAGGATGATTTACTTCTTAAAACTGATTGGACTTAGTTTTATATGATAATTTATAACAGACTAGTTTTGGTCTATCTGTCTAAAAAAATGTTGCTGTGGGTGCATATCTTGAGTTGAATTATTACAGTATGATAATTTAGCCTGCCATGTGAGAAAAACGTGAGAAAAACATTTTTTCTTCTATTACAAAAAGTGATGCCTGCTATGGAAATTTTATAAAAATAAGTGATCAAAAATAATTACCCACACTATTGTAAATTTCTTAAAGTTTTCTTCAGGGTTCTCTTGCCTTGAAAGAGCCTGAAATAAATTCACATTTGTATTGCAAGTACTAGTTATGAAAGCTCACAAATGCTGGTTAGCCGGAATGTTTTATCTCTTAGTATTACTAGATATTTTGTCCCTAAGTAAGATAAAAAGGTTGAACCAAAGTAATTACATCTCTACTTTTAAATAATGACTCTTTAAAATAATTAGATTAGTGAGAAGTAAGCCCCCAGTTCTGATATAAGTACTTTGGTGGAGATGTACCCTCCTTCTGATGGAGTTGGGGTGGTAACAACAGTGCAAGAAGACTGAGCTCAAGTCACTGGCCCTGGCTGCAGAGGCATGCATGCTGCTTGCTGATAACCTACAGGGAACAGAATCAACCCATTTAGAGTTTCCCAGAACAGGTACCTTTGGGGTTGTTCCAGTAGCTACTTTTGAGGAATCCAAGAGGAGTTACTAACATTACATATCTTGCTATCCTGGGATGAGAGAGTGGATTGATTGTCCTGGATCCCTGGTGGAGTTTGCAGGTGGGTGGGGGATGATAGAGTTGATAGAAGTTGGCAGTTGTTCGTACTTTTCAGTCTTTGTCTACTGAATTCATTAAACTAGGCTTGAAATCCAAGAGTCTTGTAAAAAATGTTCATTTTGATAGGTAAGATGTTTGTGGTGTAGGGAGGCTTGGGATAAATTGCCTCCCTTTTCTAACCTTTATTTCTCTTAACTAATTTCGGGGTAATTTTAACTGCTTTATCTTGTGTTGTGTTGTGTGTGTATATACACAGAACAACATGTATGTGTAGATACACTTTATTTTTTTAACTAAAAGTGGATTCATGCTATTTTGGTGCTTGCATTTGTTTTTCATTTTATATTACTAACGTTGTTACTCTTAACATAATTTTTAGTGGCTCCATACTTAGTGTTTTAAAGACAGAAAAATCTTCTGAAGAGTCCGTTATCTTAGATCTCCAACCCTGATTTCTTCCTGAGCTTTAGACCTGCGTGTCTGGTTGCCTACTGGATAACTCCATTTTTGCATGGCCCACAGAAAACTCAAATTCAGTATGTCTGCAACTAACTGAATGTACCATCTTCTCTTCCAAAACCTATTCCCCTTCCCAAGTTTATTATCTCAGTAGATGACACCACCAACTCTCTAGCTGTTCAAGCCAGAAATCTGTCAGACACATTTTATCCCCTTTCCCAAATTTTCACTTGAAGGCATTAAGCTCTGGATTCTACCTCTTAAATCCATTGTCCCCCCCATGCCCCCCCCCCACACACACACTACTTCTACTCTGGTATAGTGTATCTTGAGCTACTGGATTTACCATCTCTTGCCTATGTTTCTGTAAGATTTTCTGATGATGTCCCTGTAGCCATGTGTTTTTTTCCAGCTGTCACCTGAATCTCTTAATTACTCTATAGCTTCAATACTCTCCGTTACCTGTTTCTCGGTCTTATCTCTCCTTCTGCTTCCCCATACTTTTTATTTCATTATAAAGTACTGAAATCTTTGAGTTTTGGGAACTGTTTATGATTCTGCTTGCTTCAAGCCTGAAGTATTCTATTTCTTGATCTTACTGACTCTTGTGAAGTCTTAGCTTAAATGTCATAGCTCTAGGAAGCCTCCTCACACCACTAAGTCTGTGTTGTACCCTTACTATTTGGTCAGATATTCTGTACTACTCCATAGCATTAACTAAGTATTATAATTGTCTTTTTACCTAATAGTCTGTGTCTCACTTTTGACTCTTCGGTGAGCACCAAAGCCATATACACCAACTTTACTCATAGTCTTGGCACTATGTCTGTTAAAAGTACATGGTCCTGGTCATGGCACTGTACACCAGAAACTAAACAATAATGAATGCCAACTATAATTTTATATATATAATGTGATGGCTCGGTGCGAGGTCGGAGGGATAGTGGATGGGGGGAGGGGGGTCCACAGTGTAAGGGATATAAATGATGAACGTCTATGTATTACCTTGTCTTGTACACCTGAAACTAATAAAAAAAATAAAATAAAATGCATTCAATGAACCCTTAAAAAAAAAAAAGTACATGGTCCATTTCAGGTACTGAACATAGAGCAGTAAATAAGAGGCTGTTCCATTTATTAACTGCTATGTGATAAACCACTCCAAAACTTAGTAGTTTAAGACAACAGTAATATTTATTTACTCAAGGTTTTATAAGTTGTATAGCACTTGGCAGGGGTAGTTTATGTCTGTTTCAATTGGTGTCAGCTCATTGCAGGTTACAGTTGCCACTTCCAGGATGATTAACTCACATGACTGGCAGTTGATGCTGGCTGCTGCCTGGGAGCTCAACCAGGGCTGTTGATCAGAGCACCTAAATGGGGCCTCTCCCTGTGGCCTGGGCGTGGCTGGTAGGTTCTGAAAGGGAGTGTCCCCAGAACAAGCATTGTAAGAGGTAGGAAGTGAAGCAGCCAGTCTTCTGAAAGGCTGTGCTCGGAACTGCTGTATTCTATTGGTTAGACAGAAAGAATCAGCCCAGATTCAATGGGATGAGAATTAAACTTCATCTCCTGTTGGAGAAAGTGACGAAGAATTTGTGACTATGTTTAATCCACTACATAGACATAAAAAACAAAAAACTACAGAATTTGTTGGATGAGTTAATTCCTGTCTGTATTTTCAATCTCCTAAGAATCATGATCATAATGTCATTCATTTAAAAAAATCAAAGTAGAACATACAGTGAAATTTTAAAAAGTAATTTCTATTCCCACCCTTCTTAAATAATAACTTCTCTGTTATTTGTAGTTTCTTAATTTTTAAGTTTTAATTATGCATGTAACTTCTAATTTTAATCACTTTTGTGTTCTATTTAAAATTTTATCTTTCATAAATCCTCATGCACTGATTTTATTACTCTTTATTTCTAGAGGTGGCATTATTGTATCAAAGGTATGTATAATTTAGATTTTGATACTTATTGCCAGCTACCCGATAGAAAGATGATATTAATTTATACTCCAGCTTTTAGTGCAGGGTATAAATTACATTTGCCCATAACCTTGCTACTTAAATCATTGTTTTTGGTTAACCTATTGGCAGAAATTGACAGATTGCTTTTATTATTTCTTTAATCCCTGTTTAAGTCCTTTGTCCAATTTTGGAGTAATTTTTTTTCCTGTTGATTTTCAAGAGTTCTTTGTATATTGTAGATTTTAATTCGTTGCCTAGTCAATATTCCCTATTTTGTCTTTTAATTTTGTTTTTATATTTTTTAAATTATGAAGAATTATTAAATTTTTATGTAGCTCTTTACGATTTTGTTTCTTGCCAAAAACAAGACTGAACTCAGTTCTCCCTTGTCTTTTTCTTTTTTACCACTCTGGCAAATCTTCTAGTAGTTTCAAGTATAGATTTTGTACATATATATATTGGTGGGGAAAAAATCAGTAAACCAACAAATTCCATAGAGTTATACAGACTGCTTTTTGGGGAATTAATTTCAGAATCTTGTCCATTTCTTAATAGTCTTATAATAGCATTGATCTATTTTGGGATTTGGAAAAATTCTATCCCAGACAATCCCAGTGAATCACGCTGAATAAAGACAAATTGTTCCTTGCTGTCAGTGTTAGACTTTCCCACAAAATGAAATTTTTAGTGATTGAAATATAAAATTATGAACACTTAGAATTGAAAACAGGGTAATATGGTCAGCTAGGTTATATGGACAAAGTAATACCCTGAAAGGAATGAGAAATGCTAACATTTTTTTTCCTTAAGTGCTAATATGACTGTAAGAAATTACCAGGCCAAAATCTATATGAAAGCAGTAATTCAGAGAAGTAAGGAGAATATTAAAACTGCTTTTCCTCTGAGGACATTTGCCACATTTTGGAGAACTTTTCCTTTGGTTTTGAAAGCCTCAAAAGGCACAGGGTATAAAAATCAAAGCTCAGATAGGCCCAAGAGGGGAGTCTAATAGGAAGTTTCTTTCTTATGAAATTGGGATTCCGAAGAGCAATGTCCATAGAATATGGGTAAACCAAGATTACAACCCTTCCTATTCTCTTGCTCACAGCAGGTTCCGAAAATAGTTGCCTGGGTCCTGAAAAAATACCTTTTCCTAAGAAGGCTTTCCTTCTTGATTTGTAACTCAAATTCAGTGTCACTTGGTCCAGAAAAACCTCAAGTTGGGAATTTAAAATGGTTTTAGGTGACTGGCAGAAACAAATGAAAGTCCTCTCTGGTAGAATACATTTTTATCTTAGGTCCTAGGGAATTCCCACAAATAATTTTCCAAAGAATTAGTTCACAGTAAAATATAACCAACAGGCGAGGTAGGTAACAAGGCACCATGAGTAAGAAGCGTAGAAACAATAGATAGAAGTAGATCCCTGAAACCTTCAGATTTTGGAATTATGAGATAAAGATTATAAAAGAAGTGTTTATTATGTTTGCAAAAAGATGGAAAATATCTGCAGAGAATAGGAAACTGAACAGATTTGAAAAAAGACCCAAATAAAACTTCTAGAAATAAACAATACAGTAATTATAATGAAAAAAACTCAATGGGTATGGTTAATGGTCGATTAAATACTTTAGCTAAAGAGAATTCATGAACCAGACATAGCAGAGAAGAAATTATCCAGAATGTAGCTCAGAAAGACAAGGAAAGGGTCAAAAAGAAAGATTAAGATACATAGACCATGGAATAAGAAGGCCTGACAGTATTTCATCGATTTTCTAATTGTAGAAGGGAGAAATAATAGGAAAGGAGACAATGTTTGAAGAAGTGATAGCCGAGAATTTTTCAGAACTGATGAAAAACACCAGTCCATGCATTTTAAGAAACTGAGATAATTACAAGCAGAATAGCTAAAAGGAAATATACATCTAGACACATAGTTACATGGAGAGACCACGAGCAACAGAGACAACATTTTATTAATAAAAGTTGAAAGAGAACAAAAGACAGATTACCTTTAAAGTAGCTGTGGCTGTTACACTGATAGCTGACTCCTCAGCAGTGGAAGTGGAAGTCAGAAAACAGTGGGTTTATAATATCAATGTGGCTGGAAAAAATGGCCTAGGGTATTCTCTACCCAGTGAAAAGACACTTCGGAGTAAGGGTGAAATGACATTTTCAGACAGAATTGTAAAATATCCTCTGATTGTAAATAAAGCATATAGGTAGATATATTTTCTGATTGGTTCTAGTGTTCAGAATGAAGGATTCTAATATAAGCAATTCTGAGCTTCATATAGTTTTTTTCTTAAAAAATTGTGTTTATACTTAGTAAACAGATACTGTTTTATAATATTACTGATATATTACTCCAACTTTTGGAGCTGTGCTCTATTTAGAATCTTCACTGTTGTAGGAAAACTTTTGTGGTGATTAATGCATGCCTTTAAAGTCTTGCTCTGTCAATGATGTAATTTTTAATATTTGTATGTGAAATATTTCAAGTCAAGCCTAGAAGAATTTGGATAAATTTGTGTCTTGGTATTTGCAAAAGTAACTCCTGGAAATTACTTTATTCTCATCTCCCAGTCCCAAATACAACTTTCTGGAAAAACAAGTAGTGGGAAATTTTTTTTTTTTAAACTCATGAACAAGGTTAGCATAAAAGGGAATCTAGAATGGTGTAAGAGCAAACAGACCCTAAAGTTGGTCAGATGGATCTGGATTAGAATCTGGCTCCACCATTCAGTAATTCAGTCTTGGTCATGTGACTTAACCTTTCTGATACTTAGTTTTCTCACCTGTACAGTAAGGATAAGACTACCTTGTAGGTAGGGTTTCCAGGTGGGAATTCCCGCCTGTTCTCAGAAATATTGTTGGCTTTACCTTTCCCGAATCCTGAGATATAAACTGTTTTCTGTTCTCCACGATGAATTGTTTCCGCAAAGTGACGGCTGATACTGC
Source organism: Rhinolophus hipposideros (assembly GCF_964194185.1). Lineage (NCBI taxonomy): Eukaryota > Metazoa > Chordata > Mammalia > Chiroptera > Rhinolophidae > Rhinolophus > Rhinolophus hipposideros. The sequence continues at coordinate 39,013,007 of NC_138060.1, read as the reverse complement.
CAACCACCTGGATTCAAGGAACCGATTTTCCAATTTCCTGACCAACTTTTCTTGGGATTCAGGAACGGAAAAGCGAAAAAAATTCCCAAGAACAGGCGGGAATTCCCTAGTGATAAATAGGAAAAATGTCTAAGAGATACATTGTGAGTAGTACATTTATTTCCCATTGTGAGTATTACTGGATTCAAGAAGCCGATTTTCCCTATTTCCCAACCAACTTTTCTCGGGATTTGGGAACGGGAAAGTGGAAAAATTTCCTGAGAATGGGTGGGAACTCCCACCTCGAAGCCCTACTTTTAGGTGTATTGTGGGAAATAGAGTAATATTTGTACAGAGCAGTGAGTACAATCCGTGGCTCTTAGTGGGTTTCCAACTAATTGTTATTAGTGAGAAACAGAAAAGTCAATTGAATCTGGCAAAGAATTTGAAGTTGTTTACAGTACAAATAATGTAAAAGAGTTGATTATACTTTTAATATTGAAGAGTTATGGACACTTACAGTAATGATAAGTTTTTTGAAGTTAAGACGTTGTCATAATGTGACTTTACCTGTTGATTTGGTGGTAGTTTTGTATCAAATCAGCTGTGTATGCTCCCTACAGGTTAGGCAGCTTCACGTTCTTCATGGCAGGTAAGGCAAGATGAAATCAGTGACTGTCTTTAGGAAGTTAAAAAGATTGCCAACCACAAAACACACACATGTCAATGACTACAGTTAAGTTATGGTAACCCTGAATATTTTAGGAATTCAGTCCAAAAAATGGTTATAAAGTATGTACTTAAAACTTTATACTTTAGTTTTCAGAAGATAAAGATATTTTTTGGCCTCCAGTAATTTAGAGTAATTGCTATGAGAACACTTTATTGCTATTTGAATTGAGGATGCAATTTCTATAAAATATTTACACCTAGATTTTACTTTCTCTGCTTTTTCTTGTTTATAGTCAAGACATGAATAAGTCTTTTATGATGTGGAATTACTTGTACACCTTGCAAATTATTTTCTAGTTTGTTGTTCTTTATTTAACATCTAGACCTTTTCCCTCATTGAGTAGTGATAACTATGTAGAATATATTAGCTGATTGCATTTTTAAACCACACTTCTTATTATCATAGCAAAATTAAAAAATTATATTATGAAGACAAGTCAGACAATTCAGTGGTTTTTATTTTTGGAACTGGAAATCATTTTTAGAATGTTGGTTACAGTAATATGTTATATTTGTAGCTTTTGAATTTATTCAGGTTATAGACAACTACTAAAAACAAATCAGGCATTTCTTGTCTTTCAAGTTCTAGGATCTCCAACTAAATACTGTGAAAATGGTTTGGGTAAAAATAATGACACAACTTAATCTAAATACATACATGGACACATGCTTCCTGTTAAACAATTTAAGTGTTAATTTTCTTGATTTAGTTTAGACACTCGTGATGCAGAAATTGAGCAGCAGCAAATTTTTGTGCAGTTGGGTCATGTGATAGTGGTCTCCATGCAGTGCTACTTTTGATCTTGGAGGTAATCCCTTGTAATCACAAACTTTAAAGTATGTTAAGATTATACTTTCTAAGTTGATATATTTTGCATTAATAAAAATACATAGGATTACAGAAGACACTGTATGAAACTCATGCAGACTTTTTTTTTCTTGTTTACATTTGACTTTGTATTTCATGCTTTGAGCTTTAGTTTATATTCCACAGGCTGGTAATTTCTTTTTAACTAATGATTGTACTATGTGAAAAATTATAGGTTAAATTTGAATTAGTCGCTATTTTGTCTTTTATCTCCTCCAATCTTTTGTATTTTGGAAATGAGTGTTATCCCATGATATCAAACTAGGTGACTCAAAGTCATTCCTCATAGGAATAGAAATTACTACCAGAGTCGTTAGCTGGGGTTTATGTATATCTCTTCAGTGCTCCATTTTGCCTTTTTTGCAGAACCAAAGAGATTTTTATGTGCAATCATATCTTCACATTCTACAGCACTGTTAAGAACACTGTAAGGTTAAACAAAAGCAGTCCAGTTTTTTCGTATTATATGTGTAAGTGTGCTGAGTTACGATATAATATGTAGTGTAGTGGGCATTTTTTAAAAAGGAGTGGTATAGAAGATACTGTGGAGCACACAGCAGCCAGAAAGGGAATGTCAAATGTGCTCAGAGGGTCTAGGATAATAACTCACGTTTCAAAGACACCACAGGCAAAAAGCTAGACTTTATAGAATACTAATGTGTAGTCACTGAGTTTTTCAGACATTAATCAGACAACTAGGAGGAATAATTAACCAAGAAGATCTGACAAGTCTGTCAGCATATGATGATAAGTCAGGTACAGATTGTAGGGTAGTTGGATGGTGGCTTGGAGATGCTGATTTTATTTTAGGGCTTTTTGTGTCAGTGAGAAATGTTTATTAATTGGTAATTATTAACAAACTTTTGTGATAGGTTCTTGTAATCTGTTTATTTGCAGAGATTGACGTAATAGGTGCTAAGTAAAGTTCTGCTTGTATTTATACAAATGTTATGTTAAAATGTGAAAGTTTGATAATAAATACTATTTAAGATACTAGCTAGAGATTGTCATGTCGTTTTAGCATTTTTTTTTTTTTTTTTAAGTCTCTGCTTCATTTTAGCTTGAAATCACTCATGGGGAACATTGTTCCAGTGACAACAAGAGGGCCACTCTAGAGCCCTCAGACAGAACTGAACGCAGATTTTACTTCAACTGTTTGCTGGCTTAGGGTTTGTTGCTTGGAAAAAATTCTTTAACTTTTTTTTGGGTTTCAATTTCCTCACTGAGAGGTTTTAAGTAAAATAAGGTAATTTACATAAAATACCTGGCAGTGCACAGTTGCTCAGGAAATGCTTGTTATTAATGGCAAACCTCACTTCCTTTACATATCTCAGTCTTCCAAGTCTGTAATCTTAAATTGATATTTTGATTTAGTTTGGGGAACACTGTCTAATATTATTTTTCTGTAAAGATCAAGAACAAACTAATTCAGTGATTAAGAAATATCGTTTATTCAGAAAAAAAATCAAATAATAGATGTTTCTCTGCTCTAGAAGTGTTTCATTTCCTGAAATATTTTATGGATGGTAAGTGATTACTGAATAATTTTATTAGACTAGCTCTGTTTAAGGACTTTCATATAGTCATTACATGAAAGGGGAGTTAAGAAGTCCTGTAATAATCAGTTGTTAACACTGAACTATTTACAAATTGTGCCCTTATTCCTTAGGTTTAAAACAATTCTTTTCAACTTTAACATTTTATGATCTTTAAGAAATTTACGAAATAAGATGAATGGTTAAAGGTCTATCTTTTAACTGATTAGTCTAGTTGGATTTGTCTTGAAAAAGGACTGAATTTTGTGAATTTGAATGATAAGTCAAGTGATGGGAGATCTTTAACATTTTTTTCCCCTTTGAACAGATGTGTTGGCCTGCAGTGACTCCAACTCCCACAATCTTTCCAATTTTCCCCTCTACTAAGTAAGTTTTTAAAAAGTGACATTTTTATTATAAGTGATTGACTTAATTCAGGCAAACATTACAGCTGAGGAAAGACTTTATTCCAGTGAGGAACACTGGTATGAATAAAATGTTAGTCTTTATTTTTACTTTTAATAATTTAAGGCATGGTTCCATTCCCTTCCTCCACTCCCCTTCTTTCTCTTTCTCTCTTTATGTGTATTGAGAATAATATTTTTGTGTAATAAGCTTTCTTAAGATTAAAAGTTTTTATGCTGTAATATGCTGAGGTGTATTTGATACATTATTAAGTGACAGTTAAAAACAGTCAGGATCCATCCAGAAAATACTAATCACAGTAGGTTTTTCATTAGGGGAAAGTTAATCCAGGAACTAGTTGCACAGGTAATTGCGGAGAAGCCATACTGGACTGAGACAGGCCAGATTTTAACATCACCTGGAAGTCTCTACAATACCATCAGGGCTGGGGGAAGATGAGAAAAGCTTGTGCTACCAGAGTCCAAAAGCCGGGGCTCCATGGGGGAGCTAGAGCCATAGCTGGGGCTTCATGGTAGGAGCTGGGACATCAAAGGGCAGGAGAACTGTTTGGAGGGAAATGGAGTTTGGAAGAAATAAAGTTTCTGCCAAGGATGTTTCAGGAAGTAGGGAGAATGAGGAGAAATATTCTGGTCTCTTCCTCTTCTGCCTTCTATCGTCTATTAGTGCCTTTCCACTGTCCAAATCTTCCTGGAAGCCAGAGGGCAAGGTTCCTTGGAAATAGCAGTTGACTATGCTACAGAGCAGCACAGGGTAATTCTGGGGAATGGGTCTGAAAGCATTTCACTGGCTAGCTCAACCACTCTGTTGCTAGTGTATAATATTCATCAGTACTTCTGTGCCCTTATGTAGCATTAGCTACAAAGAAGACTTCGCTAAGAAACCCCAAAACTAACACAAAAAAACCCTCTTGGTTCTTTTTCTTTTTTTTTGACAATTAAATCCTTAAAAATCAAGATTAGCATCTTGGTTCAATTAACCAAGTGGTAATATATTAGATAAATGAGCTACAAAGTTGCAGACACTTGGTTCTTGGTTTTGTGGTACTCATAGTCTCCTGGAAGAATTTTGTTTTTTAAAGCATACTTTTAAGATTTAAATTTTAATAGAATGTGTGGTAAGTTAGAGATGGGGACATGTGTCTGTAGGAACTCAAGGAAGGAGCCACTGACCCAGTTTTGTACTTTTTAGAATACTTTCAGCAGTTGGGAAACTTGAGCTGAGCTTTAAAGGATTGGTAAAGAGAAGTGGAAGGGATGTGCTGGAATAAAGAGAAGCTTGAGCAAGAGCTCAAAAACCTGACAGAGATTAAATTAAAGCCTGTATAAGAAATTTCAAACACTGTCACTGGAGCATCAAGCATGGCTCACAGAATCGGACTGGGGAGCCAAGAAGAGGCCAGGTTATTTTTAGTCTCAAGCTGATAGAGGACTGCTGAAGTAGTGGAATGGCCTGATTAACTTTGCTTTAGCTGTGCTTTTCCATAAGCGTGGAAGATGACTTCAGGAAGGAGGGTGCTGTCATGAGGTAGGAGAAGTATTAAGAGGATATTTTACTAGTCCAGGCAATAGAAGAGTGATAGACAAACTCTCAAAGGTGTCTTTATGTCTTACAGTCATTCATTTCATCTAAATGCCTTCCCGTGCCTAACTTTTCAGTGCATGCCCTGCTTTGATGCCATTTTGTTTTCACATTACACATGCCTCCCTTGATATTTTTACTTGCTCTCTAGCGAGTAAGGTCCCAGGCCTTGCTCTCTAGAAGCAGGCACGGGAACCACTAATCATGGTCAGGTGTGCCCTGGAGTGCTGAAGGGTGCTTTGCTCTCCTCGAGCCAAGTGACTGTTGTGTTACTGAAGTGTTACAGGGTGTGGCAATTTTCTGGAGAAATTTTCTTGAGAAAAATTTCCTGTGTTCCTTAATGGAGCTTCTGATATTGAAGAGTGACAGATTTGCAGTGTGACATTTAATTTTAGTAAATATATCTTTTAAAATACCAAAATTCTGCATTTGAATAAGATCCACTTTACACATCGATTTTAATGTATATTCTCTAATTTATTCGGATAATAAACGTGAGAAAGGTGTTGTTAGCGCTGTATTCTTTACACACTCTCGTTTGGGTTGTCTTATTCAAAACTCCATAGTAAGATTTCTTATCAGAGATGAGCAAGACATAACTTTTGTTCTCAAGAAACATATAATCTGATGGGGGTCAACAGACATTAAATCATATTACAAGGCCTAAGAAATAAGTTAACTAGAAATACAAACACTGTTGAGAGTATTTAGAGGAAGAAGATACTGTATTTTATCCTAAGGCATATATTTTTTACACATCTCAACGTTTCTAAAATTGGCAAATATCTTACAATTTGATGGCATCTTAGACTTGAGGAAAAGTATATTTTGAGAGAATAATAAAGGCACATCGCTGTTAGGGGATGAGGAATTTAATTAAGTGGAGAAAGTTCTACGAAAAAGTGCCAGGGCAGGAAAGCCATAGTGTGCAAAAGGAACAATAAGTGCTTTTGGGAAGCTGATGGGCTCAAGAGTGACATAAGAAGTGACATTAGATAGCTGAGTTGAATCCACTTTATAGAAGATTTTGAAGGTCAAGCTGTGGAGAGGTAGAATTTTATTCTGCAGTGAGTGGGAAGCTCCTGGGGGGTTTTGAGAAGAGGAAAGTATGGTGCATGTTACATTGTGAATTTCTTGACCTCTATTTGGGAATGTAATGCTATTTTGAGAAGAGGAATTGAAGGAAGGGAAATTGCAGTGTTTTGAAATAATGACTTTAGTAGTTGAAAAGAAAAGAAAGATGTTACAGAGGTAAACTGACAACAATTGGTGACTGACTGAATGTGGGGTGTAGAGTAGGTGGTAGTGAGGGAGACTACTAACCAGAGTTAGTATGGGAGACTAGGACCCATTAGCTGCATAATGGAGGTTGAAGTAAGAAAACAAATTTGAACTTTGTTACTGTTGTGACTGACTCCTTCTGTCATGCATGTAGCAGGAAGTGGAGAAATTCAGGTCTGGAAGTCGGGAGGAAAGTTAGGGCTGATGACAAAGATCTAGGAGATAACTACAGACAAGATTATAATGGAAGAAATTCCAGGGATGAGTTCCATGAAGAGAATAAGAGAGTAGACGGAGAATATTAGAGAGCGAGGGAGAACTATCTACATTTTATAAACAGCTTTTTAAATAATTCACATGCCAAACAATACACTTATTTGAAAGTGTACAATTCAGTGGCTTTAAGATATTCACAGAGTTGTACAACCATCACTACAATCAGTTTGTGAACATTTTCATGATCCCTTAAATTAAACTTTATAGCTGAGCCATAGGCTTTACTATAATATTTCTGCCAAAGAGGCTGTTGGAATTTTGATAGCAATTGCGTTGAATCAGTAGATCACTTTGGGTAGTATTGATGTCTTAACATAAAATCTTTCTACCCATGAAGATGAAATGTCTTTCCATTTATTTAGGTTGACTTTAATTTCTTGCAACAATTTTTTTTTTTTTTTTTTGTAATTCTCAGTGTATAAGTCTTTCACCTCCTTAGCTAAATTTATTTCTAGGTATTTTATTATTTTAGATGCTATTAGAAATGGAATAGCTTTCTTAATTTCCTTTTTGGATCGTTCATTACAGGTATATAGGAACACAACTGATTTTTGTATGTCGATCTTGTACTATGCAACTTTGCTGAAATTGTTTATTAGATTTGGTGGCTTCTATATATATATACGTGGTGCCAAAAAATGTATACAAGTGGACACTTTGGCCAGCATTGCTCAAGCTCCTGGGGGGTTATGATGAAGCAATAGTTCATCATATTCAAAAGTTGTCTGGACGCTGACGGTAACCACTTTCAGCACCTCCTGTATTGTAGAAGTCAAACGTGACTTGTATTCATCTTTTGTTATTAGTATATATTCAGTATTACAATTTTAACACAGTTTTCCTTTCTTAAAATGTGTATATGTTTTTGGACCACCACTGTGTGTGTGTGTGTGTGTGTGTGTGTGTGTGATTATTTCATTTTTGAGTAGAGATACTCAATTTGGATGCCTTTTATTTTTTATTTTCTTGTCTGATTACTCTGGCTAGAACTTCCAGTACATTGTTAAATTGCGGAGGTAAAAAAAGGCATCCAATTTTTTTTCTGGATCTTAGGGGGAAAGAGTTAAGTCTTTCACTACTGAGTGTGATGTTAGTTGTAGATTTTTTCTGAGTGCCCCTTATTATGTTGAAGAAGTTCCCTTTAATTCCTGGTTTTCCAAGTGTTTTATTATGAAAGGATGGTTTGGATATTTTTAAATGGATTTTCTGCTTCAATTGATATGATTAGGTTTTTTTTCCCCTTCGTTCTATAATATTAATGTGTTTACATTGATTGATTTTTCTTATGTTGAATCATCCTTGAATTCCTGGGGTAAATCCCACTTGGTCATAGTGTATAATCCTTTAAAAATGCTGTTTACTGGAACTTTGTTGAGGATTTTTGCATTTATATTCACACGGGATTTTGGTCTCTAGTTTTCCTTTCATATGATGCTTTTGTTTGTCCTTTGTATCTGCATAATGCTAGCTGCATACAATGAGTTAGTATTTCCTCCTTTTTAATTTTTTGGAAGAGTTTGGAAAGAATTGATGTTAATTCTTTAAATGTTTGATATAATTTGCTGGTGAAGCTGTCTGCTCCTGGACTTTTCTTTGTTGGGAGGTTTCTGATTACTGACTCAGTCTCTTTAGTAGTTTAAGTCATTGAGATTTTTCTGTTTCTTTTTGAGTTATTTTAGGTAATTTGTATTTCTAGGAGATTGTCCACTTATTTGTCTATTTTGTTGGCATACAGTTGGTCACAGTATTTTCTTTTGATCTTTTTTATTCCTCTGAGGTCTATAGTAATATTTCCACTTTCATTTATGATTTTAGTTGTTTGTGTCTTCTTTTTATATTTTTCTTTTTTCTAGTTAAAGTTTTGTCAGTTATATTGATCTTCTCAGAACAACTTTTGGTTTTGTTGAGTCTCTGTTATTTTTATTTGTCTCTGATCTTGATTATTTCCTTCCTTCTGATAGCTATGGGTTTCATTTGCTCACTTTCTCAGTCCTCAAAGTGTAAAGTTAGGTTATTGGTTTGAGATCTTTTTTTCTTTTTACTGTAGGCATTTACAGCTACAAATACTCATCTGAGCACTGCCTTTAATGCATCTCATAAGTTTTGATATGTTGTTTTTGTTTACATTCATCTCTAATCTCTGATTTCACTTTTGATTTCTACTTTTACTGATTGTTTAAGACTGTATTAATTTCAGTATATTTATGACGTTTTCTTCTGTTATTCATATCTAGTCTTATTCTCCTGTGGTCAGAAAAGATACTTTGCATGACGTCTCCTTAAATTATTGAGACTTGTTTTGTGGATTTTACTGGAGAATGCTCCATGTGCACCTGATATGAATATGTATTCTGGTATTCTGTCGAGTGTTCTATAGATGCCTATTAAGTTTAGAAGGTTTATAGTGTTGTTCATGTCCTCATTGATCTTTGTTTCTAGATGTTCTTTCCATTATTGAAAATAGAGGGTTGAAGTCTTCAACTGTTATTGTAGAACTGTGTTTATTCTTCAATTTTGTTGGATGTAGGAAGCACTTCTGCCATTTTGTTATTTTTTTTCTATGTCTTATACCTTTGTTGGCCCTCATTTCCTTTATTACTGTTTTTTTGTGTGTGTGTTTAATTGACTTTTGTAGTCAACTGTTTTGATTCTTTCCTTATTTCCTTTTATTTATATTTTTAGATATTTTTTTTTGTGGGTACCATGAGGATGACTGTTAACATTTTAAATTTATAACAGTCGAGTTGAAATTGGAACCAACTTAACTGCAATAGTATACAAATCTCTGCTCTTAAAACACCTCTGTTTGATGGTTAAGACAACCCTCTCTGTTGTCTTAACCACAGGTTACATCTTCATGCATTGTATATCAATAACAGATGTATAAATTTAAAAATGTATTTGTCTTCTAAACCTTGTAAGAAATTTAAAAAAAATGAGGTTACAAATCAAATGTGTAATAACAGTGGCCTTTATATTTGCCCATGTGTTTATCTCCATGTGGAGATCTTCTTCATATGGCTTTGAGTTACTTTATTGTGTGCTTTCCATTTAGACTGAAGGATTCCTTTAGCATTACTTGTAGGACAGGTTTAGTGGTAATAAACTCTGTTGGCTTTTATCTTAATTTCTCCCTTATTTATGAAGGACAGTTTTGCCTAATATAGAATTCTTGATTGACAGTTTTGTTAGGCAGGGTTTTCCAGAGAAGTGTGATGTATGTGTGTGTGTGTGCACGTGTGTGTGCACGCGTGTGTGTGCATGTGCGCATGTGCGATTAGAAAGAGACATAAGAAATTGACTGATGTAATTATGGAGGCTGAGAAGTCCCAAGATCTGGGGCAGAAGCTGGAGACACCAAAGAACCAATGGTGTAGTGTCAGTCAGAGTCTGAAGGCCTGAGAACCAGCAGAGCTAATGGTATAATAAGGTAAAATGTTAAGGAAAAGTATAAGTCTGATTAAGAAAAAATTTAGGATAGTGATTTCCTATGTGGAATGTGGGGCAGAAGGTTAGAATTGGGGAGGAACACACCAGGAGCTTAAAGATATTGGTAATACCATACTTCTTAGTTTTAGAGATAAGTTTATCATATTCATTTTATTATTGTGCTTTATAATATGTATCACATGTATTCTTTTATACATTAGTTTAAAATACAAAGTTAACTTTTGTAAATATGTTTTTTTATAAAAGTACTTTTTTATGTAAAAGTAAAATTCATAGAAAAAAAAACCCTCAGCATTTGTAAAATTGAAATAATCCAGTGTTCTCTCTTGACTGCTCTCTTTTTGGCATCGCAAACCTTCTCAGGTCCAAAATCTTAGGGTTACTTTTGCCATCCTTGTACTAGGATTAATTTAATAGTGCTACATGCCAGGGATATTGTAATAAACAAAGCTTATCGTAAGTAATTTGTGAACAAATAAATGAATTAAGCAGTCTTTACCTTATCTTTTTTTCTCTCATACCATCAAGTCATTCAGCAAGCTCTTTCTGTTCTTATCAGTATGTCTGGATTAATCTGTGTTCCATTCTTAGGGTCTTTGTCTGGATTTCAGGCTTTTAGATGCCTGCACTATTTCCCAACTGGCCTCTTGTCTGCATTCTTTCCTCTCTTTACCTCATCCTTCTTACTGATACTGGATTAGTCTTCCTAAAACACTGATTTGGTCATTTTACACATATCTCAGAAAATTTTAATGATATAACGTTGAGGTACATGTTCTGAGGTCCATATTCTTTAGGTTGGGCACCAGGCTTTGACATTTTGTTTTCAACCAAGGGCCCACATTCACTTCTTTTTAGGGGACAGGTACCTTTCTTACCGGCTGCTTGGCATTTGGGTGTGGGGATGAGGTAGCCTGCCTGGGTGTTCTTACTCTTCATACTGTTGATAGCCTTCCGAGTCCTTCTAGCTTCAAACGTCATAGCCTTTTGTACTTGGACACCACTCTCAGAGAAACTCCTGTATTTTGCAGCAATTTTGCTAGATTACCCCCCCTCCCCATATCAATTAAGATCTCTTCTTTCTGGTATTCTTTTAAGTTTCTGGTCTACCCTCTGGTTTTCTAGTCTGGTTATGGTTGAAATCATTGTCCAGGAAATCATTATCATTTCAGTGTGCCACTGTTTCAGATAAGGTTCTTTGAGTGCCAATAACAGAAACCCATACAAGAATGCTTAGCCCAAAGAGCAATTTATATTAAAAAGCAACAAAGATATCTCATAGAACTAATGAGCAAGAATTGTGGTTGATATTTATAGGGGGCTGGAAATTAGGAACTACAAATTCCAGAACCAATTTTTTGGGGATTTGGTATGGGATGTGAGGGTACAATGTGCGTCAGTTCTCCATCTTGATTCAGTCTGATTCCACTTTTAGAATATATTTGCTCAGTAGATTCTTTTACATATAGAGGATTTGGTAATAGATATTTATTTCAGGAATGTCCAAATGTATATTTAGCCTGCTTTTATATTTAGAGACCACCATTTAGAAGTGTAAGCGTGATGAACTTGCCATAAATGATGACATTAATTGAAATATTTCAAGTGAGTTATTTAAAACTCTTTGTATGAGCTTGAAAGTTTTAAGAAATGTGGACCAAGGATCATAATTTTGAAGCTTCTAGGAAAAATAAGTTTTATAAAGTTAGAATTAATTCAGTATACTAATGCTAATATGCATCAATGTTGAGGAAAAAATCACCTAACAGAAAACAAGGCAAAGTAAAATAAAGAGAAGGGAATATAATGTAGGTCACTTTTCCCATTTAAGCTTCGAGTTTTAAAATAATTTCTTAAAAGTAGCACATGTGTACCACGTACATTTGAAGTTAGTAGTTGCAATGGCAGTCTTCTTTTGGAAAACTAATGATTCATTTTTTTGGAAAAATTTAAATTGTCACGTTATCAAATTTTAGCAAGGATATTTGGAAACCACAGGTATTATAGGCCGATGAGAGTGTAAATTGATAAGAACTACTTGGAGAAAGGTTGGGCACTGTCTACTAAAATGGAAAATATACACATAACCCAGAAATTTTACTTTCATATGGACCTTAGAACAGTAGGTCTCAACAAGAGCAATTTTACCTCCCAGCATACATTTGGCAATGCCTGGAGACATTTTTGATTATTACATCTGGGGAGTATTATTGGCATCAAGGGGTGAAGATCAGGGATGCTGCTAAATGTTCTACAATTCACAGGACAGACCCCACAATAAAGAATTATCCAGTCCAAAATGTCCATAGTGCTGAGGTTGAGAAGTCTTACTTTAGAGACCACATGTGAACATAGAGACTTGTTCAAGGATATTTGTTGAAGCATTGTAATAGTGCAAAATTAGAACAACCTAATTGTCCATCAATGGAAGAATAAAATGTGGTAAATAAAATGGAGAAATAAAATGTGGTTTGCATATGTGATTCAATATTTTGTAATAGTTAAAAGGAATGGTATATATCTATATCTACATCTATATCTATATATATCTAGATATGTACAAATCTATATATGTATATATGTATATGTATATCTATATAGATATATGTCTATCTCAATAGGTCTCAAAAATATTGTTGAATGAAAAAAAGCAAGTACTTTTCAGTATGACACCGTTTATGAAAATTGAAAAAATATATGAAATACAACTCATTTATTAATGTGTATATTATTTAATAAATATTTATTAATATGTATATTATTTAAATATGTAGATAACAATATAGGCAATGTAATAATTAGGAGGCTGCATGCCAATCTCATGATACTGGCTGTTAAAAAGAAGATGAAAAGAGGGGAATGGCAGTGAGGTGGTGAATAGTTGACTAACTTTGTTTCTAGTTCTTTGATAAATGCACATAAAATGAAGCAAGTATGGTTTCATATTATGAATTTGAATGCATAATGTGAATACCATTTGTTGTAAATTCTGGTTGGTAAGAATATGGATATTTGTAACATTGTTTAATATTGTTTATTTTTTATAGTTGTAAAATTTCTCATAAAAAGGCTCATCCATGAATTCCATATGCAACTTTATCTCCATTTAGATTTCATAGTACTTAATAGCGCATGCATTTTCTATTTTTCAACTCTTTCTGTCCAGGAAGTTAGCTTGGCTGCCTATGGAGAGGAGTGTAACTGTTTTTTGTATTTATTGTTTATTTTGTTGATAGTTGTGGAGAAGCTGTATTGCCTATCATTAACTACCAATTGTACGTAATTCACAAAAGTGAAAGACATCATAAAGAACTCCAGTAACTATTTATTTTGCTTTAACTGATTTTGCATATTAGAATATATAGAAATAATTGGGCCTTCCGCAGGAGCATGAAATATTTCTCGTATTTAGACACTCTGTTGCATTGATTTTTAAAATTGTTATTGTAAAAGTATTTGATTATAGTGGTTTAATCTTTTCAGTATCTGTTCAGGAAATTAAATTTAGGTATCTAAGTGATTCTAGGAACTTTACTTATAAAGTATACTTTTCAACCTTAACTAACATTTTTTGAATAACTGAAAGGTTTTATAAATGTTACAGAAGAGAGAATAATGGATACAGTGTCATAGCCAATATATTCTATTTAGAATACAAGGATTAGTTTTCATATATGGTAAAATATATTGACAGTAAAATAAAGTGGAGATAGTGTAGATTATTTCTTCATGATATAAAAATAAATGTCTCAAATATTCAGTGTAATTAAAAGTTATAATGACTATTCATGGTTTCCCTGAATTTAAATTATGTCAAATTAAATAACAGATTTAAATTACATTTATAATTATATAGAAATTTGTAATTTTTAAACAAAAATTGTTTACCAAAAATTATCCCAAAGTTTAAAAACTTAAAATCGCCTTTAGTTAATGATTTTTATTTACCTTTTTTAGAAATTAAATGCAAAAATTATAACCTATATTTCTTTACATGTAAGTGTCAATCCAATCAAAAGGTGACTAAAAATTAATGACTTTATTTAAAACAATACAGTTCTTAAAATTTAGATTAGATCTAATTCTTTTGTTATTTTATATAAATTATAAAAATGACTTAATTATGAAATTCATAAGGATAATTTAAATTCAGAATATTTAATTTAAAATAATTTGAGCTCAAATTTATAACTATGAATAGCTTTAACTCCTTAACTATAAAGAAATTAATCATATAACCTTTTTAGATAATTTTCTAATTAGGTGAGAACAAGGAATGAACTATCTCCGTTTGATTTTCTTGCTAATACTTGCAATTTAATGCTAGAGTTAATCCTTAATTGCTGAAAAAGAGTTGTCTATCACATGGTTACCAGTTATTATTCTATAATGTAATACGTGATAAATTTTAAGGATGACCTATTCAATAAATAAATGTTAGTTGAAAAGTTTTAAAATAAGAGCTTTCTAGCAGTGTGTGTATTTGTGTGTAAAGGTAGAGTTTGTGTTTAAAGGTAAGTGGATTCAAAGTTGCTGGAAAAGAATAGCCAATTAAACCTAGAAACTAATTCGAATGAGTTTTCCTTCAGGAATAAACTATGTCCTTCTCCAACAAAGGCGTGAGGTTCTGATATGAGCAGAAGGTTGCTATACCCATTTTAGCACTGGATATGTGACGAAGTAGTAGAAATATGGTGCATTCTTTTCAGGTTGAATTTTAGTGAGATATTATAGAATGGGAAAATTAAGAAAATTGTTTTAAAATGATACTCAATACTGAAGAAAATTAATGATTACTATTAGCAATTTTGGGTCCTATATTCCCAGACCCCCGTATATATGAGTTCATTGTCTGTTGGGGCACTTATTAGGGCTGTTTTGGTGGGAAAGCTGTGATTCTCTGAATTAGGACGTTAATCTTAAGATATCAGTGATTTTAGTTATTAGTTTTCCTGTAGCAGGCTCAAGTTCCCTATTAACAAATAGAAAAGTGAACTACTAGCCTTCATCTCTTCCCAATTTTAAGCCATTTGGATAAGTTTATGATAAAGAATTTTGGCTTTGTGGCTTTTTCATTATGGATGAAATGAAAAAAAAATTGCATTCTGCTTTTACAGAAAAATATATTATAAAAGTACATTAATTTTTAGTGTTATCTTATGTACAAACTTGATTGTTTATTCACTTTCATGTTTTAATTAGGAGTCGAGAAGTACCAGTGAAAAGCTTACAATTATGGGAACATTTTCTATACATAATGTGTGTTTGTATTTATGTAGGTATCTTTTTAAAGCCTGCCTTTTTCTCTCCACAAAGAAGACTTGAAGCAGTGAAGAATACATACAAATGTGATTATAACTGAGTAAAATCTCGAAAGGCATTATGGGATATTTCATTTTTCTTTTTTCTATTGGACTGGATTGGTTGTTAATTACACTTGGTGTAGGTTGTCAAAATTCTAAATCATAAGGCCAAATATTCTCATAGCCTGACCATGTGTCTGGCTGAAACAATGCTCCCTGCCTTTCTCTCCCCGACCCCCCAACTTCACCATAAATTCCCAGCTTAACTCCATCTTTATTCTGAACAACTAAGTTAAGATGTTTTGTGTTTTTTGTCTGCTCAGGCATTAACTGTGAATCAATATAACTATGGAATTGTCTGGAGAAGATTTCGCTTAATTTAAGGACCTTGCCCCTGAGCTTTTAAAAGTGACTTGAACTTTTGATTCTTAGTGGTTAAGTATGGATGACAATTTTTTCCGTTCTCAACCTTTACTTATTTTTACCCGACTTGAGTTTTAGTCTGTCTGCCCAGTTTTTTGTTTTCTATGTAAATTCTTTTTCAGTACCTTTAGAGGTAGCACCATGAATTTTAAGATTCAGTAAGCAATGAAAAAATTTAAAATCTTGCTAAATTGTTTGAATTTGGTAGCACTGCATCAAATAGGTTAAAAAGATCATTTCATTTAGTTTATTTGCTATATGTGCCTAATGATGATTGCACTTTT
This sequence comes from Rhinolophus hipposideros, assembly GCF_964194185.1. Classification (NCBI taxonomy): domain Eukaryota; kingdom Metazoa; phylum Chordata; class Mammalia; order Chiroptera; family Rhinolophidae; genus Rhinolophus; species Rhinolophus hipposideros. The sequence continues at coordinate 38,996,872 of NC_138060.1, read as the reverse complement.
AGTATCATATGATGGGAATGGGACATGATGCTAAGAAGCAGCAGTTGATTAGAATTGGGATATCATTATATTGTTACATTCTATTTATGTAACTTTTTGTATATTTTTTGATGCTGTTGCCCATGTTCTTTCATTTTCTAAGCTTTTAGCTATTATTATATTTGTTCTGTAAAACCAGCATCCCGTAAGGTTATTGTGATGCTTCAATTAGATGTGTGTCAAATATTTGAATAATGACCAAACATTTATTTATTTATTTGTTTGTTTGTTTATATTTATAATTTGTGGGGGTGACAATGGTTAGTAAAATTACACAGGTTTCAAGTATACAATTCTGTAATACATCATCTAGTATATATCACATTGTGTGTTCTCTATCCAGAGTCACTTCTCCTTCCATCACCATATATTTGACTTCCTTTACCCTCTTCTACTATCCCTCCTCCCTCCTTACCCTCTGATGTCTGTGTCTATGAGTTTTTGTTTCCTTATTTGTTCGTCTTGTTCCATTGTTGTGTTCAGTTCCACATGCAAAAGAATAAAACGAGACTACTGTCACCATGTACCAAAATTAACTCAAAATGGATCAAAGACCTAAACATAAGACCTGAAACAGTAAACTGCATAGACAAAAACACGGGTACTAAAGTTATGGACCTTGGGTTCAAAGAGGATTTTATGAATTTGAGGTCAAAGGCAAGGGAAGTTAAAAGGTTAAATAAGTGAATGGGACTATATCAAACTAAAAAGCTTCTGCACAGGCTGGCCCGGTGGCTCAGGCGGTTGCAGATCCATGCTCCTAACTCCGAAGACTGCCGGTTCGATTCCCACATGGGCCAGTGGGCTCTCAACCACAAGCTTGCCTGTTCAACTCCTCGAGTCTCGCAAGGGATGATGGGCTCTGCCCCCTGCAACTAAGATTGAACACGGCACCTTAAGCTGAGCTGTCTCCTGGATGGCTCAGTTGGTTGGAGTGTGTCCTCTCAAACACAAGGTTGCTGGTTCGACTCTCGCAAGGGATGGTGGGCTGTGCCCCGTGCAACTAGCAATGGCAACTGGACCTGGAGCTGAGCTGCGCCCTCCACAACTAAAACTGAAAGGACAACAACTTGAAGCTGAACAGCCCCCTGCACAACTAAGATTGAAAGGACAACAACTTGACTTGGAAAAAAGTCCTGGAAGTACACACTGTTCAATAAAGTCCTGTTCCTCTTCCCCTTAAATCTTTAAGATTTAATAAAATCTTAAAAATAAATAAATAAATAAATAAAAAGCTTTTGCACAGCAAAAGAAACTATTGACAAAAGAAAGAGGCAGGCAACCAATCGAATAGGAGAAGATTTTTGCCAACAATGCCTCCAGTAAGGGCCTAATATCCAAAATGTGTAAGGAACTCATACAGCTCAACAACAAAAAGACAAACAATCCAATTAAAAAATGGGCAGAGGAGCTGGATGGACACTTCTCCAAAGAGGACATACGATGGCCAATAGACATATGAAAAGATGCTCAACATCACTAATCATCAGAGAAATGCAAATAAAAACCATAATGAGATACCACCTCACACTGGTTAGAATGGCTATTATCAACAAGGCAAATAATAACGAGTGTTGGAAAGGCTGTGGAGAAAAAGGAACCCTCAGACACTGTTGGTGGGAATGCAGGTTGGTGCAGCCGCTATGGAAAGCAGTATGCAGTTTCTCAAAAAATTAAGAATAGAATTACCATATGACCCAGCAATCCCTCTCCTAGGTATATATCCAAAAAATCTGAAAACATTTATCCGTAAAGATATATGTGCTCCGATGTTCATTGCAGCTATTTACGGTGGCCAAGACATAGAAACAACCTAAGTGTTCTTCGATAGATGATTGGATAAAGATGTGGTACATATTCATGATGGAATACTATTCTGCCATCAGAAAAGACGAAATATTACCATTTGCAATAACATGGATGGATCTTGAGATTATTATGCTAAGTGAAATAAGTCAGAAAAAGTCGAGAACCATATGACTTCATTGATATGTGGGATATAAAACTGAAAAATGACCAAACATTCATACAGATTTAAGTTACGATTCTCAGGAGACGTGATGCCGTAATTTTTGTTTTACCAAGTAGGTTTGTATATACATTTATTTTCTGCTAGATGTCTGAGCATGGTCTTTTTTAATGAACTGCATTTATAAATAAATTTGTCCTGCTTAGAGGATTTGATAGGTAAAGTATGCTGAAGTATTATATAGCTCACCTCACACTGAAAAGGACAGTTAATAGAAATTGGAATCTGGTTCATTTCAATATAATTGAAAATATATTCAGTCTGCCCACATAAGATTGTAATTTTTTGTTTCATAAAGTTGCACATTAAAAAATAACTAATAAACTAAACACAATTTTGGCTGTTTGAACAGTGTTTTCACTGCACTGGACGAGGAGATCAATAGCTCTTGAAACTTGGTCTCTAATAACTTTCTGTACTAAGTCCACTTGTCTCTATTTTGTTTATTTAGAATACAAACAGCTCCAGTGCTTAGTTTTTTAAAAACTGATAGATAGCTGGCCTGGGATTATGTTGCAATATTGTAGTGGATGTTTTCTTGCATTTTAGGCTGTCCATCTACATCTTCAATTAGTTTGGAAAATTTTCGACTATTATCTATTTGAATATTACCTATAGTCCCTTTTTTTATGTTCTTTTTTTAATCTTGAGCTATTTGTGTTTTAGATCATTGCTACTCAAAGTGTGGTCTTCAGATTAGTGCTGGTCTGCAAACTGCTTTTATTGGTATGTAATGAATAAGGACAACAATTCAAAGTAAGCATTTAGAAACTTTTTGTAGGAAATTGATATTACCATGACATCTAAACACATGGTTTATAAAAAAAAAATTAACTTTTATTACGGTTTATAGAAGTTTTTGTCTGCAATTTGTTGGCACTTTAAAAAAATGGTCCATCATCCCAGGTAGTTTCACAAGTATTTTGTAAGACCTTCTCATTCTATTTTTTGTGTCTCTTAACTGCTCTTACATATTTTTTTTCTGTCACTCTAAACTGCATTTTAAGTAGGTTTTAAGTCTTTCCGTTTACTAATTCTTTGTATTGACTTTATAGTTTAGCTTTTATACTGAATGAAAAATTTTACGTTTGTTTTTTATTTCTTGAAGTTTAATTTATGCATATGTCTATATTTTAAGCTTTTCTATTGCTGAAAACATACTTATATAATCTTTCCAATGATTGAAGAATCTGTGGTCTAATTCTGCTTAGAATTATTGGCTCTCATTCATTGTGTCTGGTATCCTTGTATGTTTTGTGATTTTTAAAAAAAATTTTATTTGACTTGGATTTTTTAGAAAGTTGTTGGATTCTTTGAGGCCTGGATTAAAATTATTTTTTCTCACCAAGAATTCGCCTATGGTTTGCGCAGATGCCTGGGATCATAGTAGTTGCAGAGCACTTTAAATGACATCTTAATAGGAGATTCATTGCATCATACAAGTAGTTTGAATTTGTGTGTATGTGAACCTTTAGGAAGGTTTGACTTTGTGGTTAATGTCAAGAGAATTGATGAAACATTCTCGAAATGACAAAATCAGAGAGATGGAACACGGATTAGGAGTTGCCAGGGTTTAGGAATGGTGGAGGCGAGGGGTGAGTGTGAGTATAAAGGGATAATAGGAGGGAGTTCTTCATGGTACCTTTTTTGCTGTTAACATGATGATATAGCCCCTTGCAGTATTAGCTTTATGTTGGTGTTTCCTTTTGATAGACTTTTTAGAATCTTATCTCCTGAGCCTTGTGTAACCATCCAAGTGTAAGCTCAGTTTCGCAAGTGCTAGGCACGTGCTCTCAGGATGAAATCTGGATTCTGGTTCGTTTATTCTAGCTCATTTTGTTTATAGCTTACGTGGACATTGTACTTTCTGGCTATCTAAGCAGTTTGTTAAAGGGGATTTTCCCACTAATTTTAAAAGTTGTATCTAGTAGTATTAAATTATCTAGTTTGTCACAGTGCTGGAAATCAGTGTTCCCATCTATCTGTACTTTAGTTTTAGCCAGAATGTTGTTATTTATGCCTCAGCTTTCTTATATTTTTGTTTTTATAATAAACTATTTTTCTTTATTTCTTTGGTCTATTGGACATTTAGTGCAGGCCCGTCACAATCTATATCCAGTCATGTTTTTTAATCTTGTTTCCCATTGTTCTTGCACTAGCCAAATTATAGTTTATTAAAGTCATGTATTGTAGCCACCACCATTCGTTTTTACTCATGTCATTTCACCCTATTTAAATGTTGTCTCTTCTTTTGACTCCAACTGCTCCTTCTAGCACTGTTGACATTTTGGGCTGAGTAATTCATTTCTGTTGGGGGGCTATCCTGTGCATTATAGTATGTTAGCAGCATCCCTGACCTTTACCCATTAGATAAATAGTATCTCCCATTTGTGACAACCACAAGTGTTTACATACATTACCAGTTGTCTTTTGGGGGGCAGTATCTTTCACGATTGAGAACCACTGTTGTAGCCCTATATGAATTTGGTCTCAGTTGAAGAGCCTTCTCTGATTTTCCCTGCCTATGGCATTTACCTTCTGGATTTTTTGTAGTACACATTGTTTGGATTGTACATTTGCCCCTTATTACATATGGTTGTGCATTTCTTACTCTCCCTCTCTGCCGTGTGTGTGCGTATGTGATTTCCCCATGTTCTAGGTGTACTTTACTTTTTTGTTTGTTTGCTATCTTGATCAACCCTATACACTTGTTAGTAGTTTTACATATATCAATTGCTTGCTCTTTTCCTTTTTTTTCCATTTTTTATATGGTAGTAATGGGGGTTTAGAAAATGAATCAGTCTAGAAAATGTGGAGAACTTTGAGGCATTCTAAGTTCTAATATTTTATTAATGATAATTATGAGACTTGCAGAAATTACAATTAATACTGATTAACAATAGTGTGTATACCCAGTAGTAATTGGAAAATTCATGACAGTATAAGATAGTTATAAAGATATAAGAAAGATGTAATTTCTGTTAGATATATCCATTATATAAATAACCAGAAAAATGTGCAGTAGAGTAGAAATTAAAAAAAAAAAAGCAGACTGAGAAATACAGAAAATGGAAAGATTTGTAGAAGCATGAACTAGGAATGATTAGTTCTACGGAGTGAGATGAGCAAAGTAATCAATATGTCGAGGTAATTGTTAGGAATGATGGATGTAGCATCTGGTTAGGAGTGACTTCTGTAAAGCTGACAAGTGTGATATGTGAATGTAAGTTGCAAACAAGTTGGGCATATAGAGGTTAGCTTTGTACTAACAAAGAGTTACAGATTTCCCTCCAACTTAAAAAAGGTATCAGCAAATTCCAAGTAACAAAATAAATTGAAGCTTGAATCTAACTACTTTTTACAAGGTGCTTTTCCTCATGTAGCCCAAAATTTTCATGAAAAGTAATCATAATATGTGTTCATTATAGAAAAACTAGAAAGTAATGAAAAGCATGGGGAAAGTGAAAGGTAGTTACAGTTCCAAAAGCCTAAGCCACTATTTTCATTTAGGTTAATTCCATTCTCTTGATTTTTATATGGTCTCTCTCTCTCTCTCTAGATATAGTCATATGAGTTGCCTATATGTTTGTGTAAATATGTGCTGTGTATGTACATATGTATTTATTTATATATTTATGTAAAATGGGTTACTTTATATGAGATGTTTTATAGCCCGTTGTTTTTCATCTAATATTATGAACATTTCTCCATATGTATGTATGTACAAGGTGTGATAAAAAAGTAGTGAATGCTGCTGCTGAGTGCCATCCAATGGGAGGGCAGGGATCTCCAATGCAAGAAGCGGGGTGTTCAACCTTAGTAACAGTCTGTGACAAGTTTCACCTTGTTTAGTGCAGTCAGTCAAGTGTGAGCTGTGGTTGAGAGAAGGTGTGTTTTAAAATGTGCTGCAAATCATTCTCCATCATGACAACGCTCTGTGCCACACATCGCTTCTGGTATAGGCAATTTCTGTCAAATAAAAACATTATGGTGTGTCCTCATCCACCTTATTAACTGAATCTGGCGCCGTGAGACTTCTGCCTCTTTCCAAAGTCAAAATGATTCAGGACATCGAGGTAGCCATGACAGCTCAAGTAAATACACTCACGAAAGAGGATTTCCAGAGCTGCTTCAGAAAGTGGCAAGAGCGATGGGATAAGTGTGTTCGAAGCAAGGAGGAGCATTTTGAGGTGGATTAGTAGCAAAGCATCTTTTACTGTAATGAATTTTTTAAATTTAAACACTCACTGTATTTTTTGATCACACCTCATTTGTATATTTATATAAGGTAGGATTTATTTTATATGAAATGTTTTCTAACCTGTTTTTCATTTAGTATTATGAGCGTTTTTTCATATCAGTAAAATTCTTAAAAATGACATTGATTGCATAGCATTCTGTTCTGAGATTATCCCCAAATTTATTTAACCATTCACCTATTGTTAAATATTTAGGTTTTCTTTCATGTATGTGCTCACATACACAAAAACACACACACGTTCATATACATATAATTTACAGTGAACCATTCTAATGAAAAATTTTGAGTACATCTCCCATTTTCTTTGAAGAGTTGTAACCTCCACTGCAGTCTGTTTCTTTATATGTTGCCCCCCAAATTCTTTCTACTTGTCTTCCTTAGTAAAAAGAAGCCCAATTCTGTACCTGGGTGTTATTACCAATGTTGGAGACTACATTTCCTGTCCTTCTAAGTGATTATGTGTGGCCAAAGCAATAAGCTATGGTTTATAAGCTGTATGCTGAAATATAATATGAGAGTTATAAGGGAACAGAATGGGGGCCTTTCTTTACCCATCCTCTCTGCTGTCTGCAATGTGTATGCATTAGCTGGAGTTTCCAGAGCCTTCTTGGGGGATGAGATGACTTTTAATAGAAAGTGTGTGGTATAGCAAAAAGATGGAAGAACTTGGGTCCTCCATAGTGGAGCTGCCACATCAGCCTTTGATTGTCTGCTTCTAGACGTTTACATGGGACACATTCTCTCCCTTTGTTTCTTCCTCTCTTGTTTAAGTCATTATATTTAACAATTTTTTGTGGCTGAGGAAGGATATTACCTAATCCTATCTGATTAAGTGTACCATTGTTTAATGCTCTATGTAGTAATGTGATAGGTCAAATACAAGGAAACACGCATTGTGTCGTGGTAGATTCTAGATCCATGTTGAAACCAAAATCTACTTTGAGACTGGAGAGAGATTAATTGGTATTAAAAGGTAAACACTTAAAATGATACATAATTTGTAGAGCTCTTTGATAATATTGAATTTTGTTCTCAAGTGCTTTTAATAATTATAAATATTACTTCAGAAAACACTTGTTAGCATTTAGGAATAAAAGCCCCCAAAACCCCACGAACCTTTGAGGATATATCTCTTCAAGATAGAATAATTCCTTCAAGCCCTATGAATTTTTAATATTATTAAATATCTTGGCTAGTCACTTTGACAAGATCAGCTCATAAATGTGACTTTTAATGCTCTTGTATTAACTATTGGAAGAATTTTGATAAATGAAATTTTTAAAACACATTTTTTATAACGACTTTTTTTAGCATTGATTCTAAGAAAATTATTCATAACGTTGGTGAAATAAGCTAAGGATACACATTAAAAGAATTAATAGACTTTTTGGGAGCAGTTTTAGGTTTACAGAAAAATTGAACAGAAAGTACAAAATTCCCATATATTTGTTCTCCCAGGGATACACATTTTTATCTAGGGTATTCCATTGCATGTAATGCTACACATGTAAAAAAATAAACTTTACATCCCTGAACCAAATATGCATTATTTTATATAAGAAAACCATGCACTGCTATTATTTTATTCTAACTCAGGGTTTTCCAATTTCAGCACTACTAACGTTGTAGGCCAGATAATTCTTTGGTGTGAGGGGCTAGCTTGTCCATGGTAGGATGTTTAGCTACATGCCTGAAATCTACCCACTAGGTCCAGGTAATGCTCTCCAGTGTCACAACCAAAAATGGCTCCAGGCCTTGTTGGATATCTTGGGGGGGGGGCAAATTGCCTCTAGTTGAGGACCTTTGCTCTAATCAATTTATGACGTTTTAGGATTTGCTGTGTTTTTTTTTTTTTAGGTTGGGCTCAAAGATAAGGGATCTGTAGTTTAATAAACCTTCACATGGAATCTGTGTAGACAAAATTAGACTCTTCCCTGTCACTTGGAGACCTTAAGCAATATGTATAGTCTTACTGAGCCTGTTTTCTTGACTATAACATAGGTAAAATATCACCTAACTTGAAATATTATTTTAAGAATTCATTGAGATAAATTATGTAAAATACTTCGATTAATTTTAGTTTCCTTTCTTCAAATGTTGTGCTATATTGTTTAATTCCTTAAATTTGTCAAAAACCCATTGAAAGCCTTTATTTTTGTGGGAAAGGCTGTCATACTTTGGGATCTAATGTTCATGGGTTTCAAGAATACTATACTGTAGTTGGTTAAAAACTTGAAGTATAATAAATGCTCAATTAAGATTTATTTATGAGGTCAATTGTGTTTTGACTCTTTGGTGATCTAGTTAGATTGTCACTACATTCATACTGTAACAGTTAAGTGATTTCATGTGTTCTTTCATGGACTTTGAGCTTCTCAAATTGAGTATAGTATTAGATGTCAGCCAATCACTTTATCCTTCGAAATTTTGTGTTCATGTCTGAAATCTTATCTATTTTAACAGCTTGTATGTCAGATCCAATAGGGAAAGTTGACCTCTGTTGTACTCAGTCCATTAAAGACTTCAAAAAACTTGACATTGTTTTCAGCTAATAATGTCCACATCTCATTGCTACTTTGTAGAATTGTAAGACATTGTTCACTAGTGAATGGAATGCCATCTGTAATAATTAAGGTTATTCTTACTGTTCTACCCCTGCAGAAAATTTCCAAAGACTTGGTGAAGGAAGAAGACTTTTCTGGTAGGAAAATAATCAGAGAGGCTATAGCACTATTATACTGTAAGTATTGCTTTGAAACATAAGTGTAAGTTAAGAATATTTTAAGTGTCCAATTGTTTGTGGGAAAGTATGTTAGGCAAAGATACATGTAAAATATAGAGGAAGATATAATCATGTTAATAATTCATAAGAAGTAATCCTATGTTGTCTTTTAAAAATTGAAAAATGTGTTCTTATGTACTGAGATGAAGATTTTACGATAGCATTGAAAAATATTTCTAATTCTAACAAGGATCAATCTAGTTTATGTACATTTGCTTATTTAAAACTATCAGAATCCAGAAAAATCATTCTAGTTTTGTAGGTTTGTGATTTGTTTGGGTGACTTATTGTTTAGGTTATTTTGCAGAATTATTTATTTGCTGATTTATTTATGTATTTCATTATTTATTTATTTGATTATTTAGTAAATTATTTATCTGATGAATTATTAATATATCTTCATGACATGCTTTAAATTATTTACAACTTAATTTTGAGTTTATTGCTTTTAGACGCTGCATTGTTACTGACTAGTTTTGATTTTTTTTTTTTTCTTTGTGGTTCTTTAAAATTAAAGTATTAGCTCTAAGGCAAAAGTATATTCATTGCAATGCCCATGGATTTTTTTTTTAAGTAATTTATGGTAGAGATAAAATTTTAGTTATGTTTTGTTTAGCACCAGATTTACCTGTGTAGGGTTATCGGTGATAGAATGTTTGTGTGTTGTGTGCATACTTAGCCTAGAGTCCCTTACAAATTAATAATACAGACTATCTTCTGTAAACTGACGTGAACATCTAAACCTCAAACCTCAGTCCACATTACCCTTTGTACCTCTAAAGGACAGGTCTGTATTTCTTACTTGCTTTAGAGTGAATAACTGAGTCTTAGTTATTTTATTTTAGTGGCAAATCTATTTTACTACTGGAATATTTTTAGGAAAGTTCAAAGAAATGAAATCCAACTTAGATTTGGATCCCTGAGATATAAATTTGACTGATGTCACCTTTGTTTTCTTAAATTCCCATTATATGTATTTGGAAAACAGCATGATGTTTATATAGATTTTTATATCAGTCATAGTGACATTTATTTCATAGCATATCTCTTATGGAAAGTTTTATACCACTTTAATGAACTAAAATGGACAAGGGTCTTTATAAATGCAAGCTATGGTTTCTCTGACTTTGCTAATAATTATGTAGGTGTCTATTTTTAACTAAATAAGGTATATCTTTTTTCTGACTCTGTTTCATAAGATAGTGTAGTTATTAGGGCTCGCTTGTTGAATGGGTTTAATGAATAGGTTAAAGTAGTTGTTTGGGTAAAAGAGAGTCATATGTACAATATGGTCTTTCTTTTGTGTTTGCTTGCAGTGTATTACTGTGTACTTTTATTTACAGTTTTAACATTTCAGAGAGAAGTAGCATTGTACATTTCAAGTCAGGAGGCTGTTGAAATACAGTGAAAATGACCTCTGTACACAGGTTGTAAATTATGCATATATATACCCAAATTTCTTGTTTTGAAATACTGAATATATGAATATTTAATTAGAATATTGCTTTAGTATATTTTTCATATACTTGCCTTAAAGACAGTGGTTTCATTTGATATGTATACACGGATTTAAAAATACAGATAACTGTACATGTCTGTGACTTTTTTTGTTCTGGAAATGAACAACCGTAGGTACTGTTAGATCCAGAATTTTGTTTTAAACTGTGCTTCAGTATGTCAGTGTGTACTTCTTTAGAAGACAAAAAGCTTCCTTCCCCAATGTTGAGTAAGTATTAGTTGTCATGATAATACACCCAGCTCTCACCGTTAACATATATTTGTGGACTACTACCTGTGTCATCTCAGTGGTCTTTCATTGGATGATATACATATGTGCACATACACATATGCACATACATGTGAAATTTTCCCGACATCAAAATAATTTTTCGAACTTGTTTTTGAAAAGAGACATTAATGGAGATTATAATAATAATGATAGCTAGCAATTATTGAGCACTTACTATGTGCAAGCACAGTGTTTTTGTCTTTTAATGGATTGTTACTCTTCACAGTGAGATAAGTATAGTTATTGTCTTTATTTTACGAATGTGGATGCTGAAATTTAGAGATGTTAAGTAACTTGCTCATTGCCACACAGCTGACAGTAAGTGATGGATTAGGACTCGTTTAGTTTGACTCTGAAGAGTCTTTCTTAGCCCGTTACAGTTTTGTATATGTAGTTTTCACCAGAGTTGTTTTATTTTTGTTAGAGAATGTACGTATTTATCTCTGACAGGTTTAACTTGCTAAATATCTTCACTTTGCATAACACTGGGTCATCTTTTTTAAACAGAAGGCAGTACTTGAACTTCTTGAATTTTTTGATTTGATTCTTCTTGTAATCCTATATAGTGGACAAGAATTACATACTGAGGAAGGATTTGTGCTTCAGAGAAATTATATGTTTGCTTAAGAGATATCTAATACTCAGACCAGATCTTTTGACTTTTGAACCCAAGGCAATTTCCAGGGCTCTATTAGGTCAAGTTTAATTTTCTTGTAAAAATAATGGTATTATCAGGGTTAGATATACGCATATTGTTAAAAAGAATGTGATGCCTAAATTTTTATAGAAATGTTCACAAAGAATTAAATTGACTCTAAGTATAGTGTTTGATACACAGGTAAGTTTTTAAATTGTGCATAAAAAAGAAAGTAACCAATTGTAATTTTAAACATTTAAATGCAATTATATAAGAGATTCTGGGGAACCTCAGAGAGTAAGGAAAAACAATGTGAATTTTGTGTGAGGCTAAGAGAAAAGGATCTTTCCAACCCTGTTTACTACCTGCAGGTGAAGGGAAACCTCCATCCTGGGTCCGAAATACACAAAGGATATCAGCAAACAGATGAGTTAGACAGTGACCGAGTCTGGGCAGTGTTGGTATGAGTACCTAAGTAACTGCATCTGTGTGAGTGGCAGGGTACTGTGTGAATCCCTCAAAGTTTTCAGTTAGATTTTTCAAGTAAATAATTAGTGTTACATTATAAAATCCTCAAAACCCATGATTTAGGTAATATGAAATACTATAATAGCTAGGATGAACATATAATTTACCTACCAATTCAGGAGGTATTACTGTTGGGAAGAGAAAGATAAGTATGGCAAAGTTGGTTATAGTACAGTAGATAGTTCTAAAGTTTTCATATCATATAGGAATTTTTATGCTTATTTTTGCCTTGTGAATCTTCTAATAACATATTTGATACTGGACTGAAAACTAACCTTATTTGTTATACCTTCAGAATTTATAATTTTATGTTGGATGATTCAGTGATCTTTTTTTTCCTTAAAAAACCATGTTACATGTTACATATACTGATAATTTGGCAGTTTTTCCTTGGTGAAATTTTGTATGGGAAAATAAGTATCTCTAGAAGAGAGTTGCTTAAAGGTTTTGTTTTTTGTGGTTTTCTTTTTAATTACCTCTTGACACATATTTATCTAACATGGCATATTACATTATTAAAGTTCATAATTAGATTATTAAATTTAAATTTCTAGTTAATTTTCATTTAGAGAATAGATGATTTAAGTTGAACTAGGTAACCACTGGCATATTTTTATTTGAATCTACATTAAAAAGAAAAATTCTCATGCAATCATTCTTATTCATATGTATAATATCAGAACCCTTTTTGTTCAGAAAGGCCTATTATGCCTAGTAACAAAAGTAGGAGTTTCCATGTGTTCTGCCTGGAGTTTGTCACAGTGTGAAGCACTTAGTGAAATATTACTATAGTTGTAAGAGTAATAACATAGCTTATGTTGGCTCTGAGAGTAGCTCCTTTATAATTATGACAAGAAAAAGTACAGCCAAAGGTCACATTAAATACAAGATTTCTTTCACACCTCATCCATTTTGTGGATAGCATGTGAAGTAGTTTGCGTACCTGCATTGATATTTTAAGAGAGCAACCCAAGGTTGATCCCAGGGAAGTGTTTCAAATATCTTTCCTCCTATCTCCCATGTGGTTGCAAAATTTGGCATGAATGTGTATTTGAATTCTGGACTAATTAAATAGACCCTTATTAAATTTTGAGTTTGCAAAATAAAAAGGAACTTTCATACCGCAAAAATTTCATAGGGCACTGAATAATAATGACGACATACAAGTGCCTTTAATAATACAGACACTATACTGACTCAATGCAGTCTTCATATTGATCACCGTAGTATCGATATTGCTCGCTGAAACAGTAAATACCCAACAAAATAGAAACAACAACAAAAGCAGAAAATAAAGTTACATAGATGAAGTTATATAAGCATCAAATGCCTATACATATCCAGTCTATTGATCAGCTCCTATTTTTGACTTTACTTTGGCTAAGTAGAAGTTGGAATATTAAAAAGGTCATACATAGAAAAGCTTACTATCAAAAAAAACTCATGTAAAGAGAATATACATATGTTGCAGAGTGGTTATCAAATCCCTTTAAGTCATCCTCTGTATACAATATCAAAAAATGTAGACTGAAAAAATGATGTTCGGAAGAGGATAAAATTGGCAAGTTAAAATAATTGATAAAAGCATTTCTGTTTTTAAATTTTACTTAAATTTATTGCTGTGACATTGATTAATAAGATTATATAGGTTTTAAATGTGCCATTCTATATTATATCTCTGTATACGGCATTGTTCACCACCCAAAGTCAGATCTCCTTTCTTCACCAGATACTTAACCCCCTTTACCCTCATCTCCCTTCCCCCACCCCCATCCCCTCTGGTAACCATTATACTGTTGTCTGTGTCTATGAGTTTTTGTTTGTCTTGTTTGTTCATGTGTTATTTCTAGTTTTATATTCCACATATGAGTGAAGTCATGGTTCTTGACTTTTTCTGTCTTATTTCGCTTAGCATGATATTCTCAAGATCCACCCATGTCATTGCAAATGGCAGTTATTTCATCTCTTTTTGTGGCCCAGTACTATTTCATTGTATTTTTGCACCACATCTTTAACCAGTCTATTGAAGGATACTTTGGTTGTTCCCATGTCTTGGCCACCATGAATAATGCTGCAGTGAACATAGGGGTTTTCAAATTTTTTGAGTAAAGACCCAGAAGAGGGATTGCTGGATCTTATGGTAACTCGATTATTAATTTTGTGTGGAACCTCCATACTGTTTTCCTTAGTGTCTATACCAGTTTACATTCCCACCAGCAGAGTATGAGGGTCTCTTTTTCTCCACAGCCTCTCCAATGCTTGTTATTACTTGTCCTGTTGATAATAACTGTTCTAACAGGTGTAAGGTGGTATCTTATTGTGGTTTTGATTTGTGGTTCCCTGATAGCTAATGAAGTTGAACTTCTTTTCATATATCTGTCGGCCATTTGTATGTGTTCTTGGAGAAGTGTCGGTTCAGGTACTCTGCCCATTTTTTAATTGGATTTTTTGTTTTTTTGTTGTTGAGTTGTATGAGTTCTTTATATATTTTGGATATTATCCCCTGATCGGAGGTGTTGTTTGCAAATATCATCTCCCATTCAGTTGGTTACCTTTTTGTTTTGTTCATGGTTTCTTTTGCTGTGCAGAAGTTTTTTAGTTTGATATCTTTCTGTTTTTTCAAATACTTTTTTTCTGTTGTTTTCCCCATTACATGTTTCTTGCTATAAGACTTCTGATTTCCTTGATATTTTATAAATGAAAATTTACTGTACATGAAGTATGAGTAATAATAGAGTTCAAAGATGAAATTTTATTTTGTCCATAAGGCACCCAAATAGAGTGGCACAATTTTGCACTTAAAATATGAAAAATAACACTAACCAATCAATATTTTGGGGGACTCTGAAATTAATAACTATTGACAACCATTTTGAACTGTTGCTCATTTTGTAATCGTTCTCTTGCTTCACAGAAACTATATTGTTAAATTTTGTTACTGATTTCTTAAATGAAACCTAATTACAAAATAACCCAATTAACTCATATTGTGTGGGAAAACCTGTGTAAGGGCATTTTTGTATAGATACTTAGTTTTGTTCAAAGTGTATAGATATTTAGTTTTGTTCAAAGTGTATAGATATTTAGTTTTGTTCACTTATCTTCAAAGTGACACTGTATAATGTATGTAAGCATAACTTTAAAGAATGTATAACAGCTTGGCAGTCATTTGATATTGATTCAATGTACAGACTGTCATCTGAAGACAGCCATTGTCATGAGGGTTCTCTCCAATCTTACAGTCATCTTTGCTCAAAGAATACTTGCTTCTAATTCCTTCCTCTGATTTATTTATTATGGTTACTATTTCTTTAGCTGCCACTGCCATTTTCATTCAGAGTTATGTGGTGATGTGTTAATGTGATATAGAAGAAGGTCAAAGATTTGATACCCTCAGAGGTTGGATAGCTTTGCTCTGTTCTTTATCTGTTGTTTTGTTTTTTCTGGTTTAACTTTCTGGTTTAACTTCCTCATTATATGGAAATAAAAAGAAAAAACCTAAAACCTTATTTTACTTTCAGACTTGATTAATAGTTTGTTTTGGGTATAGAATTCTAGGTTGCACATCAAGATTTTTTCTTTTTAGAATTTTGAAGGCTTTGTTTCACAGCATTCAGTGTTGCTACCAAGGAGTCTATCACCTTTATTTTATTCCCCCTCCACATTGTTTTCTGCTGTGCGTGACCTGTTTTTATCATTCCGGAAGTTTTTAGAATCTTTATATTTGAAATTTTATGATAATGTGTCTTGGAATGGATTTTATTCATTATTTATACTGGATCTTCAAAGGATTCTATCATTCTGGAAGCAATTGTCCTTCATTTTGGGGACGTTACCTTGAATTATTTTCTTCCCCCAGTTTGTTTGTTAAGTTTATTTTTCCAGTTCTCTTAGGTGGAGATTCCCCACCAGGGTAGTCGAGGTGGGAAATTGATTGTTGCCCGACTGTGGGCAAAATAGTTTGCTTCTACTCAGTGGTTTTTAAGATAACTTCTCTTTTGAGTTACTTCCTTTGATATGTTATATTTCTATTTTCCAAAAAATTTGTGATCTCTTTGGGGTTTTTGGAGTGATATGAAATAAGCTGATGTGATTAATTTTTGTTAACTAAAACTTTTTATGTGGTTTACTCCTTACATCTTTTCATGGGTAACTCATCCTGCAAGATGCAGTTCTTGAAAATGTTTTCTGGTTTCTCAGTGATATCATCTCACCTTCTATAAATTTTTGTAGAAGAGCACTTATTCCATGTTGTAATTCTTAATTTATTACTTATCTTTGGGATAAAAACAGGAATTGACTTATTTTTACCAGTGTCTATCAAATCATAGTACTTCTTGAATGAAAACATAAACAATACAAAAATTAGGTAGATGGTAGGTAGCTACAGTACAGTTTTGTCAGAATTGTAATTATTTCTTATTTTATTCCTTTTTAATGTAGATAGAAAATAAAACTCAATGGAGATTTACTTTCAGTAAAATATTAGTACTGTTATTGTCTTATGGTAATCAAAAAAATATCTTTACTTTGAAGCTAAGTTACAAAGTAATTGTGAGAGTTTCAATGTAAAAGAGAATCATAATGAATTTAATTAGAAATTAAGCTACAAGATACTGAAAAATAGTGAATAGTTTTATATATTAAGGTGAGTACGACAAAATTGTAGAAAAGAGACAAGAATGGAGAATAAGTGTTATCTTTGGTTAGTGTAGCATTCCAATATTCCAAATAAAATTAAAAATTGTAGGAAAACAGTATATACTACTATTTTCTGAAAGTTTGCCTTATCCACAGACAAAAGTAAAACATCCAAATTCTCACAAGATTTTGTTAAAAGTTATTTGTCACTCTTTTGAGTTTGTTTCACATCAGAATTACTTGTTTTTTGTTTCTGGTAAGTTTTCCTTTGATCATAATGTTGTTTTTTTATTTTAACTTTAATGGTAGGAAATAAAATTGTTGTAATTTAAACTATTTGACTCATGACTCATGTTTTCAAAAAAGTTAAGTCAATCAGCAAGTATGTTTTGAGTACATACAGGACTCTGGTTGGTATGAAGGGAAGCTGAAGAGGTATTCACTTTTGAGAAGGTATCTTCTGTTAAGACAATGTATGCACATAAGGCGTGGCAGGTACAAAGTTCAGTAGGATGACAAATGTCTCAAAATTGTATAGGAGTAGGTACCAATGAATGGCCCAGATGAGATTTATAATAATTTAACTATTTTTAGTAGACTTATTACATATTCTTAATTATATTTTAAGCATGATATATATAACGTAATAAGGATCAGTAACTTGATGAAGTTATTTAAGTGTTCTAATTTTATTGTTAATACTTATCTCTCATTTTAGCTCATAGACTCAGTATATTTAGGACCTAGTTATTATTATCCTTGAGTTTGCTTGCTAATTAGAAATGTCCTTAAAATTACATAGAATTACTTTTGGGATATTTTACTTTTTACCTATTGACCATATATATATATATATATATATATATATATATATACACGTATATATATACACATACATATATATACGTATATATATATATCTGGAACATATATATGTATGTATATACAGTCAATATATATGTACATATATATACATATATGTATATTTGCCATATCCACAAACAAATGCACACACACACACTCACACACACACTATAATGTTCTTATTAAATCACGTAAGTTTCAAAAATTAGAGATTTTACACCAAAAAAATATAGGTGGTGATTTTTTTCCTGTATGATAATCTTTTGGTTCATAAATTATTGTTAAAATTGTTTGTTTTATGCTCATGTACTTGTATCTAAATTCAGCATTCATATTTTTTAGGAGTAGCTTCAGGATAAAATTACATATTCTATAGTTTTTTATTCAAATTAACTTACTTTCCCCTATCTTGAGAGCTTGTAATTCATTAGAATATTTTCTGGTGTGTACACAGTTTACACCTATGCAGTCTCCATGACTCCATCTCCCACACTTTGTCCATCTTTGTATCTTTCAGTTTATATCCCACTTCATATATTAGGTTACACTGATCCCAGTACTTGCAAAAAACTTTAGGAGAAAACTTTATGAGAAACCAAGTGCAGAAAGGTTTAATGGAGAAAACAAATATAGTTATGCTATTGTATAAACTTTTAAAATGTCTAGCAAGCTAGAATTGTTTAACAGATGTGATTGCTTCATTGCTTCAAATTTATGCCAATCAGAGTTGATAGGATTTGATCACACTCTAGTAAATTTATGAGAGAAATTACAATATTGCATGACATGCTTCAGATAGAAAACATCAATATCAGTTGAATGTGATTTCTTGTTTAAGCTAACAAGTCAGTAATTCCTTAAATCAGATGGTTGTATTTTGAGAGAATATCAGTTTTTGTGAAAAATTAACAGTATCTTTGATATTTTCTTCATGGTAACAAAATATATTAAACTTTTGTTTTAGTATACAAATGTGATTGTAGATGGGGGGCACCTTGTTTTTATTTAGTTATAGATGGCCTACCTGTCAAATTTCCAAAGGCCTACAAAGAAATGGGGCTAGACTTAAAAGAAATTTGATTGCAGAACATTTTTATGAAAGATAAAAGGCTTACCATTGTGACGGGACTGAATTTCTTTAAACTTTCATTAGATGTATCTAAAGGCTTAATTACTAGGAATTGTTTTTAAACAAGTAGAAGTTTAAAACCTCACATAAACACAGAAAATGGAAAAGATCATATTGACTAATGCAGTGACAGGTTCCTCCAAGGAAGCTACAGCCAAAGTATGGGTGTCAGATTCTCAAGCCTGTTTGTACTAACAAGTGATAGGACCAGTTATTTAAAAGCCCCTGCTAAGAATGATTTTGATCCCCTTTGCCCTCATCTACCACCGCCTTCCCCTTCCCAATAAACTTTAATTGAAAAAAAAAGTGTGTTAAACTTCATTTAGGAGGTCTACGTAGTGGAATTTTTCAGTTCAATTTTGAAATAAAAGCATGAAGTCTCTTGAGAATTTGGTATGAATTGTTATTAAGTCAAATCGTTTGTGAAAAAGAGGGTAGAATTTTTAGTTTCTTAGTTTATAATTGAAAATGTTTAGAATATGGAGGCTAGCCAAACCAATGATTTTTAAGGTAAGGCTGGTGTGTTTCAGAAAGATATTATTACATCTTTTAAATTTTTTCTTGACTTAGATTTAAAATATTTAAGAAATATTTCAAATAGTCATAAAGTACACAGTATAAATAGGACAGGTAACCTTGTATTTACCATGCAAAATTAGTATGTTAACATTAGCTCTCTCTCTGTCTCTCTCTCTCTCTCTCTCTCTCTCTAGATCTACCTACCTACCTACCTACCTACCTATCAATCATCTATCATTTTAAAGTTCCTCGTTTCCCAGAGATAACCACCATCCTGAAAGTGGTTTATATCCTTCATGTCCAATTTCGACTTAACTACATCTATGTCTTCATTAACATTGAGTGGGTTCTCACTACTAAAATATTTTATTAGTCTTTATGCAGTTTGCTTATTTATTCTTTTTACCCAACTTTGTTTCTGAGCTGTTCCTTACTTCTGTTTTTATATCTGGTTTATAAAATTGAACTGTTCTCTAATATTCTGTGATAGGACAACATCAGTACCACAATATGTATGTATGTTTCTCTTTGGATGGACCTTTAAAGGTCAGGATGCTTTGCACAGATTTCGTCCCCAGATACTCATGTGGCTCTGTTGGGCTCCGAGTTTTCACCACGAGACAACTGCCCTCACTCTTTTAGCATCGTATCCGGGTTCTGGCAGTGGGCAGCACCCCCCCAGGCAGTTGGTGCCTCTGGAGCAGTGCGTTGCTTTCTCTTTTCTTGATGAAGTTCGTCTGGCCTTAAAAGCCAACCGCAAAGAAGCCTGCAGACAACCCTGTTATGTTGCTGTTTTAAAAAAACTTCCTCCTATCCTCTCCACCCTCCCAGTAAAAACAAACAAACAAAAACCGTAACATCTCTTCTTTTTTATATTTGTTTAAAAAAGGTGTCTTTTGTTATATTTTACCGTTTTTACATTTTTGTTTTATTTTATCCTGTGGGAGATGAAGATGTATGCTATTTGGGGGTTTATTTTGCCATAGCAACAGTTGCACTGGCGGCGCCTGTGCATATATAAAGACATGGTTTTGCTTAATGTGAACAATATGATTTTGTGTCCAGGTGATTATATAACTTACAGTTAAAAACAGTGAAATATGGAGTATTGAGAATTAGACACTCCTATTTGTGAAGAGTTTGGAATTTTGTAGGCATTATTTGAAAATTTTATGATCTCAAATAATCTAAATCGCATTCTTTGGGTTCAAATTTATATTATAATTTTTATCAGTCAGTCCGGCTTCTTTGAATGTGTTTTATATGTTGGTAGAAGTCATGTATTTAAAAGTTCACTTAAACATAGATTGCACACTTAAGATTTGGCTTGTGATGAACTCTCAAACCATTGACGAGAAAGCTGTCAGTTTACAAAATTCTTTGTGTGCCCAACAGATTGAAGCTGCCTCATAGAATGGCAAATATTAGAGTATTAATGTTATGAAGCCTTTCTTGAAATACCGTTGGAAGTATTGTTTGAAATAAAAATAAGATTATAGGAATTGCCAGGTCTGGATCATTTCTTGTGTGTCAGTAGTTTCAGAAAGCTGAAAAATGTTTATGGTGTGTAATAAACAGATGCTGCTTTACCAATGCAATACATTATGTACCAAAAATGATCTCTGCTTTAATCGTGGGTGCTGACTTAATGAGACAAGCCTAGCTTACATCAAAAATGGAGTTAGGATGTGATTTTTTTTGCTTTCTGTATGTTTTTTTCTACATAATTAATAGACATACATACCTTTTAACGTCATTGTCACAATTGTTTGGAGCTTTTATTTCTTTCATTTCACACAGTTTTTTGTTTTGTTTCGTTTTGTTTTTTTTAAATTCCCAGGAGTATGTTATTGTCTCATAAACCCATTCAAAATAGTTACTAAAATATTTTAAAGAAGATGTCTCATCTTGTATTGTCTGTTTTGCATGAAAAGATTCCTATCTGTTCATTTTTTAAAGATTCTATCTTTTTGTTGGGGGAGGACTGTGTTTTTCAAATAACTTATGGGAAAGTTATGGGGAGACTGTCACTTTAGTCGGTGAATTGATTCTTGTGAGATGGTGACAGGTGAGGTTTCCAGTCTCTGTCTCGCAGTGTGCTTACGTTGCCCCTTAGGTGTACTGCTGCAGAGGCGATGGAACCAGCCTGGTCTGTGAGAGCTCTGCTGGGCTCTGCTTCCATTTCCTCTTCACCAGATTTTACTCCCTCACACTCGACTTCAGTTGCTGACTTTGAGCCCTTAAATTCTTCTACATCTAGATTGTACACCTTGATTGACAATTTGCTTTTACATGTGGTCAGATAATTCTATATTTGGAAAAATATTCCTATTGTGTGTTTTATTCCACTGAACCTTGCAGTGTTAAGTGCAGTTTGGATGCATAGGGAAGAATTAATGATTGGAAGATACAGAGTTGGTAAATTATTTATTCTGGCCCCGAGGAAGCTGAAAAGCTGAGTGAAAGACTAATAAATCATTTGTGGTAGTGCTGGTTGTCACTTCCAATTATTTTAGACGGTTTTGTGATAAACTGCAGCACCTGCTATTTCCGCACACCCTCCCTTGATGCTGGTGGTGCAGCTTGTTTAGTCGATTATCAGAGACAAGTTTGTGTAAAGTTTATTTAGGTTGGAAAGGAAATTACTCTTTTTAAGTCCATTTTGATGCTTTTTCTCATTGTATTGAATGAAAGGATTTCTGTGACAAGACAGGGAATCTGGAATATACATCCCACTTTTAGCCAGGGAAGACTGTCTTTATCTTTTGTTAAATTAAATACTTGAAGAATTGAGCTTCTTTATTATTCCCAGACTAATTAAAAACTACTTCGACTGAGATGATTAGTATGCTAAAGATCAGATCATCTCTTTGATAGGACACTACTTACAGAGAACTGCTGCTGCTGTTTGACCAGGCCTTTTGTCATCCTTCTTTTAGGATGAAAAGTGTTTAATGGCTGAGGGCTTTGAAACTAGTAGTCCTAAATGGTCCTGAGGTCCCTCCTTGCCCTGGTCCTAACCTAAACTCGGCTGCTGAGATCCTTGGAGGCAAGAAAGAACTTGAAAGAAAGCTTAGCCTGCACTGGTCTGGTTCTAGCAGTCATGAAATAGGGCCACTCTAAAATTCCTTCTGAAACAAATTATGAACATCATACAAAGTGTGTGCTTCATGCTTGGAATTATGGTTAGTTCTCTTGTTTCCATCAGAGTTTAATAATTATTTATGTTCAAGCCCAGAACATTGTTTCTTTATACATCAGAGTAACTTGTCTTCACTGAGATTTTCAGCTTAACATAAAAATACAGGAGATTTGAGAGGACTCTTACGGCTATATACAAAGAAACAATCTTGATAACTGTCTTGTGTTCATTAAGTCACAGTTTTACTCACTAACTTATTTCTCCTCATAAACATTTATTAAGCTCATGTGTGCTTGCTCTCTGGGAACAACTTCTCCTATTAGTAATAACAACTCTTTTTTTAGAACTTGGTATGTTCCATGTACTAGTAGGCATTTTACATGTATTAACTCATTTTAATATAAGAACTCTATAAGGTATTTACTGTTCTTATCCTTATTTTACAAAGGACCCTTATGAAGTGATTTCATTTTATTTTTGAGTCTATAGAAGTAGGGAAGTGTTTATGATAAATCTTAATTAGTTTTAGGGATTTCAATCCAGGTAGTATAATAATAACTATCATTTATCGAACATTTAATTTTGTTTGGTACTATATACATTATTTCACTTTTAACCTCTGCATTACCTTAATCATTATTATATTTGTTATAATGAAGAAATAGAAGCTTAAAGAGGTTAAGCCACTTGTTCTGGGTTTAGTCACTTGGAGATGGAGGAGCTGGGATTTGAATTAAGATCTGACTGCCTCTAAACTTTGTTTAAGGGGTCAGAAACCCTAGTCCTAATGGTCTGTTGTGTGATAAGCAGTGGAAAGTGGGGAGCAAAATGGGCTAGTGGAAACCCAGGCAACTGGAGAGCTTTTCCAGAAGTGGGTCCCGAGTCTCTAGATCTAGTGATTTTTTTTTTTTTTGAGAGAGAAGTTAAAAATCTAGACTTTTATAAAATGTTTAAATTTTAAAATCTTGGCAATTTATTCAGGATGAATTGTTTGCCTACTGGATGTGGCCTGTAAATGCCAGTTTGTAACCTTTGCAAACTGTATTGCCTTTGGTAGAATTTGTTTTGACTGGAGGTTTCCATTCTAACTTCATCTAATTGAAAACTAGTAAGAATCTATGAAATAGTAATAATAGGATAGTATCGATAAAATTTCATTCCTAGGGAGATTAACAAACTAGATGAAACATAATTATTCACCATTTTGCTAATTCTATATAGTTCATGATACACCTCAGATTAGGTTTCGTTGAGCTTGGTGTTCAAGTGATCGTGAATGCTACTAATTTAAATACAGTCTAACACAGAGCATTGAATCAAAGAATAAAAAAATTAGACTAGAATCTTGAAAATCTCAGCAGGTAGTGAAGTATGTAAGTGTTAATTGACACTTTCTCTTAATGTTGTGCCACTGGTAACAAACCCTTTCATTTCCTCCTGTTCTTACACATTTCTTTTCCTGTGCTATGAATCATGTGGAAATTTAAGATGCACATAGTTTTTCATAAGGTACACATAGTTTTTCATCGAAATGCCTTTATCAGATTACACATAAAATTAAATAATATGTGGAATGTTTTGACTTTTAATGGAATTTTGTGACTTGTAATGGAATTTAACACAATTAGTCAGAGGCCTTCATGTATGTGGAGTACTACCCAATGGCAAAGTTTTAGTGAATGGGAACTGTCTAAAATAAAAGTTAGTGCTTGTTTGTTGCTGGTTTTATTAAGCACTTTTATGGTACTTAAAAAACAAATAACATGTCCCTGAGACAACTCAATGTCATAAGTGTTAGAAAAAAAAATTCAGACTGATCAGTTGTTAGAAGAGTCTTCCACAAACCCAGGTTGAAAACCTAATCTAATGATTGTTATACTGATTCACTATTTTAAAATAACTTTTCTTAATGGATTTTCAAAGCCTACCTTATAAGGGAAGACATTCCATCCAAAATCAATTCGTTCAAAAAGGAAAGCTTAATAAAATATGAATTTTTTAGTGTGTCCTTTAGATCCTTTACGTATTATTTAATATAAAAATAAAATACTTGTTACTGACTTAATTTTTGTGTTATAAGTTTCTGCTATAAGTTATAGCAGTTTTTTGACTTAGAGCATTTCATTTAATATTCAATTATTGGTCAAAGTATGGCTTTAAAAATTAATAGAAAAATATTTTACTATGTCTTTTTTATTTTAAGAACAATATATGCTCATTACAGAAAAATTGAAAAATAAAAAACACATGTTATCCCACCACACAGAAATAATCAGCAAACGCCTTTCTTTTTTGAGACCTGTTTTTTCTTTTTCGGTTTGACGGCTTAGCATTTTATATTTGTCTTTTTTGTGTTATTACTCATAGTTTAGTAGATTCATTTTAAAAAGACATTATGATGCTTGATAGAGTTGAAATGCATCCCCTTCATAGAGCTTCTCATGCATTGGTTGGAAGTAAATTCTTCTCCTTAACTTCCATGTGAGACTATACCTCGTATGATACCTTGTAGCTTCTTTTATCTTACCCCAAACTTCTCTGAGGGCAAGCATTATCTGATATTTCTCTTTATATTCTTATAACATGTACTGACTGTTGGATGAATAAATAAAAGTAGATCTTAAATTCAGTTTGTCTCTTGCATCTACCACTTGAAATAGCCAAATGGCAGTAACTATATGAATGTGATTTTTACCATTTTAATGGGTTATTCAGGTAGGGCTTTTGTGGAAATGTGATTATACAAAGCAATCACTGAAGTTTATGGAGCTAGCAATTCTTCCTAGATCTAAAGACGGACCTAGTCCTCTATAGCATAATTAATGAAGATTTGTTATGTTCAAATATGTCAAGTAAATCTAATTTGAAAGGGGAAGTTTGCTAAATAAGTATCTTTTGTACAGTATTACAGTATTAGAAATCTGCAAAATAAATACTATTGGAAGATTTATTATTAAATGGAGCATGGGAAATTTGAAGTAGACAAATTTTAGATACGGTAGACTAGTATGGCATTTAGATAAAAAGGTAATTCATAATGCTAGAGGTGACTAGGTTTCTAGAAGTTTTCTTTGTCAGTAGGAAACTGAAGTTTTGGGACATAATAATTGGATCAGGGTACACGGTAGTGTCCCTAAATGCTCATTACTAATGTATACTTAAATAGTTTTTGAATGACTAAATTAAATGTCTTATGTGTAGAAGTTGTTCAAAACTTTGTCACATGTACTTCAGGAAAGTTATTACCAAAAAAAAATTTACCATTAATATACATATTAGAAAACAATATTTGTATGCCTTAAAAAATGTCCCTTGGAGAGAAGAACTTAGAAGACATAATACTTTTAAAACATGGCAATGTAAGTAAAGATGAACTAGAATGGGTTCTAGGAGCTTTGTTTCTAGCAGCACTTTGACTGTAATTGGAAGGTTGCCTTGGATAAGCTTTATGGAAACTTTTCAAGTTGGAAGAAGATTTCAGCTGGAGTGTCTAAAGGGTCACTTAAAAAAAAAAACCCTCTATATTAAAATAAAATGTGTCCAAGCTTTAAAGAAAAGATCTCATAGTTTGCAGATGATCCTAAAATTGGAGCTAGAGGAAATAATGAGGAACAATGCAATCAGATTCAAAAAGATTTAGATTGTTTAGGTGATTGGGCCAGCAGATGGCAAGTGCAGTTCAGTGTAGACAAATGTAAAATAATTATCGTAGGAACAAAGAACCAATCATACAGCACACTGATCAGGAAAAAATTTGTGGGTTATTGTAGGAAAACCATTGAAACAGTTAACCCGGTGCACAGCTGCAGCAAAAAAGGCAAGCAAGAAACCAAATTAGCAGACGGATGGAATATAAAGCAAGAGGCAATACTTCTAGTGTATTAAGAAACTTGTTAGACCCCATCTAAATTACTCAGTCTGGTATTGGTTGATGGAACTACTTTAGAAAGAGTAAATTTTTGCCTTGGAAATAGACTAGGGAATTGTTACAAGTGAATCTAATAATGTTAAAGAGATTTGAATTAATTTTTATGAATTTTAAATTTGTGCACTTGTATAGATACGAGCAAGACACTGAGTCAAAGTAAAGGCGCTTTGGGTCTGGTTACTATGAAAACTTGGTCTTAGGAAAGACATGTATACTCAGTTTCAGCTGCCCAGGGCCTTACCTGACCTTCTTGCTAGTTTAGGTAACAGGCTGCCTTTCACATTTCTTGACCAAAGGAGCCTGAAGGCTAGCTTGAGGTCCTTCTGCAGCCTCAGAGATACCTTGGCACCTAGAGACATCATGGGCACGAGATTAAGAGCTGTGGAAGAGATTCCTCCCTGGTCTGACTCTTAATGCAGTAACATACCTTGCAGGCTTTATTCTAGGCTGTGGAGGCCAGACTTTGTGATTTACCTTCCTTGGTGCCTGTCCAAGCTAGAGCTACCCAGTACACAGCCAATGAATTCCTTTTGACTTAGATTAACCAGAATGTATCTGCTGTGTATAATCAAGAGCCCTAACTGGCACAGTGGTAGTGTTCTGTTATTTCAGCCTTGGCCACTGCATTGCGTTTGTTGTTGTTGTTGTTGTTATTTAGTGTGTTTGCTTTGTTTGGAGTGGTGCCTTGTAAATGATGTGTAAATGATGTTTTGGATGAGGAGAAGAAAGCTGAAATGCAAATATGTACCTATCCTTCCATCCCTCCCTCCCAAACTTCCTCATAGTTAAAAAGAAGCAAGAAGTATTTGTATCAATACCATCAGTATCCATACTTCTGTAAAATTTAACTTTATTCATCGAATAGTGTTACTTTGTTAAAAAGTGGTGTTTGGTATTCAGCCTATTTGTAAGAAGAGTGTACACATTTCATTATATATTTGGTATCTCAAAATAATTTTTTCATTTCATTTTGGATGAAACTGAGTGCATGATTTTCTTAGTGTCACATGAGTAATAAAGTGCAGTATCAGGAATCCTGAGCAAGTTTTCCTTTTATGTTGCTGTTGATGAGTGAACATTTGTTGAATGAAATTTTTTGAAAAATAATATTTGTGAATTAGGAATAATGGATTATATTTTAAGTTTGTGGTGAGTTGATTGGTTAATAATTAGAATAGATTTTTATAACACAAGCACTGTTTTAAATAGTGGTTAGAATTTTCTGTTTATCACATATGCTATATTGACTTATGTTTTAGTTGAATTGTTAGATCAGTATATGGATGCTTGAGGAACATGCAGAGTCAAGTGGGACAAAAGTAACAGAAGTTTTTTTTTTGTGTGTGTTTTTTTTTTTTTGAGAAGTGGTGTGCAGGGCTATTCTGTAGGAATTTTTTGAAATAATCAAGAATTTCTCTTTGAGACTTTTCATCATTCTTTTCATCATTCTTAAAAGTGAAATGGAACCTTCCCAATAGAAAGATGTTGAGTCTATTACTCATAAACCTGTAGGTTGCCAGAACTCGTCTCCTACCCTAGGGACCTGTATGTATTGTAGCATGTCCTGCCTTCCAAAGTAAATATTCTATGATTCAAATTTCACACCTCCCTCAAAGCCACTCTGTCCCATGTTATAGATTATTTGCAGTGTTAGGACAGAAGCTGTGTGACTGAACTCTTTCAAACATATTTAATAATAATTTAATAATCCTTTTAGAGATTAAATATTTAATAATCCTTTTACAGATTATTCTTTGAAGAAGATAATATTTAGTTCTTTGAAATTTTGGTTAGTATGTCTCAGTGAAGGAAAAACGTTCATCTGGTGTTCAGGGAAATGTCTTTGGTCCTGTTGCAGTTAGGGATTGCTTGCATATATGTTCATAATAAAGGAAATGAGTATACTTAGAAAAGTAATTATTTTAAGTATGTGAGTGTTAAAGGTAGTTGAAGTTTTACGTTCCAAACTTTACATTGTATGAGATCTTTGTGAAATGGAATAGGATGTAAATTCCCCTCCCACCCCCGCATTATGTACATGTGTAGAGAGACATGTATAGGATATGGGGCTGAAATACTTAGCAGATGATTATGTACTGCAGTTGGTATGTCAGACTGCTGAAGACTCGTCTATGTACCGTGTTTCCCTGAAAATAAGACCTAGCTGGACCATCATCTCTAATGCAGCTTTTGGAGCAAATATTATATTAAAATAAGACTGGGTCTTATATAATTTTAATATAAGACCGTGTCATATAACATAATATAATGTAATGTAATATAATATAATATAATATAATAATATAATATCATGTAATACTGGGTCTTATATAATACAATATAAGACTGGGTCCTATATTAATTTTTTTTTTTTTAAAGATTTTATTCAGGAAGGGGAACAGGATTTTATTGGGAGCAGTGTGTACTTCCAGGACTTTTTTTCCAAGTCAAGTTGTCCTTTCAATCTTAGTTGTGGAGGGTGCTGTTCAGCTTCAAGTTGTCCCTTCAGTCTTAGTTGTGGAGGGCGCAGCTCAGCTCCAGGTCCAGTTGCCGTTTCTAGTTGCAGGGGTCCACAGCCTACCATCTCTTGCGGGAGTCGAACTGGCAACCTTGTGGTTGAGAGGACGCGCTCCAACCAACTGAGCCATCCGGGAGCTCAGCGGCAGCTCAGCTCAAAGTGCCATGTTCAATCTTAGTTGCAGGGGGCCAAGCCCACCATCCCTTACGGGATTGGGAGGAGTTGAACTGACAACCTTGTGGTTGAGAGCCCAGTGGCCCATGTGGGAATCAACCGGCAGCCTTCGGAGTTAGGAGCATGGAGCTCTAACTGCCTGAGCCACTGGGCCTGCCCTCTTATATTAATTTTTGCTCTAAAAGACATATTAGAGCTGATTGTCCGGTTAGGTCTTATTTTCAGGGAAACACAGTAGTATCTTGTTTTAATGTAGATTTTTAATGTTATTGACCATTTGTATTTATAATTTTCTCCTTAATATCATTTGCCTCTTATTCAGGTGTTTTTCTTATACTTAAGTATTAAGTTACACAGTAAGAAGATTGAGCCTTTTCTGGTATGTCGGCAGCATTTTCTGTTTTTCCTTTGTGTGTGTGTGTATATATATATATATATATATATATATATATATATATATATATTTAAATTACTGAGTTGAGGCATTGCTTTTTGTTTGTTTTATTTTTGGGCCATATAGCCACCTTTAAAATTCACTTAATCAAATATGCCTTGTTTTACGTAAAATGTTTTATTTTTAGTATTAAATTTTTAATAAATTTAGGATTTTAAAATCTTAGTTTTGGGGCACATATTCTGCATTTTTTGTTTATTGGTTGTGCAGACATGGAGGTACACACAAACTCACCATCAGGAATATTAAGAAACGAGCCCTGAACTGCTGCCAGCTGACTGTGACCTTGAGTCTCAGCTTCTGTATTTGTAAAATGAAGGTATTGGTCTAGTACAATGCTGTTGATTCAGTTGTTTTGCCCATGAATCACAGTAAAAAACAAAATTGAAAGCATAACATAGGACTCACCTACACATACATGTTTTTGTGCACACACACACACACACACACACTACGTGTATTCTACTTTTTGTATGTCATGTCATATCATGTTATGCAATGCCAGACTATTTTTTAAAAAACTGCTGTATGCACCTTACTAAATTGCTTTCATTATCACAGTGAGGTGTTACTCACAGTTTGTGAAACACTGATCTAGTGGATTAGACACTTAAATGCCTTCTAGGGCTGACCAGGTAAGAGATGCTAATACCTTCTCATTTTAGCAAGTCAGAGAGCCTGGGTCCTATCTAAAGGCTTTCAAATTAAAATGAAACAAAACTCATTAGGTCAACAAATATATGTTCAGGTGGAATTTAGTCTGCTAGTTGGGGACCCTAGCCTAGTCTAGTGAGAGAACAAAACAAAACAAAACAAAAACCCGAAGACATAAAATACAAGTTTATTACTCTGTCAGATTGCTATAAAATGTTTTAAACAAACAATGCATGTTCGGAAAGTGGACCACAGTCCATACCTTGAGCAGCATTGGTCTAGATGTTGATGTTTGGATACTTTCCAGTGCTTTCCTGCTCTAAAGTTCTGTGGCTCTGTGATAATTTCTAGACATGGAAATTAGAAAATGAAATGACCTCATTCGATTTTTCTGATTTGGTAAAAATTGATGCCTTGAAACATGAAAGACATTATTCTAGGTACCTGAGTTACTTTGAAGGTTGATTAAAGGGGAAGGTGAACTTGTTCCTTTCCATGTCAAGCAAAGGCGATGACACAGTATCCCACAACTGTGTCCAAAAACAGAAAATGCTGAGGCATAACCAGTGTAAAATCACATAGGAAAAGTTTGGTGTCATTGAAAAAAGTACAGTAGCTTTTGGATACCTACTAAATCTGTGTGTGTGTGTGTGTGTGCGCGCGCGTGCACGCGCGTGTGCGCACACACACACAATTATTTTTATGACCTGATTTTCTAATTTTGGGAGCAAGATATATACCTACAAGAAAGATTCTGGGATGTACAACCATTAAAGCTTACTCTGGTGACTTGTGTAATTGTAATGGAACCATGGAGCCATTAGGCTCCAGATGGAACTTTAATCTGGCTTCTGATTGAGCCAAGTGTCCTTGTAGAGTCTCTAAGCATCTGTTTTGGAAATATATGTGACATTATTCAAAATTTGTACAAATTAAGCCACCCTTGGGTTATAATTCAATTTTTCTTTATTGAGAAATGTATTGTAAACAGTTTTATGCAATCAAGTAAAACTAGCCTGTACCCATTATTTATTTGCCTATTAACTTGTCCGTCATATTTTTGTGATCGAACTCTTAATGGATTTAAGAAAGCTTACATTACTTCTAAAATTATACGTTGTTTATAAAATGTGAAGAGTTTTTTCTAGTTTTAAATAGTTTCCAGCATAGGTACTTATTTTTGAGAGACTATTTAAAAGTACATAAAATTATGGACTTTTCCCTTTTGAATAATAGAAACTCCCAAATATTCTGCCTAATTCCAGAATGAAATTAATTTTCTCCCATTATAGCAATTCCAGAGGGTTAGGGAGGCTCTAGGGCTTGGTCTCAAAACACTGTATGAGCAGGGACCAGCTTGGTTTGTCTGTCTCTCCATTTGTCTTCATACTGGTTTCCTTCATGATCATAGGATAGCTGCCATTCAGCAGCTGGAACAAGAAACTGGTTTCATTCCAGCAGAGAGAGAAAGCAAGAATATTTCCCTCCTTGCAGACTAAAAGTTCTTTCCTTCAGTTTTATTGGCTCAGTTTAGACCACATGTCCATATGGCTTTTCATTAATTATTCTCCCATTTACAAAACCACAGAAATTAAAATTATATTGTGGCAAGAAATGCTAGTTAGGTATTTTATAGTCCCTTTGGCTTTTCTTTTTAAGTAGAGACTGGAAAAATTAGTCTTTATATTAAGGGTAATAAATATTACCTTGCTCAGGTGAAGGGTAAGGAGATTGAATTATTAAGTACATGTTAGTGACATTTTCTCAGAAAGCTGTCATGTATTATCACTACTATTTGTCCCTTAC
Organism: Rhinolophus hipposideros; assembly: GCF_964194185.1. Classification (NCBI taxonomy): domain Eukaryota; kingdom Metazoa; phylum Chordata; class Mammalia; order Chiroptera; family Rhinolophidae; genus Rhinolophus; species Rhinolophus hipposideros. The sequence goes on along the minus strand of NC_138060.1, from coordinate 38,964,978 downwards.
CCCAAAAGAAAGCTGTATGGTTCTTTGGTCACGTGATCCTCAGCATGTGTAGCTAAGTTTTATTTTTTAACAACTGTATAATTCGCATACAACGAAATACTTAGTAAAGTTTTAACAACTTAGGATGACTACTGGAAATAAACAGCTATAAATTCATGACAGAAAGATCTTACCCTGAATTTAAGCTAGAAAATACTGAAAATGCTGATACATAAGAGAAAAATTCCTAAAGGAATATTGTAGCAAATGTAGATTTTAGGTTTAGATTATGCCTGTGGTAGTAGTATGTGTACACAGATTTTCCCAAAGGATATAAACTGTTTTTCTTCCAGTTCTTCCACTGTTCTTAAATTTGTTTTGCCGCTTCATGTGTCAAGAACGTGTTACTATAAATATTATTAATTTGGATTTTGTGGTAAATTGATCAGAGGTAGTTTTAACTATAAATAATTGGTAAGCAACGAGTAGAATAAGTAACCTATTTACCTCTTTAAGGCTTTAAAAAACAAACAAGACATTCTAGATGTCTTCCTTGCCTTCATCTTTACATCTAATAAGTCTTGTTTATTTTCTCTGGTGCTTATCTCTGGAATCAGTTCTCTATATTCTGGTTTGGACTCTTTTATCTCTTTTTTGGACTCCATAATCTCTGTGCCAGAATGTTCATATGATATATGTTATTCTTCAATTTGCTTTTTAAAAAAATCACGAGAACATTATGGCACCTGTCCATGTGAGCACATACACCCTCTCATTTTATTTATTGAGTTTCATAGTATTCCAATCCATAGGATTGATTGTAGGTATTTGTAGTGTATCATTTCAAAACAGTCTTTCTTGATGCTAAATCTTATCATGTTATTCTCATTAAAAGTTCCTCTCCCACCCTACAATGGTGTCTCCTAGGGCAGGGAACGTTAATTTCCCAAGGATGGGTAAATCTGAATCATGAGTGGGCATTTTAAAACTCTTTCCCTAAAATTTTGATAAACGATCTTGGTTGGGGATTTCTCTTGTAGTAGGAACTGAAACCATTTCAGATATCAGAGATGACAAAAGATTGTAAACTCTAATCGATTGACCTTCTTGCCCCTGCCATTTAATAATTGTGAACAGCTTGCCTTTTCCTTGGCTGGAAATCTTTTGTTTTCTCTTTCACTTCTTTACATTGATTTTTCACTCTGTTTAATACTCTTGTTCTCTTGTCCTATTTATCCTGAAGCTTTATCCCATGTTTTTTTCCTTCTTCTGGATTGTTACACTGCTGTTGAGCTATTCACTAATAACTCTTATAACTTCTTTTAGACTTAACTTCGTCTATTAGATGTTGAGCTACTTGAGGACAGAGTGGTGTTATGACCTTTCTAGTTTTAGCGTGTAGATAGCATATATAGTAATACACATGGTAGTAAATGAAATACCTGATTCTGTGAATGAAATTTAATGGAATTATTATAGAAATCTACTAAGTATTTTTATGTTTTGCATAAAATAGCTGAACTTTTAATAATGAAAGTTGCTGAATATTTTTTGTTGTTGTAATAACTTGGAGTTGTAGAAAGACTTTACTTAAGCACCTGATAATAAGGGGAAAATATGGGTTATGAGAGTTCAACTTCCAAATCTACCCAGGGAGGAACAGAGATGCTAAGTCTTTGAAGAGGCAGAATGAGTGATGGGCTTGGAAGCTTGTCCAGTGCCTGATTGACTGCATTGATGCAGCTAAAGAAAGAGTATGCCCAGTAAGTGTGGGGAGTGGATTGGTCTGCCATTATTGTGAAAGGAGAGGCTCAAAAGATGAAGTTAACAGTATTCATCCCAGCATTAGCTGGAAGATTTTTAATATTCTGGTTTCTACTTCTTGATGAAGAAATGTATGCAGGGAGTTGCAGATGGACACTCCAGATTTTATTTCCATGTGGAATAGTGGTTAAGAGCAGGTAGGGTTGGAATCCTGGCTTTGTTACTTGGTAACTGTGTATTCTTGTGCAAGTTTCTCATCTTCTTGTGTCAAAATTGACTCATCTGTAAAATGGTGATACTAATACTACCTACATCATAGGATTGTGGTGAGAGTTAAACGAGATGGTGTATGTAAAGCTCTTAGAACTGTTTCTGTTGTACATACTATGTATAGGTGTTATTATGCCCCTAATACTTGGGTCTCCCATCTATTTCTTTTTGTTCTAAAAAAATTCATATTCATTTAGGTTATTCGACTTTCCGTATAGGTTTGTCGGAAAGAAGAGAATGTGCTATTATAAGGATTCCAGACCTGTGACACAAATATTCCCAGTTCTTTGACATTTATTTCTCATTCTATGATAAATAAGAAACAAGAATTTGGTCTGTTTCTTGGATGTGATTAATGTGTGTTTACCCTACGTCATTACTCCATTCTTGAATTTTCTATCAGAATCCACTTTCTAACCTACATTGCTGAAAGCCAGTCCTAGAGCCTATTGCATCCTTAGAGTAACAACTGCCCTCCCATGACACTTTTTGAGAGCTGGCCATTGTGTTGCCCCCTGGACAAGTCTACACCTCATCCCAGCAGCACTGTGGGTGGGCCCAGGTGCTTGAACTGTTCCCCTATTTGAACACATGTTTTTATATGTATACAGCTGTACTTTTGACACTAATTGAAATACCCAGTTCATTCTTTTCTAGTGAAAAATATGTATGAAAGAATATAAAATACATTCAGCACGCAAAATATGCTCATATATATATTTTTAAACAAATATTTGACCTGTGCTGGAGTGAACTTGAAAGTAGGGTCTGGGTTTGGGTTTTTTATTTCTGTTTGGATTGTGTTTGTGAGTGGTGTCTGAAATCAGTTCCAGTTTAAAAGTTATATGTGCAGAGGAATAGGGGCTCTCAGAAATCTGAGAATAGGGCTTGGTTTTAAAATAATAGCAAGTGGTTTTGGTTTTAAGGCAACATAACAAAACAAACCTTTAGCTTTACTCTGTATGCCATCTTTCTGTCTGGCTACCAGCGAGGGTTTATTTCCATGTCATTTTAGCTTGCAATGTTATTTTACCTGCTGCAGCAGCCAAGGCGGAGGAAGGCAGGTTTCTTCGGAGATTTGCAGTTCAAATTTCTTGAGAGTCTCAGAGCATCTGAAGCCGCCCATCCTTTCAGCCAGGTGGTGAAGGCCCTAGTTTACTGATGAGCTTGAGCCTGGTATTCACCCAAGGTCCGTTCATTGTTACTGGTACAGAACTGGTTAGCCCCGCCATAGAGGCTGGATTCAAGGTAGCTTCTTTTAACAAGTGACCGTGACTGCCATATTCAGTAAAGTATACTCGGCTATAGGGGCTGAGAAATGGCTGCCTTTAATCTAAATGCTCTTTCGGGGAAGGCTGTTGTGTGAGTACAGGATTGCACTATTTTATTTACTGCATGGTAACTGTATTCATTTCCATATGTGAAATGAATACATGGAACAAAGTACCACAAACTAGGTGGCTTAAATAACAGAAATTTATTATTTCAAGCTTCTGGAGGCCAGTAGTCTAAAATCAAGGTGTCAGTCAGCATGGTTGGTTTCTTCTGGGAGATATGAGAGTGCATGGTTCTTTTTTTTTTTTTAATTCTTATTGGGGAATATTGGGGAACAGTCTGTTTTTCCAGGACCCATCAGCTCCAGATCAAATTGTTGTTTTCAGTCTAGTTGTGGAGGGTGCAGCTCACTGGCCCATGTGGGAATCGAACCGGCCACGTTGGTGTTATGAGCACTGCACTCTAACCAACTGAGCCAACCCGCCACCCCAAGAGTATGCGGTTCTTGAGTCTTGATTATTTATTTAAATGTGTCTTTTTAGTAAGTAGCAGATTTATTGAAGATAATTGTCTTATCATATTAGTATAGTAGTAATGTAATTATTGTAAACAGTATTTGGATGCCAAGGTGTTAAGTATGATTAATAAAATTGGGAATGTTTACAGAATTTATGTTGGTGGGTTTCATTAAATAATTGATCCTTTTGGTCAGTGTATGCAGTTTCAAAAAATTATTTTTAATAAGAAGGTGCCTCCTACATAATGGCATACAACTAAGTTTTCTGTCCAGACACAAGGTGATTTATATATCAAAATTTCTTTTTAGTCTTTTATAGTATAATGTGTCTAAAGAGAGGGTTACAGACTTAAAGTAAAATTAAATCTGATTAAATTGTCAGGTAGCTTTAAATCAATGTTATTCTAATCATTCTGCTAAAATATTATTTTAATATATTAAATTTAAAATGTACTTTGTAACCTATAGGAATTGTAACAATATTTTATTTCATTCCCTTTGACTTTAGGTGTGTTCATTTTGAATACTTAAAAATGTCAGTTAAAAATGTCAATACTAGTTTAAATTTTGCTTAGCCTTATTTCTAAGGTTTAATTATTATGACTTGACTGAGGTCCTCAAAATGGATGTATATCTGTTAAACAGGCAAATTTTATGAATGAAGTCTTGCCATTGGAATAACCCATCTACTTCTTACTCAATTTATTTCAACATTTTTCTAATACATATGTTCATGGAGGAAGTTAAAGTTGGTTGCTAGGCATCTTTCTTCCCTCCCTCCCTCCCTCCCTCCCTGCCTCCCTCCTTCCTTCCCTTTCCCTCCCTCCCTCTTCTTCTTTTCTTTTATTCGTTTATTTTGAAATATTTTAGACTTGCAGAAGTTACAAAAATAGTAGTCTTTACCCAACTTCCCTTAATGTTAACACTTTATATAATTGTAGTGTAGCTTCTAAAACTAAAAACTTAACATTGCTGCAGTACTATTAACTAAATTAGTGATTTTAATGAAGATTGCACCAATTTTCCCACTAATTTCTGTTTCTGTTTCAGGATCTGTCCTTGAAACCCACATTACATTTAGTTGTCATATCTCTTTAGACTCCCCCAATGTGTGGTAGTTCTTCAGTCATTCTTTGTCTTTCATGACCTTGAGCATTGTGAAGTGTACTGGTCAGTTGTGCTGTAGAATACCCCTCAGTTTGGGCTTGTCTGTTGTTTTCTTATGGTTAGATTGAGGTTATACATCATTGGGAAGGATACTATAGAGATGATGTCCTCTGATCTACTCAGTGTGTCCTATCAGTGGTACATGAGGTTTTATTACTGGTAATGTGGTGCTTTATTATTAATTTTAAAAATTCAGGTGAGATTCATGTAACATAAAATTAACCATTTTAAGGTGAACAATTTAAGGACATTTGGTATACTGACAATATTGTGTAACCAAACACCTCTGTGTAGTTTCAAAACATTTTCATCTCCCCGAAAGGAAACCTGTACCCATTAATCAGATATTCCCAATTTCTCTTTCCCCCCAGTCTGTTCCCCCAAATACCTATCCTTGTGGATTTACTTATCCTGGATATTTCATATAAATGGAATCACATTATAAGTGTCCTTTTGTTTCTGACCTCTTTCACCTAGTGTAATGTTTTCAAGATTCATCCATCTTTGAGCACTTATCAGTACTTTTTATTTCTTTATTTTTTAATGGCTGAATACTATTTCATTGTATGTATACACCAGTTTGTTTATCCATCCATTAGTGGACATTTGGGCTGATTCTATCTTCGGCTGTTGTGACTAGTGTTGTTATGAACATACATGTCCAGGTATTTGTTGAATTGCTGGGTCACATGGTAATTCTAACAGGCGTTATGATTCCGGTATTCTTTAATTCTACTGTTTTTTCATTTATATGAATAAATGTTATATTTTAAACAGAATAACGGTACGATAAAATTCAAAGCAAAAATATTATTCGTAGATTTTGCATGTCAGAATGAGTTATGTTTTAAAACCTGGGAGCATCTGTCATTCTGATTAAGCTATTTTTTTCCTGGATTTGGTTGTTGACAGACTTTACCTATTTTTCCCATTTATAATGATAACAAGATACAGTGCTAGTGTCCATGAATTTGTTATATTTTATATACTATCAATTGATGTTTATTGCTTTGTCCTTATTTTGGACAATCTATATCCCAACCTTTAGGAAATTTACTAGTTTAAAGAAACATCCATAATAAATACCCTGAAGAACAGTTTAAGGAAGCTATTTATACTTTTAAAATATTTTTTATTTCAGATTGGTGATTTTTGTATAGTTTTTTTTTTTTGACAAGATAAAAAATTTTATTTTTTTTAAATAGTTCTCCCCATCGATTTTTGTATAGTTTTGAACCTTTATAATGTACTGTATATTTAAAAGTTGCTAAGAGAGTAGATCTTCAAAGTTCTCGTTATGAGAAAAAAAATTCGTAACAGTGTGGTGATGGATGTTAACTAGACTTACTGTTTACTGTGGTGATTATTTTGCAATATATACAAATATTGAATCATTATATTGTACACCTGAAAGTAGCATAATGTTGTATGTCAAGTATATTGCAATAAAAAGTAAAAAACATTGTTTTGATTCAAATGAATCAGAGAACTCACTTTAAAAAATAATAATTGAAGAAAAACATCATCAAACTAAATTTTGAAAAAGGGAAGATAAAAATTTCTAGATTTTTTTTACAAGGAAAATTGCATGCTGCAATCCCAATAATAATAATGTCGCCATGTTTTTTGTTGTTAGTGAGTGATTGAATTGACCTAATAATATTGGTAATACTCTTATAAAATGAAGTTTTTGTATTTAAACACAGTATGAAATTCAAATGTTTGTTTCTTTAGTCAAAAAATGGGGTTCCCTTGTTTAAATGAAACTTAAAAAGAATATGATAATCAGAGATGATGTACCCAAAGTCACTGTTTTAACACATTCAACACTTCGCATATTAAGCCAGCAACTAAGACTTCAGAATTACATCAGTGGGTAGCATGTATTAAAGATGATGCCTCTGAAAAAAGACAATAACATTCCCTCTGCACCTTTAAGCCAGGTGTATAGGGGGGAGTACTTTCATAAATAACAGAGCCACTGTGTGACAGCCCTACTTTGGAGTGGACTAAATTCAAAAGTGTGACATATTTTTTTCTACAAAAATCCATTGAATTGTCTAGAATGTTCTTTCTCTTCTCCCTACCCCCTTGTTCCTTTTAAATTTGTCCTTACGAGTGGGAGAGAAGTAGAAATCATTTTTACTCATTTGAAATTATTCCTTTGTTATATGTATTATTATTGCAATTTATTAATCTGATAAATTAAATGTCTTATTAAATAATATGCATATCTGTATGCATATGTTCATCATACTTATCAGAATCTAGCTGTTTATCACCTCTACCCATATCTCTCATCTGGACCTGACAGAAACCTCTTAGCTTTCTCTTTGTATTAGCCTCCATCTCTCCACCAAGTTTGTTCTCTACATGACACCAAAGTAATTCTTTTATAATGAATGTGAGATCAGGCTACTCAAAATTCTACTTTTTAAATCATTAATTTCTAAACTCTTAAATGAGCTTCAAGGCCATACATTATTTGACTTCTCGAAAACTTCATCTGTACATCCTTCCCCCACTTCAGTATAGTGGCCTCAGTGATGTTCTGCAGACATTGTGATTCTACCCCATCTTAGAGTCCTTGCACTTGTTCTTCCCTTTGTCTGGGAAGCACTTTCCTTAGATATCCACAGGGCTCTTTTCCTCACTTTCTTCTGATTTCCTCTTAAGTATCACCTTGTCAGAGAGTTCTTCTCTGAGCACCTTATATAAAGACTTTACTTTCTTCTTTCTCTACTTCCAACCTTCCTTATTCCCTTTACCTTGCTTTACTTTTCCTTGAAGCATTTAATACCTTCTGAGGTAGTATGTGTTTATTTTTGTTTATGATCTGTTTACTACTCTCTTTAGAATATAGGTCTTATGAAGGCAGGAACTTTTTAAATTTTCTGTGGAATATCTAGTTTTCAGAACTAAGATTGGCACACGTAGACACTCACTGTGTTTATTTGTTGAGTGAGTGAATGAATGAATGAATAAATGATTAAATAAGGGGTAGAGAGTTTTAGGCAGATGTGAAAAGCATTTGAGGAACTGAAAGTGCTTCCCTGTGCATTTGAGGATGGGCATGGTAAGTGATGATCTCTTTGTTTCTTAGTCTCAGAGATTATTTATTACGTGTAATTTTGTCGCCAGGCTAAAGAAATTAGACTTAGACCTTTGTACTTAGGTATCATGGATGCCACTAATTATGTGATCCACACTGATACACTAAAAGTGTGACCATATCAGCATTTTAGAAAGTCTGTTTGCTAAAAATGAATGAATTAGAGAGGAGCAAGACTGTAGGCATGGTGACCATTTGGTGGACAGGTGTGCAGAGGCGTGATGATGATGTCCTGAGCTAGACTAGTGACGCAGAAATAAAAAAGGGACAAATTAAAGCAGGCCTTAGTAATTGATTGGATACGGAGCAAGAATGATACGTAAGAAACTGCCATGACCAGCTAGTTGGCTAGGATGCTATTCAGAGATCAGGTGCAGATTTGGGGGTATAGAGTTATAGGTAATTGAGTCCAAATTGTGTTTGAGGTGTTGTATTGGCTTCTTAGGCTGCAGTAACAAAGTGCCCCCAACTGGGAGGTTTAAAACAACAGAAGTTTATTGTCTCAGTTCTAGAGGCTAAAAACCCAAAATTAAAGTGTTGGCAGGGGCATGCTATCTCTGACTGCTTTAGGGGAGAATTCTTTCTTGCCTCGTCTAGCTTCTGGTGTTTGCTGGGGGTTCTTGGTGTTCCTTGTCTTGTGGATATATCACTCTCATCATATGGCCGTCTTTCTTCTCCTGTGTGTCTTCACATTTCTTCTTTTTATAAAGACGCCAGTCATTTTGGATTAGGACCCACCTTAATAACCTCATTTTAACTTGATTACTTCTGTAAAGAACCTATTTCCAAATAAGGTCATATTCTGCTACTAAGGGTTAGGACTTTAAAATCTCTTCCATTGATGAATGATAGAGTTTTACTAAAAAATTAATAGGGTTTGATGAATTGAATTAATATAGGGTAAGAGGTCAGGAAGAGGAAGAACAAAGGTAAATCTTGAGTTTTCATGTTTAACTGAGAGAATGTTTGTGCTGTTGCGGGGAATAAGAAAGCAGGAGGAAAAGGGAAGACATTTTCCAGACATTATAAAGGTAGAGGGAAATGAATTTGGTTGTAAGCTGCTGAATTTGGAAGTGTATGAGATAGTCAGATTGGTTCATGATCTAGTCAGAATTCAGGGAAGAGATTTACATGTAGAGAACAGCTTTGCTACGTATAAGAATGTTTTGGTTTTCTGAGGGACAGAGAGGAGAGCTAAGTCTAAAAAGAAAGCTAAAGAGGGAGAGATACTTTGTTGAAATGGATGCCTTTATCCATTATAGAAAAAAAAATGTCTCATGAGAAGATCTATCCCTTTACTCTAAATGTCAGTTCTAGTAACGTCTAGAGCATGGATTTAGTAGCCAAAGTGGTCGCTGCATGAACAGAAGTAGAGTTACCAATTCCTGACAGCTGCGAGTCAGCCTCTGGGCATCTTGCTAAATTTTCAAATATAATTATACAGTAGACTTCCTTTAACAAATTCCTTGTTCCCAGCTATAATTATAACTGCTTTTCTTGCCTGTAGCCTGTTCTTTGTCTTACTACTCTCCTCCTTATCTCCCCCTGCTGGTTAGAATTATCCTCTGGTCATTTGGGATCTGAATGAAGCTGTGTACTGCAGTTTTCTTTTCCTAAGAATAGATATACCAGTGCACACAAATTTCCTTCTTTGCACTCTAGTCTAAAATACATTTCCAATAATAAGTGATGTTTTGAAGCACAAGCTAGCAATAGTCTACATCAAAGTAGTTTTAATTTTCAAAGAATATGGAAATATAGATTAGGTACCTTGTAGGCTCTCTATGCAACTGTCAGAAAATAACTAGTACAACTTATCCAGTATTCCATGTAATTGTTAAGACTCTAAAATCTTGCTCATGGCCATGCTTTAGACCAAGAGATATTTTGTGTGTGTGTGTGTGTGTGTGTGTGTGTGTGTTTTAAATAAATTAAGGTTTGCAGCCCACAATGAAGTTATCGTAAATCCTACAACCATAATCCTACAATAGTTTTCAGGATTCATTGTGACAGTAATTTGTGAGGTCAGAAATATGAGTGGGATTTCCTGTTTTCTCATCTATTTTTATCACCCAAATAACCATTATGAAAATACATCATTTTTAAAAACGACTTGATATCCTTTACAGATATATTGTAGTTTTGGTATGATAAACTTTAAGAATGTATTTCTGTGTCATTTAGATTATATTCTAAGTCATTTTAATGTCTTCTTAAGAAATAACTAAAATGTATAGATTTATGAATGTGCAGAAGAAAAAGTATGCTTGAACTTTCAGCCTGCCGTAGAAGTAGTCCAGAAGGAATTATGGGTCTATGTGAGAAACACATTGTATATGTATTTTTCATCACTAATTTATTCACCAAAAAAAACACTTTAGAGTATTTGTTATGTGCCAGGCACCATGCTAATTGCTAGTTTACTGAGGTTTTTGTTTGAAGAACTAGATTAAAAAGGTATGCTTATATAATGGTTGACATATACTTGGGAATGAACAGTAGTGTATTCAGTTCACTATTAAAATAATTCTGTGTATTCTGGGTAACTTTAAATATTAAAAAGTAGGACTTACACAATAACTGGTTGACACTCCTTGACCTCAATGTAAGGCTGCAGAATTTAATGAACAAATAAGGAGATTAAAGTTTTGATAAATAAGGCATTTTCTTGAAACATTTAGAAATAAGCTTTGTAGCTTTTTAGCATTAGATTGACAGGTTTTCTTTTTGTGAAAGAGTAAGCAAATAAGGTGATATTTCATGTTTGCAGGTCCTCTTCCTGTCATAGGAATAATAGAGTCTTGAGAAGCCGAGCTTTGGAATTCACTGGTCTAAGAGATCTCTCTTTACCAGTAGAATTTTATGCTCATGTGGTGAAATTTCAGGTTGAGGAAAGAGAATTGATTTGAGGGGCAGAACATTTGCTGTCCTTGTTGTTTTGGTTCCCAAGGAATGCTTACCCCTTAGCCTCAAATGTGCTGTGGTATTAGCTACTTTAAAATAGATTTCTCAAGACTCTTTATTTCGAAAACCTTAAATATGCATCGTGATGCATTACTTGCAATAGAAAACGAGGCTACAATTATATAAAACAAAACACTACAGCTGCTGACAGATGTCATTAACAACTTACTCAAACACAGATCCTTCAAAAAGGAACTGCTAGACATCTCATTCAGGGAGTTAAGGTCATTATAGCTCAAGGTGAAATACTGTTGTCCTGTACATTTATTGTTATTGTTTTTGTAGCTCTTGTCCTTTGATAATTTATTGGGACATTGGAATTTGATACAATTAAACTGTTCTTCGAATTACAATTAATAAACTTAGAAGGAATGAGAGAAATAGCAAGTCACCATGAGGCAAACACTACAGTAATAGTTAATGTAGGCAAGATCCATTGATAGATGCCAAAAATTGGGTGAAAGTTTGAGGAGAAACAGAGTAGTTTCATATCTAAAGGTATCGCCCCCAAATGTTTAATGATTACAAAGGGAAAAATTGTAACTTTACAGAGGAAAAGCCTGGCAGACACCGAGTGATGTAGAAGGTATGTTAATATCTGATATGTCACCCATTGAGGAGAGCACAGCATCACTTACGTGATATTACTGCCAAAAATGTGTAACTTCAGTATAATCATGAGAAAACAATGGAAAAACCCCAAAAGAGGCACGTTTTACAAAATAACTGATCAGTTCTGTTCAAAAGTGTCAGGCTAATGAAGGACAAAGATTGTCACAGATTGGAGAAGACTAAGGAGACATGACAACTAAAGGCAATGTGGGGTCCTGGATAGGATCCTGGAATACAAAAATGTGGGAAAAATAGGGAAAAAAGAAAAGAGAAATAGCATCAGTGGACATCTGGAAAAAATTGAGTTAAGGTCTGTAATTTAGTTTTTTAGTTTATAGTATTGAGCCAATGTTAGTATTGTGGTTTTGATAACCAAAGTATGAGGTACCTGTGGTGTTAAGATTAGGGGAACCTAGGTGAATGGTATGTTTGAACTCTACTATTTTTGCAACTTTTCTATAAGCATCAAATTATTTCAAAGTAAAAAGTTTTAAAAAGCTCTTTCTTCAGGAAATCTGATGCAGTGCTCTAATGCTTACCCGTGAGACTGTCAAGGTGCTCCAATATTACAATGAAGTATCTTTGGTTTTAAAAATAATTATTTAAGCAACCTCCAGGGTAGACTCCTATTACAGCAAATATCGCTCAGTACTGTGTTGCTGACCACCATTTGTTATCTCGTTTCCCCAGTCATCTTTTAATAACAACTGTAGAGATACTCAAGTTGTATAAGTTGTGTAGAGATGTTAATTGGCCTCTGCTGTAGTCAGTGGACCAGTATATGGAAGTATTTGAAGACTAGAAATAGGTGATTTCTAAAAGCGACATCAAAGTGAATCAATAGGAGGTATTTGGGGATTTGTTCCATCATGATTTTACAAAAAAATGTGACCTTGTTTCCAAGATGTAAAATATAAATTATACAGTGTTCTAAAAGTTTGTCCTATTTCATACAAACCATACTTTAATTTAGATGGGTTTCAGCTATGGATGAAGTAATCTCTGGGAGAAAATGGACTACGGAATGAACTTTCTATTTTATATTGTTAAATACATAGTAGGTCACCTGTCATCCGTTTGAGAGCCACATAATGTCTTTCCAAATAAAAATCTGTAATAGTACTATCTATACATTAGTTATACTTACATAGAGAAGGTTTATGCCTACTGTTGCAAATAGCACTCCCAAACTAAACTTAATGAGGTCATTGGCTGTATTACTTTTTAAAAAATTTCCATCTAGAGTAGTGCTGGTGACAAATCAATATTTAATGAATAGATGGATGAATGAACACTGAAGACTGTGTAAGGTGGATTTCTATAGTAAATGTAAAATTCAGATGTCTACAATAATGCAACTTTATGGTTGAACATTTAGAATTCAAGACATTAAAGTGAAAGTTTTCTGGAGAACTAACTCCTTTCTATAAATTTACACTTGGTAGTAAGGGTATCTCAAATTTGTATTTGGTAGTTTAATGATACTATGAATATATACCTAGCTTTGTTTATTATACATAGCCCCTGGAAAGTTCCTTAGTTGACAGTTGTGTTTTGCCTGCGAAGTTGAAATTAGCGGAGTAGAGAGAATGAATGAAGAATTCTCCTCTAGTGGGATATAATTTTTATCAATCTTATAAAACTTATTCTAACCAGAAAATATTTCCAAAATATAGTTATTAGTGTTATTAAATCATAAGGAGAATTTAATGGCATAGGCAGTTTGTATCCTTATGTAGCTTAAAACATACTCTTTGGAGTAATACACATGGATATATTTACTGGGGTATATGAGTACATACTGAAATTAATAGCTTCTGCTTTGTTAAAAATTTGCTAATTTACATTATTACAATTATTTGTTTTTACAGACCTCATCAACCCTCTTTGACACAAAGGTGTACTTTAAAAATGTTGTTTTTTTACTGGTTTAATAACTGATTCCTCTTTTCCCCATCATGGCACATTATGTTTATTCTAGTCAGTGCTTCTTTTCAAAGTCATTTATAAAAGGTAATGAATCTCCTTTATAAGTAGATTTGATTAGCCTACTTTAAACTTTTTGGAGACGTAGCCTTGTGCAGTTGGCTGAGTAGAGAAGGGAAGGTTAATTTTTTCCACATTTAAGTACTACAGAATATCCATAGGAAATGAAAATTGCTTAGTCTCATTTAATCTTTTGAAGTTTTTTTTTCTGTTTGCATTTATTTATTTTTTTAAAAAGAATTTTTAAAAAAATGTAGCTAACATATTACATCGGTATCAGGTGTAAACCATAGTTGTTCAACATTTATATACCTAAAGAAGTGATCACCATAAGTCTAGCAACCGTCTGACACTGTACCATGCTATCACAATATTATTGACAATATTCCCTATGTTGTACATTACATCCTCATGACTTATTTGTTTTATACTTGAAAATTTGAACCTGTTATTCCCCTTCACCTTTTTGCCCCCGTTTAAAAAATTTTCAATTACAGTTGACATTCAGTATTATTTTATATTAATTTCAGGTGTACAGCATAGTGGTTAAAGATTTGTATAATTTAACAAGTAAGCCCTGAGTTGTCTTAATACTCACCTGGCACTATACATAGCTATTACCATATTATTGACTATATTCCCTATGCTTTACTTCACATCCACGTGACTATTTTGTTACTACCAGTTTGTACTTGTTAATCTTTTTCACCTTGTCCTCCAACTCCCATCTTATCACCCCAACAAATCTAGTACCCATCTAAAACCACACATAGTTATTACAATATTATTGACTGTATTCCTTATGTTATACCCTACATCCCCATGACTACTTTGTGACAACTAATTTGTACTTCTTAAACCCTTCCCCCTGTTGTCATCCATACACTAAACCACCAGGGATCCCATCTGGCATCCATCAAAATGTTCTCTGTGTCTATGAGTATGTTTCTGTTTTGTTTGTTTATTTATTTTGTTCTTTAGCGTCCTCATATAAGTGAAATCACATTGCATCTGTCTTTTGCTGTCTAACATACTCTACTCAGTACAGTACCTTCCAGGTCTATCCATGCTGCCGCACATGGCAAAAAACCATTCCCTCCACGGCTGGGCAGTATTCCATTGTATATATGTACCACCTCCTCTTTATCCATTTGTCCATTGATGGACACCCAGGCTGCCTCAACATCTTGGCCATTGTAAAACAATGCTGCAGTGAACATATGGACGCACATGTCCCCTCAAAGTAGCATTTTAAATACTCAGAAGTGAGATTATTGGGTCCTTGTTTGTCTCCTGGTATAACCTTTGTTTTAAAGTCTATTTTGTTTGGTATAAATATTGCTACCCCAGCTTTTTTTTTTCCATTTCTATTTTCATGAAATACCTTTTCCATTCCTTTACTTCCAATCTGTGTTGTGTCTTTCAATTGGAAGTGAGTCTTGTGTAGGCAGCATATTTAAGGGTTTTGTTTTTGTATCCATTTAACCTCCCTATGTTTTTGATTGGAGCATTTAATCCATTTGCATTGAAAGTAATAGCTGATAGATACGTAGTTATTGTCATTTTATTACTCATATTTTTGATTCTTTTTTCATTTTTAAGAAGTCCTTCTGACATTCTTTGTAATACTGACTTGGTGGTGATGACCTCCTTTAGCATTTTTTGGTCTGGGAAGTTCTTTATCTGCCCTTCGATTTTAAATGATGGCTTTGCTGGGTAGAGTAGTCTTGGTTGTAGGTCTTTGTTTTTCATTACGTTAACTATTTTGTGCCAATCCCTTCTGGCCTTCAAAGTTTCTGTTGAGAAATCAGCTGACAGTCTTATGGGAGCTCCCTTGTGGTTAACTAATTGCTTTTCTCTTGCTGCTTCTCTGTCTTTAACCTTTGGCATTTTAATTATGATGGTCTTGTGTGGGCCTTTTTGGGTTCATCTTGTTTGAGACTCTCTGTGCTTCCTGGGCTTGTGTGTCTGTTTCCTTCACCAGATTAGGAAAGTTTTCAGTCATTATTTCTTCAAATAGATTCCACATCTCTTGCTTTCTCTCTTCGCCTTTTGGTACCCCTATGATGAGAATGTTGTTATACTTGATGTTGCCCCAGAGGTCTCCTAAACAATCCCCCTCCCCCATTTTTAAATTATTTTTTCCTTTTGTTGTTCTGATTGGGTGTATTCTGCTAGCTTGTCTTTCAAATCACTGATGTGATTCTCTGCTTCATCTAGTCTGCTGGTGATTCCTTCTAGTGCATTCTTCATTTCAGTTACTGTATTCTTCTTTTATTTTTTTTTTTATGGTTTCTGTGACCTTTTTTATGCTTGATATCTTTTTGTTGAAGTTCTCACTAAGTTCCTTGAGCATTTTTGTAACCATTGTTTTGAGCTCTGCTTCTGGTAGGTTGTTTGCCTCCATTTCGTTTAGTTTTATTTTTGGAGTTTTCTCCTGTTCTTTCATTTGGAATGTATTTCTTTATTTCCTCAGTTTGGCTACCTCTCTGTGTTTGTTTCTATGTATTAGGTAGATCTGCTATGATTCTCAGTCTTGGCTGGGTAGCCTTATGCAGTAGGTGCCTTTTGGGGTCCAGTGGCACCTGTCTCCCTGGTCGTCTGTGCTGGGTGCTCCAGGACTGTTCCTTGTGTGGGTTGTGTGTGCCTTTCTGTTATAGTTGAGCCTTGATTTCTATTGGCATATCAATGGATGGGATTGACCCTCAGGCTGACTGACTGTGGGGTTTGGCTATGTCCACAGCTTGCGGGCTACTCTGCAGGGGTAAGAGACAGCTCTTTGGGTGTGCCACTTGTAGGGTTAATTGGGTGGTGCTAATTGGGTTGTGGTCTGAAGCCAACCTTCAACTTGATTCTGGGGCCTCTTGCAAGGGGCTCAAGTGCAGGCCCAGGTCAGCATTGCCTGTGACTAGCCAGGGAGTATCTTGTAGGAGCTACAAAACTATCCAGGGTTGGTCACTGCCTGAATTGGACCTGGAGGCATGTGGGAGAGGCCATGCTGTGAATTGAGGGTGGCTGACATCAGCACTCGGTTTGGGTAACTCCAGGTAAAAGCCAAGAAACATCGAGGACTGCTGCTGGTTGTCCGCTGCTATAAAGTGCAACTGCCAATAAAGCCTCATGTGGTGCAAAGTTGGGTGTGGCGTGGTGTCCGTGAGTCATCAGGGTGGAACAAGTAGATATCACCATACCAATTCAGATTCAGATTTGGCCATGACCATGGGGGAGGGCTCAACACAGGGAAAATGTGAACTATCTTCCAGTTCACACCCTGAAGCTACACACCTCAGTTTTGGCCCCCTGTATGTATGTCTCTGATGGCCCCTGAGTCACGGTCCACTTGCCAAAGCCCAGTGTGAGTGCCTGCGAGCGAATCTGTGTGGGCCCTTTAAGAGGATGTCCGGGTATCCTGCAGTCTCTTATCCCACCCAGACAGTCAGAATCTCCAGTGTTTTTCACAGCCGGTTGTTGTTGGAGCTCCTCTTTTCAGCATGAGTACTCAAGGCTAGGGAGCCTGGTTTGTGGCTGGGGTCCCTTGCTTCTCCATGGGGAACATCTGTGGCTGAGATATCCCCCCCAATTTTCATTCTCCACATGGAGATTTGGGACCAGCTGGTTTTGTGTCTCTGCTCCCTCCTACCAGTCTTGACATGGCTTCTTCTTTATATCCTTAGTTATAAAACTTCTATTCAGCTAGACTTCAAATTTAAAACTTAGGGCAGATTGAAAAGTTGATGGGGTTTTTGGTTTTAGCTCTGCCAGATACTTACTCTAATCTTGAGCAATTCAGTTTGTCTTTCTGAATTTTTTTTTCTCATCTCTGAAATATTGAAGTTAAGGTTAACTCTCTACCTTATGTGGTTTGTGAGGATTACATTAACTAAACATGATAGTATATAAGATAGCATGAGGGCAGGTTGCCTAACTCCTTCAAGCCCACTATGAACACTAGCTCCTGGAGGAGTACTGAGCCCTATGCCTAGAACACAGTGGTCACACTCAGTTAATTGGCTCTGATTTTCTGATTAGAAAATAAATGCCTGTGACAGAGTGCTGTGTGTAGTACTGGAAGACTAGAAATATAAAAAAAATGTAAGTGTTAAAACATAGTTAACCAAATTGATGCAGTTTTATAGGATTTTTATATCACAAACCCAAAATTTGTGCAGAATAACTTAGTGAGGTCTTGCTCAATAATTAATAACACCTGATTTTGAACCAGTAAAAAAAGCTATACTATATAATACTATTTGCAAGCAACAGATTTTGGGCTATTTCAGATCATTTCTTTTTATTCTTTTTTTTGCAGGGGAAAAAAGTCATTAGTCTGCATTTATAATCAGGACTAGCTTCCTGTAAAATTATTTATTTTAACTTTTTATTTATAGATTTTGAAATTTACAATTCTAAATACAGCAATAGTAAGGCGCTGCATTTTTGCAGGAAACAAAAAGCACAATTAACATAAAGTCAGAGCCAGCCACAAATAAATTATTCCAGCAAACTGTGTAAGGAAAATAAATGCTCTGGGAAGCAGATGCTAAGAAATGTTGCAAAGGTGGCCTTATTGCATTGGACAGAAAAGAATACGGAAGGATTAGCAGTAATGGTAGTTAGTAGTAGTCGTCATCGTCGCCGTGTCATAGTAGTAGTAGCAGTAAGAGAAGGAGGAGGAAGAGGAGGGAGATGGAGAGGGAGAGGAGGAAGGTAGGTAGCAAATAGTACTGAACGAACATTACTAAGTATTTTAGTAATGTTATTTAGTAATTTACTATTTTAAAACGAGCTGTTTTAAGCCCTTTATGTAGCTTATCTCATTGAATTTGCCCTTATGAGTTGGGGCCCCACTTTCCAGATGAAGTAGCTGAGGCTCAGAGAATGTTAAGTCATTTTTCCTAAAACCTTATATCCGGGATTTTTGTACTTAACCACCAAGAATTCTATACAGTCACCATGCACACAGAATGTAGATGAGCCACACAGTGTAGTTTGTGTATTTTTTGTGAATAACGTTTTAGTGGTATTGGATTGTCTTGGACCAAGGGTATTGATTTGGCCCTTTGAAAAAAAGTAATTGGTTCACTGATAGAACCGCTGGTGTGGCCCTAAAAGATAACCCATAAGACTTTAACAGTTTTCCTAGATGGATTTTTTTTTAAAACATTCCTCCTATGTTTGCATAAAGTATATTATTACATACAATAATTTCACTTAATACTTCTAACTTCTAATAATTGTCAGACATTAAATGGATGAAAGCATAGGAATGGTAAAGTGTGGATGTGGGATTATATCACTGATGTTTTAGGCAGAGATTGTTTTTTGAATTTTTGTACTTCCTGGCAGAGTACCCTATGCCTAAAGACAGTATTTGATTAGAATCTCATATAGCAGGGACTTAATATCTAATTGATTACATTATCTTAGCTATAAAAATAATAAAACTCCCATAGTTATTTCTTTGTGAAAAGATTTTATTTCAAAATATTTTTTGTTTGACAAAAAGAGCATTGGAGTTTTGCTTTAAAGAGAAACTTGTGATTTTTCTTTGTGTTTTATTTTTCCTAGCTTGGATTGTGGCAGAATCAAATGAGCAATGGCTTTTGATGATAACACCTGTTCTTTTTTTTTGTTTGTTTTTAACTGCAAAATCCTTAAAATGGTATAGTGACTAAATTATTTTATTCTTAGGCATTATGTTTTCTCTTCGTTTGTCTTCTCACTTGTATAGTGCTTTTGTTCATAGCCTTGTCCTTCTCAGCCCTAAGATCTAACTTTCATTAGCCAAATTTTAGAAGAGCTCCACTTTTAAGAGGAAATTTTAGGTGGAAGGTTTTGGCCAGATCTGAGATTCCCTATCAGAATTTAAAAAGGTCTTTGAAACAATTTTAATTAGTTACCGTAATTCAGATAACTAATTCTAGCTTATTTTCTCTTAAATTGACTTTTTTAAAATGATAGATTATCTACTTTGACTGCAGCAAATGGCACCTGATTTAAGAAGAAAGTTCTAACTATATAAAGTCCAGGAGGTCTGGAGATAAATGCTTATGAGAGAGTAGAGTTTGGCATTTATTGTTATTGTAGTGGACTGGGCCTTCCCCCTCAGCCCTATACCTTGTATCTCCTGTATTATACTTATCTTTAGCTACCTCACCTTGGTCAAGAAGAGGGCTGTTTGTGGAACTTTTCTCTCAGCAGGGAAGGCAAACATATAATTTACATTCTTTACTATGCTTATTGCAGACATCAGATCACGGCATTCTTTCTTGCTTAACCATAAGGTGGTTTCAGTAATTTTCTCAACTTCAGGGATCCATTCATTACTAGTCAACCAATTTCGATGTGAGGAAACGTATCTCTGTTGCTGGAAGTTCTGCACCTTTTCCCTTCATGTCTAGTGTTTGATGTAGCCTAAGATTAAGATAAGTAAGTTGCTAGCAGTTGAGTAACCTTCTAAGGGTAAATACACTTGAATTTAGCAGAACACAATGACCCCCTCCCCTCCCCACTCATAAAACCCCCACCCCTTTTAAGGAAATTTTCTGTTAGGAAACCTTGTTTAGACACCACCACAGTTCATTTTTGGACAACTCTCCTATAAGTTTACACTCAAAAAGTTATCCTTGGTTAGGTATGGGAAATAGGTTGTCTTACAATCTAATTCCAGTTCTTTGATAAGGATGATGTTATTAGTCAGGATTCTCCAGAGAAACATAACCAATAACATAGGTGTGTGTGTGTGTGTGTGTGTGTGTGTGTGTGTGTGTGTGTAAAGAGAGGGAGAGAGATTTTCAAGTATTGGCTCACACCACTGTGGAGGCTGGCAAGTCTGAAATTCGCAGGATAGGTCAGCAGGCAAGAGCTGATGTGGTGGTTCAAGTCCAAAGTCAGTCTGCTGTCAGAGGTCCCTTTTCTTCCGGGAAGATCACTTTTTGAAGTGTACAAATTCATTGATTTTCTTTCTTTCTTTTTTTTTTTTAAGTAAACTTACCAAGTTATGCAGCTGTCATCATGACTCAGTTGTAGAACAATTTCATCACCCCAACATAATCTCTGTTGCACATTAACTGTTAGTCCTCATTCCCACTCCCCCCCCACCCCGTAGGCAACCATTAATCTATTTTCTGTCTCTATAGCGTTGCCTTTTCTGAATAATTCATGTAAATGAAATAATATAATATTTGGTCACTTGTGTCTGGTTTTTTCCAGTAAGCATAATGTTTTTGAGTTTTGTCTATTTCATAGTATGTGTCCATAGTTTATTTCTTTTTATTGGTGAATATTATTACATTATTACTATCTTTTGTCAATACACTCACTGTTAATCCATTCCATGAGCATTTAGGTTATTTTCAGGTATTGGCTATTATGACTCAATCTGCTAAAAACACTTGTGTTCAAGTCTTTGTGTGAATATGTTTCATTTTTCTTGGTTAAATAAGAGTGGAACTGCTGAATCATATGATAAATTTATGTTTAACTTTAAAGAAACTGCTAAAGTATTTTCCGAAATGGCTGCACCATTATGTACTCCCATCGGCAACGTATGAGAGTTCCCATTTCTCTACATCCTTACCAACATCTGTTATTATCTGACTTTGTTTCTATACGTATCCTTGTATAACTTAAATTTGTCTCTCAATATTTTGTTTTTGAGATTTACCCATGTTAATACATGTAGCTCTTAAGTGTTGTCTTTCACTGTATGTCATTGTATGAATAGTAAAAATTCAACCATAACATGAAAAATGGCTTTCCAAAATTTAGTTGTATAAAGTACAGAGTTGCATTATTGTGAGGTTATTGAAAAGCAGTATCTTCAGTAATCTGTGTTGTCACAAAAGGCACAAAAGTAAAGATGGTGTAATTTACACTTAACACCACTGCCTGCATACTAACCTGAGAAATTCTGAGATGGTCACAAGGCGATCATTGCTGAAGTCCATCCTACCTGCTTCTACAGAAAATAAGGATTTTAGCTTTATTTGAGAAATGGGCAGAAGATGGTCTCGGTTATCCTGGGAAAATTTTATCATGGAGTTTTGTCATGAGTATTATTATGGAGTTTTACTGACGTGATTTGTTCATTCTCCTGTTGAAAATTCAGGCTGCTTCTAAATTTTCACTGTTGACAAACTCTTAGCAGGCATCCATTAATCCGCATGTTGTTTTGTGCATGTGACAAGACACTTCCTCCATAAAGCGAAATTTCACATATTCAGCATTACTACATAGATGTTGTCAAATTGTTTTCCAAGCCTTTTCTTTTCCCCAATCTGACTTTTCTCCCTTAGTAATATAGTGGACACATAGACATATAGGAGTGATTAGGAATATGTCTCATGACTTAAAAGAAAAAAAAGATTAGATTTATCTAAGTTTTATGTTAATAAGTGCTATAACTGAAGTTATATGTGTACAAATATAATTATATATACATATATAGTGTTATATACAAGTGTGGTGTGTGTGTGTGTGTGTGTGTGTATTTATATATTTATATATACAACTTAGAAATCGAGACATTTTATCAGAATACTTTTCATCTTCATTCAATATATAATTCTGATCTGTAGTAATATTTTTATTTACTTGAGACATTGACTTGATATAAAAAGATGTACTTAATGGTGTACAATTCTTGATATCCTGGGAAATTTTGTGGTTGTTATCTCACTTGGATGAGAAAATACAGTAACTAGTTGTAGGTGATATTAAATGTTAAACATTAATCTCAATTTCTTTACCATCCATAGAATTATCAGTTTTTTTTGCTTGATGTTTACTTGAATATTGAGATGGTTGGAAAAGATTTATTTAAATACGGTTTGTGTTTTTTTGTATTTGGCTTATAAAAAGTAGTTATTCTTACAGAATATTTGCTTATGTTCATTTTTAACTGGGAAAATTAGGCAAATTGATGGTTTCATTACATTTTTATTCTAAAATGGAAATGGCTTTAAAAACCATACATGGAAGCCAGTCTGAAAAGTACCACATATTGTATGATTTCTTTTGTATGAAATGTATAGAATGGAAAAAATCTGTAGAGACAGAAAGTCGATTAAGGATTGCCTAGAGCAAGGCATGGGGGTAGGGATAGATGGAGAGTGACTCCTAATGGGTTTGGGGTTATTTTGGGTGTGGGATAAAAATGTTCTAAAATAGATCATGGTGATGCTTACACAACTCTGTGTATGTGTTAAAAACCTGGAATTGTATACTTTAAATGGATGAATTGTGTGGTATGTGCATCATATCAGTAAGGCTGTTAAAAAACATGGTAGATGACCTTTCGTAGAAAATACCAGTAGTACAAAAAAAGACAAAGAAGAAAGTAAAAATTACTCCAAATCCCAACTGTCCCTGTGTCGATGTAGAGGAACAACATCATTTTAAATGACTGCTTAATAAATTTTATTGTGTAAATGTACTATAATTTGTTTAATTAGTTTCCTAATAATGGACATTTAGGTTGTTTCCATTAAGTAGTGTTGCAAGTAGAGCATTGTATAGTATATTTTTGTGCACTTACCTTTTCAGGCTTAAGTGTAGAAGTAAAATTGTTGCATCAAAGATAAAATACATTTAAATTTTTGATTCATATTTCTAAATTGCTCTTCATTAAAATGCTCTAGTTTGTCCTTCCCCAGTGGTACACGATAGTGTCTGAATCACCAAACTCTTGCCAGTGCTGGATACTGTCAGTATTTTTAATGTTTGCCAATTAAGGGGATGCTAATGCTTTTTTAGGTACATTTCTTTGTGTAACTTATCTGTCCTTTAAAATTTTATTTTTTATTTTTTTGTTCATATCCTTCGGTTGTTTTTCTGTTGGGATAACAATCTTTTTGTATTGACATGTAGAATCTTTTTCTATTGAGATACTTTTTGTCTGTTATATAGGATGGAAATATTTTCTCACTTTGTTTATAGTTCATATTTATTTATGGTGTGTTTTTTCCTTTGTACAGAAGTTTTGAATTTTGTGTAGTATTACCTAAAAATAGCCTTAGAAACTTTGCTACATTCCACGATAATAAAAATACTCTATCAAATTTTTAAATTACTTTAATGATTTTATTTCTTTAAATCTTCAATCCATTTCGCATTTATTTAGTATTAAGAGGCAAATGAGAGATCCAGTTCACCTTATTCTACTGTCTGACAAATTTATATCATCAAATACTAAATTATCACGTATCTTTGAGCATGTGATTTTAGACGGTTTCCATCGGTAAATCTGTTGTTACTCCACTGCTACCCTCTTTTAATTATTGTAATCTTAAATACTGTATTTTAATACCTGGTAGACTACTTTCTCTTAGACTCAGAAAGGCAGTGTAGTGTAGAAATTAAAACCAAGGGCTTTGCAACTTATTCGTTTATTGTATGATCTTGGGCAAGTTATTTACCCTTTTTTGTACCTCCCTCAGACCAGTGGGGATAATAAAAGTATCACAGGATCAAAGCAATTCCCTCTCCTGCTTCATTAATTTTTCCCTTATTACTAGACTTTCCTCATCAGTATGCAGACATGCTCGTTCTCCCATCTTAAAAACAACATTTTTTGTCCCACTTCTGTGGCCAACTGTTGTTCCAGCCCTCTTCCTTTTGGCAGTAAAACTTTTCTGAGGAATTTTCAATACTACTTGCTGTTTCCAGTTCTTCTCCTCCCATTGTCTGTTACACTCCTCACAGTTAGGGGAGAGGTCTCCACCACGACTCTGAATCTGCTCTTGTCATGGTCACCAGTGACACCCACATTGCTAAATCCCGTGGTCAATTCCTGTCCTTAACTTGAAACCCGTCGCTAGTATTTGATGCAAGTCTCTCCTCCTTGGTATGCTTTCTTCATTGTTTTCCAGGACATCAGCCCTTCTTGGTTTTCTCTGCCTTATTGGTTGCTCCTCAGTTCCCTCCATTGGTTTCTCCTACTCTTACCTACCTCTTATTCTGGAGGATATCAAAGCTCAGTTAATTTGACCTTTTATCTTTTCTGTCTACGTTCATTGCCTTGGTGATTTTATCCAATCTCATGTCTTTAAATAACAAAAAGATCAACGTAGACCTTTTATCTGAACTCCAAGTTTATGTACTTTATCTGAACTCAGTTAATATAAAGAGCTCCTCGGAGCTCTTTGTCATCTCAAACTCATGTTAAAAACTGGCCATGCTATTCTTTCTCTTCCAAACCTGTTTCACCTGTAGTCTTCCCCATCCCTGTTGATGGAAGATCCATTTTTCTAGTGGCTCAGCTAGGAACAGTGGCATCATCCTTTACGTATATTTTCTAGTCACTTTTGCTGATATGTAAGAAAGCTGTTAATTACATTGGAGAGCAGACTCAGTTCTTGACATTAAGTTTCTATCAGTTAATTTTGACTTAAATGCTAAACAGCTTTGGAATTAGGGTTCAGTGACTTCTGGAATTGCTTGAAATAATATTAATTATACCCAGGGTAGTACTACAGGAAATTTGTAGTTCTTAGGAGGGTTGCACCATATCTAATAGTGATTGTTGTTTGATATCAATTTCCGTAGTACCTATAATTTTATATTTATTTTTAAATTAAATTCACTGAGAATTATACTGAATTAAAAAAGCACTTGTATTCAGTTTTAGAATCACTTTATTCTTAAGTATATTGTTCTAGAAAGTTACACTCTTTCAAACTTAACAAAATACAGATCTCTTTAGGAGTAACTTGTGTTGAAAGATAAAATGATGTTTCATCCAAACTCCTACCTCTATTTTCTCAATGATAAAGAACATTATTGTTTTCACTTTAAAAGACAGCCTAAGTACAACATTTATCTTCTATTGAAACATTCTCTGGCCTTTCTGCCTAAATTAGAGTAAGTTCTTAATATGCTTTGGAAAAGGACATTTCAGGAAGATATGTCAAACCTTTTCCTATTTTATTTTCTTTTGAATTGTTATCAGAGATGGTGAAAAATTTTATTAGGAAAAAAGGAATGTAGGGATATGATATAATACTGAAAGAAAGAAATTAGCATGTATTAATACTTGGGATGAAGTTTTAATTGTTATAGGAGAAAAAGGTACATGGTGACTACTTGCAACTTCTGGTGGAATTTAATTAAGTCTTTTCTGGAAATTTGTTAACAAACGTTAACTAAAAATGGCTTGGATTAAATTTTTCTGTGGTTAAGGTAAGGGTTTGAATTCTATATTCGATAAAATGATTCTTTGTCAGAAACATATCCTAAGGAGTTGTGCTTGTGGGTGCTAGTTCTGAATAGGGTGATCATAAGCCCAGTTTGCTTGAGACAGTGCCTCTGTATGCCTGCCATCCTGCCTTAATTGTTTCTAGCACCTGCTGTATTTGTTTTTTATTGTTCCCATACAACTTACTGAGAACTTAGTGGTTTAAAATAACCTTTTCTTTCTTTCTTCCTTCCTTCCTTCCTTCCTTCCTTCCTTCCTTCCTTCCTTCCTTCCTTCCTTCCTTCCTTCCTTCCTCCCTCCCTCCCTCCCTCCCTCCCTCCCTCCCTCCCTCCCTTCCTTCCTTCCTTATCTGTAGGTCAGGAGTCCAGTATGCATCTCACCAGGCTAAAATCAAGATGTCAAAAAATGAATTGTCCTGTTCATTGAGTTTGTTGGCAAAATTCAGTGGTTTTGATTGTAGGACCTAGGTCTCCATTTTTTGTTGCCTGTAAATGGAGTGCCTTTTCCAGCAATTATAGGGAGCTACGTCTTGGTTTATGATCGATCCCCTTCTCCTATTTTTAAAGCCAGTGGCAACAAGTTGATTCCTTCTCATCTGAATCTCTCTGACCCTCGTTCTCTCATAGCATCATTCTTTCTGAATGTAGTTAGTTTAAGCCCACCAGGATAATCTAGGATAATCTCCCATCTCAAGATCCAGAACCACAGTCACATCTTCAATGTCCCTTTTGCCACGTAAGGTAACATATTTGCAGTTTTAGGGATTCTTTGGGGAGTTGGTGCATTTCTCTGCCTTCTACAGCTCCTTTTCACTCTTAGGAGTATCCCAATTTGGACGCTAAGTTATATGGTTATCTAGTTTCTGAGTAGCCCATTGAATTACTTAAATACAAATAAAACAAAAACTTAGGTTTCTATCTCCCTCCTTTTGAAATTTGTGTTTCAGTTATTTTCTGCTTTCCTTTGACAGTTTTGCAAAGGTCATGAATAGTTTTCTTGACTCACTTGATAGATGTCAGCAAGGAGAGAGTGTATGTCATTTTTTTTTTTTTGGCCATTATTTATAGATGAAAGAGCCACATTTTTGTAGTATGAAGGATTATACCATTCCTTTCATCTTCAGCCGTTGAAACCTGCCATTATCATATTTCTCAGTGTTTAGTGGCAAGAGAACAGGTGAATCCTGAGGGTGTAGCATCTTAATTTGTGCTGCTGCTTATGACTTGACACTGTCCTTAAACGGTTACAGGGAAAGAGGAGGAATTAAAACAAGCTCCCTGCCCCCGCCCCCCCCCCCCCATTTAGACTTTATATTACACTAATGAAATAGCTGGGCATTGCATTCATTTAAACAGCTGCTGGGCTTTTTTTCAGAGGGGGTTTATTATATTATGGAAACAATTTTACTAGTACAGCTGTCTTTTAATAAACTAAGTACTTGCATGTTTTTATTTCACAGTTTTGAAATTTTTTATTTATTAGATTAAACTACATTAATTGAAGAAAGCAGTTATGTATTTTATGTATATCTGAAGACCAAATTGCCATTTATGTCTACTCTTCAACTTAAATTTGTGGTCTGGAATTTTTCCCATAGCACAAAATATAATTTGTATTCAAATGGATTAATTTATTCCTTGGACAGTCTAAAAAAATGACCAATTTATGATTTTTAATCATATATCTTATTTTAATAAGCTAAGTAGATATTTGATACTTGCTAATTTATATACTTGTGTCCTTGATTTAATAGTGAATCCATCAGAGTGTAGATTTAGTAATGCATAAGATAAAACCAACGCCACATACCTCTAAAGTTGATTTCTTTCCTTTCAGTTTACTGTGCCGGTTTTACACTCCATTTGCTGTCAGTGAAAACGTAGGCAGCAGACACACCGCATATTTATCGTCACCGCGTTCACTGTATCATACAGGGCGAGTGCATTAATATGCCATACAGAAAACCTAACACACATAAACAACCACTTAGTATTTTTAAGAACATATCTGACTTATTGATTAGCTTAAATATCTTTTAGTAGAGTGAGACACCCACGTAGAGTACATACATTCACTTACTTATCAGAATAAGTGCTCTTTCTGCTGATGAATGAGCAGATCTCTTTTTTATGTATCAAGATGAAGATCAAACCTTAGAAAGCTTTCCCCTTTCCACTGAAACCCCTGAATCTTGATACAATTAAATTATTCCCAGTGTTCTTCAGATAAAATGCACTCTGGAAAACAACTTTTTAGCCTTACTATACATTTACACTTATGTTTGGTGTCTTCTCAGTCTCTTTTTCCTGAAGTCGGTGCTGTTATTCTTTATGTTAGGCCCAGTGGTGCGTGGAGTGGGGCATTGGGACTTTCAAAAATTTCTGTTTTCTCTATGAGCTCTGTATTCTTTTATAGGCTCTACTCTGTAATTAGTCTCAAATGGGGTTGTGTGCGTGTTTTAAAACATACGTACAATACCTGTTAAGATTTTTTTCTCATTTGAGTATTTTCTTGAAATTAGAAAATACAAAAATATATCTAGCTAACACTGATCCTGATCTAAACCTGAGAAAGTACTAATAAGATAATATAGATATGAATAAGTGCGGAGAGTAATAATGTCATTGATATAAAGCATAAAAAGCAAATAATTATGTTTTTCTTTCAGCCTTTTATGGGCATTTACATTCATTTTAGAATTTTTCTTTCAGTGAAACAATACAATAGGAAGTTACGTGTTAAAAGTTTTATAGTTTCCTCGGACTTAGTTTCCCCCTCTGGTTAATATTCTCATATTTTCTCTCTCTAAAACAAAAGCAAAAAAACAATATTTAAAAATGATGCTCCCTTGTAGTAATTGCCAAGACGCTGCCTATTTAACAACTTTGGGTAAGATTTTTGTGAGTGCTTTCTCTGGACATTGTGTCCTTTTCTCTCGACTCATTCTTTCTAGTCATTCCATTTTATTTTAGTTTAGTTAATTTCCACAGATATATTATTGAAATTGTTAAATAGTATAGTATAATCTTCGTCTTGGCTCCTTTATTCTTCTTTTCCCTTCCTTTTTAAGGTTTTAAATTAGTAGAGAAATTTCATCTTCATAGAGAAATTTGAAATCTAGCTCTACATTTGACCTCATTCTCGTGTTTCCATCTTAGTTTCCTACTATCTTGAATACTTTGCTTCCAGCAAATGTCTGGAACTGAAAGCATCATTTTGTCCCTGACCTGTTTTATCTAGCCAAATTCAGCCATTCTTAGCTTCCCTCCCAATGATCCCTTAGGGTCTTTATCGTAGACCTGGGAATTCACTGTCTCCTTCCTTGCCTATCATATCTATTAATAATTAGTCAGTGTATATAGTCTTAGTAATTTTTGCTACTGCCAGTTCCTTACCGTTCCCAAAAGCCAGCCTAATCCACTCCTCTACAACCTTATTCCTGAAATACTTCAGATGTCTTTGCTATCCTCAAAAAACTGTCAGATTGTTGTTAGAGTCATCTTTCTGAAGCATTGCTTTTATTCTCTCTCTCCTGCTTAGGAACCTTCTGTGGTCTCACTTTGTCTATGGATTCAAATTTGGAGTTTCTAGCCTGTTATTCAAGGTTCTCTCATAAGGTTGTCCTATTTTATCAGTTAGTCTTATCCTTCACTTGTAACAAACGTTTTCTCATGTTACTGTCAGACAGTCCTGACATACTGAGAACATTCCTACATTTGCACATTCTTTCTCATTTCACATTATTTTCATCTCTTCTCCTTTTTGTCCTATGATATCAGTCCTATTTTCTTTTTGGTCATCCTAAGTTTACATACCTTTTCCAACTTGCAGCTCATGTCCTGCCCTCTTTGAAATTTACTCGAACAGTGTGGTCTACTGTGATCTCACCCTCTTCTGAACTCCTGTTTTACTTTGTTGTTATTCACAAGACATTTTTTGTTTTCCGTTTTTCACTATTACTTGTTTTTAGTTGGGTCTAGGTCCTGCATTGCTAACTGGATTTTAAGTGCCAAGAGAGCAGGGACCATGTTATATATTTTTTTGCATTTCTCTTATGGGCTAAGTACAATAACTTACAAATCTCAGATGATAAGTTGATACTTGCTCACTTATTATTTCTACAATTATTAATTGATTACCTATCCTCAAGCACCATCGATAGATAAAACATGGATGCTGCTTTCATGGAATTTATGTTCTAGAAGGGGGAGATAAACATTCTGTAGCTAATTTAACAATGCTTATTTAATTACAACTGAGGGATGTGGTTTGCTACTTTTTTGACAAGTGGAAAAACCACAGAATTGCCTTATTTTTTTCTGCTATTATTGATCATGTATAATTTTTCTTTAAAAATAAATTCTAATAAGGTAAATTACTCTTGAAATCATAGCTTTCAGATGGTAAAGTTTAATTGTTTTCTTCTATACGTACATAATATTGATGTACTCTATGTCTGGGTAAATTCAGTCGACAAAATAATAGGAAGAATGAGACATTTTTAACGTTAAAACAATTGTAGTAAATGTATATCAGTTATGTGATGTGTAAACTGATGTGAAATAATGAAAAGATAATGAGAATATTTTTTAAAGGAAGATTCCCTAAACTTAGAACTATTAGAATTTATTAGTTAATGTACTAAAGCTCTCTTCTATAGGAGAATAGGATTAGATTACAATCAAATACATTAGTAGATGCATTATTATTTAAGCTTTAAGTGTTCTAGTGGCTTAAACAACATCATGTATTTCATAAAAAAATGCAGCTGAGTAAATTTGGGGATCTAATTGTCTTTTTTCAGTGATTCCTGAAGCGGGTAGCATCCCGTCTAGTAAATAGAGAGGCACTCTAAAGAGCTGCAGAAAAAGAAAGATTTTAAAGGCAGAAAGGGGGCAACGCAAGGAAGTAATAAACAAAAGATTATTTTAGGTAAGGTCACCTTTCTTTGTGGGAAGGCAAGGGTGTATCAGGCTGATTACCTCACTAGTACTGGCCAGGAAATTCCAGGCTCACTGATTAAGATGACATTCTTGGGAGCAGCTGAACCTGCATTTAGGTTAGGTGTTGTTAAGTCTGGTTTGCTGACTTGGGGTTTAGTGCAAGTGACTCCATTTTGGGCCTGTTGTTTCTTTTTAATAATAGACATCATGTTTTGAGATTGTAAAAACCATAGGAAGTTAATGGTGAAAGAATAGCCAAGTACACAGTGAAACAAAAAAATATAGTACTTGCAAATATAAAGTCATAATTTACATAAATGTTATAGTCAGAAACATTGTGCATGTAAATGTGCCTTTCCTGTTCTCAGTCCTGTAATGCCATTCTTTGTCCAGTGGGAAATGAAGAGTGATGTTGATACTGCTATTTAACCTATTATAACAGCTTTAAAAAAATTAACTAGCATCGATGTAAATACGAGGAGGGGAAAGAATATTTTTCTCCATTAAGGGACATAAAAAGCCATGGTAAGCATAACAGGCAGGTGGGTGTGTGTGCATTTAAGCAATGAAATCCCTAAATTCAGATGCTAATTATAAGCACAAGGACAGTTTGCCTCTCACATACTTAACTGTTGTATATTTTCTTTAGTCAAAGAGTAATCCAGAGTTCTTAAAGTGCTGAATATGGCTGTTATTTTTTCTCTTCCCTTTAGCGTATGTATTTAAAAAAACCAATAAAAATACTTCTGTTGGACTGTGAATTTGCGCATATAGGTGGAATATGAAACCAAATGCTACAAAGATAATTCACATGATTGCACTTGGATTGTCATTATTGAGTGCCTTACTTGCTTCCCATAGTTAAAAACTAATGTTTAGTAGTAAAGTTTAAAATTATTTAAACATATTTGAGTACAATTTACTTGCTGTGGTATACCAAGGACTTTAATTTAAGGCTTAGATTGTGAAAGGATGTACTATTATTGGCATTCAGAGTATATATGTTTAGATTATTATAGGTTTTATAACTTATTTTGATTATGGTCTGTAGCATCTTGTCTTAAAAGTGATATAGTTCTTCATTATCCATTTTGACATTTCTAAGTCAAAATTGAAAAAGAAATTACCTCTGCATTTTCTATAGTACCTTTCAATGATGGTTTTGTAATGTGTTCTTCAGTTGTTGATAGATATATAGTACAGTAACCGTGTTCTTAGAAGGTAGCTGGCTTTTAAGTGTAGAATAA
Source organism: Rhinolophus hipposideros (assembly GCF_964194185.1). Lineage (NCBI taxonomy): Eukaryota > Metazoa > Chordata > Mammalia > Chiroptera > Rhinolophidae > Rhinolophus > Rhinolophus hipposideros. The sequence continues at coordinate 38,932,946 of NC_138060.1, read as the reverse complement.
CAGGGAAGGTGTTATGGATTTAAATTATTTTCAAAACTTCGTTTTTAGAAATAGAAGTACAAAAATACTCTTTTGTAATCTTGCCACTCCCCCCACCTCCACCCCCGTAGGTATGCTTTTTATTTAGCTTTTAGTTACTTATAATTTAAGATCACAGTTATTAGGTGTATTTCTGCATTTTATATATTGCTCCCAGATGCTACAGTATTAGTTTTTATCACTGCATATTTTATGAAATGTCAGCCTTCTGTTGGCTGTTCACACAGCATTGTTAGTGATCAAAGACACAACATAAAGGAGAGGAATCTAAACAGTTGGCTTATCTTTGTCCTTCACTGTGACAAAAATACTATAAAATTACTTTATTATAAAAAGTCAAATAAAGGCATCATCTAATGTGCAATGGAAAGATAAATGTCTTTGTTTTTTAGTGAAATAAAATCTTAAAATGTTTGATATCAAGAAACCCAGTTATAAAGAGAAATAATTTCTAATTTTACAAAGTTTTCCTTGGTAGGGAATGAGGGTAATAGTCATGTTGATGTTATAATACTTTGCTGAATAACAATGCTATGCCTAGGAAAAGGCACACAATTTTTGACAACACGAGGTTACTCACTTTAAACTTAATTTTGTTACTCCAAATGCATTAGTGGTTATTAATTTTAACGTGCATTGTTTAAGTTCTCTATGATCTAGTTTATTATTTTCTTGAATTGACTTACTTGGTAGTTTGAAAGTTTATTTCATAGATTTAAAAAAATCTGTTTTTATTCAATGATTTTAATATCAAGATAAAAGTATAGAATGGGAAAAAAATTCTCAAAGCTGAAAGAAAATCTGTAAGAGAAAATCTTGAATGATTTTGATCAGCTGTTTTGTATACTGTCCACAGCAGTTCAATGAATTTTGTTTTGGGACGGTTTTATTAAAATGAGCTGCTGCTTTTGGTAAATCATCGAGAAGAACGTTGGCTTTATACCGGAGGTGCCATCGAGGTGCCAAAAAAATGTATACACATGGCTTGTATTCATCCTTTGTTATCGGTATATATGGATATATGGAGTATTACAATTTTAATACAGTTTTTTCCTTAAAATGAGTATACATTGTTTTGGCACCCTCTGTATATATCTTTTTTGGCTGGAAGTAGGGCAATAGTTTGCAGCTTTATAAGTCAGTAAAGTTGGAGACAATTCCTGACCAACATAGAAATCAGTGTGTTTCTGTGTTGTTGGTTTGGGTATTTGGAAATAAAGTCAAATGAGGATTTAGACTAAAAAGTGATTTTGTACATGTGATTTTATCGCTATCTGCAGGAAACTGACATTTCTAAAGAAAAATAATTGTCAGCAGGTAATGATTTTCGTATCTTCTTTTTATTGTACACAATTTCTACTTTTAGAAATAAATGAAAGCTTAATTGTTTTCTTATGGGAGAATTAGATCTTTGAAAAGCAGTTTGAAAGACATTTTTTTGGATAGTTACAAATTAGGGGCCTCCACTTTTTGAGGTGCTTGAAACTTTTACCCAAAGTGTGGTCCATAGTTCAACATCTGTGTCACTGGAGAGCTTGCTAGAAATGCAGAGTATCAGTCTCAAACCCATACCTTCTTAATCAGATTCTGCATTTTAATAAAAACTCCCAGGTAATTTGTATGCATATTAAAATTTGAGAAGCACTGCTGTAACTGTTCTCAGTCAAAATCTCTCATTTGCTCTGTGTATGTGCGTTTTAGTTGTGGGAAGGTGATATTAGAGTTGGTCATCTGCTGTTTAAGAGTTGGAAGCTCACATCAGAATTTTTCATGGGGCCTTTAAGTAGGCAGGTGTTAGACCTAGAGCTCATAGGGTTTTGATCTTTAAGTAATTGCAATTAGAATCAGTAGCTACTTTGTATTATATGTGGGAAGCTTCACTTGACCCTGCTCATGTCAAGCAGGTGATTCTTTTGGTTTAAGTACCTTATCACATTCCAGATATTCTGATGTTTTCTCCTAGTAATAATGTAATCAGCATTTCCAAAATATATTTTATGGAGATGCTCAGAGTAAAAAGATGCTTGGAGTAAAAAGAGCCCATGGTCAAGTAAACTTGGAAAGCACTGTACACTGTGTTTCCCATTAGGAGAGTTACAAGATACATTGATTTATATTAAAATATCTGACAATCTGGAGTACCTTAATTCAATTTAGCATTTTCCAAATTTATTTGACCATAGCATCCTTTTTTAAAAACATCATTATTATCTTTTCCTTTAACATATGCACAAACTGGCTTCTTTCCAGTATTTATTTTTCTTAATCAAAATAAGAGATGAGGATAACTTTTAAAATTAGCATGTTATGCCACATAAAACATACTCTCCAATATTATTATTTAAGTGCAAAAAATATTGGTACAGCCTTCGTGTGCTGAAGAGGTTGAACTTGGCAGACATTTTAAGGGCTGTGATAACTGAGCAAACTTCTTTTAGAAAGAAAATGTTGACTAGATCCCAGTCAGAGATAGGTAAATGGAGTGGAAGGGAATTGAGCATCTCTAATGTTTGCTAAAATGAGAAAAACCATGAGCAATGGAAGTAGTTAAATATTTCAATTCAATGAATATTTACTAAAATTCCTAGTATAGAATAGGCTCTATACTTGGCCTTGGACATAGGATAGTGAGAAAGATACAGTTCTGTGCTGTAGTTGCATATTGGAGTACGTACAGTACGTACTGGTAAATGTATGGGAGTTAAAATCTAGAACATAAGATTTTCCCCGGGGATTTGTAAAAAAAAATAAGCTGACCAAAGTATTATATGCTGGAGAACCAGAGACAGGATGCAACTGTAGCTATAGGAGCCTTCAGTTAGGGGAAACAGAAAAAGATAATTAGAAGGCAGAATTTCAGAAGGTAAGCTAGGGAAGATCAAACAACCTTGGAAATCTTATAGCTAAAGGTGTGGCTATATCTAATACCCCAAATGCAGGATATTGTGATAGTTAAAAACCAATGCTGGATTCTGGAGTAAGACAGGTTGGGCTCACCTCCTGATTGCTTCTTATCATGGGGCCTCGCTCTCTTCAATTATAACATGGGAATAATGTGGTAGAAAAAACGGTAAAAAAAAAAAAAAGTATTTCTAACTAGGAATCATTTCAAACTTATGGAATAGTTCTAAGAGTATGAATAGTATACTTTTTACTCCATTCTCCCACTGTTAGCATTTTTGTTCCATTTGTTTTATCATCTGGGTGCTTCTACCCTCTTCCTCTCTCAAAATACACACACACACACACACACACACACACATTTTTTTTTCTGAAGCATTTGACGATTACATTTATTCCTAATAGTACATCAGTGTATATTTATTAAGAATACAGATATTCTCTTCCATAACTATAGTACAATGATCAGCTTCAGTAAATTTAACATTGATAAAATACTTCTATCTAATCTGTCATCCATATTCCAAATTTGTCAGATGACTCAGTAATATTTTTTAGCCGTTCCACCATTTCAGTAAGAATCCAGTTTAGGATCAGGTATTGCATTTAGTTGTCATGTGTCTGTAGCGTTCTTTAATTTAAAATGGTTCTATCCTGGAGAAGGTCCAAGATGGCGGATTAGGTAAATGCCATGCCTGCGACCTCCCAGGATCACATCAAAATTACAACTAAGTTATAGAATAATCATCTCAGACTGGCTGAACAGAACACTATATGTAAGGATATAAAGAAGAGGCCACTTCAAGACAGGTGGGAAGGGTGGAGACATGAAACAGGCTGACTCCAAACCCACAGAGGCAGTGATTGAACACCAGGAGGGACACGTTGGTGGCGGAGGTGCCCCCTGAAAAGGGATCGATTTATCATACTGATAAAGGGATCAATCCAGCAAGAGCACATAACCCTAGTAAACATCTATGTGTGCAACATAAGAGTGCATAAGTATATGAAACAAATACTGACCAACATAAAGGCAGAGATTGACAGTAACAGAGTTATAGTAGGGGACTGTAATTCCCCACTGACACCAATGGACAAATCTTGTAGACAGAAAATCAAGAAGGAAACAGCGGCCTTAAATGATACACTAGATCAGATGGATTTAATTGGTATTTTTAGAGCATTTGAACCCAAAGCATCAGAATATACATTCTTTTGAAGTGCACGTGGAGCATTTTCCAAGATAGGTCACATGTTAGGCTACAAAACAAGTCTCAGTAAATGTAAGACTGAAATCATATCAAGTATCTTCTCTGACCACAATGGTATGAAACTAGAAATCAATTATAAGAAAAAAATAGAAAAACACACATACCTGGAGGCTAAATAACATACTACTAAATAATAAATGGGTCAGCAATGAGATCAAGGAAGAAATCAAGAGATACCTTGAGACAAAAGAAAATGAAAACAATGACCCAAAATCTATGGGACACAGCGAAAGCAAGCCTAAGAGGGAAATTCATAGCATTTCAGGCTTAGAAACAAGAAAAATCTCAAATAAACAGTCTAACTTTACACCTAAGGGAACCGGAAAAAGAACAGCAGGCAAAGCCTAAAGTGAGTACAAAGAAGGAAATAAAAATCAGAGGGGAAATAAATGAAATAAAGGCTAAAAAAATACAACACATCACTGAATTCAAGAGCTAGCTTTTTGTAAAGATAAACAAAATTGACAAACCTTTAACCAGACTCATCAAGAAAAAGAGAGAAGACCCAAATATATAAAAACAGTAATGAAAGAATATAAATGAAACAGACACCACAGAAATACAAAAGAATTTAAGAAAATACTATGAGCATGTATAAGCCAGCAAACTGGACAGTTGGGAAGAAATGGATAAATTCCTAGAAGTATATAATCTTCAAGGCTGAATTTAGAAGAAACAGAAAATCTGAACTGACCAATTACTACTAATGAAATCGAATCAGTAATCAACAAGCTCCCAACAAACAAAAGTCCTGGACCAGATGGCTTCACGGGTGAATTTTACCAAACATTATCATCTATTCTCCTTAAACTATTCTAAAAAATTCCAGAGGAGGGAAGGCTTCCAATCTCATTTTACGAGACCACCTTTACCCTAATTCCAAACCCAGACAAAGACATTACAAAAAAAGAAAACTATAGGCCTATATCCCTAATGAACATAGATGCAGAAATCTTTATCAAAATATTAGCAAATCAAATTCAGCAATACATTAAAAAGATCACATACAGCAATCACATGGGATTCATTCCTGGTATGTAAGATTGGTTCAATATCTACAAGTCAGTTAATGTGATACACCACATAAAATGAAAAATAAAAATCATATGGTTATATCAATAGATGCAGAGAAAGCATTTGACAAAATCCAGCATCCATTTATGATGAAAAAACTCTCAGCAAATTTGGAATAGAGGGAATATATCTGAACATAATAAAGGCCATATATGACAGACCCACAACTAATATCATGCTCAGTAGGGGAAAGCTAAAAGCATTCTCCTTAAGATCAGGAGGAACAAGACAAGCATGTCCACTCATCGTTTTTATTCATAGTACTGGAAGCTCATGCCACAGCAAACAGACATGAAAAATAAATAAAAGGCATCCAAATTGGAAAGGAAGAAGTAAAACTTATTATTTGCAGACGATATGATACCATATATAGAGAACTCCAAAGAGTTCACCAAAAAACTATTAGAACTGATAAATGAATTTAGTAAACTGGCAGGCTACAAAATTAATATTCAGAGTTCAGTTGCATTTTTATACACCAATAACAAACTATCACAAAGAAAAATTAAGAAAACAATCCCATTTACAATGGCATCAAAAAAAAAACCAAACAAACCACAGAACAAATTTAACCAAGGAAATGAAAGACCTGTAGTCAGAAAATTATAAGACATTGAAGAGAGAAATTAAAAGATACAAATAAATGGAAATGTATACCATGCTCATGCATAGGAAAAAATAATATAGTTACAATGTCTATACTATCCAAAGCAATCTATAGATTCAGTGCAATCCCTATCAAAATAACAATGACATTTTTTTATAGAATTATAGCAAGTAATCCTAAAATGCACATGGAACCATAAAGGACCCCAAAATAGCCACAGCAATCCTGAGAAAGAAGATGAAAGCTGGAAGTATCATGCTACTTGATATCAAATTATACTATAAGGCTATAATAAACAAAACAGCATGGTATTGCATAAAAACAGACTCGCAGATCAATGTCACAACTGAGAGCCCAGAAATAAATCCATGTCAATATGGTAATTTAATCTATGACAAAGGGAACTAGAATACACATTGGGGTAAAGACAGTCTATTCAATAAATGGTGTTGGGAAAACTGGACAGATACATGGAAACAAATGAAACTGGACCACCTTTTTATGCTATACACAAGAAGTAGTTCAGGCGGTTCCAATGGCTCAGTTGGTTAGAATGCAAGCTCTCAACAACAAGGTTGCTGGTTCAATTCCCACATGTGATGGTGGGCTGTGCCGCCTGCAACTAAAGATTGAAAACGGCAACTGGACTTGGAGCTGAGCTGCGCCCTCCACAACTAGACTGAAGGACAACCACTTGGACCTGATGGGCCCTGGAGAAACAAACTGTTCCCCCATATTCCCCAGTAAAAATTTATTTTTAAAAAAATTCAAAATGGATTAAAGACTTAAATGTAAGACCCAAAGCCATAGAACACCTAGAAGAAAATATAGGATGTAAACTCTCGGATATTACCCTTAGTAATATTTTTGGTGACGTATCTCCTTGGTATGCAAAAAGCTTTTGCATAGCAACGGAAACAATCAACAAAAACAAAACACATCCCACTGAATGGGAGAAGATACTTGTCAATGATGACATCTGATAAGGGGTTAATATCCAAAATTTATAAAAAACGCATACAGCTGAACACCAACAAAACAATCCAAATAAAAAATTGGCAGAGGACCTGAATAGACATTTCTCCAAAGGGGATATAGAGATGGCCAGTAGACATATGAAAAGATGCCCAGTGTCACTAATCATTAGAGAAATGCAAATAAAAACCACAATAAGATACCAACTCACACCTGTCAGAATGGCCATTATCAATAAATCAACAAACAAGTGTTGGAAAGTTATGTGTAGAACAGGGAACCCTTGTGCACTGTTGGTGGGATTACAAATTGGTGCTGTCACTATGGAAAACAGTATGGAGGTTCCTCAAAAGATTAAACATAGAACTACCTTATGACTCAGCAATTCCGCTCCTGTGTATTTATCCAAAGAAATCCAAAACACTAGTCTGAAAGACATATGCACCCCTATGTTTTTACTGCATCACTATTCACAATAGCCAAGACATGGATACAGTGGAACAATGGGCTTTATCAGTAAATTACTGGATAAAGACATTGTGGAACATATATACAATGGGGTATTACTCCGCCATAAAAATTAATGAAATCTTACCATTTGGAACAACATGGGTGGATCTAGAGTGTATTATGCTATGTACGATAAGTCAGACTGAGAAAGACATACACCATATGATCTTACTTTTATGTGGAATCTAAAGAACAGAGTAAATGAACAAAACAGAAACAGACTCAGAAATACAGAGAACAAAGGATGATTGCTAGATAGGGGGGCGGGGTTAGGGGATGGGTGAGAAAGGTGAAGGGATTAGGAAGTATAGATTGGTAGTTACAAAATAATCACAGGGATGTGAAATATAGTATGGTAATATAGTCAATCACATTGTAAAAACTATGTATAGTGTCAGATGGGCACTAGACTTATCAGAGGGTATCACTTCATACATTATATAAATGCTTAACTACTTACTACATTGTACACGTGAAACTAATATAAAATAATATTGAATGTCAACTATAATTAAAAATAGTCATGGAATGTAAAGTACAGCATAGGGAATACAGTCAATGATATAACAGCTGTATACCATGTCAGAGGAGTAGGAGACTGTGTAACGAGTGTAAATGTCAAATCACCTGAAACTAATAAAAAAAAAGAGGATTTAAAAGAAGTACACAATAAAACTGGAGTTACCTGGGATAAGGAGAAGTTATCTGGAGTTTCCATGTAAAGCAGTGAATCTTTTCCCACATTGAAAATAAGGTGGTTATACAGCAGTAAAGGCAAATAATCAGATTATGAGAGGTAACATTTGAGAGGTGAAATGCAATACTTATCCTGCTCTGATTTGAAAGAAAATGAACTAAGAAGAGTCTTTAACAGCATCCAGTATTTGAATCTTTTTTAAAAAATCACAATTGTTCCTATTTTTAAAAATATCGTTAAAATATAAATCATTCAAGTAAAACAATAACTTGTTCTAATTTTAAAAGCAATACATGTTCATTCTAAATACTTGGTAAATCCCAGACATATAAAAAAGGAAATAAAATTCTCCAACTCCACCCTTTCCCCATGAAAGAGAAGGCAATGGTTTTGGATGTCCATGGGTCATATTAATACCTAAAATAAAAGATGTGACATACACACACACACACACACACACACACACACACAAAATAAAATGGTTCCATGCCTTTCTTTGTCTTTTATGACATTTCACATTTTAAAATAATACAGGCTTCCATTTGTCTGTCTATCTGTCTCTCACTCATTTGGGATTGTCTCCTGTTTCTTAATGATTAATTTCAGGTTATGTATTTCATCCAGAATACTACATAAATGATACTGTGTCCTTCTCAGGCAATCACATCTGGAGACACATTGGTGATGTTAATTTTTATCATTTGTTTGGAGTGTACTCAGAGTTCTCCATTGTGGTGGTATAGTTTTTTCCTCTTGCGATTAATAATCAGTCTGTGGGGAAACCCTAGGTCATGTAAATACCCTTCTCCTCATTCAAGTTTCCACCTAGATTTAGTATCTATTGATAATTCTTGCCTGATACAGTTTTCTCTATATTGGTTGCAAACTGCTGATTTCCCAGTTCCAGCCTTCCTCTTAGCCAATGTCAGCATTCTACTGCAAGAAAACCCTTCTGATTGATTTATTTATTTACTTATTCATTCATTCATTTATCATTGGTATGAGCTTATGGATATCTGTTCTTTTCAGTGGTTTATAATTCATTACTGTATAGGTTTGTAGTGCATGACATTCCCCATCACATTTTTCAGTGCTTTCTTTCTGGTAAAACAACTTGTCACAGGCATATCTTTGACGTATTCTGCCCCAGCTCTGGGTATCCCTTTCTCTGAAGAGCTCTGATTGTTTTTTAGCGGGGAATGGTATTAGAGAACAAGATCTGGGCACCAGTGTGTTCATCACTACGGGGTCTTGGCTTGTCCTTTTAGAGGACAGGGCCAGGAAATATAGGCTTGTATGTATACATACATTATCTACACTGATACACACATGTGTATGTACATGCACACTAATAAACATACTTATGTATATTTTAGAAGTCATTGGTTCACATCAGTGTGTTTATTCTAATCCGTCTCCACAGGGTTTTCTCTTGTCTTCCACCTTTCCATAATTCTATGTCCCTTCTTTCATAGTGAGAACATTGACTTTCAGTAGCATCAACATATTAAATTATTTTGCAACTCAGTAATACATCTAAAACAGTTTCAGAATTGGTTCATTATACCATTACAACAAGCAAGTCTACTGAAAACAGTTTAAGGTTTGTTTGAAGTTTTCCCTCCTCACTCTACTCAATTCTGTGAGTATGTATAATCAAATGTTGTACTCATAATTACTTGGATTACTTATTTCTTTATTATCCCTTAAGTGTGGAGGTGGTATTAATTTGAAGTACAGTTGAATTCACTCACTGTAATTTTCTTTCAGCTTTTGTATTTTCTTCCTTTTTCACATCCTCATAGATTTAATTTCTTTGAATCTTTACAAAATGATTTACTTTTCCAAAAAGTAAAATTTTATGAAACTATATACTCAGAAACATGTCACTCCATCTCCCCTATTCCACCCATCCTTTATAGGTAATCAACTTTATTGTTTTTAGTTCATCTTTCTTTTTATGAAGATAATCAAATAAATTTTCTTATATTTTTCCTTATTTTGTCTTTCTTATGAAAGGTCGCATACTGTATATGTACTTTTACAATTTACTTCTTTAATTTATCAGTGTCTCTTGGAAATCATTCTTATCAGTTTATAGAGATTTTTCTCATTCATTTTTACAGATGCTTAACTATTTTGTGTATGTACCATAGTTGATTAAACCAATGTCTTATGTATGCTTGGGCATTTAAGTAGTTTCCAATATTTTGCAATTGCAAATTATGCTCTGATGAATAACCTTGTACATATTTATTTTCCAAGTTTTGCAGGTTTATCTTCAGGGTAAATTCCTGGAAGTGGGATTGCTGGTTCAGAGGATAAATGCTTATGTAGTATATTATTAGATATTGCTCAGTTCCCCTGTATGGGGTTGTGCCATTTTGCATTTCTACTAGTAATGGATAGGGGTGACTTTTGTGCCAAGCCTTGCCAATGGTATACTGTAAAACTTTGAATTTTTTCCAATCTGATAGGTAAGAAATGGCATCTCAGTGTATATTTAATTTGCATTCACCTTATAAGTGGATTTTAATGTCTTCTCATATATGAGAGCCACTTTCTCTAGAATGTTTGATTTTTTCCCCCTCAGTTTTAAAGGTTCTTGTAATGTTGTTAGCCATTTGTCAGTGATATGTATTGCAAATGTTTTTCTCCCAGTTTGTCATCTGCCTTTTGATTTTGCTTGTGGTGTTTTTTTGTCACGTAAAAGTTTCATATTTGGATTCTAGTTCAAGTTAGAAAGGCTTTTCTTTTATAAATTCCCACATTAGAGGAGAAATTCAACTTTTTATTTCCCAGTACATTTGGAGTTTATTTTTGTGTATGATGTGAGAAACACATCAGATTTTACCTTTTTTTCTTCTTCCCAAATGTCTATTCATTTGTTAACAAGACCATCCTTGTACCATTGTTTTGTGATACCACTCTTATAGCTGACTCTATTTCTGGACTTTCTGTTGGTCTGTCGATTCATGCAGGAACACCACATTATTTTAATTACAGTGGCTTTGTGGTATGTTTTAATTTCTATAGTATGCTTTAATGAGGTTCCCCACCCCAGATGTATTTCTTTTTAGTGTTTCCTAGTTTTTCTTGAACTTTTTCACTTGAACTTTAGTACCAAATTTTCTAGCTCCACAAAAAGCTCATTAATATTTTTATTGGGCCGAAATGAAATTTGTAAGTTTATGATATGTTGATGTTGAGATGTCCTAACCAAGGACAAAGTATTTCATTTTAGTCGTTTATGCCTTTTGTGTCTTTTAAGAGTGTTTCTTTTTCTTCATGTAGGTTTTGAACATTTTTGTTTATTCCAAAGTATTTGCTGTTTCTTATTACTGTTTTAAATAGGGCTTTCTCATCCACTCTATATTCTGTCTGGTTTTATTTGTGTATGTGAGTGTTAATGGTTTTTGCGTGTTCATTTATATCTTACTAGCTTGCTGGATTCTTTTGAGTTTTGCCATTGATTATCTAGGATTTCCCAGATATTCCATAAAGTCATCTGCTTTTCCAGTTCTTACTTTTGATGTTTCTAATGGTTTTCCCTCGTCCGATTTCATTAACTAACATGTCCAGAAAAAAGTACGAGTGGGCATAGTGGCTATTGTTGTCTTATTCTTGATCTTTGTGAGAACGAATAGTGTTACACTGAAAGCTACCAATGGGAGAAAAGATAGAATTGCATGAGGTAATGCACTGTTTGAAGTGCTTTATAGGCATTACATGTATTATCATATATAATTCTCCATAATGTCATTTTTCCCTTTTAGAGCCAGATTTTTTTGAAGGAGTTGTCTCTACTTGTCAGCTTTTCACCTTCTTTCCTCAACTCGCACTCAAATTTCTCAAACAGCTCCACTCTGGTTTCTCCATTCTCAAAACTAAGACCACCGTCTTATTGAGACCTCTTATCTTATTAAATCTAATGGACTTTTTTCTTCTTCTGTATTTTTCTTAGTTTCTTACTTTTCCTCCCAGTAGCATTCAACATTGCAGACTTTGCCTTCTTCTAAATGCACTATTCCCTCTTAGCTTCTATCATTCTTATGATTGTTCCATTTTAGTCTTCTAGTTCTTCCTTCTCTACTTGGCTTCTAACACCATATTCTAGGCCTCTTTCTTAAGACTGTAGTCAATCTTCTTTTTAAGCAAACTGGCGGCTTAAATTATCATCTCAACTGCAGTTATTCTGAGTGTAGCATCTCTCGTCTCTCTGACTTTTGAGATTAAGATCTCCATGTCTACCTGCCTCTCTGCTATTCCACTTTGAGATGTCAAAAACACTTCACAGTGTAAGTTCTGACCTTTCCTCTCAAATGCCTCTTGGTTTATTTAAGTTACTATTATCATCATATAGTTCATTTATAAACTAGCAATCTGAACGTCCTTCTTGATTCTTCTTTTTCACTCATCACCTTTATCCACTGCATTATCAGGTTGTGTTAAATTTATCTCTCCACACCCTCCAGTTTTCTCCAGTGTGAAGGAAAGAGAGACCCTGTCAACCAGAAGAAACATAATGAGTAAAGAATAGAGACGTTATATTTGGTAGACTATATAAAGGGAGGCTTACAAATAAAATTACAAGTAACCTTACAGCTCCATTGCCAAGGATGCTGATTGCAAGAATAAGGAATTTGGGTGGTCATTGGGTGCTCATAGCAAGTGAGATGATTAGATTCCTTTTGCAGCACTTAGTAAGACTGAAAAAAACAGGAAGTGACTGCAGATGGGAGACTAGTTAGGAAGCTAGCAGTTTTAGCAGCTTTGTTATGCGGTATTAAGTGTTTCTATTAGTGTATGATATTTGAGAATAAAAAGACAAATGTGATAGATACTCCAGTGTTACTCAGTAAGATATAGCAACAACATGCATCTGAAGATACAGAGGAGAGAATTATTGAAGACTCAAAGATTTCCTTACAAAGCGATGCAGGGGGAGTGGAAAGTTTTAGGGACAGATAATGAGTTCTGTGTTTATACATATACTGCGTATAAGGTGCTGATGTGGACTATCAGGTGGACACATTTAGTGAATGACTGGAGATAGTGAGTAGGTTTCTTCTTTAGTGCTAGCTCCATCTGATAGTATAGCAACTCTCCAGAGCAGTGTTAAGAAGTCTTTTGAAGCAACATCCAACCGATTTTGGGTATATGCCAGCCATGATCTAGTTCTTGGGATCAAGGCCAGGACTAGAGACATGAGGACAGAAGATGATAGTTGAAGGCATGAAATTTGAATGAGACTTCTAAGCCCAAGTAAATAAATAAATAAATAAATAAATAAATAAATAAATAAATAAAAACAGCGGGTGGTGGAATGAAATGAGAAAGGAATGAGCAAGAGAGACATCTTGAGAACTTCTATATGTTAATAAGGTGACTACATCAGAAAAAAAGTCAGAACTGATGGGTCTATTGGGAAAAAAATTATAGAAACAAGAGAAAGAGAATGTCAGGAAGGAGAGCCTGATGATTAGGGCTACAGAGAAATCAGGAAGTATGTGCCTTTGGAAAGGACATTACATTTGGACCATGGAGAGAACAATTTCAGTAATTTGCAAAAAGGCAGGAGTTACTTAAAAAGGGATTTGTAATTTTGTAAAGATAATGTTGAATAAAAGTGTCCCAAAAGAAAAATGAAAGAGTTTTTGAAAAATGAAATAATTAAATAAGCAAGTAATGCTCGTATTTTGCTAGACTTGGAAAAATTTTGTAAAATGTGAAATAAGTGAAAATGTGAAAAGTCCATCATGAATTAGAAGAAGAATTAGAGATAAGAAATGAAAAGAATGGTGAGTAGGCCCTTTCAAATGAAGTGATATGTATACACAGTGGGAACCCTCTGGAAACATGTAGTAAAACATTTCAGATTTTTTCACAATAGTCAGATCTAGGAGACAAACTGCTGGTGAAGCAAATGGTGAGGAATAATTATTGTGCAGAAATACTGCTGAAGGTTGCATGGCTGGGTGGGGATCTGGGAAAGTGTTTTCATTTTTGGCAGTTGCAAAGGGATACTTGAAGTCAATGGGGCTGTTTTACCAGTATAGTAGACATGGAAAATCAAGATCAGAAGCCTTATTTTTGTATATGTCCAGCAAACTTTCTGAATTATCTTATTAAATTTAATAAAGTGTCTATAGACCCCTCTTGGGTGTCTTAAGTGGACTATCATATCTGGAAAAAATCACAACTTTGTTTCTTCCCTTTTTTACTCATAAATTTTATAATATTTTATTTTACTATATTTCAAAATTACTGTGCTATCTTGAAGTTTTAGTGCAATAGCGAGTAAAAGTGATAGTGGGCATATGTGTCTTAGTCTTTTTTAAAGGGTAATGCTTCTGATGTGTTACCATTATGTATTACGTTAGATACAGATTTTTGGAAAGGTTCCTTTCATTCACTTTATCACTTTTAAGGTAGTTTTCTTTTTATAGTTAATGTTTGTTTTTCATTTTAAAAATCACGAATGGTGTTGAATGTTCTCAAAATACCTTTTTTTCTGAATGTATGGAAGTGATGCTATAGTTTTGCTCCTAATGGGTTGCATGATATGCAATATTTTAATAACACGAAACCTCCAGTAATCTTTATAAACAAAACAGTTGTTAGTCTGTTCTTTAAGAAATGAGCAGTTTTCTTCTTGATGACTGTAGGTCCTGTTCTGAATCCTGTAAGCTGAGGTACTGATTGCAGTTCTTCAGAATTCAGCAGGCTTGAAAACTGGTACTGAGAGGGTTAGCTATGAATTTGCAGATGTACTCTAGCTTTCTTTTTTCCTTTATGGTCAACCTGGGTTTCTTTTCCTTCATAATCTCTGATAACTGCAGGTTTCAAATATAAAAAAGAAAACATATATAGTTAGATGTAGGTACATTAAGCTATTATTTAGAACGAGTACAGAAAGATTGATAATGTGGATTCAAAGTTATACAGTTCCAAGTAAAAGTACAGGTCATGTTGAAGGGAGGCTACAAGGCACTGCAGGTCATTATGTAAAACTTCAAAATGGATTCAATTTGGATTCCATTTTTATTCACTACCATATATGGAATTTTTTTATAGTGCACACTAGGTGTTATTGAGAAAATATTTTAAACTGTAATTTATATTAATGGGTTGTAATTACCTCAATTTAATGATACTCTTTTAAATTTCTTGCAAATAATGAAATGATTTTTAAAAAATTATTACTTTAATAAGTAGTTACCTGACTTTTCATATCACTTCTATTCTCTGGAATATTATCTATATAGTACTTCCCAAAAAGATTTCTGGAAAATGCCTAATTTAAATCTAATAGCTATAGTAGTTTTTACCTGGTTAATCATTCTTTTCAATAAAATTGAATGAACTGTTGGAAGGGAATTTGATTAAGCTATTTCTTCTTAGATTTTACCCGTTTCTTCTGTTCCACTGCAGAGCCAGAGTTGGGATTACCAGTTTTAATCTGAAGCTGTGGGTGTATGTCAAGATCTTTCTTTGGGGGCCGTGATATGATTTACTAGTTTTGGGTTATTTTTTGTTGTTATTTTTGTTCCATATAGAAATGATCAGTTTGTCAAAGTGCATGTTTTGATTTTAACAAAAAGATTTAAAAAATGTGTGAGCTGAACGCTTATAAATATTTACTGTTATAAAGTGCTATATTTGACTTTTCTCTTCTGAAGGACAGTCTCATATTTAATTACATTGAACATTTCTTATGCTTATTATTTTATTTCATTTGTATGTTCCCAAAATTATTATATAAAATTTTAATACAAATTAATAATTACTAATCATAATTTTCCTTATTAAAATAATGTATCCAGTCCTTTATTTTTTATTATCATTAATTAACTATATTCTCATGTTCCACATATCACAGCTATTAAGATTTGAGAAAAATAATAGAATTAAAATACTTCATGAAAATTAGACTCTTCTAGGGGAGCGGCATTGAGGAGGGTAGTAGGGGAGAGGTGGAGTAAAAGACCTATATTTTTTCTGTCCTAGTCTATCACAGAGAGAATAGAGAGAGACTAGCAAGATAAATGTGACTAGAACTACAGAGCAGCCTCTGTGATTTATCGTTTTTTTTCAGAGCATAATGCAGTAGTCAAAAATAATTTGGTGAATGAGCTTTACCTTTGTGTGAAAGAGTATATTCAGTATCATGAAAACATTTATTATTACACATAGCATAAATATAATTTCTGTATTGCATTATTGGATATTAACAAAGCTCCCTTTTCCCCTTAACTCACAGAAACTTCACAAGATTTGTCTGTTGCAATGGAGCATGTTAATATAAACATGTTAATATTTACTGTTATACCTCCCCCAAATGAGGCACGCTGTTCCTGATCTTTAACCATGGGAGTTGATAAAATGAACTCCCACATATGATGAGCTTATTTTTCTACATGGTCAGATTTTTCTACATGATCAAAATTTCTGGTTACTAAAAGCCTATTCTTTTTCCTTTTAAAAATATTTGGTCCTGTTTTCTGTGCCCAAACAAACCCTGACAATAATTTAACCATTATGGAGTGATTAAAATGGTACTTTAAATTCTAAAAATCAGAAGTGCTGTTGAGCAGAATTCTAGTTGCTAAAAATGCCAGGTAAACTACACAATTTTAGTACATGTAATTCAGTGCATTACTTATAGTTGAATTAAAAAAAATCAAGTTAATGAATCATTCATGCAAAGACACGCTAATATTGTTAATTGTGTGAAGCTGGGAAGGCCAGTGCATTAGGGAATGCAGCTCCACTGCTTGGCAGAGTTTTTGCTCTAATGAGAGGTTTTGTTTAAGAATAAAGATTATCCCAGAGGAGAACTGCACCAATCTAAGGATGGATGTTTTGGGCATGTGGAAGCCTGAGACTAAGTTGAAGTTAAAATATCATGGCTCTTAGCAAATTAATAGAATAATGCTATGTTAAATGGTTTCTAGGCATCAGATCTTGGTTAAATATTGCACAAAATATACTGTTACCGAGGGTCAAATAGAGTAATCATAATCAAAAGAAAATACACCACAATGTTTTTTGAATTTACTTATCTTTTTTTTAGTTCTCATACTTGAGAATTAAAATGATTTACCAATCTATTGTGTAAAAATAATTGGTACATAATATGTACATGGTTGAATCTTAAAACCATGTGACCTCTGCTTTCTGGCCATCATTATTCCTTTGTTGTAAGAGCTAGAAGTGGCTTAATCTGAAACTAACTGCCCCATTTGAAGTATATTCTGACTGAGAAACTGTTAGGTGTTAAAACTAGTCTAGCCCTCTGACGAGAGTGACAAGTTTTTCATAAGGAAAATCTGGAATTGCCTTCAGGAAGTACTTTCTGATAAGCTCTTTGGAACTCTTTCCAACTGGTTATGTCAACTTTGGAGGTGAGGTGGAGATAGGCCACAGATCTGAATTTTCTAGTTTTGCTATCATTTATTCTTAGTATGGTAATTTTGTATTTGGAGATTTCTTCTAGGATTTATCTATATTCATTGCACATTTGTATGAATGAGGCTCAGGATGTATTTTGGCTTTGGTCAACCTGCACACTGGTTTTTTGAGAAGGATATTTGAAAAGAAATACCATTTGAAAAGTCTGATTCTCAAATGTATATATTGAAAACTATCAAGGAATTTGTCACTTAGAAAGTTTAATCTTAAGTTAATGTCTATCACATTGAAGTACAGAGATTGGCTAGGTATATTTTCAGAGAGCTTTCTCGCAGTACTAAATACAAGATATAATGTATTTCAGAATGAAAATAAGTGAGAGAAATAGATGTCTGAGCTCCGTGAAGCTCAGATTTTAATGTTATGAGTCCATGGTTATAGGCGACACAGACTTTTCTCTCGATGGTAGGTTTCTGAGGTACTCCAATAAGATGGAGATGAAAGAATTACTTTAATTCACCACATGGTTTTGACTTACATTATTCATAGATATACTTGAAGGCATTGTAATGTTGTGTAAAGGATAAGGCTTGTGAAGTGTCACTAACCTGAATTGAAATACCGATTATTAACTGTGTGATATTGAATGCATTTAATTAACAATGCCTACATTTCTTCATTTGTGTAAGTGGGAATAATTGTAATAATAAGACTTTTTCAAAGGGCTGTTCTGGAAGTAAATAAAATGACATTTTCTAAAATAAACACGAAGAAGAGTCTTACTTTAAGAACATTCTCCCTCCCCCTACCACCACATTCACCTTCAGCCTAAGTATCATCGGCTGAGAAATTAATAATATCTTCAGACATTGCTCAAAAGGGCAGTTATAAAAGTACATTGTATATGTTGGTAGTCTTTAGATGAGGACGTTTCTGAATGTCTTCAATGAAAGATAATAGCATTTTAGTGAATATTTAGGCTATTGCTTTAAAAGAAGCAACAGTTTTAGGTTAGGTAACCTGTCTTTAGATCTCTCTCTCTCTCTCTCTCTCTCTCTCTCTCTCTCTCTCTCTCCGCCCCCTCCCCCCCTCCACAAATGCTGCTCTGGGAGATGGCCTAGTGTTCACTTATTTATGAAATGAATGGTCCAGTACAGAGGACTAGGGATCCAGGATGTCCTAAGTAGGGTTACCAGCTTTTTTGAAACTTCCATAAGCCTTATTAAAATCTGTCCTTGTAGGAGCATGGTCGTTAGCCATGCATTTACTGTCACCCCTCCCTTCTGTTAACTTGGGTGAGAGAAATAACTGTAAAGATAAACACAAAAGGCTTTGAGGGTAACTTCTTCAAAGATTGACTCAGGGCTATTTGTTTTTTAAATGTCCTAAGAGTTAGATGCCTTATTTAGGCTTCTTTTTTTTTTTTTTTTTTTTTTAGGTCTATGAAGTAGGCAGTTTTATTATTCACATTTTACATGAAGATATAATGAGGTAAAGTTGCCCAGGGTCACAGAGCTGGTAAGTGATTGAACTAGAATTGATTGATTGATATAACTTTTTTTTTTTTTTAGTTTCAGGTGTACAAAACACTGTAATAGTTAGACATTTACACCCCTCACAAAGTGATAAGCCCCCAAACTATGACCCACATAACATCGAATACAGCTGTTATAATTCAATTCACTATATTCCATATGTTGTACTGCACCTCCCATTAATATATATATAATATATAATATTCATATTGCTATTATTTAATTTTTTTATTTTTAATTAAAGTTTATTAGGGTAACAATTGTTCGTAAAGTTACATAGGTTTCAGGTGTACAATTTTGTAATACATCACCTATGTATCACATTGTATGGTCATCACCCAGTCAGTTCTCCTTCCATCACCATATATTTGATCCCTTTTGCCTTCATCTACCACACTCCTCCCTCTTTACCCTCTGGTAACCATTAAATTATTGTCTGTGTCTATGATTTTCTGTATAGTTGTCTTGTCTTCTTATATAGTCTTGTAACTTCGTTGTTTTCAGTTCTATATACCATATATCAGTGAAATCATATGGTTCTCGACTTTTTCCATCTGACTTATTTTGCTTAGTGTAACAATTTTAAGATCCATCCATGTTGTCACACGTGGCACTATTTAATTTTTCCTTATGGCAGAATAGTATTCCATTGTGTACATATACCACACCTTCTTTATCCAATCATCTATTGAAGAACACTTTGGTGGTTTCCATGTCTTGGACACCATAAATAAAGCTGCAGTGAACATCAGAGCACATATATCATTAACGATAAATGTTTTCAAATTTTTTGGGTAGATACCCAGGAGAGGGATTGCTGGGTCATATGGTAATTTTATGCTTAACTTGTTGAGGAACCTCCAGCTGCCTTCAATAGCAAGTACCAATCAGCATCCCCACCAAAAGTGTATGAAGGTTCCTTTTCTCCACAGCCTCTCCAACACTTGTTATTATTTATCTTGATGATGATAGCCATTCTAAATGGTGTGAGGTGATATTGAATTGTGGTGTTTATTTGCATTTCTCTGATGATTAGTGATGTTGAGCACTTTTTCATATATACATTGGCCATTTGTATGTCCTCTTTGGGGAAATGTCTATTCAGGTCCTCTGCCCATTTTTTAATTGGATTGTTTGTTCTCTTGTTGTTGTTGCATTGTATGAGTTCCTTATACATTTTGGATATTAGGCCCTTATCAGAGGATTGTTTGCAAAAATCTTCTCCAATTCTGTTGGATGCCTCTTTATTTTGTCGATGGTTACTTTTGCTATGCAGAAGAGTTTTAGTTTGATATAGTCCCATTCATTTATTTCAGCTTTTCCTTCCCTTGCCTTTGAAGTCAAATTCATAAAATACACTTTTTAAATTTTTATTAGTTTCAGGTGCACAAGACAAGGTAATACTTAGACGTTCATCATTTATATCTCTCACACTGTGGACTTCCCTCCCTCCATCACCCCATTCACTATCCCTCCGACATCGCACCAAGCCATCACATTATATATATAAAATTATAGTTGGCATTCATTATTGTTTAGCATCCGGTGTACAGTACCGTGATCAGGCATCTACACCATCCTTGAGGTCGTCTCCCAAATGGGCCAACTGTCCATCGGATACCCTACTAAATCTTTACAACGTTATTGATTACGTTCCACAAATTAATTTTCAAAAACCCTGAGGCCGACTGTGGTTACCGACTGCTTTCTTTTTTTTTTTTTTTCTTTTTTTTTTTTTTATTAATTAATTTATTTATTAGTTTCAGGTGTACAAAACAAGGTAATACTTAGACGTTCATCATTTATATCCCTCATACTGTGAACCCCCCTCCCCCCATCCACTATCCCTCCGACCTCACACTGAACCATCACATTATATATATAAAATTATAGTTGGCATTCATTAATGTTTAGCTTCTGATGTGCAATGCCATGATCAGGTATCCACAGTATCCCTGAGGTGGTCTCCCAAATAGGACGCATGTCCATCGGATACCCAACAAAATCTTTACAACATTATAGAATACCTTCCCCAAATTAATTTTCAAAAGAAAAACCCTGAGGCCATCTTGTGGTTACCAGCTGCTTCCAAATCCCTTCACCTTTCCCCTTATCCCCAACCCCCTCCCACACACCCATCTAACCACTCTCGGTTTTTTCTCTGCGTCCCCAAAACTGACTCTGATTAGTTCATTCACATAGTCTTTTCTTTAGATTCCATATATAAGTGAGATCATATGGTACTTGTCTTTCTCTTTCTGACTTATTTCACTTAACATAATGTTCTCTAGATCCATCCATGTTGCTGCAAATGATAAGATTTCTTTCTTCTTTATGGCTGCGTAATACTCCATTGTATAAATGTACCACAGCTTCTTAATCCAGTCATCTACCGATGGGCATTTTGGTTGTTTCCATATCTTGGCTATTGTGTAAAGTGCTGCAATAAACATAGGAGTGCATACAGATTTTTGAATTGGAGTTTTGGATTTCTCCGGGTAGATGCCTAGGAGTGGAATTACTGGATCATAGGGTAGTTCCATTTTCAGATTCCTGAGATACCTCCATACTGTTTTCCATAGTGGCTGCACTAATCTGCAGTCCCACCAACAGTGCACTAGCGTTCCCTTTTCTCCACATCCGCGCCAGCATTTGTTGTTTGTTGATTTATTGATAATAGCCATTTTGACTGGAGTGAGGTGGTATCTCATTGTGGTTTTTATTTGCATTTCTCTGATGGTTAGTGAGGTTGAGCATTTCTTCATATGTCTTCTTGCCTTCTGTATGTCCTTCTTAGAGAAATGTCTCCCCAAGTCCTCTGCCCATTTTTTAATTGGGTTGTTTGTTTTTTTGGAGTTGAGTTGAGTAAGTTTTTTATAGATTTGTGATATTAATCCCTTATCAGATATATCATTGGCAAATATCTTTTCCCATACAGTAGGATCCCTTTTTGTTTTATTGATGGTTTCCTTTGCTGTGAAAAAACTTTTTAGTTTGATGTAATCCCACATGTTTATTTTTTCTCTTACTTCGCTCGCGCGAGGGGATATATCAGTGAAAATCTTACTCCGGGTAATGTCCATGAAGTTTCTTCCTATATTTTCTTCTAGATATTTTATGGTTTCAGATCTTACATTTAAGTCTTTAAGCCATTTTGAATTTGTTTTTGTATATGGTGTAAGGAGGTGGTCCAGCTTCATTTTCTTGCATGTGTCCGTCCAGGTTTCCCAACACCACTTATTGAACAGACTATCTTTACCCCATCGTACATTCTTGCTTCCATTGTCGTAGATTAGATGGGCATATAGGCATGGATTTATGTCTGGACTCTCTATTCTGTTCCATTGATCTATGTATCTATTTTTATGCCAGTACCATGTTGTTTTGATTACTGTAGCCTTGTAGTATAGTTTGAAATCAGGTATCGTTATACCTCCCACTTTGTTCTTATTTCTCAAGATTGCTGAGGCTATCCGGGGTCTTTTATGGTCCCATATAAATTTTAGGATTATATGTTCTATTTCTGTGAAAAACGTCGTTGGTAGTTTGATGGGAATTGCGTTGAATATGTATATTGCCTTAGGCAGTATGGACATTTTAATTATATTAATTCTTCCTATCCATGAACATGGAGTGTGTTTCCATCTATTTATGTCTTCTTTCATTTCTTTCTTCAGTGTTGTATAATTTTCTGAGTACAGATCCTTTACATCTTTGGTTAGATTTATTCCCAGATATTTTATAGTCTTTGGAGCAATTGTAAATGGAATTGTTTTTTTAATTTCTCCTTCTGCTATTTTATCATTGGTATATACAAATGCAACTGATTTCCGAATATTAATTTTATATCCTGCTACTTTACTAAATTCATCTATCAGTTCTAATAGTTTCTTGGTGGAGTCTTTAGGGTTCTCTATATATAGTATCATATCATCTGCATATAATGATAATTTTACTTCCTCCTTACCAATTTGGATGCCTTTTATTTCTTTCTCTTGTCTGATTGCTGTGGCTAGAACTTCCAGCACTATGTTGAATAGAAGTGGAGAAAGTGGGCAACCTTGTCTTGTTCCTGATCTTAGGGGGAATGGTTTTAGCTTTTCCCCATTGAGTATGATGTTAGCTGTGGGTTTGTCATATATGGCCTTTATTATGTTAAGATATGATCCCTCTATTCCCACTTTCTTAAGGGTTTTTATCATAAAAGGTTGCTGTATTTTATCAAATGCTTTTTCTGCATCTATTGATATGATCATGTGATTTTTATTTTTCATTTTGTTAATGTGGTGTATCACATTAATTGATTTGCGGATGTTGAACCACCCCTGCATACCAGGGATGAATCCCACTTGATCATGGTGTATGATCTTTTTAATGTATTGCTGAATTCTGTTTGCTAATAATTTGTTGAGAATTTTTGCATCTATGTTCATTAGAGATATCGGCCTGTAGTTTTCTTTCTTTGTGGTGTCTTTGTCTGCTTTTGGGATCAGGGTGATAGTGGCTTCGTAAAAAGTGTTTGGGAGTCTTCCTTCCTTCTGGATTTTTTGGAAGAGCTTGAGGAGAATAGGTGATAATTCTTTTTTGAACGTTTTGAAAAATTCACCTGTAAAGCCATCTGGTCCAGGGCTTTTGTTTGTTGGGAGATTATTGATTACTGATTCAATTTCCCTGGTGGTAATCAGACTGTTCAGGCTTTCTGTTTCTTCTTGAGTTAGCTTTGGAAGGTTGTGCGCCTCTAGAAAATTGTCCATTTCTTCAAGGTTGTCAAATTTGTTGGCATATAGTTGCTCATAGTAATTTCTTACAATTTTTTGTATTTCTGTGGTGTCTGTTGTTTATTTAGGCTTCTGTCCTTGCAGAGTAATAACCAATTGCCTCAGAGTTCTTGTTGGATTTCTAATATCCAGAACAGAAAAGATTAATATTTAAAAACAACTTTATAACCCATTTTGGTTATTAAACCAAAAATTTTGGTGTCCTATATCATCTTTACGATTTTCCTCTTTTCAGTTTATTATAGTCTTTTAACCTCATAGAGCATTTTGCTTATGAGACTTTAATATTTTTAGTATTAATTCATTTTGTAATATGAAACCATTGTAATAATTTTGCTTGGAATCTAAATATTTTAAAAGTGTTTTTGAAGAATTAATTTAAGAAATTATCCCTCTGAGTACAAAACAAATGATATTAGTAATACAAATTAATTCACTGCTGTTTTATTGAGTTAGTAGACTGAAAGCGCTGATACCTGTGTGATCTCCCTGTATTTATTTTGTTGGAGCGTTTGTTTTTTTTTGTTTTTTTCTCATTCTTTAACCCATCCTCCATCTCCCTCTCCTTTAGTAACCATCAGCTTGTCTTCTGTATCTGTGGGTCTGTTTCTGTTCTATTTTGTTTATTCATTTTTTTTTGATTTTACATTATAACTGAAACCATGTGGTATTTGTCTTTCTCTGACTTATTTTATTTAGCATAATACTCTTTAGGTCCACTCATGTTTTGTCGCAAATGTCAAGATTTCATTCTTTTTTATTGCTGAGTAATATTCCTGTGTGTGTGTGTGTGTGTGTGTGCGCGCCACATCTTCTTAACTCATTCATCTTTTGATGGACACCTAGGATGCTTCCATATCGTAGCTGTAATAATGCTACGTGTTGTAAATGTGATGTAAATATAGTGTTGTAAATAATGCTACCGTGAACACAGGGGTGCATATATATTTTCTAATTAGTTTCTGTTTTCTTCAGCTAAATATCCAAAAGTGGAATTGCTGGGTTGTTTGGCAGCTCTTATTTTTTATTTTTTGAGGAATCTCCATATTATTTTATGTAATGGCTGTACCAATTTACAATCTCACCAACAGAGTGTTTGAGGATTCTCTTTTCTTTACATCCTCGCTTACACTTATTATTTGTTGTTTTTTTGATGACAGCCATTCTGACAGGTATGAAGCGATAGGGTATCTCTTTGTGGCTTTATTTTGCATTTCCCTGATGATTAGTGATGTCGAACATGTTTTCGTGTCTGTTGGCCATCTGTATGTCCTCTTTGGAGAAATAAATGCCTATTCAGGTCCTCTGCCCATTTCTTTTTAATTGAATTTTTTTTGGTGTTAATGGAGTGTTAGTATCAAACCTACTAAACAAGTAACCTAGTGCAAAATTTAATATTCAGTTGGATTATTTATTAGTAGCTCAAAGTGAGATAAGGATCATTGAGACTACTACTTGGCAACTTTAAAGACAGTACTCAATTGGAGATATTTTGGGGCTTACAGTAGTGTCATTTAGAAATAAGAAGACTTTCTAAAATAAAATGAAATCTCAAATACTTGTGGAATTAGCGGCAAGATCTATTTTCTGAAGTTCACTTTAGTCAGTGAATTCAAATTACTTAATGTTATAAAAGTTAGAAAAATTAAAATTTGAGATCATTCATTTGTTCCTTCTTTCATTCTCAACCTACCATTTATAGGGGTACAAGATACTGAGGTAGCTATATATTTAAAGTCATATAGTGTGTGTTTTTTTTCTCTTAACCTTTTTCTTATCTCTTACTCCTACCTTTTTGTATTCCTTTCATAATACAAACAATTTGCTTAACTCCTAGATTAGAAACTTCCTAAATACTAAGTACCCAGTAATTGATTCAACCATTTTTTTATGCTTTTAGTGATTAACAACATTATTCAATTTAGATTTCTGTTACTTCTTTTTGAGAAGCAGCGAATAGGCACTGAGATTAATAAACACTAGTTTCGTAGTAAAGTAAGTGATGGGGAAGTCATGAGCTACAAAGCAGAAAAAAATAGATCATAAATATTTGAGTCCTTTGTAGGGCTAACTTAGTATTTGTTCTCTCTCTGGTTTTGTCCACTTCTATTTTCAGAGAACTAAAGCTTCCTCAGAATTCTAGTATAACTTCGGACAGTGACTACTTTTCATAGACTTTCATCCACTGCAGTCAGATGTGGTTTCAGTTTTTCTTTTTGCAGCTTGAGCAAGGTAAATCACAGTGTTTATTGGATAAAAGGTGACAGGCAGGTGATGTTACAAAAAGGCAATAGATTGAAAAAAAAAGGAATTCTGAAACAAATGGAATAACATAAGGAGGAGTAGTTAATGAGATGTTGAATAATTTAATAAGTCTGGAACTGAGAATTTAAACATGAAATAAAATTATGGACAATGCTTAAAGTTTCAGCCTGTTTTTATCTAAAATAATTTCTTCAAAAATCTTATTTTTATCCTAGTTACAGGGACATACTTAAAAGAAGGGAATACCTTAATTGCAAATCTGCTTGTGTTCTGATTATACTGTGAAGGATGTCTACTTTGAAAAGTCCCATGCCTTATGTCTGCCAGAATAAATGGACAAAGACTAATATGATCTTAAGGGAATTTTTATTTCTTGGAGTCAGGATATGCAGCTTGCTTAGGGAGACCACCGTTCCTGGAATTCTCTAACTTTTCATGGTCGTTTAGACTGACCTTTAAGATTGGAATGAAACTCAGGTGCCCAAAGCAACTTCAGAATTGACCCATCTTTTTTAAAATTCATTTAAATAATCTTATTGAGACTTTCTTGTTTCATATTCTTAAGCTAATTTGAACTTGGTATCCAGAGCTTGATCCTAAATGCACCTAGGATATAGAGAAGAAAAGTTACCTTGTTGGCATCAAGAGAAATATTAAAACATATAATCTTCAAATCACAAAAAAGTTCTTTGTTTTTCAATTGTACATGCATTGGTTTCTGTTTTGTTTGGTGCCTAGGGTATTGTGGAATCCAACTTGGTACCAACTGTGATTAGTGAAAAATGAGCATGACTATTTGGGAGACAATAATGTTATATACTATTAGGAGATGAGTCATTTTGGAAGTGAAGATATGTTTTATTATTTGGACAACCTGGAAGAATTTCATTCCATAAAAGCCAGAGGGATAAATTTATATTGTGTCAATACTTTTAGGATCGTTGGCTATACAGTATAAGGTTTATAAAGTGAAGGTGATTCATGAAAGAGTTGAGTATTGGTCAGGTAAATTACACTTATAGCTGCCTTTAAATTGATGTAGAATGTAATGGTTAAGACCATATGGATTCTGGGTTCAGATTGCTTGGGTTCAAATCCCAGCTTCACCATGTTAGCAATGAGACCTTGGGCAAGTTAGTGTCCTTAAACTCCTCTTAGCTGTGTTTGTGTGTGTGTGTTGGGTGGGGTGGAGGTGAGGAGGCATTAAATGAGATACTGAATATTAATATTAACATCACAGGATAGTGCTGATGTTATTGTTGCCAAAGTTCTTTTTCAAGCAGCTTTTATTATCTTTAACTTTTTATTTCCCATCATAACTCTGATGTGCGTCATGGGGTGAAAAAGCAACAAAACAAACAAACCTGAATGGGTATTTTCTTTGATTCAGAGGAATACAAGGAGATACTATATAATAAACTTTAAACTTTAACATTCAGTTTCACTGATAAGCCTTGAAGGAATAACATCCATCTTCAAATTTCAATTAAAAAAAAACTAAGTTCAGTTAACCTTGGGTGAGAGTTTGCAGTTTGGGGAATTTGTTACAATCTCTAAGCTACTAGAATGTTGTTATAGCAGCCCTGACTCACTGTGCCGGTATGTCAGGTTAACTGGTGCTACTGGGACAGGGAATGAAATGTACGTTTCCCTAGTGACAGGTGAGGTTCATGTAGAAGAGAAGGTGGGCATACTTCAATTTTTTAGTGATTGGAAGTGTCTGGGAATATAGTGGACATTTTCTGTCCTGAATGCTGCTTTGGTACCAGTGTATGTTAGCATCTACTGGTGTCATTGAGCAGGGTTATATGTAAGCTGTTAGTCCATGTTTTGAGATAACTGTTACTGTATTAGACCCTCTTGCATATTTATAAGATTCTTTACTAATCCCCAATATATTCTACTTAACCAAAGGTTAACTTTTGTTAACAACATTTTGCTTATGAACCATTCATTTTCCTTAAATACTCCTATGACTCTTGGCATATGTCTCTAAATGACTTAGTTTTAATCATAAAACTATAATCTGTTTTAAGGAAAATCAAAGTTGATGGAGGCATTTTATGTATAGTTAAAACTGCTTTTGTTTAATCATCCCTTTCTATTGAAAAGGAACCTTGAGAGTAGTTGTTCAGAGAAATATCTGAAATTTCAATATTAAGTTGGGTACAATTTAATTGGACTAAATGAAGTTTATATATTTATGTTCAACAAAAAATTTAAAAATTATGTACCTGCAGAATTGAAAATGGTTGTTGCTGATACACAGCTTTAGAAAGCTTTAAGACAGGTTTCACTGCTGTATCAGAATCTGGGGTGTGTGGGGGGTGTTCTGCTTGGGAATCTCCATTTTAAGAAGCTCCTCAAATGATTTTTATACACACTAAAGCTTTAGAGCCACTACTGAATTCTCTACTGACAGCTTTTAGGATATTGGCTTCTGGTCGATCTTCTGATGGAAGCTCATTTTCCCCAGTTGGGTGAAGAATAGGGGTGAGCGGAGGTTGCTCCATCTGGTGACCTGCCGAGCCCTATACTGTGAAATTTCCAAAGCAGTCAGGGTCAGCCTTAGTTTCTGCTCTAAGTCCTCTCCAAACTGGCACTTCTTGGTGAAGGAACATGTCACGTTAATGGTAATGGACAACCGAGTAGGCTGTGACAGAAGCTTCATACGTTTCCTAAAACATCATACTTCCTACCAAGGGAGAAATTGCAGGTGAGGAAATGTCAGAGAGCTTAAGTGGTCTTCTAGGACTAGGATTGAAACCGAGGTTGGTGTATTTTAAAGCCCAGACTTGTGATGCTATGTATGCTACCCTCCTTTTTGGTGGAAAGAACATGGGCCTTGGGTTCAGGAATGTGCTTCTATCACTTACTGGCTTTAGTAACGACTCCACACTTTCCTAAACCTCAGTGTTCTCATCTGAAAAGTAGGCACGATAATCATTAAATTTTTAACGCTACTGTGAGGATTAATGACCTGAAACACATTTTTAGAGTGCTTCAGCATATTTTCATAGTTTCCCCCCCGCCCCCCAGAGTGGGCATTCCAATAAATGGTGGCTATTATTCAGCAAATTAAGATGAGGCAAATATGTCTTATGGAATGAACCAATTATAGGCTAAATGAGTTTGTTAAATTATGAAATATATGATTTCCTCTTCTGATGTGGTATAACAGCTAGCAATAAGGAAGATACTGGATGTGTGACAGGATTTTCCTTTGGGAAAAGAATGTAGGCCTTTGTTATTCTTACTTTTTTTATTGCCCATATCCTGGTAAATTCTAAATTTTTTTTCTAGCCCAGAACGTTCTTAAAGCTCCAGATTCTTCTTATAGCTCCAGATGTTTACATTGAAATGCCTACAGGACATCTTCAGCAAGTCACCCCTTAACATGTCCAAGTCCACACCTGGGCTCTTCTAGCAACTGATCTTCTTCCAGGATCCTTCACATTAGTGACTGGAACTGCTGTAGACCTGCATCCTCCACAGAATCTAATCTTTCACCCAATTCCGCTGAGTGTTCTCCCATAAATCTTCCTGCCTTCTTTTCACCTTATTCTAAGCAATTGTCCTCTCACTCGTAACTCTTCCCCTACACTTCTCTTGCCCCTCTCTATAAATCAGCCAAATTTGATATTTTTTTCAACATACAATTTATTACCATACCTTATTTAAAAACTTTCAGTAATTTTGCCTTGTTGAGTCGACTTTTTCTGCCCCATTTTGTTTAATATATGTTTTTTTCTCTAGTAGCTGAGACTGTCTGCTCTGCTTCTCTTTTTTTATTTTGAATGTGTGTATCTCATAACTGCTTTTAGGCCTTTGTACTTGGTGTGGCCAGACTGGAGCACTTCCCATACCTTTCCAATCTCATCTTAAATAGTCTTTCTTTAGTTCTTTGCTGATCTCAGGGCTAAATCAAATCTCCTGTATAAAATGTGATGGCTCCCCACCTCCCATTTTAATAGCATTTATCTCTGTTTGCAATTAAGTATTTGCATGGTTATTGGGTAATGTCTGTTTTCTCAAATAAATTGTAAGTTCTAGGAGGGTTGAAAGAGCTCTGATAATAGATGAGAAATATTACATGATTGACTGAAATATATAACTAGGCTATTAAAATAAAAATGATTAATTTTATATTCCAAGTGATGAAAAACAACGACATACAACCAAGACTGCTCTACCCAGCAAGTCTGTCATTTAGAATTGAAGGACACATAAGGAGCTTCCCAGACAAGAAAATGCTGAAGGAGTTCATCGCCACCAAACCAGTGTTACAAGAAATCTTAGAGGGACTTCTTTAAGATGGGAGGGGGTTAAGGTGAAAGGGGAAAGGGTTTGAGAAGTACAAGTTGGTTATTATCCTGTAGTCATGGGGATGTAGGGTATAGCATAAGGAATATACTCAATAATATTGTAATAACTAGGGATGGTGCCAGATAGGTACTAGATATATCAGGGTGATAGTTGGGAATGGGATTCGGGGCAGGGTGAAATACATGAAGGCATTAAAAAATACAAATTGGTAGTTAATATATAATGGGGTATATAATCAACAATATTGTAAAGATCATGTAAGGTGCCAGATGGGCACAGGACTTATCAGAGGAATCATGTCATGGATGGTGTAGATGCCTGACCAATGGGCTGTACACCTGAAGCTGAAGGAGAATAATACTGAATGTCAACTGTAACTAAATGCATAGGTATATATGGTCACGTGATGTGGAGTACAGCATAGGGAAGACAGTTGATGGTATTGTTAACAGCTACTATATAGGATGTCAGAGGGGTAGTGGCTTGGGGCGGGGGGTTTTCACTTTACGAAGGGCTTAAATGTCTAACTGTTATGTTGCATTGTACACCTGAAACTAATTTAAAAAAAATGGAAGAAAAAAATGATTACTTTTAAAGTGAAGTAAATAGAGATAGAGTCATAGTGTTGGCATTTTAAGCATTGTTTGGGAATACTTTAGTTATTGTAGCATTGGCTTGATCAACCTCTAATTTCACTTTTTGTATTTAAAAATAAATGTAAGTAGTATTTTGAATTTCCCAGTTTAGATTTAGAGCTTCCGGAAATTGATTGTACTTGAATGAGCTTTAAAGTAAAAGCATTCCCCTCTACTCTCATCTGTACAGTATTTGAAGTTTACAATTTAAAAAAGATATAGTTACATGTTTCTTGATGTTTACTGTATAGAATGTGTTTATGTTAGTTGCCTGAGGCATAAAAATTTTTCAAATATTACCAAAATTTATGAAGAGAAGAAATCAGATGCTATGATAGGTTTCTCAGCTCTTATAAAAGTTAAAGAGAAATGAAGAAGATTAATAGAACATTGGAATTGTGTTCTTATGTTGCTTTTTGATATTTGGACCTTAATTTACTACATGACTATTGTTGCCAGATTGCAATGTTCTTGTGAAAACTCTTAAGATTAGTATTTTCTTGAAAATTGGTTTAGTGCTTTGTTTACATTTTAAAATTAGTGCTTTCAGTAAGATTTTGGTTTCCTTATATCCTGAATTCTCCCTAGGAGTGCACAACTTCAAAAATAAAGAGGCACAGTCAGCAGAAAAAAGAGGTGGTCTGAGCATTTATGCATTAAATATGCATGTTAATTAGGAACAAAAATTAGAAAAATATGAAAACAGATGTTACATAAATTATTGCAGTCCCAGGGCAGCAGTAACTTATACACTGACAATAGTTTTTATATGTGCATGTGTATGTCTATTTCTAGATTTCTCAGTATTTATGCAATTCCATAGAGAATAACTAGAAAGAGAACTGGTATATCCTTTCAGTGAGACTGAATATGGATTGCTTTGGAAGTGTACTTATTTCATACAGTCTCACTATACAGATAGTTTTGTGTTTCCTAATTCTGCCTGTCGCATTTTCCTCCCTTCTTGGTTTCCCTGATGCCAGAAAAAGGAAGTAAATTACAATCCTAGCAGTGTAAGAAATGTAAAATTGACCTGGGTGTAAAGTGTGTATTTAGAAACAAAACAAATTACAGCCACTCAGGACCCTGGTTGTACTGTCACTTTTTCTTTTGGTTAATGTCACACTTCTTGAAAGGAAAAACCATCATTTTCTGAATAGTATTGGCAATAAATATGTGTTACGTAAACGCACATTCATCAAGCACACGTGTGCCAGAATAGTTGAAAGATATTTGAATGTCTTTCACTCTTAAAGAGTCATCTATAGAATAAAAAATGTTCTGTATTTTCACAAGAGAAGGATGAGGCATAGAGACATGCTTTCTTTGTAGTGGTTTAGCAATTTTTAGTTCAATCATCCAGCAAAACCATGTGACTACTGTTGTCCAAGGAGGTGCTGACAATATTTAGATATTTTCCATGCATATGTAATTTAGAAATGTGTTGTTTGTAACTTTTTCAGATAAGGTTGAAAGGTAAAATAAGGAAGTGCTGCTACATCAGAATGTGATAAATCATTCTCTTAAACAAACAAAACATGAATTATTGTATTCAGTACAAGGGCACAACATAGTTTCTGGAAATCTGTCTAGAGATCAATGCCACATTCGTTTGTATTCTTTAGGAATCATACTTTGTTACTTGGTTTTAGTAGCATTTGATGCTAAAATGTGTTGCAAGTAATTAATTTCTTTTGAATCTCAGTAGGTTTCAGTTACATCTCTTGCTCTAATATTTTTCACTTCTATGCTATTGATTTATGTTTTACATTATATTACCTAATTTCTGTTGTCCTTTTGTACATACGGTGAACCACCAATAGGTTTTAACACATTGGGAGTAAAGTAAACTAATATAGAATTCATTCTAGAGGAGAGTGATAAAATTGTTTAGTAATTATTAAGAGGTTCTTTACTTAAATTGGATAGCTATTTAAGAAATTCAGTTGTCATTCTTGCAGATTTTATGTAGAAATATATCTGTGTCTTTGTGGAAGTATGTGATTTGTGGAAGTATATCATTAAAGGTGGTAAGAAATTTCTCTTTTTCTGTAGGCAAAAAAGTGATGGAAATTAATTTTTAATTCACAAGTAATGTTTACTTACCACACTGATACATCTGTATTCTAATTTTACGTTTTATTAATGCTTTGGAATCCATTTTCAATGGAATTTTTTTCACATTTGTTTTCAAATGTCAAATTTCCATTTTTGATTTTAATACTTGATATCATTTTACTACATATTAGAATAGTGTGTTGGTTATTTGAACACTTTTATATCATTTCAATAAAATGAAGTAACAGATGATTTGTTTTATATTGAGGTATGTTGGACTTTTTTTTTTAATATTATAATGCTTTTTGTTGTGGGTATTATAAAATGACTCCCTTCCTTCCAGGAGTTTGAATAGATAATGGAAAGACTGATTACTGAGTTGGCTAACATTTGTCCCCTACACAGCTAAAATATGACAAATTTTTCAGCCTGCCTTTCTCATTGTTTACTTTGGTTTAGAATTCCTTCTGGGATAGGAATATTTAAAGCTATTTCATTTATTTATTTTTCTAGATATTTGCTGTTTTTCCAGCAGCTCAGTTGAAGAACTCAGCGGATCTTTATTTCTTGAGTCTTCTTTACTTCCTATTTGCCAACCATGGCTTGTATTTGGAGAACTCTCTTGTAGTGAGCCTGACGCTATCTTGGACCCATCACAAGAGCATGTATTTTCAAGTGTCAGTTAGCTTTGTGGATCAATAAAGTTCTCCTGAAAGGTAAGCATATATTTGTTCAAAATGTACATTTAAACATTGAATACTATGAGTACTTGTTTTAGTCTGTTCAGGCTATTACAACAGAAATGCTGTGTGGACTGGGTAACTTATAAACAACAGAAGTTTATTTCTCACAGTTCTGGAGGCTGGGAAGTCCAAGATCAAGGTGTCAGCAGATTCTTTGTCTGGTGAGGACCTACTTCATGGTTCATAGCTATCCATCTCTTCACTGTGTCCTTACATGGTGGAAGGAATGAGAGAGCTCTTTGAGGTCTCTTCTTATGAGGACTTAATCTCATTTATGAGGGTTCCACCCTCAGGACCTAATTACCTCCCTAAGGCATCACACTTAATACCATTACACTGGGAATTAAGATATCAACATGAGTTTTGGGGGAGCATACACATTCATTGCATAACAATATTCTTACTATAGTAATGTGTTCCATAGATTTGTGTACAAAAAATGTGTATGTATATGTGCCTGCATGTCTAACAGTTACTCAGAGTTCCCTGATAGGTTTCTTTTCACCTCCTGTTTCTGATCACCAACTTCTAGTCTTTACCTCATTGTTCTCCTCTTTTATCTGAAACTTCACTGGGGCTTAAAAATGTTTTTCCACCAGGAGACTTTGAGCACTTTTCATAGGGGAAATTTTGGTTTCCCTATCTCTTTCCCTTTTCCCTCCCTCTCTCTTCCTCTTTCCCTCCCTCCATTCTTCCCTTCCTCCAGACATTAAATTTGTTGAAGGAATAGCAAAATTAGAATGATTGAACTTAAGAGTTGAAGGTATCTCAGATAGATAGCATTCACATTTTTATCTTTATTACCGTAGTCAGTAGTAAGAAATAAAATTTACATTTATGAGCCATTTCTCACAGAAACTGAAACAAAAGTTGAAACAATTCTTACCCTAACTACCTGGAAAGTGTGCTGTGCTTTATTATATTTTTAAATATTTTATTTAATATATGCTGGTGCTTATAACTAAATATATTTCCCAATCCAATAATGGACTGCTTTTGCAATTTAAAAAACATTCTTTAGATCATTTATAGTGTTTTTCATGACTGACTTGTTGGAAAAGTAATTGGACTCAGGCAGTTTTTCTGTTTCAGTAAAGCTGCCTTTTACCCTGTCTTCTCTATTCTTATCTCTCTCTCTCCATTCACAAGTTATCAAATGATTTGGTGAAAGAACTGGGTAACTGCTGGGAAACACCAGCAGTTCTTGGTTCTTGGTTCTTGGTTCTTCTATAGTAACAACATAGGTACACATAGTCAGATTTCAAAATTTGAGAGGGGGTAATTTTTTATTAAATTATCCCTTTATAGTAAGGTGTATATTTCTTTATTCTTTTTTGTCTGTTTTGTGTAAATTGTATGTGCATGGTGATAACCTCAAGTCATTCTTGGTTTACAACATTTCTATCTTTTTAAATCCTTTGTGTAAGCTTAGACTAACCCAGATACTTCCCCAAAGTGGTCTCTTTCTGGTACCTATTCCCATTTTATGTAAAATTTTTATCCTTTAATAAATTACAAGCATTTTCCTGATTATAAAAGTAGTATGTAGTCTTAGAAAGTTTGATATATAGAGAAAAATAAAAAGATGACAATTATCCCTAATCCAGTGCAGCAAAAGCAGTTCTAAGAGGGAAGTTCATAGCGATAAATGCCTACAGTAAGAAAAAAAGAGCTCAAATAAACAACCTAACTTTACACCTCAAGGAACTAGAAAAAAAAGAGCAAACTAAACACAAAGTTAGTAGAAGACAGGAAATAAAGAGTACATAAATAAATGACATAAAGACTAAAACGACAAGAGAAAATATCAATAAAGCTAAGCTATTTATTTTAAAAAGATGAAATGGACAAACATTTAGCTAGGCATACTGAGAAAAAAGACAGGACTCAAATAAAATTAGAAATGAAAGAGGATAAATTACAACCGATACCACAAAAATACAATGAATCATAAGAGACCACTATGAACAATTCTATACCAATAAATTGGACAACCTAGGAGAAATGAATTAATTTCTAGAAACACACAATGTACCCAGACTGAATCATGAAGAAATAGAAAATCTGAACAGATTAATTACTAGTAAGGAGAATGAATCATTAGTTAAAAGTCCCCCAACCGAGAAGCACACAAGGCCACATGGCTGCACTAGTGAATTCTGTCAAACATTTAAAGTAGAATTAATGCCAATTATTCTCAAACTCTTCCAAAATATAAAAGAGGAGGGATACTTCCAGAATCATTTTGTAAAGCCAGAGTTACCCACATACCAAAACCAGATAAGCTACCGTGTTTCCCCGAAAATAAGACCTAGCCAGACAGACCATCAGCTCTAATGTATCTTTTGGAGCAAAAATTAATATAAGACCTTGTCTTATTTTACTATAATATAAGACCGGTTATAATATAATACCAGATCTTATATTAGTTTTTGCTCCAAAAGGCACATTAGAGCCGATGGTCTGATTAAGTCTTATTTTTGGGGAAACATGGTACAAAAAAGGAAATTATAGGCCAATATTCCTGACGAACACAAATGTAAAAATCCTCAGCAAACTGAATTACATTGATTTCACCATTACGTTAAAAGGATCATGCACCATGATCAAGTGGGATTTATTCTAGATACAAGGTTGATTTCAACATCCACAAATCAATTAATGTGATAACACCACATTAGTAAAATGAAGGATAAAATCATATAATCATTTCAATAGATGAAGAAAAAGCATCTATTGGCAAACAAAAATCCACTCATGATGCAAAGTGTCAATAAACTGAGTATAGAGGGAACATATTGCAACATAATAAAGGCCGTGTATGACAAGCCCATACTCATACTCAATGGAGAAAAACTGAAAAATTTTCCTCTAAGGTCAGGAATAAGACAAGAATGCCCACTTTGCTTTTTTTTCCTTTTTTTTTCCTTTTTTTTTTTTTTGCAAGGAGTTGGCTGTCCTTTACTTGAGCTATTTATCCGGGTATTTTTTCAGTGACCTGCCATGAGGAGCAAGGTAATGTTTTCCATATGCAAAGAACCAATCTCACCACTTTATTTGACATAGTACTAGAAGCCCTACCCAGAGAAATCAGGCAAGAAAAAGAAATAAAAGACATCCAAATTGAAAAAGAAAAAGTAAAGCTGTTTCTTTTTGCAAAGGTATGATATTGTATATAGGAAACCTAAAAGACTACATTAAAAAACTTTTTGAACTAATAAACGAATTCAGTAAAGTTGCAGGATACAAAATCGATATACGAAAACCAGTGCGTTTCTATATACTAACAATGGTTTATCAGAAAGAGAAATTAAGAAAACAATTCCATTTACAATTTTCTCAAAAGGAATTAAGTACTTAGGAATAAATTTAACCAAGGAGATGAAAAATCTGAAAATTATAAGACATTGATGAAGGACTTGAAAAACACAAATAAATAGAAAGATATTCCATGTTCATGGGTTGAAAGAACTATATTGTTAAAAGGTCCATACTACCCAAAGTGATCTCCAGATTCAATGAAATCTCTATGAACAGTCCAAGAAATAAAATTTAAAAAAAAGAACCTAAAATTTGTATGGAATCACAAAAAAACCTCAAATAGCCAAAGCAATCTTGAGAGAGAAGACACATCATACTTCCTGATTTCAAACTATATTACAAAGCCATAGTAATTTAAAGCCATAGTATGATATTGCCATAAAAAGAGACGTATAGATTAATGGAACAGAAGGCAGAGCTCAGAAATAAACCCACACATATATGGTCAATTAATTTATGGCAAAGGAACCAAGAATATACAATGGGGAAGGTTAGTTTTGTCATTAAATAGTGTTGGGAAAATTGGACAGCCACATGCGAAAGAATGAACGTGGACCTCTGTCTTATACCACATGAAAAAATTAACTCCAAATGAA
Organism: Rhinolophus hipposideros; assembly: GCF_964194185.1. Taxonomy (NCBI): domain Eukaryota; kingdom Metazoa; phylum Chordata; class Mammalia; order Chiroptera; family Rhinolophidae; genus Rhinolophus; species Rhinolophus hipposideros. The sequence continues at coordinate 38,895,201 of NC_138060.1, read as the reverse complement.
ATAAAGATTGAATGTAAGACTTGAAATAAAACTCCTGGAAGCAACAGGAGGTAAGCTGCTTGACATTAGTCGTGGCAATGATGTTTTGAATTTGACACCAAAAGCACATGCAACAAAAGCAAAGAGAAGCAACTGGGACTACAACAAACTAAAAAGCTTCCTTCAACACAGCAAAGGGAACCACTAACAAAATGAAAAGGCAACCTATCAAATAGGAGAAAATATTTGCATATCACATATCTGATAAGGAGTTAATATTCAAAGTATATAGAGAACTCACACAACTCAATAGCAAAACAAACCAAACAATCTGATTAAAAAATGGGCGGAGGAATGGAATAGACATTTTCCCAAAGAAGACATACAAATGGCCAACAGATAAGAAAAAGGGCTAAACCTCACTAATTATTAGGGAAATTTAAATCAGAATGACAATGAGATTCCTCCTCACACCTATCTTAATATCTGTCATCAAAAAGACAAGAGATAACAAGTGTTGGTAAGGATGTGGAAAAAAGGGAGGCCTTGTACACTGTAGGAATGTAGATTGATACAGCCACTGCGGAGAACAGTATGGAGTTCTTCTGGAAATTAAAAATAGAACTACCATGTGATCCAGCAATTGGACTTCTGAGTATATGTCAAAAAAAATGAAAACAGTATATAGAAGAGATATCTGAACTCCTGTGTTCATTGCAATGTTATTCACAATAGCCCAAATATAGAAACAACCTAAGTGTCCATCAATGGATGAATGGATAAAGAAGATAGGGTATGTATATACAATGGGATATTATTCGGATATGAGAAAGAATGAAATCCTGCCATTTGTGACAACATGGATGTACTTTGAGGGCATTAAGCTAAATTAAATAAGCCAGACAGAAATGACAAACACTGCATGGTATCACTTACATGTGAAATCTATTATAAAAGAGGGGAAAAAAAAGTCAAGTTCATAGAAATAGAGAGTGGAAAAAAAATAGTTTCCTGGGGCTGTGGGGATCTGTGAAATATAGGGCAAAGTAGGTTAAAAGTTACAAACTTTCGGCTATAAGATAAATAAGGTCTGAAAATCTCACATATATCATGGTGACTGTAGTTGATAACACTATTATATAATTGAAATTTGCTGAGAGTTGAATGTGAATATCCTCACCAAAAAAAGAAAAAAATGTGCAGTGATGGATGTTAACTAGATGGTGGGAATCATTTCACAATTTATACATAGAGCAAATCATCACGATGTACACTTGAAATATGTTACAATTTCATTACATTATCGTGAGGTCAATTATACCTCTATAGAGCTGAACAAAATTAAAAAATACAAAAAATATAAAAAGAAACCAATAAAAAGACCCTTAATCTTATCAAGTAGAGATGAACTGATGTAACATTTTAAAAAGTGCAACCTATTTTTAAAATTTTATTTGAATTTAATAGAGGAAACAAACACTGAAATGAAGCTTAAATGACTAGTGACCCTCGGATAAATGTTTTTTCAAAACTATAAATATTTCCTAAGAGCCTTTCAGTGTTAAAGATGATTATAAAAATCTTTAAGTACTCTAGAAATAAGGAAATAGGAAAATTCTGATCTAAAAGCAGAATATCCTTTTAAAATAATTTATTGAGGTGAAATTTATATAACATAAAATTAAGTACACTTAACAATTCAGTGGTATTGAGCAATTCACAAATTTGTGTAACCACTACCTCTCTGTAGTTCAACACATTTTCATCATTCCAAGGTAAAACACCTTACCCTTTAATCAGTTTTCCTTATTCTGCCCTCCTCCCAGCTCCTGGTACCCATCTGTCTGCATTCTGTCTGTATGGATTTATCTATTCTGAATAGTTCATTTAAATGGAATCATACAGCATGTGCCTTTTTTATGTCTGGTTTCTTTCACTTGTCATAATGTTTTTCAGGTTCATCCATGTTGTAGCATGAATCAGTAGTTCATTTTCATTGCTGAATAATATTCCATTGCATATATAAATATTTAGTTTGTTTCACCTTTTAGGTATTGTGAATAGTGCTCCTATGAATCTATGTGTGCCTGTTCTTATCTGAGTACTGCTTTTAGTTCTTTCCGTTATAAACCTAAGAGTAAAATTACTGGTTCATACTATAATTCTTTATTTAACTTTTTGAGGAACCACGAAATTCTTTTCCACAGTGGCTGTAGCATTATATACTCCCACCAGCGATGTACAAGAGTTCCAGTTTCTGCACATGTTGCCAACACTTTTTTCCATAATCAGACTATCTTATGATACTAGTGATGAATGACTTTCAGCTAAGTAACATTGTAGAGAAATGATTATATCCCGTATTTCTTATATAGTGATTATGCATAAATTCAGAGTATCACTTAATTCTGTTTTCCTTCCAGAATTAACTGACCAGTGGACATTATTTTCTTGAACAAAAGATTTCTTACTATTCTTCATCTTCTCAGAATCATCCTATTTTTTTGTTTCATATTTTAGCCATTTTTTTTGGTGTGTGTACAGTTCTTTGTTTTCCCTAAGAGTTTTAGATTACCGTTCTTTTTGCTGAATGCTCATAGGTGATCTATGTCTCTGTTTTTATGGATAGCACACCACAGTTGTATTTTAAGGCTCTTAAATCATAAAATAACATTTTTTTGGTGAGTTTATTTACTCTCTTTTTGTAGAAATATCTCAGTAACCTGGACCATCTATTCTAATATGGGCCAGAGCTCCCTTCCTTAGCTTTTTGCTGAAGTGTTATTCTCATTTTTTTATTATATTACTGAGTTAGTTCCAGTGTTTCTTGTATCTCATTGTCATTTTTATTCTTAGATTCCTTTAAATAAATTTTCAGAATGTTAATTGGTGAAAGATGAATTTTCTGAGTTGTGCATATTAGAAAATGTTTTTCTTTTTCCTCACATTTGATTGATAATTTATCTGGGCATATGATTCTAGACTTAAAATAATTTTCTTCAGAACTTGAAGTCTTTTCTCAAAGTTTTTCTACCATTCATTATTCCTCCTGAGAAATTCGAACACAGTCTTACTCACTAAAGAATATTATAGGAGATATCAGAGTATAAACGGAATAGAGAAGAATTTTGATTAAGCTTGCATTTTAAGATAGAGAGGTTGACAAGAAGCAAGATTAGTAAAATCTGTAATATGTTAGGTAGTGGTGCTATGAAGGAAGATAAAGCAAGGCGTGGAGGATAGAGAGTTCAGAGTATAGGGAGAGGGATGGTAATTTTACATAGGGCGGTCAGGGTAAGCCTCACTGAGAAGGTAACATTTTAGTAAAGACCTGAGAGAGGTGAGGGAGTGAGCATCCTCTGCAGAGGGAACAAGAAATTCAAAGGCCCTGCTGTAGGAATAGCACTGGTGTGTTCAAGGAGCAATTGGGCAATGTTGCTGCAGCAAGGTGAGCAGAGAGCAATAGGGATTAAATTAGAGAGGTAACTGGGAATTTAGGTCTTTTAAAGACGTGTATTTGGCTTTGATTCTTAATGAGATGGAGAACCATTGGTCAGCATCATCATCTAATTGATAGTTTAAACGAATCACAATCTGCCAGGTTGAGAGTTTATTTTAAAGGAGCAAGGGTGGAAGTGGAGTGCAGTGGAGTGCAGTGGAGTGCAGATTAGAGGTGAGAGATAATTGTGTTTGTACAACAGGATTTACTGATGGATTGGATTTGAGTTATGAGAGAAAAAGAAGTCAAGAATAGCTCCAATAATGGTTTTGGTCTGAATTACAGGAAAGCTAGAGTTTCATTTAATGAAGAAAGGGAAGATTTTAAAAGGGGTACATTTAGGGGAAAAGGTCAGGAGTTTGGTTTTAGACATGCTAAGTTAGAGATGTTTATTAAACATTCAAGTGGAAAGGTTAAGGAGACAGATATGTGGGTTCAGAGTTCAGGGGAGAGGACTGGGGTGAAAGAAAAACAGTGGAAGTTGTCAGTTGTATATAACATTTTTTTAAAAGGGGTAAAATTAATGCAATCCAATAAATACAGCTATAGACATTTGAAGGTCCTAGCTTTGGGGCACTTTAAGGGCTTAGGAAAGAATTAGTAGAGCAAGCCAGGGAAAGAAAACCCGGTGAGGTAAGAGGAAAATTTCTTGGCTTTCAGAAAATCTGATATACTAATGAAGCTAAGTGATATAAATGTTTCAAGGAAGGGGAGTAATCATCTGTGACAAATATTTCTGAAAGGTGAAGTTATAGATGAACTGTGAATTGACTTGGATTTCTCAATTGGAGGTCATTGGTGACTTTCAGAAGAGCAATTTCAATAGAGGAGAGAATTCTGACTGGAGTGGGTTCAAGGGAGAGTGCAAGGAGAAACACATGTGACAGCTTAATGGGGAAGTTGGGGTCAAGAGAGGATTTTTTAAGTAGAAGGGAAGCAGCATCCATCAGTACTAGGAACGCTCCAGTAAAGAGGAATAAACTGGTGATACGAGAAAGACTGAGGGATTGCTGAAGGAGAGGGAAGTAGGCAGAATACACAGGCACAGATCCATCTTTACCAATCTTTGCTCGAGCTGTGTGCTGCTTCCAGAGTATGTGACATACAAGAAGCATCATGACAAACTGCTTCCCACTTCCTTAGGCTTGTCCTATTCTGCTTTCCCCTCTGTGGTTTTTGTTTTAGCAGTGTAAATGAATGGTGCTGTCCAGCTTAGGAATTTTGTGTTTAAAAGAAATTCTTATGATGGAATTAAGATATACAACAGGCATTTATAAATGATGTAACTTTGAAGTTTTTGAAAAATCTCGAGTTTGTAAAACATTTATGTCGTGTGTTCTAGAGAACCACCAAGCTTTATTAAGATCAGGAGCAGAGTCATCAACTGCTTTCTCACACTAGCCTTAAGGAGCTTATTGTTCAAATCTACTTATCAGAAAAGTGATAAATCACTTTATGTCCTGGATTGCTTGAACAAGGGTGAAATCATGAATGTGAAAATCCACCAATGCCAAGGGGTCTGTTGCGTTCCTTATGACTCATACTTCTTCTGGTCACCTCAGGTTGGTCTGTGAATATGGATTACAATAACAGCATTAGAGTTCCAGCCTTTTCGTCCTTGTGTAATGTGACGGCTGGGATTACTTTCAGGTGTTTCTGAGTTGTAAGGATGTTGCTTTTCCTACCCATTGTTGGCTCAACTTCCCAACTCTCTATAGTAATGCAACTCCCCCTCTGGCTGTAGGCACTGCTCCTGGTGTCCTGTGAAGGGATGCAAGCAGCTTGTTGGCTGTGCTCCAGTACTGTGGACTTTAAGTTAGGAAGGAGATCAGGTGGGACAAGACCAAAAAATTGAGTAACTTTGGGCTTCCGATTCCCCCCAGTACCTCCAGTGGGTTAACTCTTGGGTTTAAATAACTCATTTCTATTCTTTACAGACTACCTTTCCCTAAAACCTGACATAAGTTCCATTGTCACTGAGCTGGAAGACATTCTGAGTACTGTTTTTTATATATCTATACATTCACTTGTCCACTTAGGGCACATTTGAGAGTATATTTGGCCTACTATCAATTTCGTTACTACTCTGTCTTTGGGAGCAACTACTATTATGGAAATAATCATTAGAAATAAGATTGCTTGTATGTTTGATAACTTTAATTCCCTCTAAATTCAAGTTCTAGTTTATTGCATTCCCCTTTAAGCAAGAATGAAAGTTCTCTCTCATTTTCTTTTGGTGTGTACCCACATTATATCACGGTCTAATATGTGAAGTATATCTGTTATTTGTGGCGAGGCTGCCTAGTACTTCATGGTCTAACTGAGAAGGTATTTCAGGGAATTCTCCTTTTCATAGGTGAGTAGTTCACATGTCATAGGCCACTCCTTCACCATCTTCTTAGCTGATTCCCTGTTAAATAATTTTATTATTTAATATCATTTAATTTGTCTCTTGCTCTGGGCTTCCCATATACCTTTCTTCAGTGGGTAGCCATTTTGTCATGGGGACTTAGTTTCTGTTAGGTTGCTGACTTAAACAGCTCGCAGTGACTTTCTCATTACAAGCACAAACTTGTTTGCAAAAATCTTAGTACAGAAATCCCACTATCTCATTCTGACACACTTGTACTCGTTTTGCAAGTTAATGTTGATATCCATCCTCGAACCTTCAATCCCATCCTAATAGTTTTTCCAACTTAAACAAGACAAACTATTACCTCTCTGGGGCTTTATATTGGTATATTTTGAGTAATATAGTGTTATATTTTGAGTAACACATAGGATGATTCTCGCTAAATATTTTTCATTGAATTGAAAACTTTTAAGTGGAGAAAATGTTTGGGAATATAGGGAGAAGGTGAAAGGGGAATTTTCTTTCTGTAGACTAGAAAATGTCATTAGTTTCTAGAGTAGAATTATCTGAATTCATCTGTTCTTTTGATCAACAAATCTTTATTAACTGTTTACACTATGGTAGGTACTCAGCTAACTTTTACATAAATGTCATTTTAGATATTTTCCTTTTTGAAATGGATGATGTAAGGAAAATCAATATTTTTGCCAAGTTTATTTGTGAATTTTTTTAGGTTTTTAATGTACACAAACTTTGCATGACTCTCACTTTTTGATAATGGCGAAATAGCCAACTCTAAGTAAAGATGAAATGTGGAAAATACAGAATCTGTTTTACCTTCTCATCCTCTTACTGACTTTTACAAAGACTGAATGTAGTCCACTAGTAATCTTGTAGTGGTACCTAGGGGATCAGAACGAGACATCATGAAGGGAGAAGTTATATGAACACATAATTAGACAAATGCTAAATGGAGCCTTTTTAATTGAGAGGTGACAGTATTTCTGTTTTACAAAGAAATTTGAAGTTTTTATTAGGTTGGTGCAAAAGTAATTGTGTTTTTTGCAATTTTTTTTTTTTAACCTTTTAAACCACGATTACTTTGGCACCAATCTAATACTTTGTAGTTTATGTACAGCTGACCTATTTAAAGGGGATTTTTAAATCTTTAATTTGTAATAATTTGTGCTGATACTAACATTTTATTATTGAGACATTAAGGTTTCAGTTATTAAAATGTGTATTCAAAGTTTCATAAATGATATAAACAATAATTTCACCTCAACTTAAGAGTTACTTAATTTCTTCAGTATGTAGTGAATATTGGCTGAAGAAATTTTGAAAGCCTACATTACTTGGAATATATTTGAAACCTCTCTTACTATGTACTTCTGTTCAACATGCTACATATTTTTGGATCATTTATACTATAGGCTTAAAGTTTGGAGTTTTACATTTTCAGTCTTATAAAGACTTATAAATATATATATGTTAGTACTATTGGAACTAAATAATTTTATCCACATAATTGTCATTCAGCTGTAGCTGTCTGGAATAAAATTTCTTGGAATAAGTAGCCATTTTCCCCGTGAAATAACCATTTAAAACTGTTTTTCATCTGATAGCATATATTTTAATTTTTATAAATAGCACAGAGTATTGAAGTATTTATGTAGCTAAGGAAGGTTATCAACTCAAGTTCAATAGTATATTGTTTGACTTTATTAGGCTGTGGATATAATTTTTAAAAGGTAAGTTTATTATTTTGTAAAATGCATGTGCTTTCACTATATTTTATGTGTTAATCTGATTTCCTATTGAAGTCCCCGATTAAAAGGGAATTGTGTACCAGTGGGGTTCTAAAACCTTGACATTATTTTAATCTGATAACAAATGGGTTTAAGTTCACGTTCTTTCAGTTGTTGGCAACAAATCTAAACCTGTATTTTTTGGATTTATGAGGATAAGTCCTGCTTTGGCAATCTTATAGATCCTCCAGAGAATAGTTAAACAGTGATTAATCATTGTTTCTTCACTGAGTGTGCAGAAAAGAATGGAAAAGCTGCATTTCACACTTCTGAAGCAATTAATCCCCATGATCTTAGCCAGGTTTGTCTTGTAGATAAGTCGGGATACAAAACGGTACCTAATTTATCAATGTATGCATGCCATAAAGTATAAAACACACAATTTATTTCATATCATTTATAGTCAAATGTAAAAAAAGAGTGACTTTGCCATATCCAAGAGTGTTTCTTCCATTACCTTCATATAAACTAAGTACCAGAGATTACAATGGGATTCCTGTTTATTGTGCACATCTGGTGCAGTCACTATGCATTTTCTCATTCACTTGCTGGCATTTTTAGTGATTGTGGCATAAATCACCTTGCTAATCAGAAACATAAGTGACGGGAAGTCATCTCCTTTTTTTGAACAATGGGAAAAAACATATGGCTTCTTAGACAGGACTTGGCTGTTATACTATTTATGTGGCATTATATTCTGTATTTAGAATTTCATATTAATTGCAAGTGGTTTGATGGAAGCCATTGAACACCCAGAGTTTGTGGTCAAAGTATTTGTTTTGTAGTATTTTCATAACAAATAAACATAAATGATAAAATAACATGCCTTGCATTAAATTTTTTAAAAATAAAAACTAGTTTGGGGAAAGATTTTAGATTAAGATGAATTGAAGAAAATATGTAATTTTAAAGTGTGTGGATGTTTCTATAGATGCATAAATACAGTAATTACAAGTTACAAGTTAGTTTTTAATTATACCTATTTCAAAACATTGCATGGATTAGAGTGAAAATTGCTGTCCTTTAATGTTCAAATGCAATTGACAGTAATTTGCTTTTCTAGAAGATTTATTTCAAGATGAGTTGTATTTTTTGATGAATTGTTATTAGTTGGAATCACTTCAGCATATACTACAACTGAAAATAAAAGATCAAGTAAAGCTTTGTAAAATATAATATATTTGTGCAGACTTTAAAGACTACTCTGAGTGAATTTCTTGTTGTTTGTTAGAGAATGCTTGCTGTAGATTTGAAACTTTTTTCCTCAGTAGTCACTTAATTTTCAAAAGGTAGTGAATATAATCGCTTTTCATCCTTTGTTGACTTTATAATACTTATCTTCCTATCTCTTATCACTTTCTGTTTTCTTATTATTGGGTGTCAAGAAAAGATTTATTTTAAATTTGTACATTTCAAATGAAAATTTATTTGCTCAGAGAACTTTGTCTTTTACAGTTTGTTTTCTATATTACATGTGACTGTAAATTAGTGAGGTAAATTTTTTAACAAATATATCAGAGCCTATTTATTCAAATGTGTGTTATTCCCGTTGAAGTAGTCCCCTTGGGAAGATGTATACATAATCCATTAATCAAAGTATTTTAGGAATGCCTCTTTTTGAATTTTCTTCAGTGGAATTGATGTATAGCTGACCAAAATGGATACTTTGAAGGGAGATAAGATTCATTATGTGTATATATGTGCTAGTATTTTTGTTTAAAAAAATCAATCACAATAGCTTGTATTTCAGCCTGTATATATCTTGTAGATAATTGGACACTCTGAATAGAAATAGAGTTTTGAAAACTGCCTGAATTTTAAATAAATGATTTTTTATTTAAAGAATGTTATGGATAAAACATTTATCCGTTTTGTTTTAGAAATCTTTTATGATCTTGTCTCTAGGACCACTTTCAGTAGGAGTCCACAAACTGAATAAATGCAACATAAGGAGGTTGTTTTTTTTTCCCTTCTGTTGCTGTTGCTTGTTTCAAAAATGCCACCATCTAAATTCTCTAAGGTATAGTGTGCTATTTTAAAAAAATATATTTATAACTGAATTGAGACCTTTTTTCTAGATTAAAATGATCCAGTGCTTAAACTTACTTGAAATCTACACCATACCACCTCAGTCCTTGTCTACTTTTTATGTCCTTCATGCTTTTAAAGCCTCTTTCCCCTTCTGCCCCCAGATATTTTTTGTTTGTTTTTTTAAATTTTGGGGTGTATTTGTTGTAAAGATAAATTTTAAAGTCATACAGTTTTAAACACTTACATTTGTGTTTCCTTTATATTCACCAAAATATGAAAATTCTGGGAGGATAGGTTGTTGAAATACAACAGATACACCATTTATGAAATGGCTAAAAGTATCAAAATAAATGAGGAAAAATAAAGAATTCTATTTTTAGTGACTGAACACTTTTGAATTTATCAGTATGGAGCTGTGATGAAAAATTTCTTACATAAAGTACTTGATGGGAAAAATATATTAACCTAAAGTATTTGCTTATTCATCATGTTTATAAAGCAAGGAATTTAATTTCTAAATGTATATCAATTTTTGAATGAAATTGAATTGCCAGGAATGTTGATATTCATTGCACATTTTGTTTAAAATTTGTATTTTCAAAGAGAATGTGCATTGTTTTTTCCCCCCACTAATTCATTCTTTGTCTTATTTACCTTCATACTTTGTTGGTACATATTACCCTCTAAAGCAGATTCTGAATTGAGTACAGAACTTGCAAGAAGAGTTATTGTTCTTTCCTTATGTTCTTATGGCATAAAGAACGAATCCTCTCATTGCAGGAATAAATTTACTAGTAGTTCCCAGCCGGGCGGATTTTTGCTCGCTGTCCTCTCTAGCCATTCCTTTCCTACGTTTGTGTGTGTCTGGAAGTGACTTTGGGAATGCTGAGAGAGCCTTTCCCCTGCCTGAAAGTGCTGTGGAGTAGGTAGTGTGACACTCTTGGCTTAATCACACTGAAATTTAGAAAAAAAAAGTTAATTTGTGAAATAGCCCAAAAGGGAGACTTTTATTTGTGAGTGGGAAAGCTGCTTTGTGGGATATATAATTCAGGAATTTTAATGTAAAGGTTTTAATAAAGTATATTAAATATTAGAAGCATGGAGTAAGAAAGGATACTCCATGTTTACACAGTCTTGGTTTTTGTTTTAGTGTTTAAGACTCGGGGTAACATGTTTCCAGTGTGGCCCTCACTTGTGTTTACTGCAGGCCTTTCTAGGATGTGTTTACTGTAGGCCTTTCTAGGACGTGTTTACTGTAGGCCTTTCCACCATATCTAGGATGTGGTGGCCTGTTAGTAGTCCCTGATGCATAGGAACAAAAGAATGTTTTTTCTAAGAAAAAGAAAGAATAAAGAGCCAGACCTGGTGATACATTCTCAGTTGTTAGAGAAGCAGCCTTTTTAAATTCGCCCTGGATTCTGTTTTGTTTTCTGGTCTAGACCTCTTAGGCCTTGTGTCCTCTGTGGAAATAGAACGATAGGTGGGCTGTGAGAAAAAACAAAGAACAGGAGAATGGGGGAAAATGCTGTGCAATGCTCAGGGACAAGCTGCATTGCCTTGTACTCTCTTAACTGGGAGATCAGTAAAAAGGCATTCTTTTTCCTTCTTTGCCACATTCCACTGAGGATCTGGCCTTTTACAGACTACAGACTACAGTGGGCTGACAGTGGGGCACCGTGTGTGACAGCAGTGCTACTTGAGGAGGCCATCGTTAGAGCAGAGGGGAGTCAGGGCTCAGTGAGAGTGGGGTGTGCTGAGAAGCTGCAGTGCTCCTTGTCAGTGAGTGACAGGAGCAACCAGTAATCAGAGCAAAGGCGATAGCTGGACGGAGGGACAGAGGAGGCCCACTCAAGTTTAATTTGGAGGAAATGGAGTCAGCAGACCTCAAATACCACACAGAGAGGCACAAAGAAGGGTGAAATGATAGATGTGCTCCAGGAGATGCCTGTTAGCTGACTAGACTTGCTCATGAACACAGGTGAGATACTTAAGGATGACTACCAGAAATGTTGTGGGGGACAATTCACAGGGGCCCAGCGTCCTACATTGTGGGTTGTACTAGCGTTCTCCAGAGAACTAGAACCAATAGGATGGAGGTATAAATATGGATGCATGTGTGTGTGTCTGTGTACACGTGCATTCATATTACAGCTCATGCAGTTATGGAGGCTGAGGCAGTCCCACGGCATGCCTATCTGCAAGCCAAGGAAACTGGAAAGCCTGGGGTGTAATTCATTTTGAGTCAGAAGGCCTGCGAATTGGGGTGATGGGGTCGGGGGTAGGGGAGGTGGTCTAAATCCTGGTCTGACTTCAAATATCTCAGCTCAAGCTGGAGTGAATTTGCCCTTCCTTCACCTTTTTGTTCTGTTTATGTTCTCAGTGTAGTGGATGATGCCCATGCACATTGTGGAGGGTGTCTGTTTTACTCAGTCTGATTCTAGTGCTAATCTCTTTCAGAAGAAACCCTCACAGAAACACCCAGAAATAATGTTTAAAGGTGAAAACCAGCAGTTATGAGTTACATTTATTTGTAAACTATTTTACAAATTTATTGAGATACTAAGGGTGTTTATTTTCTTCAACTTCATCCCCCACCCCTTTTTTTACTTCTTTCCACAAAACTTTTTGCATAGTTACCTGCTATGGCAAATGGTATTCTAGGTGTTGGATCAACAAAGTTAAAATGATTCCCTTAGGAGCTTGAAATTTATACGAGAGAGAATGGCAGTTAAAAACAACGACTAACATGCAGTGTGATGAATTATATGAGAGTCAGGCATGGGAGATGGTGGACCCCAAAAACGAGTACTTAAACCAGCTTGGAGGTAACCCTGGGGAACGGTTCTAAGGAGACTTCCAGAGAAGGTGCAGGCTGCACTGTGTGTGAGGAATGTTGAAGAAAGACACCCTAGGCAGAGGGAAATATTGCAGAAATGACAGCAAACCTAAAGCTATTTGAGGAACTACAAGTAGTTTGATTTTGCATGTTGGGTAATATTGAGACCTGAGACGAGATATAAAAATCTAGATTTTTGAAGAGTTTGGGGTTGATACCAAGAGTTTGGGCTCTTGTTCTTGAAGGTAAAAAGTAGAAGAGGAAGGAGGACAGATGGGGTAGAAAGAACCTCAGACTGCAGTGCTAGGCAGTGACCTACTGAAGGAACTAAAACTAAGGAGTAGTGTGATCCGATTTGACTTTAGAAAGAGCATGTCAATGACATTTAAGCACATAAGTGAATTGGAGGGAGATCTCAAGAGTCAGGATATCAGTTTAGGAGACTATTACAAGAAAATCAGAGGAGAAATTGAGACACTAAATTAAGTCAGAGTCAGTAGTAAGGGAAAGAAGGAACTAATTTAAAAGGTAGAATTGACTGGATTTTTGCAGTTGATGAGAGAGTCAAGAAGAAAATACAGGTATCTGGCTCGGGCAAATGATTGGTTGGTGATTTATTCCTTAGATAGAGAGTACAAGAGGAGCAGTTTGATGGTGAAAGGCTGAATTTTGTCTAGGCATCTTGTTGATTAAAAATATTTAGAACTTCTACTGAGGGAGTAAGAGAATTTAAGGATAGAGGCCATTATGTGATAAAATGGTGTATTAGTTTAAGAGTAATAGCCAAACTTCAGGAAATACTGATATTTTGAAATCCTTTCATGTGAGTTGGGAACAAAATTTTATCATCAGAAAATGACAATCGTGTCATAGAATCACAACCATAAATACCCTGAAAAAGTATAAACCTATCATAATTCCTTAGTTTTAGTAATTTTTCTGCAAAGTAAAGTTTCAGAGCGACTTGTATATCAAGTTTCTTGATTAAATCTATTCAATTATCAGGAGTGCAGTTTTTTTCCCTAAGAACTTGTTTTTTTATGAATTATTCTTTCAATTTTACTAGTAGCCTCGGAAAATATTTCAGTGCTTTTTTTTTCTCCTCAAAAGAGAAAAAAGTGAGTTCTCTCCTTTTGTGAGTTCTCACAAAAAAAAACGAGTTTATTTGTGTCTTTACACTTGATAGAAAAGTTAGAGAAGTGAAAAAACATTCAAAGTCTGTATATCTAAACATTCCTTGAACTGAAATTAATAAAGGTAAGATAACAGTTTTAAATACATACAAACAACTTTTCAGTAGCTCTCCTTTTGCAGAAGGGAATCCGGAGTTGTAACAAATAATTAGGTAATTAAAATAATAAGAGGGATTGACAGAAGGTTGGACAAATGGATAGGCATTATAATAAAGCAAGTATACTAAAATGTAATTGAAGATTCTAGGTAAGTGTTCACCATAAAATTCTTTATCATTCTCTGTATACTCAACTATTTGTAATAAAATGTTGAAAAAATAGTATCATAGCATCTGCAACTTTGAAGTATATAAAAAATTTTCTGAAGGATAAGTAGGTATGTAATAAAACAAGTATAGTAAAATGTTACAGAATCTAGATGGTGGATATATGAATATTCCATGTAATATTCTTGCAACTTTTCTGAATGTTTGAAAATTTTCAGAATTAAGTATTGGGAAAAAATGGTGTCATAAACAGGATAACGTTTGGCATTAGAGATCTGAGTTCTAGTTGTGTGACTTTAGGCAAGATAACTAATCTCTGAGCTACAGTTTCCTTTTTTGTAAAATGAGCATAACATCTAGTTTGTAGATGGTTTCACAAATTAGAAAAAATATCTGTAAAGCAATTGGCAAAGATAGACATTTGCAGATGCCTCTGATAATACTGAAATTATAAACTAAAATTTAGGGATTGCATCTTAGTTTTTGCTTAATATATTTAGAATTTCTGGATGTGTGGGCCAGTTAATTATTTGTTGGCACTAGGAATGAGGTGAGATCAAGGTGCAATTTTTACTATCAAGACTGCTTTGTTTCACACAGACAACATCTATGCACCATGTTCAGAGCCTGTATTTTTTTCTGGCTTAGTCTCTAAGTTAATCAGAGCTTAAGCCCTAATGAAGGGATGTTAGCATCATCCTTATACAAAGGATACAAATCTCTGAATTTCTATTGCCTAGTTCCATCAAGGAAAACTTGATGGCCTTTAAAAATATTTTCACTTTGTAAAGTACGTAAGTTCTCCAAAGTGGAGTTACTATATTCCTGTCTTAATTATTGGTCCCATCATACTATACATCTGTGTGAGATTCTTTTTTGTTACATTAACTTTTAAAGTACATATAGTAAGTGTAAGTCATATTTACTGCTACATATATATTTATAAATTACATTTATAAACATATAAATACTTACTGTTTAATATTTAGTAGTACCTTCTCCATCAATACTCTTTTTTTCTTATAAAAATCAATTATTCTTATGTTTCTTTTTAAGAAATAAATTTAGATTTCTGATTTGTTCCAGCTTCGGCCTCAAGTGCATTTATATAAAGTACAAGCTTCTTGTTTTTTTATTTGTTCTGTTTCATGTGCAGGGTGGATAAAAATTACTGAACTTTTTATATTTATGTAAATTTATTTAAAATTAAATTCAAATTTGCCACCATATGCCTCAAGGGCTAAACACAATATAGAGTATTATAATCATTTATATAAATTGGTTTTAAAATCCAGTTCAATATGTTGAATCAATATGTCATGAATTTCGTAGCTATGTAAGTTGTCATCCTAGTAAATTCCACGGCATGTACTTGTATACCATACAGATTTTGAATAAAATTGAAGAGACTTTTTTAGCCTGCATTATAGAGGAAGTTCTCTTATCTTCCAGACTGATTTAATATCAGAAAAGAACCATGCTACATAAATGTGAATCAGCCAGGTTTTGTATGTCCATCAAACCTTTCAGGACAGAGTTTTTATCTCTCAGTAATATTTACTGATTGTCTTTCATTTCCTAATCTTTTTGTGATATAGAATAACATGAAAATAAATATTCACTTCAAAGGATTGTTTCTGTGGGTATTTGCCAAGGCAACAATTCCTTAGGAAACTTTAGGGGAATGACAAGATATCTTTAACCCATGTACTTTATGTGTATTTAGTTAGTGTATTTTGTCAGTGAAGTGCATTTACCTGTGTGTGTTTAGGGCAGATCTGTGGTATTTTTTGAAATTAATAAAGTATCCTAATATTCAGATAGTTAGGGATCACTGATATACTAGGAGCATCAACATACAGTTATGCTGCTTAATGCTTAACAAAGAAATACATAATATGTAAACAAAAGTAGTTTCCACTAACCCCTCGACAGTGTTCTTTTTCTAACCAAACTGTGTTAATACATTTGACCTACCACTCATTGTTTGTTATGTTTATAAAGAATCAGAATAACCTATTTTTAAAAAGACTAATATACACCTTTCCTAGCAATCTCTCATTTTCTCTATTTGTAAAATAAAAAAAGTAATGAGATACTGTATATTTTTGTGGAAGTTTTTTTAAACAGGTGCCTGCTAGGGTCATTTGTTTTGAAATCTTATTTGTCCTACATTCAAAAATGAATGAAAAGTGTAGAAAAAGGTTTACCTTTAAGTTACCATTTTTCTGAATGCTTTCTATAACATTATTATCAAAGTCTGCTATATTCTGTGAAGTGTTAGGAAGAAAAGAAGTATTAGTATATTGTCTTAAATCGTTACTTTGATTCAGTAGGTCAGGTTTTTTTTATTATTAATGTTCTGTAATCTCAGAATTTTATGCCTGGAAGCTTTTTGTTTTTGACTGTCTTTTAGCCTTTTATATTTGTGTGTGGTTTTTACCTTGTCAAATACAGGTATATTTTGTTTATTTAGACCATTCTGTAATTGTCTTCAGAAATCATTGAAAGCTGAAGACTCTAAATAATTTATTTTCAATGTGTAGAATTTACTGCTGTGCTGTATATACATTTTATATTTATGTCAGGAAAAGGTTGCAGAGGGGTGCTTTAGAACCACCTTTTCAGCTCTAAATAGCTATTGTGTACATATGGTAAGGTACTGCTGCTTAACAATTAGTAACTGCTTTGATGAAACTAAATTACATGTTTAAGTTCCCATCAGGAAGTCGCTTCACATATCTGTATTAATGTATTCAAGGCTCGAGAAGGAAAGTTAATTTTCCAGCTTAAATATTTAATTCAAGCTTAAAATTTAGTCTGTAATTAGAGCTCCCAAATGGCAGGAACATGGAGTATTTGTCCATTTTAATTAGATTGTTGTTTACCTATTAATTATATATCATATCTTGTCATATAGTTTTGATGGTAACAGATGGTGCTAGGAGTTAGTAAGGGCTTGAACAAAATAAGATTCCACATGATTTATTAAGTTGCACTTTATTAGTGAGTGGTCTGCTTTAGTCAGGTTGGTCTTCCAAATAAGAACTGTGCAACATTTCACTAGTTTTGTGATTATTCTTTTGTGGAAATACTGAAGACAAAAAAGTCTGAGTTGAATGATGTCAATTTAGAAACATAATGAATTACTTTAGGATTCTTTATTTTTAAGGAGTATATATTTTGAAATTGTATAATTGGTAAGTTTAGTGCAGTTTTCCAGGACAGTCAGGTAATCAGAATTTTATTTATCGGTAAAAATATAGACATAAGGAATGTGTATATATATATATGTATATATATACACACACACACACACACATATATACATACATTCATATATACGTATATATACATACATATATATGTATATGCATATATATGTATATATGTATACACATATACATATATGTATATATAGATATATACATATATACATATATATATGATTCAGGGTATGAGAAATAATAGGATGATAGGATAATAATAGGATGATAGATAGGTCAGTTATTTATTTCAAAGACATTTCTTCTCTGCCTATTTAACAAGACAAGGTTCTTTGTTTACCATTATACCTAAGAGCAGACTGGTGTCCAGGGAATTTGATGTACAGAATTTCCAAATTCAAAAAATATATGCCAACTAAGTAGAAAGGCCTTCAAATTTTGTTTATACAAGATTTTATTAATTTTCTGTTACCAACTCAGCTTCCTAAAATGAATTAACTGTGCATATGTGTACCTGCATATATTTATGGAGAGAGGTAAAAGAAAGGGGTAGGGAGACAGGGGAAAAGAAAGAGGGTTGAAAATTTTAATCTTTTGATCTTATATAGTTTGTTTGAAATGTACTATAGTCCTTAATATCATTAACTTGAAAGTACCTTTAGTTACTACTTCTTAGCTCTTAAGCTTCTTATTTCATAAACCTTACTCAGTGTTTCATAGCAAAGAGTAAAGAGAAGGCCCAGCCCTGCCTTTACTAATTTCAATAGTTGCTCCAGAGGGCCTCTCTCTCATACGTCTATGAGATCTTCAAGTCTATGGTCTTCTGTTAGCTATGTTCCTCTCAGTAAGCAGCTTTGGTTTTGCCTGTTTTATCTTTTTTTTTTGTTTTGTATTTCAATTTGTCTCCACTTAAACCAGGTCAGTTTTTAGAAATTTTTAATATTTCTCTTTTGGTGTTATAGCTAATTCTTTGTGATGGGATGGTATTTTAACTTGAAGTGTATGAGTCCGCATGTTCGCTGTAGACTGGTACAGATGTGTAATACAAGACTCTTGTATGTATGCACTGCTCATGTACATGAGTGAAATTATCACTTCAATGTGGCCTTAGCTTCGTGTTTTTCCCCTAGAATGTTGAGTTCTTAACAAGGAATCTGAAATATTGAGATACAGTGTTAGAATGTAGGAAGGATCCTGCATTATAGGTGTAGTAATTCAAGAGAATATCGAAGGAGAAAAATTATTATTCATTTAGAATACGTACATATAGCCTTGGCTTGAAAGTTGAAGTTTTTAACATTTCTACCCTTTTTTTTAAAGCATGTGAAATATACCATACATGTGTTTTATTTTATCTGGGGAAATAAATGACTGTTTGATAATTGTTAACAGAAACAGCAAATGAAAATAGAAACGCTATATTAGAAATGAACTTTTCTTTGCTGTTCATTCTCCCCAGCACCTGATCCACCACTTTATCCCTTGGAAGGACTTTTATTTCAATAGCCAACCATGTACATATTTGACTTTTCCACAGAAAATGGCAGTTCTGATTACTTTCCTGGAATTCTGAAGGTTCTTTCTTTCCTCGAAATCGTTTATGAAAAATATTTAGGAAAATGTGGTAGTTGATAACTCAGTCTTAGGACTTGTTACCGACTCGACCCAAACTGGATCTTTGGACTTGCTTTGTTCTTCTTTTCTCACTCAGCAGTGGGGTGTTACTATGCAATGTCATAGGTTCCATTGTAAAATAATCTGTAAGAAGGGTGTTCAAGATTTGAGACTCATGATGTATAACTGCTAATTTTTTAAAAGTACATATGAAAAAAGAAAGGTAACCATTTATCTGTGCTGAGTACTCAAGGTAAAGATGTGAAGGTTTCATGAGGTCATCGTCACTGTGGTGGCGCAAACACAGAGCACCAAGAAACACTGGGTAGCATGAGTGAATGCAGATTTAAAATTAGTAAGTACTCAGTCTTTTCAAGCCTGTTTCTGCTTCTCTGCTTTTGCTTTCCGTGCCTTTTGAATAAGATGACTTTGACTGGAATTCCTACCTTTAACATTCAGTTTAAATTTTATTTCATAAAATAGTGTAACTTACACCTTCCTTGGCCCTTTGTATATGCACTTGTCATGTTGAATTATAATTATTTGTTTACATGTCTGTGTTCTCTGTTACACTGTTGGCTCCTATGGCTTAAGGGTAGTATTTTATTTATATTTTTACTGCCAGTGTTTTTAGCACAGTAAGTGCTTCATAATAGATGTTTAATGAAAACTGGTTAACAGAATGAATAAAAGGATTTCATTTTATAGGATGTGGCATAATGAGTTAGAATGCTGTCGATCTATGTAGGGCCCCTCTGATTTTTTCTTTTTCTTTTTTTTTTTTAGCTTTAAGTAATTACATATTTTTCTTATAAAGGAAATGCCTGGGGAGGTTTTCTTATAAAGGAAATGCTTGGGAATGCCTGGAAATTTTTTTCTCCATTTTTTTCCTTAAAAATAAACTGTATTTTTGCTAATGTGTAAGTACTCTATGATTTTGGTAAAAACAAACACTACAGAAGTATATCAAGTTAAAAACAACCTGTAATTCTTTCCCTGGTGATAACCATTGTTTCTTTGTATATGTTCTTCCAGACCACCCCCCATTTTTTTCATTCTGTTCTTTCTCCTCTCATTTTTTAAAAAAGAATATTATCTATATAAGCCCTTTTAAAGACATTTTTTGAAATGTGTAACCTTGTACTATGAAGAATATACTTTAATAATTCCAGTGCACATTTTCAGACCTTAAGTTGTACTTTTCTCCATTTTGAAATACATTTTTGCCCTTGCTTGTATATCACATAGTCCTGGTTTTCCTCTTTCCTGGTTGATTACTGCATCTCTTTTAGCTTACTTGCTCTACCTGATTTTTAAGTGTTTGTATTCCTCAAGAGCCAGTGCTTTTCTCCTCTCACTATTCCCTCCTTTTGGTAGTCTCATGGACGTCGTTGACTTCAGTTACCATCTTTGTGTGATGACTCCAGAGGTGGCATTTCCAACCTAGATTGCTGTTATGGCCTCCAGACCCATATTTCTAACTACCTACGTGTAGTTTCTCTACTTGGATTCTTCAAATTCAACAAGTTTGAAATTAAATTTATTCTGTGCTTCATTTGGTCCTTTTGCATCTCGTTTCCCCAGTTTCAATCAGTAAGTAATATATTTCTACCTAACTGTGCAACCAGAAAGCTTTTACTTATCATCTTCATTCCATCAACAAATGTCCCTTTATTGTATTCTAAATTTTGATATCAGTTATGGATTTGTTTTGGACTTAGTTGTAATCTGTTGCTCTATTTGTCTATCTACAAACTTTACACTTTTTAGTAATTGTGAATTTATTGCTTTTCCATATTACAAGGCTCTTCCCTTAATATTATTATTCTTTAAAAAATCATAAGTATTCAGACAGTGTAGATGGACTTATAATAAAGCCCGCCACTTTGTGTTCTCACAATTTCTTTGGAATTTCTATTAGAATTGCATTGGAAATACCGATTACTTGGAAGAGAATGTATATCTTCCCAATTATGAGTCTTCCCATCTAGGAACATGTCCTTCTTGATTGAATCAAATGCTATTTAAGCCCTTCAAACAAGTCACACATTTTCTCCACATAGTTTTTTTGAAGTGTCCTGTTTGTTGTTGCTATCGTGATGAGATATTTCTCTTATGGTTCTTTTTTGTTTGTCTAGCGTTTAACACAGTTACTGGCACGTCACTCATATATGTATTGAATTGTTAGGAGTTTTTGGTGTATAGGCAAGCCCTTTTTTTAAAGTTATGCAGTCTGATGCATCTTATAAATTGCAATTATTTCACATTTTTATAGATAAATAATGACAGCTGCAAATTATAATTTTGTCTTCCTTTTAAAAGTTTATACTTCTTGTTTCTCATACTTGACATACTGGGTTTGTTGAAATCTCCCTAACAATGCTGAGTAAAAACATTAATAGCCAGTAGTATCCTTGACTGTTTCTACTTGTTAAGACAAAAGCTTTTGTTTTACCATTATATCTACTATTTGTGTTTTTTCCCCAACATAATAAATGTTTTATTGAGGAATGAAAGTTTTATTTTTTGTTTAGTTTATTTTTTAATTAGGAATGAGTGTTAAATTTTATCAAAGGTTTGCTACTTTCAATGAAATGATACTAAGGTCATTTCTCCCTTAGCTTGCTTATGCAATCAGTTACTAGATTCTCTAATATATGTATGTTGCCTTTACATTTCTGAAAAGATTTCTTCTTGGTCACGGTATATATTGTGAGACCATTGTTTTTGTGCTATCTTTGTTATGTCTTGTTGTTAGAGTCATGCTAACATAAAATGAGTTAGTATACTTTTCTACCTTTTTTGTTAAAGAACAGTTTAAACCTAATAGGAATTATTAATTACTTAAAGGTTTGTTAAAATGTATGCATACTATAATCACAGTGCCTTCTGTTGGGAATGAGAGACATTGTGGTGATGGAGAAAAATCTTTGAATACATTTCTAGTATCTTCTAAAATTATTGGTATATTCAGATTCTTTGCACCTTATTGAGTTGATTGTGGAAGTTGCCTTTTTTTAGAAAACTATTCGTTTTCTTTTTTATTTCATTTAGATCTTCAAATTTGTTGGCATAAAGTTGTAGATAATATTCTTTTTTTCTCTATTTTTAAACTATTTAGGTCTGATGATATATCTCCTTTCTTGTTACTAATATTAGTTTTTTTGTTGTTTGATTTGTTTTTAACCATTTCATTGTGAAATAAAATACAGATATAGAAAAGTGTAAACACAAATGCATATATTGGTGAATTATTGTAAGATGAACATGCTTGTAGTTATCATGCAGGTTAAGAAATAGAGCTTTGTCAGCCATTGCAAATCCCTTCCCTGTGCCTTACGACAGTTACAGCACCCTTACTCCCTCCAAAATTAAGCACTCTTCTGACTTTCCTAATAATAACTTATTTAACTTTCTTAATGATTTCATCACCCAAGTGTGCATCTGTAGACCTATGCTTTAGTATTGCCCATTTTAAAAAATATTCTTGCCTTTTAAATCTTTCTTAATCTGTAGTTTTCTCTTTCAACCTTTTCTTTATAAGTGTGATGCTGAAGAACCTGGGCTGTTTGATCTGGAGAGTTTGCAAGCAGTTCTGGATTTTGCTATTTCATACCATGGTGCAATTAAACATTTTCTTCTATATTTTTTCCAAATTGACAGGTCTCAGCATCACAGCTTGATCGAATTTAAGCTTAATCTCTTAGGCAAGACTATGGGTGCTGTTGGGTCCTTTCATTAGGAGGCACATAATATCTTTTTCTCATTTTAAATGTTGGCAGCCACTGCTGCTCAAAGCCTAGATCCATTTAACTCATTATTTCATTTGCTGTATAGTATTTTTGTTATATAAGCTATCTAGAAGTGAAATTTGTTTCAATTTCTGATTATCTAAGAAGGATTTTTTAAAAATTCTAGATATGTATTTCAGTCAACAAAACATCTGATTATCTTTGTTTCCTCTTACATATGCAAATTTGCAAATGTTTCATTAGCGTTCAAAGACCTATTTTTTTCTGTAGTTGTGATTTAAATGTTTTATTCTTAAATATTAAATCCAATTTATTAATGTATTCTTCAAATTGGCTTTGTTTTTATTTGTGTATCTCTACCTGATCAGCCAAAATACAGGAGTAGCCTTGCATTTTAGAAAGATTACGCTAGTAGCATCCTTTTAGGATGGATTGGTAGTGAGACCAGCACTGGCGGCATCAAGATCACAGAGTGTTTCTTAATGTTTTGTTTTGGGCAGTTATCTAAGTGAGAAATGATGACTCTGAATTAAGACATTGTTGGTAGAAAGTAGGAGATGGATCCTACAAGTATTTAGGATGTAGGTATGGAAAATGAGGGAGATAAAAAGGTCTCGTTTCTATTTTGTGATAAAAGGATGACAGTGTGATTACATATATGAATTAGAACAGGAGTTGACTTAAATCTGGTTCACAGACCAAGTCTGGCCAGCCATCCATTTTTGTGCAACCCACTATCCAAGAATGGCTTTTACATTTTTAAATGTTTTTAAAAAGTCAAAGAAAAGTGGTATTTCATGATGTACGAACATTTATATAAAATTCAAATTTCAGAGTTCGTAAATAAAGTTGTATTGTAACACTGCCATGCTCATTAGGTTACGGCTAAGTTAAGCAGTTAAAACAGGCAGGCCGACAAAGCCTTTATCTGACTCTTTACAGAGTAAGTTTGTCCACTCCTCAAGCTAAGAAATACCCTCTCTTCCTTTATCTTCCTTATTTCCATTCAATCTGTTGTTCTTGACCATTAGTTTCTTATGGGATTGTTATTTTAAAAATCCCTACATATAGTTGCATGAATTCAACCCTGTCATGACCATTAATTTTTGACATTTGACTACATTTTGTTACTATATTTTTGACTAATTTTTGAAATCCTTTTCTTTCTTTCTTTTTTTTTTTTTTTTTTTTTTGGTCTTTTATATATGATCATTGAAAGCTTTTGAAAAAGAAGTCAATTTGATATTGAATGTATGCCATTAAATCAGTGGTTTTTTCCTAAATGCTATTCAGACAGTGTTGGCCATTATTATTGTTAAATTGTGATTTAAGGTGATAATTTTATATTCTATAATCTGTTCTGTTTGTGTTTTGCATAGAGGTTCTTTTTCATGAACACACACTGTAATTTGAGTGAACTGTTAAAATCATTCTGAGAAGCATTTTAGTTTTATTAAAGATTCAGTGTTAGAGTTGACTGTTTGCTTATGAAATCATAGTTTATTGATCTGTTAAGGTACTATCAAATAGAATTTAGAAAAATAAGGTTTCTTGAAAAACGTGTAATCTGGTAATATGTTTATAGATAGAAGAATTTGGTTGTGTTAAAAACAAGACAGCAGGGCCAAAATGGAGTCTTTTGTGCTAAGCCCCATGTCATCAAACCAAGATTTTATTTAATTACAGTTTCAATTCTCCTAAAAGTGGAATCTTCAGTTCTTCTGAAAGTGGAATCTTAAATCAGTGAATCAGGAATTGCCTAATCACACATCACACTAGTTACTATGTTTCCCCAAAAATAAGACCGGGTCTTATATTAATTTTTGCTCCAAAAGATGCATTAGGGCATATTTTCAGGGGATGTCTTATTTTTTCATGTACAACAATCTACATTTATTCAAATACAGTTATGTCATCTTCTTCTGGAACATCGTCATAACGTACTAAATGCGTCTGTGGGAACAGAGCCAGGAGTGCAGTTTCCAGGCTCTTGGCCTCACGAGGAAAGGTGCTGGCTCAGGTAGTAAATGGCCATCAACTGTGATTGGATGGCCATCAGCTGTGTCTAGTTGACTGTCAGTTGTAACCAGTGAGCCATTGGCCACTAATATAACTGCCGTGGCTACCCTAGCAGTAAAAGGTGGCTAGCAAGAAGACGGTGGGTGAACTAGCCAGTGTGGATTGCAGAGAGGCACGGAGTATAGTGGTATGACTCCCGTATCTGTGGCTCCGTGGGTGTTCCTTTTTGGCCTCACCATGTCCTGCGTTCTTATGTGGGGAGCGGGACCAGCGACCCCACATGACACCCTGCATGACAGCATGTCTGGCTGATGATCTTAACTGGGGCTTATGTGGGGACAGAGGCAGGAGTGCAGTTTCCAGGCTCTCAGCCTCACGTGGAAAGGTGCTGGTTCAGGTAGTAAATGGCCATCAACTGTGATTGAATGGCCATCACCTGTGATTGGATGGCCATCAGCTGTGGCTAGTTGACTGTTAGCTATAACCAGTGAGCCATTGGCTACTAATATAACTGCTGTGGCTACGCTGGCAGAAGATGGGGGCTAGCAAGAAGATGGTGGCTGAGCTAGCAAGTGGTAGAGTGAGGGTTGTGGATCGTGTGGCTCCTGTTTTCTATTTCTCCAACCCAGCCGCCAGCGAGACTATAGTGGTATGACTCCCCTATCTATGGCTCTGTGGGTGTTCCTTTTTGGCCTCACCATGTCCTGCGTTCTTATGTGAGGAGTGGGACCAAAGACCCTGCATGACACCCTGTGTGACAGCTTATTTTCAGGGTAGGTCTTATTTTCGGGGAAACACAACAGGTAATCTGCCTGATGGACTCCTTCCTGCCATCCTCTAAAGGAAGGTGACCTTGCCATAACCAATCCACTTTTTTTGCCTAGTATAACTTCATTGTTCCCACTCCCTTCTGTGTATAAAAGTTTTTCATTTTGTACAGCTGTTTGGAGCTCCTTTACTTCTGTTACATTGGATGCTGCTGGATTCATGTGTGTTGAATAAAGCCAATAAAATCTTTAAAATTTATTCAATTGAATTTTGCTTTTTAACAGCTGTTATAATCATATAAATGCATTATTCTCTTCCACAAGAGAGTTAAAGTTCTATCATGGGAATTTCTAAAGTTTTTATGACATAGTTGTGCTGAGTAATCAGAAAACCAGGACTGACCCATCCTTAGGAATTCAGGATGACTGTTTTGGTATGTGACTCTGTCTTTCTCCACATCTGCATTTTGTCTGATTTACCTAAATGTATTATATTTGTGCCTTGACAAATTATAAAATGTTATCTTTTAATTTCATCTCCTGATGGCTGTAACTTATGCACAGATACCAAAAAAACAAAACAAAACAAAAAAACCAGGAGTCCAACCAATGGAAGTTGCCATGAAAAGCAAGCAAAATATAGTTCCAATTTAATGCTTGTTTGTACCAAAGCTTATTGTTAAATTCTGTATTTTTATTTAGAGGAGTGACATATTGACACACAAACTTCTTATCCCATCAAATAATCACATCCCAATGGGAATGTTAATTCACTTAAATGATGTGTATCAAAGGAGCTCTGAGAAAAGAGGACCTACCACTCTGTTCTTTTCCCAAACACACAGGTTTCATAGCTATTTAAAATTGTTTCAAAATTTTTTCATTGAAAATTTCATAGTTTTTATTGTAACTAATTCTTGATTTACACCCATCGATCTAGTTCTGTTACCAGTGACTTTTAGAGTCGTAGCTGCTCTTGGATTAAAGACTGAAGCATTTATCAATGCACAATGTGCTTTTCATTCATGTTAAGCAATTAAGTTTTTATTTATTTTTTATTTGTATTTTGTGTTGAAGTAAGGTACTTTAGGTTGTGCGATATATGTTTTAGCAGTGTAGATATTTAAATTTGCTTTGACTTTTCCTACACTTTTTACCTTTTCCTATGTAGGTGTTCACCAGTATTTTAAATGTTTTTTCTTCTTGTTTAATTGTTCACTCTATTCCTCATTTCATACTCACTAAAATAATAGAAACGCTCATTGAGTGTTATTCACTTTTTATATTTAAATTATTGTTCTAAGGGCAGTTAATAACGGTCAGTTCTTGCTCGTTAGTTGTTTTATAGTCTGTAATGATCGTTTAGGAAATATATTCCTATGTAGTCAGTTAATAAAAATAATTAAATTATCAAATTTGAAAATGAGTTACCCTTTTGATAAATTAGAACTGATTTAAGATTATCCTTTAAAAATGTCACCTATGATCAGTTGCATTCTAATAAGCTTTTAGGGATGAGAAAGATAGGTATGCAACAGACATGTCATGATCAAGCCCTGTGCTATGGAGATTATTCTGGTATTAGTATGTAAGGATGGTGTTGAGAGGGGAAGAAATCAGAGGTGTGGAGGCAGGCTTAGCAGCTATTGTAATGTCGTGGAAAGCAATAGGGAGAGTCTGAGCTGGGTAATGACGAGCAATTAAGAGAAGATGATGAAAATATAAGTAATGGAAATGAATTTTAAACCATTAGAAATTGCCTTTTTTGTGTGTGGGGAGGTGGGGTAGGGAAAACACTTAAATATCAGCAATTTCATATGGTTCAATGTAATACATTCATTATCAACTTGAGTTAGTAAAGAAAAACACAGCTGTTAATATTTGAAATGAAGAAAAAAACTGAAAGGCTGTATTATTTATAAGGAAAGGGTCAATGACAGTAGAATGGAAAGATTTTCTGAAGAAAGTTTATGTGTTTTCTATAATAACACCCAAAACCTACAGGCGCTTTTAGGGTTTAGCTCAGATCCCAATTGTGTAAAGCTGTTACTAACACTTGAGCAGAAAAGTGCTCCAAGATGGGGGAGGATAAAGAACCTTTGTATTCATGTGTCAACATTTGTTGATTTTCTAGAATGTGTTTCTGAGAAGAAAGGGATGGTTGGAACTCTGTGGTTCTCCTCAACCACAGTATGTTCAAATTAAGCCTTTTGGGTAAAAGTTCCTGCCACCGGTCCTGTTTCCTTGCACCTTCTCACTGTCCTTTAAGGACGCGTCCTAGCTCCAGCCCATGAGAGCTTCTCCACTGGTTCCATTTGCTCTGGGCAGCCTGGCAAACTGACTAAAGCTCCCAAATTGCTCCTAACATACCATGATTCTTTTCAAAAAAAAAAAAAATTAATATGTTTCAGGGTGAGTTCCTTTCTAAAAGAATGGATTCATGACATGGTAAATAATGGGCTTTGGTTAAGGACTTTTTGTGTTGACTGACAACCTCTTCACAGTGACCTGGACCTATTATATACGTAAGTCTTAGGTTATTTCATTCAGCCTTTTCTTACCAAATATACTTATACTCCTGTAGAGTTGGATCCTGTATGATAGACTGAATATTTAGTGAATAGAAGTTGATAAGAGTTTAAAGGCACCAATGAGCAGTTGTCCAGAGTTGATTCAACCTCTGTTGAACACTTGGGTGTGTTTAGCATTTTGCTTTTATAAACAATATTGTAATGGATAAGCTTGTACAGATCCTCAGTTTCTTATTTGAAATCCATAGGGAGAATAGATATGTTTTGGAATTCACAGTTTTTTGGATTTTGGAATTGTTAACGTGATGCATGTTCCAAAATACAGATCATTTCTAGTGGAGGCAGCACCAAATAAACAAGTTATTATTTCTGATGGAAAACATATGATTATCACATTGTTGGCTAAATAAAGACTATAAATATAATAGTTTCATATTAATTCAAGTCAACTTTTGTTGCCAAATGCCTTTATATCAAAGTTAGGAAATTGCTTTTCGTGTTTTGTAGATTGCGGACATGTACATGTATGTATATGTGCCAATATTTTTGTGGGAATAATTCCAATGTGGATTTTCTGGATCAATAGAAAATGTATTGGTAGTTTTGTTAAATATGGCCAAATCCCCCTTCCTAGCATAATACCTTTTTCTACTCTTACCAGTAAATGGGGAGGAAAGTCTGTTCTTTTCTAGTGCTAGTACTAGTATATGTTGTCAGATTTGGATTTTTGACAATCGCTAAGTGAAAAGCAGAATCTCATTGTAGTTTTACAAAGAACATTTTTAAAGGTAAGGAATGGCAGTTCATATGGCTTCGGTTAAGGTCTTTTTGTATTGACTGATAACCTTTTAACAGTTACTACGAAGAATTTTTAAATAGCAGCAAGGACACGTTTCTTACCCTATTTCTCTTTTGTACCAAATGCCTAGTATGATGGTCCAAGGTTATATTTGTGCTCAGTCTCTTAATCCAGTAATCAGTGAATATTTTACAATATAGTCAGTTTGGGGTTCGTTCCTTAGTTTGTGTAGTAAAAGCTTATTTTCTATCTCCCAAGCACTCTATGGAACTAGAAGATTAATAGTGAACAAAAATGTTGAAAAATGCAAACTCCATGTTAAATGTTAGGATACACTGTTTCTCTAGCCTAAGGAATTTTGGAATTGCCCTAAAACTCGTTTCTGTCTTTGGACTCTAATCTGTTTCTTCTCACTGGAATAACATTGTTCTAGACTCCCATCAGTCATGGGCTGCTTTCTGTCGCTTAACTCTCAGTTCAGATGTTACCCCTTCAGATACCTGAATACCCCGTCTATAATTGCCCCAGTGTCTCTCCATTCCATCAACTGGTTTTGTTTTCTTCACAGCCGTCAGTACCACCTGGTGTTTCTGTATTTGTTTATTGTCTGTCCTGCCAAGGACATTTAAGCTCCAACCGATCAGTCCTGGCATCTGATTTAGTGCTATGTCCCAGGGCCTAGAATGTGCCTGGCATGTGCTACATGTTTAGTAACTGCTCGCGGAACGAATGTCTTCTTTCATCCTTTGCCTTTCTGTTTGCTGCTCTTCCAGAATGCTCTGTCCCTCAACCTTCCCTTTTCTACCTCCCAAACTCCTATTCATCCTTCAATACGCTGTTTTATTTTGGAAGGAAGATGATATGTACAGTTTGACTTCATTCGGAAACTATGATTATTATTTTAGTTCTCTCTTGAAACATTTCCAAAATTCTTTATTTAAATTCTACCATTGAGGCTTTGTTTCGATATTTGAAACTTAAATTTTGGGGAATTTGGGGATGCTGTAACAGGAGTGAGCTTTGCCCTGCCAGCTTGCTTCCTCTGCTTTAAAAAGCTTGCTGCTTTGATAGTTCTGTGATTGTTACCTGTTTTTCTTTTTAAGATTATAGGTCCTTGTGTTAATTATTTGGAAGGACTGGTGTTATTTGTACTCAAATTTTAGTTACTGGGTAATAGTGTTCACATTAGAGACGGCGTAAGAGAGAAAATGTTACATGAAAACCTCAAATCTATACTATTCGGAAATAAAGCTTCCCCATGCCACTGCTCAGGTGTTGCAGATGCTGAAGATGGTATCAACATATACCATATGTGTTAGAAAATAAAAGGGGTAAGGGCAGGAGTTTAGGAATCAGAAAAACCTCATTTCTGAATTTCATACTATTGTAAGTAGACATTGTGCCTCATTTTAATATGCATTTATTTTTGCTGTTTATATGTTTTATGTTTTGATCACTGTTCAGTATTTAAACTCCTTCAAATGTGCAAAGATTAAATGTTTAATAAAAATTGCTTGTTGTTTTCAACATCTGTGTTCAGAGAACAATGGCCCACTGGAGTGCAGAAAGCTTGTAAAGTTTTCAAATGTATTGAGAATGACAGAAAGTTCAGTGAAGAGTTTGCTTCCCTCATTACAGAACTACTTCTGTGGCTGCGATTACACTAAGAGCATCTTTAATTGCTTTAAAATCTGAATGCATGATAAGAATGGATTAATTTGATTTTTCTGTTACTACAAGTAGCAGATGGTTTATGTCTTAGGAATGCTCATGTTGTAAAATGAGATCCCCAGCTCATCTGTGATTGGTCACTGTTAATGAAGCATGCTGTGCTGATTATTGATTTAGAAAATGAGGATGACATGAGTATTGTGTGTGTTGCTGTAATAAATTAAAGAGGAGTATTTTAATAGCCAGCAGACATACACCTTAAATAACATGAAATATTTGATTTTCTATTCAGGTGGTCTCTGCCCTGTCAAACTAATTTTATTGTTTATTAAAAAGATATACTTTTATAGTTTCAGCTAACAAGCAGATGGTCGTCTTTACTTATTTCTGTTTTGTATTGCTGTATGACCGATCAGATGCATGATAGGAACCCAAATTAGCTTGTTGTCTGCAAAGCAATGGTGTAGCCGTGGGAGGAAATCTTCTGCAGTGTGTGAGTGCGTGCTTGTGCACGCACTCACCTTACTATTTCCTTACTGTTTAATACTTGTTTTTGAAATAAAGCTATCTACTGAAAGTTCCTTTTCACTATTTTAATTTCTTTTTCAAATAAAATTTTAAAGGGCGTATGTGGCAGGAAAATAATTGAGATACCGCATTTTGTTGGTTTTAGACAGTTTCATGTAAACATCGGTGTGAATTTCCGGTCCTCTCTTATTGCAGGCACATTATAAAAGTCAGGGTAATGACAGTTGACTGATGTTTTTATTTAAAGCTTTCTGTATATGTGATATGAGGTGATGTCCTCAGCTATGTAAGTGCTCTATCTTTATGGCAAATGCTAAATTTAGTGAATCACAGCAGGTGGATATTATTTAATATCTCCCATTCTATTTCCAGAAGGCTGACTACTCTATTTTTTACGTCAAGTACTAAATGTATTACTTATATTGGGGTAAAAACTTGGAAATTACTTCATGACAATTTCTATTTTATAACAGTTTTAATTGTGGCCATGACATATGCAATAAAGATTAAAGTACTTCTTTCCCTTGACCGTGGGTAAGACTATGGAAGAAGACATTTTGTGGTTGTTTTTTTTTAACTTTGTGTATGTACATTTGCGTTTTTTTATTTTAAATATTTGTTGAATTCTATTTTACTTTTGTAGATGTGTTACAATTCAGGTGAACATGGCCATTTTTAGCAGTTTGGTGTTATTTCAGAGTGATTTAATAAATTAAAATTATTGGCAGTGGAATCACAGTTGTAAAGTAAACTTTTAGTGCAGATAGAGATAAATAAGATAAGAGGAAACTAATATTTTTAAATGGTCCAGTTTTAACCCTCAGTCTTAGCCTTTTAAAATATTCTTATAGCAGTAACAATTTTCCTGTTAAATACTTTAGTAATAATCACAAATCACATAGAAGGGGAGAGACTCAGGAATTTAAGAGATTTGATTTGATAAAATTGTATCATCTACCCATATAAACAAAATATTAGTCTACATAATATTACTTAGTCTACATAACACAAAGGAGGTCATCCTCCTTTATATAGACTATTGAATTGGGAAAACCCATAGAGGTTGGGAAGTAAAGTTAAATGAATTATATGTTTATATGACAATTCATATAGCAAAAGGATACTAAAAAATGATTTATTATTAAAACTGTCTTTATGGGAGAGCAAAGTACAATCTGTTGCATATTCATTGAATAGTAATAGAGTGATTTTCCTTTAGTAACTTGTAAGAAAATTATAAAATTATTTTCCTAATCAATTAACTGTTAATGTCTATTTTTATCCATTTATTTATCATGGGAGAAAAAAACCATTAAATTCTAAAACGGCTTGTTTTTTGATAACTTTACTTTTAGATTTTTATGACTAGTAGTAGTGTACATCACTGATAGCAAAATGAATAGATATACCTGCTTTTGTTTAGGTCAAACTGTGCAAATCAGATATGGAAAAGAAATTTACACCTGATAGAAGTATTAAAAAAAATAACATATTCTTGGAAATGGTTTAAAAAAGATGACCAAAGTTATTAAAATTATTACTGCCTAAAATAATTTTTTAGATTAATTGAAAAGTATTTGGGAAGTCTTTTTGATTTTACCTAAAAATTTATACTTTGGAGAGCTGAGAAAGTGATTTTTTAAAATGTATATTATACTTTATCTAATGCATATATATCCTTTATTATATCAACCCTGGTCAACGAATGGCTTTACTATTTTTCAGTGTAAATTTTTTTAATATTCATAGCTTTAATCTTAAAGTGACTTGTTACACGGAGGGACAAATTTATTATCAACATCTTCTACTCTTTTCCCTACCATGTTTATTTTTAATGTACTATTTTCTTCCCTCACCAATAGCTACAAAGAATCTAGAAACTTTCTTATGAAAGCACTTGTTCAAGGCAAATGTTGATTTGCTGATAATGGTGAATAATATTTTTATTAACATTTTTCTTAATGTACCTGCTGAATAGAGGATGCATAGTTTTTTGGGTTTTTTTTTTGTATCTGAAACACAAAACACTGCTTTTTGAGGTAAAAGCACTGCAGGTAGCGCTGAATAACTTTGGAAGTATTTTCCTGAAAGGGAAATGATCGCCACCAGGTACACTTGGTTTTCTGCTGCGTGAATTCTAACACTCTGGGTTGGAATATGTCCTATACTGAGTTCTACAGATAAATGTTCTAAATCTTAGCCAATTTATGTTTTTAATGTTTTTTTGTTTTGAAAGATTTAAAAGAAGTAAAAGAAAAATTTGACAGGATTGTAAACCTGTCAGCCGCATTCCTCACATCTTGTTCTTCCCAGCAGTGAGAAAATAGAAGAATTGAGGTTTCATAGATGTCTCATTGCACATATTGCAATAAACAGCTATAGAATTATATCATGAAATAAGCTATCCTCACGTGCAGTGTGATCAGGTTGTTACTATGGTAACATTTCCATTTGTGAATTTTTGTAGAGTTAAAATTTGTAGTCATCACATCATACTACCATTGGCTCTTGATTTTTCATGTAAATAAATCACTGTACTATCTGCATCCTATTAAGTGGCACCAGTCACAGCCTGTAACTACCACCCATACACTCTAGGCTAGGGAATCAAAAGTAGGAAAATGAAAAAAATGAGAACGTTTTGCTAAATTACATTTTAAGACTGCCCTGATGTTGCTGGTAAAATTTTAAATGTTTCTTAAGAGGAGTAAGAGTATTGCCAGTTACTCTCTGAGACGCTTTAATTTTATAAGTATATGATATGAAATGGGTTAGGCGTGGGAGCAGTAGCAGGTAAGGAGGGCTTTAATTTATCAGCTAAATGATTGCTAAATCCCCAAGACAGAAGTAATGACCCTTCTGAGACTGAAAGATTCATTTTGAAAACTGTCCCCTTTCATTTTAACGTTTAATATTAACTGTTTAAAATTAGTTCTGTTTTTCCTATATTCAAAAGTTGTCCTGCTTATTTCACTTCTGATTATAAAACCAGACTCTAATATCTTAGATGAATTTGGATGAAACTAGCCTGTAATGTTTCCTTGTATCACTTACTGTATTCTTGTAAAGATTCCTACTGTTTCTGTTTTGTTTTGCTTCCTAAAGCCCCCTGCTGCTGTTGATTACACCTAGATCTGCTAGTGATTGGAACTGTTAAAAGGCAAAGACGCTATGGCTGGTTGCTGAATCACTGAATTGTAGAACTAATAGGAGATGTTCTCTCCGGGACCTGCATGACGGAATGACACTAGGGTATTATATGTTCTAAGAAGCCGGGAAATACTCTTTTTCTCTTTAATAATTATTGAAGATGTGAAATTTATTTACTTAGTGAATTTATTTACTTGTGAGATAATAGAGGAATATCTGCTGCTTGTTTGGATTCCTAAACTATTTAACTGAATTCTGTTGAGAGGAAAGGAAAACGGAGGATATCTCTAGGATAAATTCTAGAGAAAATTTAGTACTAACAGTTAGTTTCCCCTGGCAATTGAATGCTGTTAGTTTTTTAAAAGATAAAACGAATATGTATAAAAATGTTAATTAACTACTTGAGATGTTTGATAACATAATGGCAAGAAATTCAGAATTAAATTTTCATTTGTATTATAATTGAGGGCATGTTTGTAAGCTCACTTACAATTTAAACAAAGTTGTGTAAGACAGAAGCTTCCCATAAGAAGTTTCGATATAAGTTTTGGAATCTAGAGATAGGATTTCCTTGATAGCCATGGGTGTTTTATGAAGCATCCACAAATCAAGGACAACTATCAATTTGTACCCTTATTACTTCAAAATTTGAGATAATTAGTCCTGTGCTGGACTTAGTAAGAGATTATTTGAGGGGGTATTGTTAAGCACAGCTGTATTAAATAATACTTTAATACTCTATGATATTGCCATCTTTCTGTTCATTATAAATAATTGTTTATTCTTTTAAAGACACTTCAGTTTTCCAGGTGTAAACTAAATCAGTGGCTTTAAATAATTTGTTTGAAGTTATGTACATCTATCACGAGGTGTGATTGACTATAACTTGAATTGGGAAAAAATGAATATTCTATTAAGAGATATTTATTGAAACATTTTGATCAGGGAATTACATGATGGGTGCTATTAGGAAGGGTGCTGCCAGCACTGTATACAATGGGTTGGCAGTTAGAAAGTTGTGCTCAAGACTAGGCAGCAAGTAATGAGTGCTGTAATTCAGATGGTGGCAATAGGAATGTAGAATTCATTTTGAACTCAGTGTTGGTTTCTCTGTGTCTCTTATTTTTGTTGGTGACTTATTGAATCAATAAATATCAATAAACCGAAAAAAACTGCTGAAATCTTATTAATGACTAATGGGTAGTTATGCCTTCTTAAGTAATAAACCATGAGATTGTAAGGGCCTTGAAGGCAATTACTCATTTTTGTGGTTCAGCACTTGCTTATGTATGTTGCTTATAGTAGTCATTCAACCTTTTAAAGTGAAAGCAAATAAAACAGGAAGCTCCTGCGCTGATTTGCTCGCACTGCCATGACAAAGTATCACAAACTGAGTGGCTAAGACAAGAGAAATGTATTGTCTCAGGTTTGGTTGCTAGAAGTCCGAAATGAAGGTGTTGGCAGGGTTGGTTTCCTCGGAGGGCTGTAGAGGATGGATCTGTTCCCGGCCCTTCTGTTCGGCTTTTATAGCTGGTTCTCTCCTTGCTGTATGTGTTTAAGTTTCCCCTTTCTGTAAGAACCCCAGTCATATTGCGCTAAGGCCCACCTTAATGATGTCATTTTCCCTTGATTTCCAAGGTGAGGTACTATCACCAAATAAACATTACACTCTGAGGTTCTAGGGGGTTGGGACTTGAACAATACGAATTTTGAGGGATCATGATTCAACCCATAACACCCATTTTTGAAGCTGATACGGTTTATATGCCAATGGCTAATGATGTATACACTTAATTAATTGAGTAATAAATATGGTTATTCTACAGTTAATGTAAATATAGCGACCCAAAGCTGTATGTTCCTTTGAAATTACTACCATGTAACAATTCTCACCTCGGTATAGTTTACTATTTTTCAATTCATATCTGCAATTTGACAGCTTATCATTGTACTGGTTTCCATCTAGTGGTAGAAATAGGAGATGGGAGGTTAAGTTTGAAAAGTACAAAACGAAATTTCTTGTCTCCTCTCTCCCTTTATTTCACCTTGTTTAGAATAACCTGAATCATCATCCACCCTCACTACCCATACTTCTTAAGTTTTAAGAAAACAAGCGTTATCTAAATATATCTATCAGTAATAACAAGATTATTTGTATAATGTTATTATAACATTACAACAATGTTGCTAGCAGGTGGGTTTTTATGTACAATTTTATGTACAATTTTGATCTAGAACAGATCTTCTGTAATTGTCCCTGGACTGGTAGCTTAGCGTTATCTGGGGACTATTAAGAAAAGCAAATTCTTAGGCTCTTTTTCATACCTACTGATTAGAAGTTCTGAGGGTAAAGTCCAGGAATCTGTGTTTTAATAAGACCTCCAGGTGATTCCAGTGTACACCAACCTTTGAGAACCACTGGACTGAATACAAGTATAATACCTAATTTTATATTTTTCAGTAGTTACAGAAGCTTACAGTTACAGTTTTTCCTCTCTAATTTTCTTTTGGTTATATTATCCGATACTGAGACTTTGATTAGGAATACCACCCAAAATTATTACCGGAAACCATTAATCTCTATTGTTGTTTTATCGTGTGTCTTTCTAAAAATGTTATATGCATGTAAAAGCAAATACTATATATATATGTCTATATATTCTTCCTTCCTCTTTTTCCCCACCCTCTATGAATAGTAACCTAGGACCTTGCTATTTTCACTTATTGTAACTTGGAAGTCTTTCTGTATCAGTACATTATTTTTTTGTCTTCTTCCTTTTTAGCAGTTATGTAATAATACCCCTGTATGCATGTACAATAACTTAATTTAACAAGTCCCAATTGATGGACATTTAGGTTGGTTCTGACATTTTGCTATTTAAAAAAATATGTCAGGGATATTTGTGTGTCTGCATACATGTGTTTAAGTTATATCTATATAATTTCACGTACATGCTGGTATATTTATAGTCTAATTTTCTAAGAATGGAATTACAAGGTCAAAGACTTCTAATTTTCATAGCTATGTCTAAGTCACCCTCCATGGAGGTTACACCAATTTATACCCCCTCTAAAAGATATAAGTTATTGTTTCAAAAATGTGTGTTTTTGAAGATGCAGCAGTGTTACATAACAGTGTTACATTTTTGAAGAAAACATTTATGTTCTGCTAAAAAAACAAATACAAAGCTTAAACTAGTGTCTTTTAACCAACAGCATGTAAAGACTACTTCAGAGTTTCTTATATTTAAGTTGTAATATGTTTTAGAAACTTCTTGATGCATAAATTGAAGATAGGATTGAAGATTGTCTCCGCTAATCTGAAGTAAATCTGCATTTAATGATTCATTAAAAAGTAATTTTTACATATCTGGAAAAACATATCTTTGAAATAGTTTTGGTTTACCATCAGTGAGTAGTTGGACAATCTTGAAATGTGGGGATTATTTGAGAAACCACATATGTGGTTGTTTAAAAAATTATGAATTTTTTTTGGTAACCGCCATAATGTTTTTAATTAAAACTCTTTTTAGGTTTTTCATTTATGCAATAATTTTTCATTGGTTTATATTGTGTTATTCATTTCAAAATCTAAAATGAAGCAGCAGTGAGACATAGATCATTGGGTTTTTTTATGTTTTTAAAAACATTCTATATTCCCCCCACCCCCTTTTTTAACACTCTCTTAACTTAAAACTACTAAACAGATTTTTATTTTAATCTTTGGAACAAAAAATGTTCTCTTGGGCTGATACCAGTACTTTCTATGCCAAGTTACAGACCGGAATCTATTTTTATAGGCCAAGATAGAAACCTCTGAAAACCAGAGTTTATAATGGAAACATCGACAGGCCCTTAACTATCACAGCACACATGGCACTGCTGAAATCATAAGGTATAAGGCACAAGATTTCACATGCTGGTTGAGCATTGAATTTTTCAGCAATTGTATTATCAAATGCTTTTCAGCTAGGATTTAATAAGCATCCCGTTCAAATGGAAGTATGCTAGGGGCTGTAACAGCACATTGTATAGGCCTGATTTCTGCCCTCTGGATGCTTACACCGAAACACACAGACACTGAGAAGTACTTGAATACGACTTGTTGGGAAACGGACTCGTGCATGGATTTGGTTGAAGAGAAATATGTGAACTTCCATATCTCGAGATTTAATTTGTGGTACAACCCTGACAATCCTGCGTATTTTTGCATGTAGGTCACCATGCTTGTGTTCTGAGTATTATTACAAAGCAGGTAAAACTAGTCAACTACATCGTTATTTTAATATTACGGAAGAAAGTTTAAGCTTTATATTATTAAAAAATCAAGTTTGATACCGAGTAATTAGGTGAATTGAGACTTACTATTTTACTTCCTCTTGGAGGGATTCTATTGGGGTAAAAAAATAGAAATTGCCTTCTTCAAAGACCACATATGATTACTTGGCTTTATTTGGTTAAAGAAAAATCATTAAACCAACCACACTGGGTCCTTGAATTACTGTGCTTGGTTTTAGTTATATTTGAGTTTAAATGGGATTAGTCCTCCTACCATTAAATTAATGATTGCTGTCACTTAACACTGAATGAATGACCCTACAGTGTAGTGATTACTTTAAAAGGGAACCTGTCAGATGCTCAGGTGGGAAAAGAGTTAAAATGGTTAGTGATATAGAATTAATGTTTGAATGTTCATGAAGGGTTGGATTCTTTCACTTGTAACACCAACATTTTCTTCTCTCTTTCTTTCTGCCTTTTCTTTATCTTGTTAAATGCTGGAGAAAAGTAGAGGTGTTATGTTAGATATGCTATCTCAGAAGCATTGTGAAGTGTTTGAGAAAACCGGTATCTTGGGGGAAGATAATGAAGTGATAGTTTGTTGCTACAGATTTTGCAAGTATATATACTGCCAGAAGGAATAGGTAAAAGGAAGATGTTAATTTGAATTTGAATCACATTTTCTGTTGTAGTTTAAATTTTCCTTATCCATTGACTTATGTCCATATATATTTAATTAGATTTAGATAGTAGACTTGCTTGCTACCCTAGGAGGTACTTTATTTATCAGACTGGTTTTCCATTAATGAAGAGAATATGGACAGTTTTTGAATAATTTTAAGTTTTTTGGATCTGTGATAAATTTCTTCCCCTAATGTGTTAGTAACAACGCTTTTATGTCCTGAAAGATGGAAAATTTCTAAATGTAAGCTATTTAGTTTGGTGCAGTTGTACTAATTCTAGAACAGGGAGACCTCATTTTATCTTTTGCTTTCTTGATCTATTTCTTTAGAGAGGAAAGTCAAAATACTAGCTCTCCTATCTACTTCCCTTTGCCATTGCTGTAGGAAACCTTACCACAAGGTTTCAAGAAATACAGTGTTGATCTTGGTTATGTAGGTGAAAGATAGAATCACCTCATATTTTTGAAGTGCCATTTTATGAAGCATTTCACTATGATGTGAAATGAAGGTGTGTGTGTGTGTGTTATATTTTATTTATAGACACACACACACAGAAACAGATATACAGTCAGATACTGAGTTCTTTGATTTACAGATTTGTCTGCTTTATAAATTATTCAGGAAACAAAAAAACAATAACATAAGCATACTACTACATGAAACTAAAATCCAGAATTGTGAGAGTTGACTAAACTTTGACTTTTGTGTTTCACATCTATAGGTGAGAGGGCTGGGAGCCACTAAAGACTTGTTGTCATACCTGACAAAGTCTGTTCTATACTGACTATTAATAAATTTACTTGAGCCAGTCTTTACAGCTAGCAGTTACTGACTAAAATAGTTTTTAAGAAGGATAATATTTTTAATCAATGAAAGAAGAGACTTAGATTTTGCTTTGCCCTTGTGCCTCAGGAAGCAGAGATTTGTGTTAGTTGCCTTCAAGGTTTTCCTTTCCCAGCTTGTTCACATGCTCATCCTCCTCTTCCATTCTCTCCTATTAGGATTCAGTGTGGCAGATGCGGAGCTAGGAACTCCTGCCCTTCAGTAGGTGCCATGTACTCAGAAACAGCCCAAAGTCTTGAATTAATGAAATGAATACTTTCTGATTTGGTGTCAAGCTTGGATATTTTTGCTTTCTGTATACATTGGCACTGAAAGGTCACATAAGCTAGTGTTCTGTCTTAAATAGTTTAATTTTTAATTGTAGGGAAAAACAGATTTAGGGATTATTGGAATGTAGAATAGGAATTTACTTCTGAATTAAAAAAAATTGAGAATGTTTTAGAACTTAAGGAAATAATTGGGAAATTTTTGTCCACTTTTTAAGAAAATATAACTATTCCAGGTACAAGGTTTGGTCAGTGGATTTTGAAATATATGAGAGTGACTTGGGGGACTAGAGAATGGAGAGGCTGTGAGAGAAACAGTTCCTGTGTTTTTAAATGTTACATTTTCTTTCTTGTCACTTAAATCTAAATTGTGATCACTCCCTCTAAAGAGAGAGAAATGAACTATACGTAGTTACTTTAACTTTGTCGATGAGTTTAGTTCTAACTAGCAATACCCCCCACCCAGGTGTTTGGTATTTTGAATCTAAGTATTTGTACACTTGTTCATATTGAATTATATGCTTTTTAGGTTGGATCAAGTTTTACTCATTTTTAAAGCAAACTAGATTTGTTAAAAATAAAAATGTACAATTAGCTTCTCATCAGAATCGTCTTCATTTAGGAGTTGTCACTGTTGCATCACTTTCTATCTACAAATATTATAAATAAGTGCCTTTTGTGTGCCAGGCACTCAGCTAGGCATATTCCTGTACCTTGTGAATTCAGGGTGGCAAGAAACCTTTACAAACATATGTATATAGGTAAACGCGTACATAGTTTCTCTCACTCCATATCTTCTCTCCCTTTTTCCCTCCTTCCTCTCTCCCAATTGCATTAAGTACAATGATGGAAAGATAGAGGCTTCAGGATGTATGTAACAAAGATCTAACCCAATTTAGAGGAGGAGGGGTGTGTCAAGGAAGACCTCATGAAAGAAGTGAAATTTCAGTTTTGTTCCTCAGGCAAAAAGGGACACAGTGATGATACAGGCTGAGGGAAAAGCCTCTACAAAGGCCCTAAGGCTAGAATGAACCAGTCAGTGGAGGAGTTCCTAGATAGTATGGTTGGAGCCCATGTGGCTCAGAGACAGTGAGCAGAAAAGAAGCCAAGGGCCACGCAGGACCTTGTAGCTTTGCTAGAAATTTTAGCTCTTGAGTGGTAACTTATTGAAGGATTTTAAATAGGGCAAGTTATATGATTAGCTTTATTGTTTTAAAGATCAGTCTGACTGCAGGGATCTCGACTGAGGGGAACACGAGAGGAATGCTGGGAGGGCTTGTCAGGAGGTTTCAACAGTGATCCAGATGATGGTAGCTTAGATTAGGGATGTCTAAGAAGGAGAGAGGGATACATATGGAAGAACATGGGAGTCTGAAAGACCTATAGACTAATGACGTGGACAGCTTTTTTTTTTTTAATGTTTTGAACTAGCGCCTCTTGGTTGAAATTTAATGTATTATCAAATATTTGTATTTCCAATCAATTTGTTTTCATAAGGACCCAAGTAACTACCTGGCTTTTGCACAAAATATTACAGTACTTACTTGCATCTTTTTCTGGCTTCGGGTGCTTAGTGAAACATACATGACCAGAGTAGGGCATAAACAACTCCCCTTTGTTTGTCTTCCCCTGTAGATCTTCAAAAATGTCTAGAAAAGGGGGGTTTAGGAATAGAACAAAAAAGGTTAGTAATTTTGTATAAGGGATCTAAACAGAGCCTTGCATATGTAAAAGGATCACAGATTTTACAATTTTACTGTAGAAAATAAATTACATTTAGTATTGTATTTTATTATCTTATATGGTTCTCTAAGTTGATTGATTGATTGATTGATTGTAGGTGTTTCATTTCTCCAAAAATACTAGAAATAGCTTGAGGACTGCCATCTGGCTAGGTGCCCTTTTGTGTGCCTTAGTTTTCCTTCTTTTATTATACTGTTTTTGTTTTTTTAATGGAGCCTGTTTAGGTTTCTGTGGTGACTCCTTTCTACCCTATCTCCCACCTTCTAATATACCATAGCCTGGATATTGTATCTAGGACTGATATTTACCTTTGTTCTTAACCTCTCGGAGGAAAGGCTGTTTTCTGAAGAATGCCCTGACTAGATGGCCCACGTGCCCAGTGCTTTCCTGATTTGAAAAATACAGTATGATCTTTCCAAAGGGTTGATCATATCTCATTCCCCTGTGCAAAAGTCCCCCAATGGCTTTCGATTCCACTTAAAGTTTAAACCTTTATTTCCTAAAAGGATGTGTGACCTAGTTTCTCTCCTATCTCCCCTCCTGTTTCTTTACATTCACACTCCATCCGTCTTTGTTCCTCCCAAACTCCCAGCTATTTCCACTAGTTGTTTCCATCATGCTCTGTCTGCACGTTATGTGCTTGTTCCTTCACTTTATTCAGTGTCATTACCTCTGAGGGGCCTTTCAAGACTACACATTCTCAAATCAGCTCCCAGCTCCCAAATAAA
Source organism: Rhinolophus hipposideros (assembly GCF_964194185.1). Lineage (NCBI taxonomy): Eukaryota > Metazoa > Chordata > Mammalia > Chiroptera > Rhinolophidae > Rhinolophus > Rhinolophus hipposideros. Next base: position 38,852,637 of record NC_138060.1, on the reverse strand, counting down.
CTCTCCATCATGCCCCATCATTCTCAGTCCCCTTATCCTCTCTACATTTTCTTAATAATGAGTCACTACTTGACATGTGAACTAAGTTTTATCCTTGGTTTATATTCTGTCTCCCCTTAGAAGGTAAATTCCCCAAGGACAGAAACTTTGACTGTCTTATCCCCCACTACATGATTATCTTATAGAGTAGCTTCTGGCACATGGGGAGGATTCAACAAGTATTTATTAAGTGGAATGTATGTTACACTTGCACAACCCCTGCTTTCTCCATCTTCTGCTTACTACCCTCTTTCTTTCCTCAATAGATATGCTGAGAAAACATGTGAAATCTGTTTGTAATGTATAAGTAGTGAACAAATCTAAGGGGACACTCAAACATCCATTTTTTAAACTGTACGTACCATCCTGTCTTTGGTCTTATTCTAATAACCTGGATAAATACTCATATATCCACCAGATTAGTGACAATGCGATGGTGATTGTCATAACAATGATAGCTAACATTTACTGAGCACTTACTATGTGTGTGTGAGGTATTCTGAGTATTTCAGGGAAGTTTGTTTAATTCTCACAGAACCTACAAAATGGATGCTTCCCATTTTACATTAAGGAAACTGAGGCACAAAGAATTTAACCGACTTGCTATGGTCAGGAAGCTGATAATGACATTTCCTCAGTTCGAACCTAGGAAATGTGACTCTATCATTAGTGTCAACAAAAGTAGATTCTGGAAGTTTTCTTTTGTACGAATAGTAAAGTATGATAATGGAAAGAAGTGATGCTTGTATAGTCTAGCTGAGCTTTTCTCCTCTTAGCTGTTTTTCCCCTCTTATTTTCTTAGAAGAAGAAACCTCTTTTTTTGCTTACTTTTTTCTCATTAGATGTAGAAATGTGGTATTGACTTTTACATGATCCAGTTTTTAATTTATTCAATTTAACGGTTTAAAACTGAATGGAAAGAAATAAGAGAACATTTCAGAGAGAATGGAACATTTGAGGTGAACTTTGAGATGTGATTAGTGGGATCTGGTCTGATGGATTTCATTCATTCAACAATATTTACTATTTGTTATTTGCCAGGCCATGAGAATAGAAGAGTATTTTTTATTTGTTTGGTTTTTGTTTTTAAAGAAATGTTTCAGTGAGAGGAATGGGTTGGGATAGGTTTTCCTTGATCAAAGCTAGTTGGCCAAGTAGAGAGAGGTAGGAAAATACTGGATGTCTTTAGAGAATGGAAACATCTGAAGGAAAAGATTACAAAGATAGATGTGGGTAGATCATGAAAGATATTGAGAACCTGTAGGAAAGTTTATACTTTAATAGGCATTAAGGAACCACAGACATTACCATATTTAATTACCAAAATGGATATTTCTGAACAGTAGTAAGCTTTATAAAGTAATGTAATGTGAAACAATGGATTTTGGACCAAAAAATAGTTTTATTAATAGCTCTGCTTCATAACTGTATGAACTTGAACAGGTCATATTAATATTTTTATAATTAAATACTTGTGAAAGGATATAACATCATTTTTAAAAATGTAAAGCATACACACATGTATAAACTGAAGGCTCTCTCTTTTCACATCATAGCAAGCTTACATTTCTAAATTTTACAAAATAATGCTGTCATGCTACATATATTCTGCTACCTGCTGATTTCAGTATCCTTTGTATATTTCTATATCAGTGCATTTACATTTTTAATACCTATGTATTCCATTTCTGGATTACCGTAATTTATAGAGCTAATTCCTTATTGATATATATTCAGGCATTTTATATCTTTTGACTATTACAATCACTTTCTGAATAGATTTGGCTAGAGGATATATCAGTAGGATAAATTCCTAGCAGTAGAATTACTGAATCAAAGGGTATATGCATTTGTAATTTTGCCAGATTGCTTTTCAAAAAATTTCCACTTTTATAATCAAGTTCAACAGAATCAAAATATATATTTCTCCACATTTTTATGAACACTAAGTATTATCCACCTTCTCTTTTTTGCAAATTAGATGAGTGAGATACATCTTATTGTTTTAGTTGACATTTCTTTAATTATGAGTGAGGTTGCACATTATTTCATATTATACATACACACAGGCGCATACACACAATAACATTGCCTTTTTCTGTGAACTACCTATTTATCTCCTTTATTCATTCATTTAACTTTTCCAGTTTTCTTTCAAATGCTTTTTAAAAAGGGGACTGATACTTCTTTCCCACTAGGTGGTTGGCATGGCCAAATAAGCTAGTATTTGTCAGTGTTTGTTGACCTTTTTTCTATTATTAGTCCCCTAAATAGCCCTGAAAAATTTTTACCCTAATCATCTCCCCTTCCTGTGAAATTTTAATACCACAGATACACTGTGTATCTGTTTATGTACTGTGACCAATTGGAGGGCCATAAACCCTTGTAATATGTGAGATCTCCCACCTCCATCCCAATAACCATTTTTCTCCCTATGAAGGACAGTGTCATTCCTGTCGAGAATGCCTGGTATATGTGAAAGCTTTTGTAAACTTCAAAGTGCTATTTAAATGTAAAGCTTTATTGTTAATAATTTACATTTTGTATGATATTATATGTGCGTTTTGCAGCTGGCTTTTTCTCATTGCAGATTTCCCTTTTGCAAATATAGGCATTTACTATTTTGTTTTTCATTTTGCTGCATTTCTTAACAATCTTTCTCGAGTTGACCTCTGATCAGCTTTCTCTGCCCATCTGTGCATGCCAAAATGTTACCCTCCCTTCAATGCCTGTCCTAGATGTTCCCTTTCTCCATGAAGTCTTTCTAGTTGCCCATAATTATCCCTTGACCTCTTAGAGTTAGAACTGTTGTAATATAGCTCCTTTTCTGTGACATGTTGTCTTCATTACATGGTCTGTATATTTTCCATATTCCACCTCCTGAGAGATTGTAAGTGTCCAGGCAGCAAGGATGTGGCCCTCATTTTTCCCCTGGTGTTCCTTTCCCAGTGCCATTGTCCACAATGGGAAGCCAGTAGGGGTGTGTTACATGAATTTCTAAAGAAGTCTGAATTCGCCTTCCAGCCACTTAGTGTGTGACCTTGAGTTGAGTTCCTTTACCTGCTAACCTCACTATCCTCCTCGTATATAAAATAGGGGAAATAATGATGCTTTTCTGATATGATTGCTGAGGACATTGAATGTGATAATAACATAAAGCACAGTGTCTGGCATTTGGTAAGCATTCGAGAAAATTATTAATAATCATCAATACTGCAAACATTTCTTAAGCACAGAGAAAGACGAACAAATTATAATCATTTCTCTATTTTTCTTGTTCAGAATCATAATTTGTTATACATTGTACCATATTTACAAAGAGAAAATTTGGTTTCCTTTAAATCTTTTTTTTCTGTAGGTGGACCGTCTAAAGTGTACACGAATGATGATTTAATGTAACATGTGCTTTTGATTTTTCAATACTGTATTAAAATTATTTATCCATGATTTATTTTTTTAAGAAATCCTGTAAGTCATTAAATAAAAGAGCCCAGTTGAAAATTGGGCAAAAAATATGAACAGGCAGCTCTCAGAAAAGGATATCCTAATTGTCCAGTAGACAGATGTGAATGCTTAATTTTATGTGTCAACTTGACTGGGCCATGGAGTGCCCAGGTAATTGGTTAGAGATTGTTGTGGGCATTTTTGTGAGGATGTTTTGGATGACTTAATATTTAAGTGAGTACAAAGCAGATTAGCCACCATAATCTGGGTAGGCCTCATCTAATCAACTGAGGGCCAGAACACAATGAAAGACTGACCTTTCCCCCACCAAGGGGAACTCTACAGCAGACTGACTTGGCCTTCACCTACCGCTCATCTCTTTCTGCCTGATGGCCTTTGAACCAGAACATGGGCTGCTCCTTATCTGACGGCCTTCGAACTAGAACGTTGGCTCTTCCTGGATCTCCAGCCTGCCTGCCTACCTTGCATGTTGAATTTGATCTTCTGAATTCGTGAGAGCCAATTCCTTATAAGTATCTCTAAATAAACAAATAAACATCTCTGTATATCTGTGTGTGTGTGTGTGTGTGTATATATATATATATATATATATATATATATATATATATATATATAATCTATTGGTTCTGTTTCTTTGGAGAACCCTGATTAATACAACAGATGAAAAGATTTTCAATAAAGAAGCAGTCAGGAAAATGCTAATTAAAACCACAATTCAGATTGGCACAAATAAAATGGCTCATGATACTAAGAACTATCAAGGAAATGGAAAGTAGGGGCTCTCTCATAATAACATCAAAATTAATACAGCCACTTTGGATAGAAGTTGGGTGATATTTTGTTACATTTAAAATTAGGGAAATGATTTGATCTAGCAGTTTTACTTCTAGATTTAAATTACTAAATTTGTCATCCAAATAAGATACATTAAATGTTAAAGTATGATACCTTAAATTTTACTTTTGTTTTAACATCATTCTCTTGAAAATTGTTTCATGATCCTTTTTATACTTGGTTGCTTATCTAACTAGGAGTATGTGTTCTGCCACACACAGTTGCTGTTTTCCACAGATTTCTGTAGGGTGCTTAATAAAATTATTTTTGAAATGGGATGGTTTAAAGAAAAATAACATGAATTTCAGTCACTGTGGCCAATATTAAATTCTAGTAGTTGCTATCGAATATAGATTCATTTTCTTGGTGCTAATCCTCCCATGTCAATAAATTACTATTATGGAATGATTCTGTAAGGAATAATGCTGATGTTCCAAAGGATGTGTGTGCCATGTGTGAAGAATCCGTGTCATGTTAGAAGGCAAAGTTATTAGTTTCTCAAATATGAGGAAGAGAATAGATCGTATTGATGTATTTTTCCAATTAAATTACGTAAATTTACTGCTTTGACCACTTATATTCAATTATCACACTTAAATAACTAGTGACCTTTCTCAGCTGTTTAGTAAAAATTTAGAGCTTCACTACTACTTTGGAAAAAGCCTTCCTACTATATTAAAAATAAGTGGTCACCTTAATCTTTCACTTGAAATTAAAATGTGTTAATAGTTTTTAAAGTTATAGTATAAAAACATTTACTAAGAAAGACTTTGTAAAAATGTACGTAAGTAAAAGAAAGTGAGTATATTTGCACTGGTGAGAGTGAATTACTTGGTTTCGAAAGCCTCCTTTTTATGGGAAAAAATTAACAGGAAAAAATTACTTTATAATAACATCACTTAAAGTGCTTGATCCTATTTATTCCCATTAGAAATTAAGACAAAATTTCCAGGCCTTAAATAGTTTTCAGACTCTTCAGATATCTATTTAATTCAGTATCTAAATAGAACATTATCATTCCAAATGGCAAAGCATGGCATGAAGTTTGTCAGATTATCAAAGCTTTAAAAGTTATGAAATGATTTCATTTAAATCAGTATGATAAGAATTACAGTTTTCTAATTTAACGTACTTTTAAATATTTTATTGTGGTATGAAATGAAATTTGGGGATATTACGCTGCTATCTTCTGCCTAAGTGTATACACAGAAAGAAAGAAGTATATGTTTTTTTCTGGTAAAATTCTCTGACAATTGTGATAGGGTTTGTGTGGCCCCTCTATACTTCTTCTGTACCCACATTGCTATTTGTGTATTTATTCATTTTGTTACTTGCACCCTTTCAGGTACCTTTTTAGGTCTTCATTTGTTCTATATAGAATTTTGGGAATTATTATGTTTTTTAGTATGCTTTAATGACTTGAAAAATTCTTCAGTAGTAGCCATAGAACCTTTCTTTATGTTTTGCAGCATTAAGATATTCTGTGAGCACTATGTAGTCTTCTGTCTTTTTAAATTAGCTCTTTCTTCTTTATCTTGCTTTCATTTTGTCAATGCTTTAAACATTCCCTCTCATAAAAATTAAACCTAAAGTTTTATGCTTATTTTGAGGTGTTCTATAATGTCTATGTTTTTCAGCTATACATATATATCAGTTTTCCTACATGGATATCTAAGTGGTTTTAGTGCTAGAAAATATAGAGACAAAAGTTACATGCACACAAGTGTCTGTTGGGTAAAGGCAGAACCATTACAATCAACATGGATATCAAAGATTCTAAGAGAAACCCTCAAGTCATAACACTTTCCAATAAAACTCAAATTCATTATTTTTATAGTAAGTTTTAATATTTTAAATGAGTGTCATTTTCTGTTACATAAAATCTCTATATATTGATATGTCATCGAGTTGGGGAATTGGACTTTTTTTCATCTCTATTAATAATGATAATCTATTATAATGTAATTGAAACATTTCACATTCATGCTGAAGCTCCTTGGTTCTTATGCCCACGTATACAGAAGCTTCTACTCCATGGGCAAATAAGCCAATTGTTTTTGAAGTTAGTAATCAATTAAATTGGCAGTTTTCATTTGGAGTGTAACAGTCTTCACATTATCCATTATTGAATTTTTTTAAAATTTAAGGCCACATTTAGAGCTTATCATAACTTACATTCTTGTGCAGTATTATGCATATTAGCATTTTATTTACAGTATGAGGATGAAAATGTTACATATTTGAATAAGAATCGTCTCAAAAATTCACAAAGTTCAATTTTTTTTTTTTTTTTAATTTCTAAATGTACCTATGTTTTTCAGGGGTAAAGATAATGTCACTATAAGAATAGTCATATACTCTCTGTCTGAATTCAACAGGGTCCTCAGTGGCTCTTGGACTTTTCTTAGGATGTTTCATTTTTCTGCCATTTGGTATCCATTCAGAAGTTTGTTTGTTCATTTGTTTATTATTGTATTTCTTTTCAGCTCCTTTTCCTAGAGCAATTGAAAAACAAGTTTCTGTGGGGCTGGGTTGTGCATTGTAGTCTTTCCCATTAGCAGTCAGATCCCAGCGCTGGAAAATAACTCTTTCTTCCTTTGGGTGAGTTCTTTTGGGAGCTCATCGTTTTAGAGTTTTGATCTTATTTAATTCTGGAGCTTCTACAATGAACATACCACATATTTTCACATGGATATTCATCTGTATTTATCTACTGGTAGGATTGTCAGATAAAATATGTGATAAACCTTTAAATTTGTACTTCAGATAAATGAGGAATACTTTTTAGTATAAATACGTTCCAAATACTACTTTTGCTGTTTTTCCAAAATTCAAATTTAACTGGGCATCAGTACTTTTTTAATTAATTATTTCAATTAATTATTAATGCTAAGTCTGGCAACCCATTTCCTGGACTCTTTCCTCAATAAACTTTGAGCCCTTTAAGTGAAGGGAGGGATGATTGTACCCTAACTCATCTACATGTAGTTTTCCTGTCCCCATGATAATCAGTGATTTTTACTGGTTGAAAGGATGTCCTTTATAATTATCTGTAATGTTTCTTTATCTGAGTGTATATAAAGCAACTTTGCTCTACTAAGTTTTCCCTTTTACGTGAATTAATTTCATTGAAAAAATCATGTTTCGGTGAATAGCTGTAGATTTCAACGGTTATTAAAAAAAATTTTATCTCTCTTTCTCTTCCTTTCTCTTCATCATCTCTCTTTCCCTTCTCTTTCCAGCTCTTACTATAATTACCTAGCATTAACAGCAAATGTTTGCATTAGTTAAATTATTCAGAACATTTATTTTACTTGTCAAAGGTTAGATCAGGTTGTTGTTTGAACTGGTAATTAAATGCAACCTAATATGTTCTCATATTTATATGCACTATAAGCTTGGTTCCTCACCATTTTGTATAATTTTATGATGTTCAAGGCTGACATTTCAAAAAGGTTTGCTTTCTTGGAAAAGAAAACATTGAGAAATCTAGTTTGTTACCTTAAGTGAGTATCCAAAGTTATGGTTGAAAGTGAATACTACATTTCAGTGCTGTCATAACATGTAGTGTCATGGTGGCACTTTTCACCAAGTAGTGTATAGAATGAAGCTCACTGCTTATTAAATTTGCATTTGATTTGAGGGTTGATGCAGTAGTACTTGGCCCCTAGTAGATGTTCAATATGTATTTGTTAAAGGAGTGTTTTAGGTTACATTAAATAGTATGGGGGATAATTCAGCTCCTATAGCTCAAACAGTATTATCTGAAGTGATATTGTCCCTGTAGCATACTACAAGATGCTTTTAAATCATTTCAATTTGTATGCTTGTGTGTAGGAACAAGTATAACTCAGTTAATCCTCATACCTGGGAATTATAATATATTATGTCTTTTGGATTTTATTGATTTGTTGAATGATTGATTTTTACAAATTTTTGTATACCAGTACCTTGGAGAGTATAGATGAATAAAACACATCCTCTATCCTTAGAAAGAGTAGAGGTTAGTGGAACACCAACCATTATACTCAAGAGTGGTTAACATTAGCTTGGAGTTATATACGAGATAAATGGGCATCTGAATCAAAATGGGGGAAGGAATGTTAAGGGAAGGTGACTTTTGAGCTGAATCTTAATAGGTAGCAACTGGTTAGGCACAAACTGTGAGGAAAGTAGTGGCAGGTAGAGGAGCCACATGTGTGGAAGCTCTGAGGTCTGCACTTTGGTATAGCTAAGGAAAGAGCTGATGTGGAGAAGCAGCAGGAGATGGTATGCCTCCTCTAGTTACACGTACTCGGTGGCTTCCACTGCCCTTAGGAGATGGCTCAGAATCTTAAGTGTGGTCTATAAGCCCTGCCTTATGTACTCTGTCTACTTCCTGAGCCTGTCTCCTTACAACCCTGAATGGAACTGGCATGCACTCTGTCCTCTGGGCCCTTGCACAGGATGTTTCCTCTGCCAGGAATGCCCTTCCTCCCTTGGTCTACTCAATTCTTACTCTCTATTTACAATCTGCACGACATTTCAGTTATCAGTATAACCTTCAAAAGATGTAGTCAGTCATGCACCTACTGTCTTATGAAGAATTTTTAATATTGATTATTGTCAGTAAACTACAACAATGAATTTCGGTTCCACTGCAGGTTTTAGTATATATTCCCGCACGTGATCTTCTTTAAGCCTCATGTCAGTCATGAGACAGGTATTACATGAGAATAACAAATAGATAAAATTTGTCTTTAGTAACAAGATGCTATCCTTTAGTTAGAATTTAATTTCTTCGGAAGAGAAAATAGATAATTGAAATAAAAGTAAAGATATCTTTCAAAACAAGTAGACGTAAAGTTAGTTAGATAGTATACCTTCTATTTGTGTGTGTGTATTTCTAATAAAATTGACTTAAAATATTAGCCACAAGATGTCATCTACTTGATGTCAGATATAAACCAGATGTTATGCTAAAATACTATCAAAGTCTACTTTTATCATTGAAATACTATTCCATATTTTTGATAATAGACATAAGAATACCTGGAAATTTTAATGGTTAACTTTTTTTCACGAACTTCATTAATTTGATTAATCACAATCATCGGTTTATGACTTATCATTGGCCTGTGAATGGTCCTTTTATTATTTGCTTATGGGGGATTAAATTTGTAAAGGTTGCACATTGTATAATAATATGTTACTAGGTTCTTAATAATTTCTCAGAATCTAAATCTTTACAATTGAAACACAAGGGCTTATGACAGTCACGCCCACTGTATTATTGTACTTAAGAGATAATCTCTATTTCCAGCCCTGAACAAGAAGTGAGTTATTTTGTCCTGTAAGTGAATGGGGTTCCCTCACGGAACACAGATCACAGGCACGGTAAAATACACAGAATATTTCTTGCTGTTTTTGGTCTTCCCTGGTTTCAGTGGAAAAGGGGAGGATTTCTAGCCAAAGTGCAAGGTTAAATACACTGGGGGTGCCAAAAGTTGTGTACAAGTGTACACTTTGGTCAGCATTGCTCAAGCAGTAGTTCACCGTCATCAGAAGTGTCTGAACGCTGATGGTAACCACGTTGAGCGCCTTTTGTAATTGCAGAAGTCAGATGTGACTTGTATTCATCTTTTGTTATCGGTATATATTGAGTATTACAATTTTAATAGTTTTTTTCTTTCTTAAAATGTGAATACATTTTTTTTTTGGCCCCCTTCGTATAACACTTTCCTGTATTATTTAGGAGGTGGTGAGTGAAGAGGGCAGAAGTAAGTGTGTGGGGTATGTGAGAGCCTGTTGATCCACTGGGAACGTGGCTCTTCCGTTCTGCGTTTCTGAGCACGGACTGAACAGCAGCACAGACTGAGTGTGTGCTCAGCCACCACAAGCTATCCCCCAAGAGAGGGCCCCGGGTCTCATGCTGACTCTCACCTAGAGGGACCGGTCCTTACCTCTTTAAAGTAATTATTATTAGAAGATCTTAATTACCTAATTTCTAGCCTGTGTTATGGGATCTGTTTTCTCAAATATCTTTAATTCTAATCTCTTTAGCATTTATTTTGTGCTAATATATATCCCTAGCATGCACCTAGGAATTCTTGAAAAACTGATTTAAATTAATAACTGACTGGGATTCAATTAGGTTTCCTCTTATTATACTTTTTTGGACTCTTTCAAACTATTATCAGGAAGGCCATAATAAAAATAAAAGTGTATTTTACAGATATGGGAGATGTAGTAGTGAATAAAATAAAGCTTTTGCATTCATAGAACTGATTATAGAAGGGTGATGTAATATGTAACATGTGGTAATATGTTAAGTAGAGATAAATGTTATAAGAAAAATACAGGTGGGTAATGGAATGAAGAGTAGGGGAGGGTGTATGCCGAGTATGGTCCTGTGGTCATGGGTGAGCTCACAGAGGCAGTGGGGAGAGAGCCATGTGGACATCTGAGAAAGTGTTTTGGAACTGAGGAAAGTACAAAGGCCCCCTGTAGCGAGAACTGGCTTGGCCCATTTGAGGGGCGATGAAGAGGCCGTTAGGTTGGAGGGCTTGAGTGGCAAGAGAAACTGGAGGATTAAAAATCAAAACAGTATCTGGGGGCAAGATTCTGTATAGTTTTGTGAAGGTGTTGTATTTTAGTCTGAGTGAGATGAGAAGCCATTGAGCAGAGGTGAGATATGAGCTAAGTTAAATTTTAAATGGATCACTCAGGCTGCTGTGAGTAAATGGACAGGAGATGGCCATGTTGAAAACAGGGAGACCTATTGAAGGCAATTAAATAGGGTTGGCAGTGACCTGGGTCAGGTGATTGTGGTACATTATGGTCTGATTCTTGATTTTATTTTGAAGGTAGAATCTTGTGCTTTGCTAGTAGATTGCATAGGCTCCTGAAAAAGCTTTCTGCGCTGACCTGAATTTGAACGAGAATCTCAATGATATTAAGGGGCATAGTGTTCTCAGCTAAGGAAACGGGACTGCAAAGACCTGAAGTGGAAATGGGATGTACTTTTTTTAAGGGAATAGAAGTCCTGTGTGGCCAAGCACACTGAGAGTAGGATCAGAGGGTGTATTTAGCATGGGCCTGGATTTAGGGCCTCTCAGCAGAGTTTGGATTTTATGCTAAGTATGTTGAGAAATGATTTGCAATGAAAAAAATCACATTGGATGTTATGTGATAATAGATTGTAGGAGGTGGCTACGTTAGGCTGATGTCAGCTGGCAGGAATAGAAAATCTCAATTGAGTTCTCCAGTAAGGATTCTATTATTACATATACAAGAAGGCTAGAAGTAAGGTAAATCTAGGGTTGCAATTAAGAGTATACATCTTTGTAATTGAGAAAAACCTCTAGAAGCCCCTGGGCAACTTCCATTCACATTGAATGGTTCGTTCCAACCAATCTGATACAAGAAACTGAGACCATCATGATTGGCTTAGACCAATTAGGACTCATCCCCTGGGTACCTCTTCAGGAACACGTGGCATGAACAAAATTTGTATTTTGTTGGGAAGGCAATCAGGAGTGTTTACCACAGCAAGGAAGAATGGAAGCTGGGAGACCAATTAAGAGGGTATTGCAAGAGTTTCGGTGAGAGATGAAGGCTGGGACTAGGGTATTAGGAGTGATCATATTCCAGGGGTGAAGCCAATACTTGAATCAAAACTCTTCACTTTCTACTGCAGTCTCCCATTACATATGTTTTCTCTATGACTATCCTAATGCTGTAGAGAGAAAGGTAGAACAAACTTAGTACCTCATGTTCTAACTATTGGCATTTATTGCTTGATTTTGTCATGAGGGTTCCTGTGGTATATCTGTCAGGGAAATACTGCTCTGAATGGCAGGCAGAAATTACTTCTGGTACTGGTCTGCAAAGGAGAAGGTGGGTGTTCAAGTGATGTATAGGACTTCCAAAAGTGACTAGGGAAGGCCTCATGAGGAGCAGGAGAGGTACGAATCAAACGACGGAGGGAGGAAAGTGTCAACGTTTTTGTGTAATATGTTAGCCGCTTTGACTGGACAGGAGCAGGGGCTGCTTCTTACCTCTTGGCCTTCCCTCGGTGATGTCACGTGGTACTAGAGTGTTGGTGTAATGGGAATCTACAGCATATGGGGATTAAATCATGGACAGTTTTCACAGTTTGGGCTATCTGATGGTGACTCCAAAGGTCCATTGTGTCTTATACATGACTTCTAATTTTGCTGAGGCACATACAAATTATGTCTGCATGCACAGCTTCTTTGTCATTTTTTTTTCTCACTAGATAACGCACATACTCTCAGATGGTGATTTGGGAAGGCACATATACCTTGCAAGTAGAAAGGGCCTGTTACATTTTTAATCCAAGATTTTGAAAAACACTTGCATGGGAGAAAGGTGAACTAGAATGCTTTGCATTACATTGTACTTAACGTAATAGTAAACACTTTATCCTATAAAAATCCTGGTTTCATTTTTCTTACGACATTTATTAAGTCATTGTTAAGTCATTTGAGGTGGTTTTGCCACTAACTGTGTGACCTTGAATAAGTTGTTTAACTTCTCTGGTTTCCTTACCATAAACCGGGATGATAGCCTCTACCACACAGAGTTGTGAGGTTTCAATGACTTTATCTGTGAAAGTGCCTACACAGTGCCTACTACCTAATAAAGGCTATGTTTTTGTTATTAATATTATTATTATCATTAAATTAAAAGTACTATCTTTAATAAAGTTTCTTTGGGTTTTCCAGCTCTACCACTTACTAATAGCCAAGGAATAAATGTCAGATGTACATGGACTTTTAGAAAGGTCTCCCTATAGTTTGTCGTATGCTTCTGAAAATACCTCAGGCCTCCCCAGGTTCACACCAAAGGGAAGTTTTTTGTTTGTTTTTGACAGAGTATTTGACTTGATCTGATACTTATGTGAAGAGTAGCCATTTATTTATTTTTCTTATTCTTAGTATCATTATCAGTTTAATATAATTGGCCAATTTATGTTATTATTGTTTTTTCAAATATTTTCAAGTTACTATGTTTTTTCTTTTCAAATATTGCTCATTCTTTCTGCATTCCTAATCGTTTCTTATGGTTACCTTGATTTTATGAAAATCTGACTTCATAGCCCAACAGATAGAGGTGACAGTCAGAATTTAAAGTAGGGGGGAGTAACAATGGGAAATAGTATTTTCATGACTGTATAATAACAAAAGGTTTGGTTACTAAACTGAGCTACTTTCCCAGTTTTTTGCATCTTGACCATCTGTTTAGGAGAACTCTGAAACCATATGAGGCTACACTGTGGAAAGCTTTTTGTTAGGCCACTTTCACTCTTTTTAATGATTGATTTTCTCTTGGTTTATAGGGTAACAACTGCTACTTTCTAGCGTTTGAATATTGAAAAGCCAAGTATATTCTTATTCTGTAGTATAAAATATTTAAGCCCACCTGTGAACCTTTTATATATTAATATTCTACATATTTCTGATTATGTGTATTGTTTATGAATCTAGTAATTTTACAGTGGATTGTTTACCCTTATCATCTTATTCTGATAGCCTGGAAATTGTAAGGATTCAATTTGTTTTAATTGTCTTTTGATCTTTATTCTTAGTATGTAGACCCTTATTGTAGTTCTATACCTATTTTAATAGTACAGTTGTGTGGTTTCAGGATTTTACCAATGGGTGATATTTAATATTGAATGACATGTATTAAGACAAATGCTTTTATATATAATTTATTTGGCATTGTAAATGCATTTATCTTGTGAGAAACAGACCCCCTGTTGTCAGATGAAGTATTCTGGAAAGGTTTGGAGTAAATAAATAATAAAACTACTTTGATATACAATCTAACCAATATTAAATATTAAGACATTCTGATGATTGATTTTAATACTTAATTACCTTATTTAAAGTCCATTGTAACCCTGTTGCATTAAAGATTGGCAGAATTTAAAAATGGAATTTATTTCTTTCTCTTTCTTTGTTTTGCTTCTTTCCCTCTCTCTTCTCCTTTTCCCTTCCTCCCTCCCTCCCCCTGCTTCTCTTTCTTTTTTTTCCTTCCTCCTTTGCTACCCCCTTCTCTCCCTTATAATTAAGACTTTAAGATTATCTTTATTCCACAATCAAATTTACCTCAAGCTACCAACATTTCTAAATAAAAAAAGTGGGTTTTTTTTGTCAGTTCTATAGATAATGTTCAATTACTCTGTCTCTTAATTATGAAAATACAGCTTCTATCAAAGTTTCCTGCTTTTATAGCCAAGACGTCGTATTTTAGGTTACATACCCATCATGGTAAATGCATGCTACCTGTAACAGATACTTATTCATGCTATATCCTCTCCCCCTTCTATAATTTTGCTCTGGAAATAGTTCATTTAAGTGCTTTGATATGCTTTTCTTACAGGAGCTATCTTTATGTAAAGTAATATTACTCTGTCATTTCAGTGTTAGGCTTTTAAGTTTACCATCAGTCAAGAATTTAAATGAATGAAGTATGCTTGTATGAGCTTTCTGAATATGGATGTCTTCAGAAGACACAATTCAGAATGCAAATTCTATGCCTGTATATTAGAAACAGTGAAAGAACGAAGACAAGCTGAAATGCATAGAACTTCAGATTCAGAGGGAATAAATTATTTTTCTAGAGGCTGTGATTATATGATGCCGTTTTAAAAGAGACCATTTTTTCAGCTAACGTATTTTGTCTGTATAATGCTAATAATTTGAAATTTTCAGTAAGAGAATGCTTGTATTCAGTTTACATGAAAAATAATGTTGTTTTGAAATTTTATTAATATACTGTAAAACTGTTTTCTAAGCTTTAGTGCTAAACTTCTACCCTTTCATTAAATATGAACTGTTTCACAAGACTTCCTTTCTTTTAGACACATTAGTTTTACCTTAAGATTTAATACTGCAGGAACCAGATTTCTGAAGCCATTACAGCTGTCAGTAGGATTAGTAGCCTTGGAGTTTACGGGGCAATTTCAGCAGAAGGTGTCAACTCCTGTAACCAGGATAGCAGTGAGACCTTATTGGACAACCAGTTTTGAGTTTTTTGAGACAGGAATTGTTATTTATACTAAGTATAGAAAAGAAAGGGTACTCTGCTTTCCCAGGTCTTGGAAGGTATATTTTTGTGTTTTCTGCATTAGAAAAAAAATAAGGTTATTTAAAACAATTCTTTGAGTACCATTTTTGTCAACCAGGAAAATTCTAGAGACAGGTTGGTATTATTGAGGAAAACTGAAATCTGTCGGGTTTGAATAGTCATTTTGCATTTTGGTCATTGTATATTTTTCTCTCTATATATCTAGATTCTATGTAGAGCAGATTAAAGCATATCAAGTATAGAAGTCTGAGTTTGTAGTATAAATATAAACTAATGGTCTATCACGAGTTTCAAAATGTTTATGCCATTTTGACTTCAATAGTGGTCATCTTAAAGTTTTCAGAACAAAGTTTCCTTAATGCTTTATTTGAATTTTTATCAAATATTTTCTAATAATCTGATATTTATAGGTAAATATTTATTCATATTTTTATTTATTCATACTGATAAAATAAATATATTTATTTGTTTAAAAAGCTTTGATATTCTGCTTTGTAGTAGTCAAACATATTTGCTTGTTGGTCTACTAACAGATACAAATTGGAAAATTCTTAAGAAAATTGCTTTACATTTGAAAGCATCATTCTATTGCAGTTTTATAATAGCAGTAACCAACACACTTGAGTGTTGTTTGTATTCTAGAAAGCTAAAATAGCCCTTTGTTTTTAAAACAAAACAACAAACAAAAAACAAAGTAGCACCTGCTTAATAAGTTACTTTTGAACTAGATTATTATTTGAATCCATAATTAAAAGTAAGAACATTATCCAAACTTTTTTTGTAACATTTCTTCAAAATAACTCTATTACTATTCAGCAGGTTTGCTTTAATTATAAAAGCATTTCAGTGATGCGGTTTCAGTTTATAGGCATAATAAATTAGAATATAGTGGATGCCTGATTGTATAGAATGGTTGTAGACTGTTGTATTTGGTAAATTTTGTATTCTGGTTATTGGGTATTACCATAGACTTGTCAATTTCTAAAGATTTATATTAAAGCTAAAATCAATGACTTCTTAAACCTAACTTTCTCTAAGGAGTCAAAAAGATGTTAAGTAGCTTTGAGCATCTTGAATGAATGTACGGACATCATCATAATGTAGGTATTTTATTTTAGCTATAGAAAGGTTTTTTTATGTACTTTTAAAAATATACTTTGGTATCAGTTTTCTTGTTACTTGTCTATTTCTCATAAAGTTTAGAGTACATAAATTTCCCTTATTTACATAATTTAGGTATGTGAAATCTGTAACAGTGGAAGTATAGTATAAAAATTAGAAATTAAGGTAATGGTATGAAAACATGGTATAGGATATTAAAGAAACCTTAAGGAAATCTGGCAGTCAACTTGGAATATGCACTTGCAAATGTTTACTCTGTATTTTTAAGAATATAACAAAGTATAGAGAGAATATGAATCTTACATTAAAATCGTTGTCCATGGGCCAAATACAATTTTGAAATGTGTTTAATCTGTAACACATAGTTTTTTTTTTTTTAATTATTTACCAACACTTACGAAGTAAAGAGATTTCTCATAAAATTCTGGATTCCTAGCTTGTCTTGAAAAAGTTGAAGCAGTATAAGGATGTTCCAATTGTTCACAGACCCTGTCCTCTTACACAGCCTTGTTTTATACCTTGTCTGTTTGTCTTGTTGACTAATGGGAGCCAAATGTGGTGTAGGAGTAAAGAATGTGAGCTCTGGAGCCAAACAGGATGGGTACAGATTCTGGCTTCCACACCTAACTAATTGTGTGATGATAGGCAAATTACTTCATCTCTCTATACCTCAGTGTTGTCTTTGGTAAAATGCAAATGATGATAAAGATACATCATAGCATTGTTGGAAGAATGAAATGATGAGTATATATGAAGCATTTGCAGTGGTGTTTGTTGGCATATATTCATTGATCAGTAGATATTAACTATAATTAATAATGCCTTTTGCCTTTGACTCCATTAAACATTTGAGTTTGGTGATCCTTATTTCTCCATATTAGAGGATTTTATTTCTTAATCTGTTCATTTGATTGGAATTTATCAGATTCTGTTTTATAATATTACTGGTCATCTCCATTTTGCTATGATGTACTATATATTGTATTCTCCCCAGTTCCTTCTGTATCATATTAAATATCAAAAATTCAGCTGAGTAAAACTGAGGATCTAATTTGCTTTATTCAGTGACTCATGAATCGAACAGCATCCCGTCTTGCAAATTGAGGGGACCAAGTTGCTATACAAAATGGAAGGCTTATTTAGGTAGAAGGGGAAAAGATACTGTTTCAGACTTAGGTAACCCACCTATGATGGATGTAAGGGGAGTACCTCACTAGTGCAAACCAGGTAATTTCAGGTAGACTAATGGTTAAAGGTTACATTCCTGGGAGAAGCTGAAACTGCAGTTAGGTTAGGTATTAAGTCTTGGTTTGCTGATGTGGGGCTTAGCAGAAGTGACTCTATTTTGGGTCTTTTTTTTTAAAACAATTGTAAGTATTCAATATATTTTGAGTGATTTGCACACATAAGCAGACACTGACAACTGTCTAGATCAGGGGAGTCCAAACTGCGGCCCGCGGGCCAACTGTGGCCCATGATTCATTGTTAATTGACCCGCAGCAAATTCCAAAAATATATTTAGTTTACTTAAATAAACCAGATGAGGCAATACGTACTTCACCTCGAGTGAGTGACCCGGCTGTTTGTGTATTTTACCACATAGGGCCCTTGGTGAAAAACGTTGAAAAAAGTTTGGACACCCCTGGTCTAGATGGATGGATTTAGGTTTTATATCTTTAGAAATTCTTACTGTATGTCGGCAAGAAAAGTTGTCTGCTTTCCCTAGTGTTAGTTTTGCCTAACCCTCCTCTTCTGTTAATGTAGCTTGGAAGTTCAAAAGTAATTTAATTAAAAACAAATCTTTGTTTAAATTAGAATTGTTTATAGAAATGAGAATTCAAAATGATAAAAGAAAATGTAATTGGTTATTTATATAATCTTGCCTTTGTAAGCATAACACCAGAAGCAGAAACCATAAAGGAGATATAGATATATTGAGGTGCATAAAAATGAAAAAAATTACTTATATCACAAATCACCATATATTTTGAAGACAGACTCACTCTGAGAAAAAATATGTGTATCATTTGACAAAGGTTTAATATCCTTAATATTTAAAGCATGTTTACAAATCATGAAGACAATCATAATAATAAACTTCATCCACAAAAGACAATAAACAGATGTCAAAGAAAACATGAAGTCCTCAGTAATCTCACTAGTTATCAAGCAAATGCAATACAAAACCTGACTGTCGCACTCATCCAAAAAAAAAAAAAGGAATTACTCATCCCTGTTGTTAGTGAAGGTCTATGACTAATAATCGTTATATGCAAATCTTTCTAGAGCACAATTTGCCAAAAACTGATCAAAAAATCTTATTTTTTTAGAAAATATATGTTTCGGTCCAGCAATTACAGTTATAAGAACTTATCCTAAGGCAATAAGCATGAATGTGACACAAAGACAAGATACTCATTGTGAGGCTATTTATAGTATTGAATAACTGAAAGCATCCTAATTGTTTACTCATAAGGAATTGGCTACATAAAGTGTTAATAGCTCTATAATGGAATACTAGGGATGCACTAGAAGTGATAACACAGACTTTTTATGGGAAGGAAAATACGATCATTTATATAATCAGTATGTTTAACACAATGGATCACATTAAAAATATGCATATTTTAAATGTCCAGAACAAAGACAAAAAGGGATATGTATAGCAGTAATGCTAATATAATTATGAATAATGTCATTTTGCTTTATTTTCTACGTTTTGAAACTTTCTATTGTAAATGTGTATTATTTGGGCAGTAAAACAAAAGTATGTTACAAATGTGACAATTTAACTTACAATTCAACTTTTTATGCATTTTATTGACAATAAATGTGATTAAACATTGAGGTAAAGGTTACCAGTAAAATTCAGATTTGGGGAGATATTGTTGAAATGGAAATTTAGTGCCACTTTTTCGTTTCTTTGCATATGCCTACTGATGTGTGGTAGCACTCGCATGAGTCTATAGAAATCTTGTTAATATCTGTAATGCCCATTTAATCATTTCAGTCTTGTATTTAGTCTCAGACATAGCAGAAATCAAACATATTCATCATTTTTTTCTGTTTTTCGTCTCCCAGGTAGTCACTTTTGGTGACATTGTCCGGTTCTCACAATGTATCATTCCGTATCTGAAACTAGACATCCTCTGCAGCCAGAAGAACAAGAAGTGGGCATTGACCCCTTGTCGAGTTATACAAACAAGACTGGAGGTGAGTTTTGTATGCAGACACATTCTGGTGTTCTTGGGAATCCTAGTAGAAGCTCTTGGGTTAGCTCTGCCTGCAGTGTATGTTCAGTTCTCTAGATGAAGCTGAGCAGGGCAACTTTGAAGATCATTTCCCTGGATAGGTACAGAGAACCCTGACACCAATGAATACCACAAAAGGTCAACTTTCAATTATACATAGAAACATTAGCCAAATGTTTAATGCACTGTCATTCATTTTTTAAAAACCATCAACTTAAACAACTACTTCAGGGTAAGGATGTTGAAATGCATAATGGCCTCTGTCAAACTTCTTTTAAAGAAGTCTGAGCTTTTGGTGTTGATTTTGCAGGGATTTTTCCCCCCTCCGATAAGTTGAGCTTATTTCAGGGTAAAAGACTTGCCCAACTCTCCTTTCTGTTTTTCTTAAATAATTGAAATTTGTTTTATACTTTTAAAGATCTATACATTGGAATTGTTAAAAGATAGATTGTTAAAAGGTAAATTGCATTGAGGACGTACCCTGTAAAAATTTATCAAATGTGTATGTGTCAGAACTCTGTATTATTTTCTCAATATTAGTAATAATATAGTGTCTTAAAAGGAAACCAGTTTGTGAGAATTCTTGAAGCCTTATTCTTCTTTTTAACTAATTCACTAAATATTTGATAAAGTTGATTTATTGACTCAGGTAACTCCTTGTACTTTTTTACTCATGAAACACATATGTCAGGGTTATGAGATCTATTTTAAAAATCGTAATTAGTCAAAGTAATTCACATGTGTTTTGTGTACTTCAAATACATTTTTTTTAAATATTGATATAAAGGTCTGCCATTAACTCATGTTTTGGGAATTTTAAAAATGATTCTTTAAAGTGGCCGTTTCTTTAGTACACAAGCTCTTGATTTTATGGAGTGTGTTTTAAAAATAATATAATTTGCCATACAACTTATTTTTGTGATTTTTATATTTGCTTTTATTTAAAAATGTCTCAAAAATGCTTTTTAAGGTTTTGAAATATGAAAAGTAATATGAAAAATTATTAGTGTCCCATTTCAGTTTTAGTATTTTGAAAATTTCAGTGGTAAGAATAATACTACCTTTCCTACTGATGTTTTTTCTTAATTATAATAACTGCAAGAAGCATTCATAATTAAAATAAGTCAAATTATTTTTCAAACGCTTATATAAGTGGGTATTTTAAAAGTGAATGTGTTCTTGTGTTATAAGTACATAAAATAGTTTCACCAAAATTTTCTGGTTTATATGCTTATTTTAGAGCACAGGGGTTTTTTTTAAGTACATATTTTTCTTTGGTCTAGTTCATTAAATATTGAGACTTCGTTTTTTTTTTTAAAAACTGGTTAAAAAACATTTTAAATTAATTTTATCCTTTATTGTTGCAGGAATGAGTAGTTACCTTTACTGAAAAGGATTTTCGTTTATATCCTAGCCTAGCATTTCTATGACATACAAAGTTATTAGGACTGAATTGATGTTTAAAAGTGCCATTAATTCATTTACCCCAAATGTTCATTAACAATGTAAATGTATGCTGATGTTCTATGAGACAAGGAAGTGACTAATGACTCTTCCAACTAACAACACTTAAAATGAATAGAAACTTTAGATAGCTAATCTTGAAGTAATCAAGACCCTCATTCAGCTTGGCATCTCTGTATGCTCTAAAACAGCTGTCAACTGTTAAAAATATATACAAAACACACATAAGCGCACACACACACACATGCAGAAAGAAAGATATGTAAATATCTAGTTCTTCAAAGCCATAAAGGTTACTAACCGTAGTGGATTCTGTGCATTGTATATGTAAATATTTTATATAAAGCATCTGTTTGATCTTTGTAGAGTTCCTTTTTGCAGAAAAACGAGTGTTGCATTTTAATGGGGTTGTCATATTTACTCAAAAAATCATCACCTTTCTAGTATATTTGTTTATTTTAATGTATGTCTTTCATGGGGTTTTCCATGTAGTTGAAGCATTTTACAAATTTTTCTCACAAGGGAATTTGTGGCAACTAGGTTATTCATTTTGTAAGTAGTCAAACACTGGGATTAATCAGTGGTTTCCCTGTATATAAGTCATTTTTTGTAATTCCTGTTAGATTATATAAATAAATAAGTCTTTAATTTCTCAAATCCGAATTTTAACATTCATAAAGAAACAATATATTACTGAGTTAAATGATTCTGGCAAGCATTGGCAAAAATAACCACATAATAGAAATGACAGAAAATTGTGTTTCATTGGTTATTTTCATGAATGGTTGAGGAAAGTGGGTGAGGGGAAAAAAAAAGTTTAATTCACATGGAATATATGCCCTAAGATTTTGCAAAATATATATATGCAAAATCTTAGGGCATACATTCCATGTGAATTAAACTTTTTATTGCTTGAATTGCTTTTTCAGATAGAGAACAGCATAGAAAGTATGACATTTTCTCTGTGACCTATTAAATTTGGTTATAAACATAAATTACCACATTAGATTTCAAAATGTTTGAACAGAGGGTATTAATTAATAATTACTTGTAATACACGTTACGTTACGTTACCTGTAATACAATTGAAACCATAGAAAAGCAAAAATGTTTGTTCAACTATTCATGATTCTTAGCACGTAACATTTAATGATCAATTAAATGAAAAATGTAATCATTTTATTTTAAACTGAAAACAATATCAAGATTAAGGGAAACTTAACCCATTAATAAATAACATTTGTGGTATGACTAGTTGTTTTCACAAGCTTATAAGAGATTGGAATGTTACTCATGATGAAAGAACATTTTCCTCTATTAGGTCTCTTTAGAGAATAGCATTTTGTTACATATTGCTAGAGTTTTTGCTTCAATTTTATATGCCTTCTTACTTACAGCTTTTATAGTATTCAGATAATTACGACTTAATGTATTGCCTTTTTATATATCAGTTTCAAAGCTTTCTTTCTATCTTCGTGTATAAAATATTTAGTAACCTACTTGAAAAAAATCCAAGATGTTCAGAATATCCTGTCTCTACTCCATTTTTGCCTCTTGTAATTTTATTTTTGTTCCAAATCTTCCTTTATTTCTGTTATAATAGCACAGAGTTTCAGAACAAGAAAGGAGTGCCTGGCTCTATTGATGAATAAATGGGTAACAATTAAAATAGTTTATCGAAGTTGGTATAATAAAATGATGCGGTCCGGTTAGGCTCTTTTGTATTGCTTTCCACGTAGTAGAAATTAATTTAGATTTGAGTAAAAAATGAATTTGTTCTGCTGAAGATACCTAGCCAAAGTACAGGGTGCTGTCTGAATGATCCTGTTTACTTTAAACCCTACCCCTGGTCAAATTGGCTGTAGTCATCTTAGGGATGAAAAAAAAAAAATCTCCCTTTCCTGGCTTTTAGGTCTTCAGTGGTTTGCCATTGCACTAATAATAAAATCCAAACTCTTGACCATGATGTCCATGGCTGTCTTGCTAAAGATTCAAAAAAATGGTTATGGTAATGTTTAAAAAGTTAAAAATCAATGGAAGAGGGGTCCTATGGTCTTGGAGATTTGGAGGAGATACAGTATAGAGGCAAGATGGAGGGATTTGTAGACAGAGAGGGTCATTATTTTCATTGTAATCATAGGAGAGAAGGAAAAAAGATGTTTAGGCACAGTAAGTTTATTAGTTCAATGGCAGAAAGTTCAATGAAATATCTTTGATGTCTTAATCTCTTTTTTGATAAGTTAGTGTGAGGTAATTTTTTGAAAGTGAGTGATAAGATGAAGGATTTGAAAATTTGTGGAGAGTGACAAAGGTTAGATTGAGTTGATAAAGAATACATAACATTGGGGGCCAAACGTAGATTAGACATCATAATTTATAGGTGGCACAAGCTATAAATGTGTATAATTATGCCCTAGGTGCAGAATTCAGCACCTAGGATTTAGCCAAAAAGAAAAGCAGACAGAGGTTTTGTCAGGGTTGTATGACAGGTAGATCAGTAGGCAAGGAAGTTGAGGTGAAAGAATTCACTGATGGTTTGAGAATATAAGGAAATTTACTATCATGGAATGGGGTTCTAAGAGGGTAGAGTAGAAAGTTTTGGAGGGGATGGAGTTAGCAGAGATGAAGTATAGAGTAGTATGGTGATGGGAGTCATCATGAAGGGGGTATGGGAATAGTACATAAATTTTTATTTTTAATTAAAGTTTATTTGGGTAACGATGGTTAGTAAAGTTGCATAGGTTTCAAGTGTACAGTTCTGTAACACATCACCTGTACATCATATTGTATGTTGACCACCCAGAGTACGTGTCTGATAAATATATTAATTCGATGAAGCATTCTTTAATGGTAGCCAGTAAAACAGCTCAATACCTTCATTAGTTCTGTGCAATAATTTAAATCTACATTGATTTGGATCGGTTTTGGTCTGAAGTATTTATTTTTATTTTTTTAGTTTTAAATGTATTTTTTTAGAACAAATTCAGGTTCACAGCTAGATTAAGAGGAAGTGACAGAGATTTCCCACGTAACCTCTATTCCCACACATGCATAGCCCATAGCCTCCGCTGTTATTAACTTCCCCCACAAGACTGGTAGATTTGAAACAATTGATGAACTTACATTGACACATTATAATCACCCCAAAATCCATAGTTTACATTAGGATCCACTATTGATATTATACGTTCTATGGGTTTGGACAAATATATAAGGATGTAGTCATCATTATAAGTATCATAAGTATTTTCACAAAATCCTCTGTGCTCCATTTGTTCTCCCTCCCTCCCTCCCCTTCCCACCCTTCAACCTCTGGCAACCACTAAGTTTTTTAATATGTGCATATGTAGTTTTGCAAGAAGTATTTTTTAAATAAAAAAAGAAATTCTCCCTAGATATCAAGGAAAACAGGAAGTTTAGATAGATGAATAACTATAAGTAAGGCTATAAAGACATCAAGGAAAGCTGTAGCTTTGTTGAAGATAGATTATTAAATAAATGAGTGACTTAGAAGTTCTTAAATGACAGTAACAAGGATAAAAAAAATGGATGGTGTTTTTAAATGTCTCTTTAAAAACAGACTTTAAGTGGTGTGACAATAGGTGGAAGTGAAATAAGAGATCAGTCAGCATGCAATACCCAGTTCTTGTAAATTAAACTGTTGGAAAGAAAGTTGGAAATGAGAGACTTCCGTTTGCAAGGCCATGAGTTGGAAATCTGAGAGTCATTCTCCAGATATATCAGCTCACAGTATGAAACAGATAAGAAATCCAAAGAAAGAGAAAGAACTTAGAATTGACTTATAGGTATTCTCCATGATTAGAAATTGGATAGAAAGAGCAGTATTTTAACATTAGAAGAATCCCTAAAGTAGGAGAAACATAGACGGTCATTAAAATTATAGAAGCTGCAGATATGGGAGTTTCCATAATTTCCAATGGTCAATGCTTCAAGGATTGCATAGGTTAAGGAGTATAAAAGGAGAAGATACGTGATTTCGTGATGGGAAGAGTATTGATGATCTGTAATTAGTGGTTAAGCCATTCAAGATACTACTAACTCAATTGAGTGGATGTAAGTGAATTCAAAATCTGATTCAGAATTAACATAAAAAGATAGTGGTTAAATATCAATGATAAATATTTAAATGGTGAGGAAGGTTCAACTTTTTAATATTCGATTTAGGTGATTATATGTGTATTTTATGTTCTTATACAGTGAATTGAGATTTAGCAAGTTGTACATTTTAACAATAACAATGAGTTTACTGTTGGTAAAATATAGACCCTCCGAATTAAAAAAGAGAAAGTCTTCTGGTTTCAATTCTAATCCTTTTTTTCATTGAGTTGCCCATTCCTTATTAATTGTATCTTGTTTTTTGTTTTATTTAAAGTTTTCTGTTAGCTTGGCAGTTCCCTTTATTTGCTTGAAGAAATAGGCTCCTTTAGAATTACTTTAGAGTTGGGGTTGTGTGAAGAGTCACCTTGTGGCTGTGCCTGGATATTGATTGTTCCCAGTGTCCTAGAAACAAGGGCCCTCACTGCTGGCCCTGGTGGCAGACAGAAACAGCTCTGCAAAAATCATCAGCACTACGCCCTTGGGCAAAGTTGGTCTGCAAAGGAATAGCCATACCTTAAGATTTTCGCACCATGCTTGGTCAGCCTGTATAAAATTCTGGCATCACCAAAAATGGGAGGTTTTATAATGATGGGTTTGGTTGGTTGGATCCAGGCATAACTAGAGCTAAATACATGTATTTAAAGTGACAATGTTAAAACTTTAGAAAAACAAAAATGAAGGAAACCCACTTAGGTGAAGTGGATTTCTTATCAAAGAATTATACTAGTTGTTTTCTGCTCATTATTAGTGGGGCCAGAAAAGACGGTAGAGCCAGAGTTTGGAATGTTTAGATAATGAGATACCCAAAACTCTGAGCTCACATGGCTTAGAAGAGTGTATCAAAATTATCACTTGGCTTCTCACATGTTGCAGCTCCTTTTTATTCATTTACATATTAAAACAGATTTCTCCCCCATGGTTTAGTAGTGAAATGAATAATTAGTCCCTTACAAATATAATTCTCTACCTCGCTTGTGCTTCTCCTAACTCCTGTCATAGCATTAACCAATTTTAAAAACTGTATCTACCGAAACTACTGGTTATAAAGGATTACAGGCTTTCTTACTTTGATCTTACCCAATCAGAGAGAAGAACTGAATATCAAAGGAGGATGTGGGGGATGTAAGGAAAGATTTAAACCTTATTTTGGGAAAACAATCCAGGACCTCTTCAATCACTCCTCTGTATTTCCTTTAGTGGAAGTATCTAAAGACCTATTTTTTCCAAGTTCATGTCTTAAAATTGTCTTCCTACTTTGCTGCATAAAATTCAGCTATATAATAAAACATCCAGGAGTATTTTTTAATATAGCTTGTGTATTTTGGTAAAATTCTCTTCACGTTTAATAGTGGTTTGTTTGTTTTTAACATTTTGATATCATTATACTCGGATATTTATAAATTTCCTTATAGACTTAAGTAAAGCCCATTGTGTGTGTTTCACTTCAGGGGATTTAAACAAGTTTTTATTATGTATGCCAATGATCTTTTTAAATAGCGAGGACAGAAAAGTCAATTTAATGCAGAATTTTAATCTGTATTATACTGGCAGATCTTGGTATCTACTTTAGCATATTTTAACAGTTAGAAATTATATATGTAATTTGTGGTAAAAAAGAGACATCTGCTTTGTTGTGACATTTTTATGATTTCTCTTCTTCATGTTTGTAAATGTAGGTTTTGCTGTGGGTGTTCTCTGACATTGTTCTGTTCTTAAAAGATGTCTTCACCAAAAGCTTTGAGAATGCACATTGCTTTATTGATATATGATTATTCTGAGCTCTAGTATTTTTTATTCTTAACTTGTATTTCGTAAGAATATAAAATAAGTTAAATTGGTTTATCATCACTATACTTGTACTGTAAAGAGGGCTTACTTGTTAGTCAAATAGATGTTTTGAAATAAGAAATCTTTGTTCATATTGCTTGTACTTTACTCTGGAGTTTGACTACATTGCTCCTTGAATTTCATGAGAAGGAATCCCATATGAGGAATATAGGAAAACACAAGGGAAGAAACATTATGTTAGCTTCAAGCTGTTTTATTTTTACATTTTAGGAAAATCTGAGTGTTTTAAATGGAAGAAATTAAGAAGCTAATAGATCACAAAAATTGTAATATCTCAAGTTATTTACTTTAAATGGTCATTTTCTTTCATTACATTTCCAGTATTAAAAATGTAGTTTACTTGAGTCTTTGGAAATGATCTGATATCTACCATTTTGTAATTATTGTATTCCTATAAATTACAGTGGTTGTCTTTCCCAAACTTAAAAATCTATTTAGTTTTAGTCAGAGAAACCACCCACTAGTCTTGATTTACCAACAGATAAAATAGTGAGAATTTACTTTTACTCACTGTCACATATATGGCATTGTGTCAGCCAAATAATCGTTTACATTATGGAGAATATATGTACTTAAATAATAATTCTCCTTTCTCTTCCTTCCTTCTTTCTACTTTTTCCAAATGTAGAGAAACTTAATGGCCATTGACTTCCTAGAATTTTTGTTTAGTGACAATTTTAATAGAATATGACTAATTTTGACTAAGCATAGAACATTGCTATCAGTTTGAATCTTTAATTAGACTTGTGAATAGATCCATTTTATTGAATTTAACAGATTTTTCAATCAGCCATCTTGGCATAATGATTGAGAAATTTCAGTGATACTCGATGAATAAACAGAGATCATAGAGGCATATATAGGGTTTCCAGGTGGGAATTCCTGCCCTTTCTCAGTTTTTTTTCCGCTTTCCTGTTCCCGAATCCCGAGAAAAGTTGCTCAGGAAATTGGGAAAATAGGCTCCTTGAACCCAGGTGGTTGGTAGTATAACCCCTCACTTTGTGGAAATGATACACTGTGAAGAACAGAAAACAGTTTATATCTCGGGATTCGGGAACTGGAAAGCTGGAAAAAATTCCTGAGAACAGGCGGGAATTCCCACCTGGAAACCCTAGGCATAAGTATTTTATCACAGATAGTAAGGCCTGCCGTCCACAGACCTGATGTTCATTTATTCATTCAAAAATATTTGTTGATCATCTTATATCTGAGGTTAGACTATTATACAAGTAGACCAAGGGCTTTCTTTTGATGGAATTCATATTTTGGCCTGAAAGAGACAGTAAAAAAAAATGAAAGTACAGAAATAAGAAAAAATGTAAGAAAGTGATAAACACTAGGCAAAGAGTTAAAATAGGGTAATGTTACAAAGAGTGACTGGGTGTATAATTTAGATTTTCATGTAATACCTCTCTGAGAAGGTGATACATCAGCCAGAAGTGAATGACAGAGAAGGAGCCAGGCATGCGAAGATGGTGAAAGACAGAAAGAGAGAGACAGGAAGAAATACCAGTCCCTCAAAAGGAAAGAGTTCCTGCAGAGAAAATACCTAGGCTAGGAATTGACTTGTTATATTTGAGAACTGAAGGAAGTCGTTGTGGCTGGGGCACTACCGGGGTGCACAGAACGGGCCTACTGATGGGCCAGAACATGAGGATTTTTTACGTCAAGCTGAAGAGTGTAGATTTTATGCTAAAGTCAGTTAATAAACTGTGTTGTTATCTCTGTTGAACTCGTAGCTTTTTCTCAAGAATGAGGGCCATACTTTTTTTTTTTTAACATATATCCTTATGACTTGATATTAGGCATCTAGTAAATAATGCCTGATTGACACAAAGTCGTAGTGTTTTTAAAGTTTATTTTCATACCAATCTTTGTTTCCTCATTCTCAATATTTTAACTGTTTGTAATGGTGAAGTCATTTCTGCCTAATCTGAGATAAAAGGATGCCCTAAAATTAGCCATTTATCTAAAACCCAGTTACTTCTATACGGTCTATTTTATACCATGCTACCAATATTAAAATAGTAATAGTAAATGCAGTTTAGTGAGACCTTTTCTGTTTGACCCACTGTGTGTGGATATGTGAGACTTTTGGTGGGGGACATATAATCATTATTTTCCCTTTGCTGATGTAATGGAAAATTTGCTCCTATAGGACATATTAGAACAATGTATTTAATGCTCTTCAATTTAATTTGCTAGTATCACAATTAATACAATTAAGGTCACTTGAAATGAAACTATTAACAAATTGAGTAATTTACTTTAACAATGTCAATGTGTTCTCACAATTACATTTGCTTAATTAGTGTACAAGCTATTATTTAATAGCATACTTCACATAGAAAAATGTAATAATGCATTCTTGGCTCCTTATAACAGAAAGAAAGAAACTTTTAATGGACTGAGTGATTTTGTGGAAAAGCTTCGCGGTAGAAAGTTACAGAAGAGAAAGTACAAAGCCAGAAAGCTAAGCTTGCAAGATTGTAAATAAAAAAATTCTTTTCTTGGTACTTACCAATACATGTCCCATTTATCATTGTTGTAAATAGTATTGGAAACTTTTAGTGGTAGTTAAGGAACGGAACACAGATTTTGGAAAAATTTGTGTTCGATTTTATCTGGGTTTTGCTTAATACTGCAATAATATTCTAATTTTTGAAAATCATAAAATAAGTCATTTCTAATTAATCACCCTAATGGAGGGGAACATAATGGTGTAGAATATGAAAAGGGTAGGAAGCAAAATAATTTGATTCTCATGGTGGCTGTTGTTTTGTATTTTAATATGGATATTTCTTACCTAAGAATTCACTTTACTAGCTGGTGAAAAAGCTCTTCTTCTACCCTATCTACTCTCTGTTGGGATCAGAAAGTCCAGAAAAGAATAAATGGTTACATTTCTGTTTCTGTGTATGCAGAGTAAGCAGAAGGAGATAAATTGTCAGCCAAGTTACAGTTAGTAAGATTTGTTCTCTATAAAAATGAGACAGATTTGTTATCATGTAATCAAGTGGAGACTTTATGTGGAAGGGGGAGATAAATGCAATCCAGATAATACAATACTCTAAAAATTAATTTGATAATCTTTTTTGCCTAATTTTATTAGTTTATTTAAGTTTACATAGCTTTCTTCTTCTTTCCCCTTCCCTCCTTTGGTTAATGACAAAAATTTGTAAAGTTGCAAGTGAAAAAAGGAAGCAGTTATAAGAGTAATTAGGAAATAAATATTTAAGTGTAAAATGGAAGAAGTTTAGGGAATCCGCAGACTTTGAAAAAATAACTATATCTCTCACATCTAGAAAAGAGGTTCATAGTAATATATTTAGTCTTTCAACACTGTTTTTGCTCAGTTCCCCCATTGGCTTTCATTGTATACCCCAAATTTTGAGTTCATTCTACCAGGTTGTTCATAGATAAGGTGAGTCATAATAGGGTGATTTACTAGAGGAACAACCTTCTTAGCAACAGTAGAAAATTAGTTTAGGTAATTCTTTAATTAGCATTTTGAGTTTAGTATGGGTAAACTTCCTGTTAGTTAGTTGCTATATACACTACAATAAGCAGTTCTAATTTGGCCCTAATTTAATCCTCATTATACCTGGTCTCTAAATTCTGTTTTGATCTTTAGCCTATGTAGAGAAATCTAGAAGAGTAACCAGAATCTGATTTTTAAATACTTGATCTTTAAAATGAAATAGATTTTAAAGAGGCATTGATTTGTTTTATCAAAGAAAGCCAAATATAAGAAGTTAATTGCTTTCTTCCAAATCTTACTTTATGTGGTCTTCATTCTTAGCTCTCCATCTATTTTGAGAATAACAAATTGCCTAAAACCTCTTGACATAACATAATATGCCCTCAAAGTGTTTAAACCATGTCAGGTCTGAGGATTGGTTCAACTGCATGTGTCAGGGTTATAGCATTTCAGAAGCACAGTCCCAGGCCTACATAACAGCCTGTGTTTTCTTAAATTAAGTGAAGTTTTAGAGTAAGCTTTAAAAGGCCTTCACGGCCTGGTTTTATGCATTTATTCAGTCACTTTCCAGTGTGACTAGACAGGAATTCTCTATTAAAATTGAAGACCCAACCAGAATAGTCAACACAACATTGAAGGAGAGCCAAGTAAGAAGACTGACACTACCTGATTTGAGAATAGAGAGCCCAGAAATAGACTCATATAATTACAGTTACGTGATCTTGATGAAGGAGCAAAGGCAATTCAGTGCAGAAAGGATAGTTTTCAACAAATGGTGCTGGAACAACTAGATATTCTCATGCAAAAACAAAACAAAACAAAAAAAAAATGAAATCTACATATAGATTTTATACCTTTCACAAAAATTAACTCAAGGTGGATTGTAAACCTAAATGTAAAATGCAAAATTATAAAATTCCTAGAAGATGAAATAAGAGAAAATCTTAGTGACTTTGTGTTTGGCAATGACATTTTAGTTTTAGTTTCAAAAGCATGATTCATGAAAGAAAAAAATTGATAAGTTTGGACTCTATGAAAGGTAAAACGTTTTTCTCTTTGAAAGACACGTTAAGAGGGTGAAAGACAAGCCACACTGGGAGAAAAATCTTTGCAAAACATGTCTGATAAAGGCCTGGTATTTAAAATATACAGATAATTTTTATAATTCAACAATCAGAAAACAAATAACCCAATTCAAAAGTGGGCGATATATCTGAATGGAAAACTCACTGAAGAAGATACATAGGTGACAAATAAACATAGGAAAAGATTTTCCACAGCAAAGGTCATTAGAAAATAGCCAATTAAAATGGGATACCACTACACACGTATTAGAATGACTAAGACCCAAAACACTGACAATTTTAAATGCCACCGAGGATGTGGAGCAACAGGAACTCTCAGTCACTGCTGGTGGGAATGCAAAAAGGTACAGCCTCTTTGGAAGACAGTTTGGCATTTTTAAATTAACTAAGCATACTATTACCATATGATCGAGCATTTGCATTCTTTTGTATTTGCCCAAATGAATTGAAAACTTATATCCACACATAAACGTACACACAGTGTTTATATCAGCTTTATTCATTGCCCAACTTGGAAGCAACCAAAATGTCCTTCAGTAAGTGAATGGATAAACAGACTGTGGTACATGTATACAATGGAATTGTTATTGAATGATAAAAATAAATGAGATATCAAGCCACAGAAGGACAAGGAGGAACCTTTATGCGTATTGCTCAGTAAAGCAGCCAATCTGGAAAGGCTACATAAGTGATACAATGATATGATATTCTGTAAGAGGCAAAACTCTGGAGGCACTAAAAAGATCAGTGCTGGTCCCCGGGTGTGGGGTGCGGGGGGGGGGGATAAATAGGTGTGGGAACGGGAATCTTTAGGCCGGTGACACTATTCTGTATGATACTGTAATGGTGGGCGTATGGCATCATACATTTGTCAAAACTCATAGAATGTGCAGCACAAGAGTAAACCCTAAAGTAAACTTCGGACTTTAGTTAATAGTTTATCACTATCGATGCATCAGTGTAACCAATGTACCAGCTAATGCAAGCTGTGAATACTAAGGGGAAACTAGATGAGGGTCGGCATGGAGGGTGAATATGTGGGAGGGAACTCTTTACTTTCTGCTCAATTTTTTAAAACACTTAAAACAGCTCCATAAATAAAGTTTATTAATTAAATACATAAATAAATAAAAACCCTGGAGTTCCTCTTTCATTGATTTTTATTTCTCCAAGTGATACCATACCTTGTCCATTAATTCATCATGCCAGTTTAATATAGAGCACGTGTTTAGTTTTTTTTGAAATGTGCCGTGTGCTAAAGACTAGGGATTCTTGAAATGACAAATTATGAAAAGGAAAAAAATGTGCTATACTCTCTGCTTGCATCTCTCAATTAAGTTAACTCAAAAGTTTTTAGTTTATAATAGTTCTCTGTCTCACTCCTGAAATAGACTGAATCCTTTTATGAATTGAGTCCTTTGGATGGTCTTTCTCATGAGCATTACCTTCTACCAATCTCATCCTTCATTTAACAATTATTTTTTAAAGCATCTCTCTTTAATTAGTTAGCAAAGCCCTTTTTTGTATGACCAATCCTTGATTTTAGATTGGAAATATTCTCAATCATTCGACATTAACTCAGCGATACTTTTGGGTTTTTTCTTTGATTTTGAATAGGTGTAGTTAAGTAAAGTTGAGAGTGTAAAAAAGTCTTAGTTATACCCATCAGATGCCAATCTGAGTTCAATTTTTATGCGGGGTAACTTTTTAAAACTGAAGTTGCCAGTTTTTTTCTTCAAGGTCCAGATAGCAAATATTTCAGGTTTGCAGGCCACGCCATTTTAGCCTGAAAGCAATCATAGACAAAATGTAAACTAATGCCTGTGGATGTGTTTCAATTAAACACTATTTATCAAAATAGAAGGTCAGCCAGTTTAGCCCATGATCTATATAGTTTCTTGATCCCTGTTTTAGAATAACCATACTGTGTCATGAAAATAAGTGTAGGTAATGGACGTGTGAAGAGATAACAGGATGTTCCTTTTTCCAAAATTTTCTTTAAATAGCGTGTCCTAAAAATGGGGCTTGATAGCATTGGGACTATTAAACCAAGAGTGTTTCTTCACATGAATTTAGAGACATCTTGTCAAAAAGTCTTTTTCTTATGACTCCTTAATGTACTCACTAAATTTTGCTAGATTACAACTGTGCTAGTATAAACAAATACACTGATTTTTGTGTTTTGATCTCTCCTGCAGCTTCGCTGCATTCGTTTATTAGCTAATTTGTGAATGTGTGTGCGTATGTGGGTGTATTTAGTATTTTCTTTGTATAAAATCATGCCTGCGTTTAAGAAAGATAATTTTACTTCTTTTAAATTTGGATGCCTTTTCTTTTACTTACCTAATTACTCTGGCTATAACTTCTAGTACAATACTGAATAGAAGTGGTGTCTTGTTTGTGATTTTAGGGGAAAAGCTTTCAGTTTTTCACCATTAATTGATATTAGCTATGAGTTTTTCATAAATCCCCCTTTTTATGTTGAGGAATTTCTCTTCCATTTCTGGTTTGTTGAGTGTTTTTATTAGAAAAGTATATTGGATTTTCTCAAAAGCTTTTTCTGCATCAAATGAAACAGTCATGTTGTTTTTTTCTTTATTAATGTTTTGTATTAAATTGATCGGTATTCGTATACTGAACCACCTTTGCGTTCCTAGGATAAACCCCACTTTGCCATGACATATAAGCCTCTTAAAATGCTGCTAAATTTGGCCTACTAGTATTTTGTTGAGGATTTTTGTACATATGTTCATAAGGGATATTGACCTATAGTTGTCTTATAATATCTTTATCTCACTTGGTATCAGGGTGGTGCTGGCCTCATAGATAGTGCTTTCTCCTCTTCTAGCATTTGGAAGAGTTTGAGGAGTGATGTTAATTAATACTTGGCAGAATTACCAGTGAAGTCATTTAGTCCTGGACTTTATATTGGGAGTTTTTTGATTGCCGATCAAATCTCTTTACATCTTACAGGTCAGTTTTTATTTTTCTCTTTATTTTTGAGTCAGTTTTGACAATTTATGCGTTTCTTGGAATCTGTTCATTTAATTCAGATTATCTAATTTGTTGGCGTACAACATAGTATTTTGTATAATCCTTTCTATTTTTGTAATGTTGAGGGCAAGCCCCTTTCATTTCTGATCTTAGTGTTTTTTTCTATGTCAGTCTAGCTAAAGGTTTATTAATTTTGTTACCTTTTCAAAGAACCGATTTTTTTTATTGATTCTGTTCATTTTCTACACTCTTTTTTATTTATCTCTGCTCTATTCCTTTTCTACCCCTCAGATTAAATAATCTCAGTTGATTTATAACTGAATTCACTGATTATTCTTCTGGCTGTTCACATCTGCTGTTGAATTTCCTCCAATGAATTTTGGTTTGAGAATTGCCATTTTATGTTTTTCTGTCTTCATTTTTGTGTTTCTTATCTCTTTGTTGAAGTTTTCACTGAGGTCATTGAGCATCCTTGTAAACGGTGTTTTGAACTCTGCATCTGATAGATTATTTGTCTCCATTTTGTTACAGTTCTTTTTCTTGAGCTTTGTTTTATATTTTCATTTGGGACATGTTTCTTTGTCTCTCCATTTTGGCTCTTTCCCTGTATTTGTTTCTATGTATTAAGTAGGGCTATTATGTCTTCCCGTCTTAGTACAGTGGCCTTATGTAGTAGGTGTACTGTGGGGCCCAGTGACACTGGTCACCTGAGCCACGTGCTCCAGGTGTATCCCTTTCATGGGTTGGGTTTACTCTCCTCTTATAGTTGAGCCTTGATTGCAGTTGACACATTAATGGGAGCGATTGACACTCAGGCTGGTTGGTTGTGAGGACTGGCCGTAACTATAATGGAGGTAGGAACTGTTGTGCAGGGCTGACCCTACTTGCTTTAACAGGATGCTGGTGTCTGCCCAGCCTGCCCTTTGGGTTTGTCATTTGTGGAGGTGTTTGGGTGGTGCTCTGGTGTGGTCTGCAGCTAGTCACTGGGTGTGTTGGTTCTGGGGCCTCTTGGGAGGGGTTCTGTTGCAGACCAAGGTTAACTGCTGCCTGTGCCCTGCTGGGGTGACACTTGGTATTACCGTGTTTCCCTGACAATAAGACCTAGCTGGATCATCAGCTCTAATGAGTTTTTTGGAGCAAAAACTAATATAAGACCCAGTATTATATTATATTTACTAATATTATATTATATTATATTATATTATATTATATTATATATTATTATATTATACCCGGTCTTATGTTAAAGACTGGGTCTTATATTATTTTTTGCTCCAAAAGACACATTAGAGCTCATGGTCCAGCTAGGTTTTATTTTTGGGGAAACACAGTAGATACAAAGTGATCTGCAGGTGGTTGCTACTTGCACTGGGCTTGGAGTTGCCTGTGAGAGGCTAATCTATGAACCAAGGCGGGCTGCCACTGGTGCCAGCCTGGGGTTGCTTAGCAAGAGGTACAGGGCACACTGAGGCCAGATGCTGCTTGTTTGGGGTTTGTGAACTTTTGAGAGATTTTAAGAACATCCCCATCATGAGCCAAGACAGGCGATTTGTATAGAAGAGCCACTGGAAAGGACTTTGGTTGGCCCAAAAGTTGGGTGGGATGGAGTCTAAGGGAATCAGCAGGATGGGGTGAAAGGTATGAGTCAGACTATGGAGATGTAGATACGATGGCCACCTGTGTTTGCACCTTGGGTGGAGGGAGGGCTCAACAAATGAACAATGGCTTCTGCCAGAACTTCTGCTGGGAGAAAGCTTCCCCTCCAGCCTTTACCCTGAAGCTAGACGATTCAGTTCCTCCCCATACTTTCATGCTTCTTTGCATGCCTTTTAATTTTTTGTTGAACACTGATTAATTTTGAATATTACAGTATGACTACTTTAGAAATTAACTTACCCCCTCTCCCCCTTGGGGTTTGTTATTTCTGGTAGTTAGTGACTTTTATAAACTATTTTTGTGAAGTCTGTATTCTTTGTTGTATATAGCCATTGAAATCTCTGTTTTATCAGCTTAATGATTAGCTGGTGTTTTGACAGAGTTCCTTTAAAAAGAAAATAAAAATACTGTCCTGGATTTTGTATGTTAGTTCTGTATTGAGGCAGATGCTCCTTCACTGCTAATCCAGGCTATTTACAACTCTGCCTTAGCTTTACTTCCTGCCTGAATGGAGCATGAAGTTCAGCCAGAGGTGAAAGTTTAGGGTCTTTTTCAGGCATGTTTTGAGCATGCATTCAATACTGAGTATGTACGTGGCCCTCTTGGTTCCCTCTTATACATGGGAACTTTTAAAAGCCCTTATTCTCCCACATGTCTCCTTTCCTAGCCTTTTCCTTCCCAGGCTATTTGGTTTGTCTATTACTTGTCCTGTCACTTCTAGCCTAGCCTGTTGTGGCTGATAATTTTGATTTTTTACTGCCTTTAGGAAATGCCACCATGGAAGCTTCCGCAGGCCTGGGAACACTACAAGTTGTGTGTAAGGCAAGCACTTGCACGGGTCCTTTAGGGGGTTGCCAGACAGGTTGAAGCATTCAAATCTATCTATCTATATCTATATCTTTTTTTTTTTTTTTTTTTTTTTTTTTTTTAGAACAAGGGCAGTATAGCTTACCCTGACCCTGACTTTAGCAACCTGCTTCAGGTTACCACAGTGCAGCAGCTTCTTTCTTCATTAATTTTTCCATTTTATTGTAACTTTGGACTAGATTTCAAAGGAGGGATGGAACCTTGGAGTTCTGTGCTCTGCCATTTTTCAGAGTAACTCCAGATGTACAATGAAAAGACTTTTTCAATAATTTTTAAAATCTTATCTTTTAAAATAATTGAATGTGGAGAGACAGCAAAAATACTTCCAATATATTTTTAGACATGTGTAGATGAGTCACAAACCTCACAATACCTTAAAAAAAAGTTTGTGTTTTTAATCTCAGGACCAGAAGCCCTTAGTAAATTATGAATATCAATTTACATTATTTTTTTTGTTATTTGAAGGTGGTAGGAATAATAGTATTATACTTTAAAATTTCTCAGTGTTGATATTAGGTACTCTAATTTCCAATTTTTCATGTTGATTGTATTTCTATTAAGAAATTTAACATTGTTGTCCATAGTCACTTTGCAAATGTGAAGAACTGAATATTTACTCCTTGATTTTGTTAAGAAGATTCAAGTTGGGTCAATGGGTGCCTCATTCTTCTTCCTCTTCTCTTTGTGTGAGTACAGAGATCTCTTGAGCCCTGTGAATTCACTTTGGGGAAGGTTGGTTTAGCCTGTAGGAGGTTATACATCTTGTGTTACATTTTATCCTATTTATAAAAGTTCCCCCAAGGTTCTTAAGAGTAAAATGGTTGTTTTCTAAACCAGGAGTGAGAAACTTTCTCTTAGCTATTGAATTTCTGATTAATTTGTTCCTGAAGTTCTAATTCTACCCATAATGTAGTAAATAGGGCCTTACGATTAAGTTTGTCCCGATTATGACATCAGGAGTGTGGCAGCTTTCAAACTGGGAAATAATATTTCATGCCATACTGTGTTGAACAGTCCTTCTGTTCATATCCTTAAGGATGAAACATGAAATTGTTATAGCATTACTTCTTTTCAAGGCAGTGGTCTTAACCTTGCCCAGCTTTTTATTGCTATACTTGTTTTCCATCCTGTAATTTTCTCATGTTCAGTTATGATGCTTCATCCTTAATGTTCGAGTATGGGAATCTCTTTTTCTCCTAAACCTTGGTGGATTAATGACAATAAAAGATCAACACTAGGGTAAAAAAAATCAGTGCTCTCTTCCTATCTGAAAGCATCTTTGTAATTAGATAAACTAAGAGTGATTCACAAATTAACATTAGGAATGAAAAGGAGACTCTTTGATGGGGTTGTTTTGATACTTCCCCAGTTATCTCCAATATCTTCACCTAATAAAGCCATTTATTGCAATCACTGTCTGATACCATGTTTCCCCGAAAATGAGACCTAGCCAGATAATCAGCTCTAATGCATCTTTTGGAACAAAAATTAATATAAGACCTGGTCTTATTTTACTATAAGACCGTGTCTTATACAATATAAGACCCAGTCTTATTTTATTATAATATAAGACCGGCTATAATATAATATATAATACATAATATTTAGTATATATAATATAATTAATATAATATGATATAATACATACAATATATATAATATAAATACTGGGTCTTATATTAACTTTTGCTCCAAAAGATGCATTAGAGCTGATTGTTCGGCTAGGTCTTCTTTTCGGGGAAACATGGTAGTTCTTGAGAAAAGCTTTTGAAGTACAATTTATGATTGTTTTCCTAAAGTCATCATATTCAGGAAGCTATGTTTTAATAGTTAACATAATTTTATTTTATTGTTTTTAACTATTTTTTTCTTCCCTTCCCTTCTTCCCCCCTCTCACCCCCCTCCAGCCCCGGCCCCACTCCTGTTCAAGCCATTGTTTCTCAGTCTAGTTGTGTAAGACAGCTCCCTGGCCCATGCTGGTATTATGAGCCTTGTGCTCCCCCCCACCCCCGCTGAGGCAGTTGGTCACTGGTCATCAGTCGGCCGCTCACAGCAGCTCATGGCAGCTCTCACTGGCTGCTGGATGGCCACTCATGCTGGCTGCTGGCCACTCATGCCAACGTCTGGCTGCTCATGGCAGCCCAGCTCCAGGGAGAGCCGTTGTTCACAATCTTAGCTGTACAGGGCGCAGCTCATTGGCTTATGTAGGAATCGAACTGGGGACCTTGGTGTTAGGAGCATAGCGCTCCAACCATCTGAGCTACTGGGTATGGGCCCAAACGACCTGTAGACAGTATTTACTTTTTAGTCATTCAGAGGTTAAATTATTTTTTGCAGCTGACAAGCATAATACTTTAATAGCTCTTTATGTACATTTAATTAATTTCATGTTAACATTAACATCACAAGTAACATAGTAGTAAGTTAAAAATAAATCTTTTGTCTTGTTAATCAAACTTCACACAAAAATGCAGTAATTAAATATTTGACACATTTCTTTACCTTCTATTTTTAATGATTTCAGAATATGATTAATTTGATACATGTTCATGAACACTGTTAAGTATACAATTTAAACATGAGTTTTGAATTTATTTGTATACACATCAATAAGACTTATTTTTATATTGCATTTAAAAACTCAGTTTAATAGTAAAATCTACTTATACCATAACTGAATAGAAATTCTGATTGTGGACTGTCCAGTTAAATGTAAAGTCTTGAATTTTCTGTTCATGCCAAAAAAAAGTAATTGATTTGAGTCATTGGATTATATTGGCACAGCAAATTTAAGTAGGCTTTATTTAAACCTTCTATATAGTCAAATGCATAGACGCAATTAGGGTTGCAAACCTAGAGCCTACCAGGATTTTTTTGTGGGGGAGAGGTAGGCACACTTAAGAATGGTTTTCAGTGGCGATTCATAGAATTCATTTATACCAACCTGCAATTCTTAATATAGTTTATCTGAATTTAGAGGTAACTGTTATGTTAAACCTCTCTCCAAAGACTGAGAGGTGGTATTCTTACAAACATTTAGGCAAGGGACTAAGTGAGTTTAGATGCCTGGCTTGAATGATGAAAACACCAGGAAGCATTTACATAGCTGGTAATTTCTTGCCATATATACATATATATGTATGAAATACATATATATACATATATGGCAAGAAATTACCAGCTATGTAAATATATAGCTGGTATACAAACATACATATATATATATATATATATATATATGTATATATATGTATATATGTATATATGGCAAGAAATTACCAACTATGTAAATATATGTGTGTGTACATATATATATATATATATATATATAGAGAGAGAGAGAGAGAGAGAGAGAGAGAGACAGAGAGAGAGACAGAGAGATTAGGTTAGGGGTATATTTATGCACAATCTGGCCTTTTAACAAAGAAAAATAAGCCTATGTTTAGGCTGCCACCGCTACGAAGAAAACAGCTGAGACTTTAATGAACACCATACTGAGGGCATGTAGGACATAAGGCGAATTAAGCAGGTTACAAACTGCACATCTTCTGTTCAGATATAAGAGATCTCTCCAACCCTGACAATTGATTTTACTGACAAGGCAAGAGGATAGACAGAAACAGGAGGAGATCATTTGTATCAATTTGACTAATAGAACTAGTAATAAAACAAAATAGTCACAAAATAGTCTCACTTTTACTTTAAAATTTAAAATTGTTCTTTCTCTATTTTTCCCCCAAAATAACTACACAGTGGCTAAGCAAAAGTTTCTTTTATTTTGTTTGCAAATAAATACCAACATAGTTTGTTGTTGTTTTTTAAGATTTTCTGGACACTCAAATTTTAATCTTGGTAACCTGACAGCTTTGTTAAACATTGACTATGAGTTTCCTTTCATGAAAATCTTTTCAAAGTATAGCAGTTCAGCTGTGAAAACCTGAATACATTAATGATGACAAAGAAGCTCCAGAATGAGCCAACATTTGTTTTGTCCTTTTACAACATTTCTTGATAAATTGCATACACAAAAGTGTTGGGGGATTATTTTACCTTTTTCCTATTTCTTTCCTAATAAATGTCTTTGTGTTTACCTTTTTTCCATGCAATATCTTATTTATTAATTTAAATTATTTTTAAACAAAAATGACTTTAAGAAGTTAAAAAATAGGACTTAAAAGGTATATATTACAGGGAACTTTGAAACATTGCCTTAGATGTCCAGGATTAGACATTAAAATACATTATTCATGTTTAGACTTTGGATAATTTTCTTTAAAAACAAACCTTTTCCAAATACTAGATAAGTGTGTTCTGAGTTTTTTATTTAAGGATCATTTACTTTGTATATTAAGTGATAAAAAAGATGAGTCATTTGTAAAAAAAAAAAAATTCAAATATTTTAATGTATTACTTCCTTTCAGATCACTGTATTCAAAATGGTAATTCTTATAAAAAGAGTGGCATTGTTAATTTTTCTAAAATAAGTGTTTCTTAGTGAGAAATTTCAATTTTTAAAATTTGCATATGTGTGTCCTATCTCATTTCAAAAAGATTTGAGGCATATTTTGAGTCATATTCTATGAAGATTAGTTTTTCTTTTCTGATTTTTAAAGTTCTAATATGATTTTTAAAATTCTATTTACAAAATACTTTACAGTAAAAACATATCACACAACTTTTGCAATTTTAGAATTATTTTCTAAAAAGTCCTTGAGGGCTGGCCTGGTGGCTCAGGCGGTTAGAGCTCCATGCTCCTACCTCTGAAGGCTGCCTGTTCGATTCCCACATGAGCCAGTGGGCTCTCAACCACAAGGTTGCCGGTTCAACTCCTCGACTCCCGCAAGGGATGGTGGGCTCTTCCCCCTGCAACTAAGATTGAACATGGGCACCTTGAGCTGAGCTGCCGCTGAGCTCCCAGATGGCTCAGTTGGTTGGAGCGCGTCCTCTCAACCACAAGGTTGCCGGTTCGACTCCCACAAGGGATGGTGGGCCGCGCCTCCTGCAACTAGCAATGGCAACTGGACCTGGAGCTGAGTTGCGCCCTCCACAACTAAGACTGAAAGGATAACAACGTGAAGCTGAACGGCACCCTCCAAACTAAGATTGAAAGGACAACAACTTGACTTGGAAAAAAAAATGTCCTGGAAGTACACACTGTTTCCCAGTAAAGTCTTGTACCCTTTACCCAATTAAAAAAAAAAGAAATCTTAAAAAGGAAAAACGTTCCTTGAACTACATTTTGGTATATTCTACATTTTTAGATTTAAGATGTTTTCAGAAGGTATATATCTGAGGTCAATAACTAAAATGTGCTGCATTGGATGATTATATGTTTGGTATATGCCAAGCAATAATGTTTCATGTTATTCATAATCTGTGAGTTAACTTTTTGTTGCATAAGAAACCATCCATAAACTTGGTCACATATAGCAATAAGTATTTATTAATGCTAATGAGAAGATGGGTAAGCTGGGTAATCCTCTTATTCTCGGCTGAGCTTCTGGGGGATAGCTGGTCTACAATGGCCTCAGTTATATGTCTGATGATTGGCTGACTGTTGAGTGAAGTGATGAAGTGACTGAGTCACAGGTTTCATCCTTCAGAAGGCTGGCCATCACTTGTTTACATGGTGGTGTTAGCATTCTGGGAAGTCAAAACAGAAGCTGCAGGGTTTCATAACTAGCCTCGG
Organism: Rhinolophus hipposideros; assembly: GCF_964194185.1. Classification (NCBI taxonomy): domain Eukaryota; kingdom Metazoa; phylum Chordata; class Mammalia; order Chiroptera; family Rhinolophidae; genus Rhinolophus; species Rhinolophus hipposideros. The sequence goes on along the minus strand of NC_138060.1, from coordinate 38,809,623 downwards.
TCCTGGCACTTTGTCACATCTACCACATTTTGTTGGCCAAAGCAAGTAACAAACAAAGGCATCCAGAGTTAAGTGGGGACAAAACTATATTTTTACCGGTGGTGCCAAAAAAATATGCATGTTTTAAGAGATGTTATCTGTGTATTACATTTGGATGTTGAATTGAAGAGGTTAGCAATGTGTAGTATGATGTTCACTCAAAAGATGGCATTAATCAAGTGAATGCTGGTATCACTCATTGTATTACAATTTTAATACAGTTTTCTCCTTTCTTGAAATGTGTATACAGTTTTGGGCACCTTCTATGTATACTAGCAATGAACAATCCAACAATAATTTTAAGCCAAATATTCTATTCATAGTAGCATTAAAAAAATTAAGTACTTAGGGATACATTAGTAAAAGAAATGAGGAAGTACACTGAAAAGTAAAAAAAAAATCCTGTAAGGAAAATATAAATAAATGGAGAGAACTTTCATGTTCATGCTTTGGAACATTCATTGTTCTGAGGCCCACTACCTCCTGATGGAAGGAACTGGAAAGCCATCTTGTAAAAGGCATGTATTGAAAAAGGGGGATAATCAGGACTTTTATACCATCAGTTAGCCACAGATACTGAAGCAAAACTGCAATATAAATGAGCAATTAAATGATATAAATATTTTATGTTAAGAATCATGCCAGTCAAAAAAGAATGACATGACAGAAAACACAAAAGAATCAACTGAAAATCTAAGGAAATTGACTGAAAATTAACAGAAGAAATAGAGTTCAACAATGTGCTGACTAGTAGAAAATAATTGTGCACAAACAATAGTTTTCCTATATTACGAGGATTACCAGCTTAAAAATATATTACATCTGACATGAACTAGGTTAAGGTCTTTATATAAGAACTTTAAAGAGTATAATATTAGTCCAATTTCCAGAGAAATTCTTTGAACCTGAAAAATATCTTTCTAAAATTCATTCAGAATTATAAGCTGGTTAAAAAAGACAATATAAGAGAATATTGTGAAAAAGTTTTGGCAACATATTTGAAAAACTAAGATGAAGTGGAAATTTTTATATGAAAAATTATTAAAACTTGCTGAAATAAAGGTAGTTCAATCCATTTTACGCAAAATACAAAGTACTCTAAGGCTCAAGTATTTGCGTTGCTTTCTGAGTTAGATGTTACAAGTCAAAAATGATGGCTAGGTAAACTATTACAACATGAGACGAATGTAGTAGAGTTAGAGAGCAGATATAAGGATGGAAGCAGTGGTCAGAGAGGAAAGAAGATGCTGTGCTGTTGGCTTTGAAGATGAAGGGTGGGTCACAAGCCAGGGAATATAGGCAAACTCTAGAAGCTGAAAAAGGCAAGGAGGTGGAGTCTCCTCTCGAGCCTCCTAAACAAACACAGATAGGCTCCCCGGCACATTTTATACTTGTGACCTCCAGAACTATAAGATAATACATTTGTGTTGCCATGAGCCACTAAGTTTGTGGTAATTTGTTACCACAGCAACAGGAAACAAATATAGATTTCTGTTAGAAGAAAACATAGGAAACTAGTTTTATAAGTTATGGATGGTAGCAAAATATTTAACACAATAAAAATCATAAAATTAGATTGAATATAAAATCAAGAAATTCTGTCATCAAAAGATACCATAAAGAAAATGAAAAGACACAAACCACAGTATGGAAAAAGATAATATACAAAACTAACAAAAGTTTGATATCCAAAAGATATAAAGAATTTGTGTGAATCACTCAGAAAAGACATGACCAAGCATTGTGCACAAAAGGAAATATGCGACAAACATAAATGTATGAAAAACCTAAATAAAAATCTAGTCAGATTCCATATCATACCTTCTAGATTGGCAAAAATTAAATGCCATGTGATTGCCACTATGTGAAGAAATGGGAGCTCTCCTGTATTGCTGATGGTAGTTAAAATTGGTATCAACACTTTGGAAATAATTCAACATTACAGGAAAGTTGAATATCACCATATCCTAAGACCCAGCACCACCACTCCTAGGAACATAGAGAATCTTTTGCATCAGGAATTGTATATAACAATATTCATAGGTCCATTGCTTGTAATAACATAAAACTAGAAATACTCAAAATGTCCATCAGCAGAACAGATAAGTAAATTTTGATGTAATCGTATAATAGAATATAAAGCAGAAATAATTGAACTATATATGGGTAACACAAAACTTATAGACAGTAAGACAATACATAAAATGATTCCATTTATATAAATTTTAAAATGATAAAACAATACTACATTGTTTAAGAATGTATACGTATGTAGTTAAAACTAAAGAAAAGCAAGAAAATGATTAACAGTGTAAGATGGGGTTACTTTTGGATGGCAAGAGGATATAAATAATCAGCAATGGTCACTCTAGGGCTTTCATAGATTTTGGTAATATTTGATTTCTTAAGCTAAATGATGGCTGCTGAAAATAAGACATTTCACAATTAACTTTTTGTTAATTAAAAAGTATGAATTGTTTTTTTCAAACCAGAAAAAGATCTAGTAAGTTGGTACTTGCATTACTTGATACAAAAATGTATTTTCAAGCCATTATAATTAAAATAGCATTGCCATAGAAATAGAAAGACAAATCAGTTGGAAAATTGGAAGTCAAGAAAATAACCAGTGTATTTAAATTTTACTGTATAAATATGATGTGTGTGTGTGTGTGTGTGTGTGTGTGTGTGTGTGTATGAGGTCTTAAGTGTGCAAACTTGCCACCGTTCGCTTACATTAGCAGCACTGTACAAACAGCTCGGTAAGGTTTCATAACTTTGGTGTATCAGTGTCTCACAGCCGTGTTCGTGTCAATGTGTGGTGGTGTCTTGCTGAGTGGCTTTCATTATTGTTGTGTATTTTTGTCTGCTGTCACTAGAATGTCTGAGCTTGAATTAGAGCAATGAATAAGCGTTCAGTTTCTTGTTAAACTTGAAATCAGGGGCATGTTAGTCCAAGTTTATGCGGATAATGCCATGAAGAAAATGGCAGTGTACAAATGGATTAAACGTTTTTCTGAGGGGAGAGAACACATCACTGATAAAGAGGTCAGGGCGGCCAATAACTAGCAGAACTGATGAAAACATCGCAAAACTTTGTCAAATTGTGTTGCAAAATCGCTGGCTAACTTTGAGAAGCATGGCAGACCAAGTAAACATCGATAGAGAAGCAGTTAGGAAATCTTAACTGAAAATCTTGGCTGAGAAAGGTTGTATGCAAAACTGGTCCTGAAGGAGCTCACCGATGAACAAAAGCAAAGGAGAATCGAAGTTTGCCAAAAACCTTTTGGATAAGCAAGATGATGTTTGGGGCTGTGTTATTACTGGTGATAAAACATGGTTATACCAATATGACCCTGAAACAAAGCGTCCAAGTGCACAATGGAAGTCAGCCAGTTCTTCATGACCAGAAAAGGTCTGTCAGTCCAAATCAAGAGTCAAAACAGTGTTGCTAACCTTTGTTGATATCAGAGGGATTACTCATTATGAATTTGTAGAAACTGGACAAACAGTTAACTAAGTTTACTATTTGGATGTGCTGTAAAGGCTGTGTGAAAAAGTTAGATGAAAACGACCTGAACTATTCGCCAACAATTCATGACTCTTGCATCACAACTATGCACCAGCTCACGTGGCACGTCTGGGAGGGAGTTTTTAGCCACTAAACTGATCTGGCCCCCAATGACTTCTTTAGTTACACGAAGATAAAGGACATATTGAGAGGAAGACATTTTGATGACATTCAGGACATCAAGAGTAATATGACTACAGCTCTGATATCCATTCCAGAGAAAGAGTTCCAAAATTGCTTTGAAGGGTGGACTAGGTGCTGGCGTTAGTGCATAGTTTTGCAACAGGAGTACTTCAAAGTTAACCATAGTGTTGTTCAGCAATGAGATATGTAGTACTTTTCCTAAAATGAGTTCACGACCTTAATTTGCATAACTTAATTGCCAGACATTATGCATATGTATATATACATATATATAAATTTTATGACATATGAAATAGTATTTAAATCCATCGGTAAATACGGCTTTTTATCTAACAATATCTGGGAAACTGATTAATCCATTAACATGTATCTATTCTCAGGGGTAAGGAAAAGACATTCTAATCGTGGCAGCAATGAAATCATAGAGGAAAAGATTGATTTTTAAAAGAAATATTTTGTAGCATGCTTTACCTTAATTTTTGCAACTAGGTGTTGATAATTACATATGCATTTGTTTGAAATCTTTATTTTATATATCAAGGAACTGAGAACCGGAGAGTTTAAATGACTCATTAGTAGTTACATAGAGTTAAGAGAAATAGCTAAAATGAGAGCTTGGGACCTTCAAGCATAGAGTCTAATATTCTTTCCATTCTGTCACATTGCCATTATTTAATACCAATATACCTTGTATTTGAATTGATTTTAAAATTCAAGAACATTTGTTGTACCATTGACTGAAAATCCAAGCTTGAAGTTTTAGTGTCTTTTTTTTCCCAATTTTTACTTTCTAAAGGTGACCAATTATGTGGTTTTTAAATTACTACAAACTCTTGGATTTAAAAATATTTCATGTGTTTTAAACCTTATAGTTATTGTCCTACTTTTAATTGCTAATCATTTATTTTTTTCAGCTTTATTGAGGTATAATTGACAAAATTGTAAGATATTTAAAATGTATATCATGACGATTTGATATATGTATACATTGTTAAAGGATTCCCCCTATCTAGTTAATTATCACTTCTGTCACCTAACGTATTTTATTTGTTTGTTTGTTGTCTTGATGAGAACATTAAAAGTTCTACTCTCTTAGTAAATTTCAGTTATACAATACAGTGTTAACTGTAGTCACCATGTTATACATTACATCCTCAGACCTTACTTGTAGCTGAAAGTTTGTACCCTTTTACCAACCTCTCCTTAACTCCTCCACCCCTAGTCCTGGCAACCACTTGCTTTCTGTTTCTTAGAGTTCCTACATGGTTTGAGTCCCCTCCTCTCCCCTCCCCTCTCTTGTCTTCCTCTCACTTTCCTTCCCTTCCTATTCCCTCCTTGCTCCTTTCGGATTCTATATATAAGTGGTACCATGCAATATTTGTCTTTTCCTTGTCTGTCTTATTTCACAATGCCTTTAAGGTCTGTCTGTGTTGTCGCAAATGGCAAGGTTTCCTTCTTTTTATAAATATTTGTGTGAATAAATATTTGTGTGTGTGTGTGTGTGTGTATGTACATGTACCTTATTTTTTTGTTATCCATTCATCCATCAATGGGTACTTAGATTGCTTCCATGTGTTGGGTATTGTAAATAATGCTGCAATGAACACAGGGGTGCATGTATCCTTTTGAGTTAGTGTTTTTGTTTCCTTTGGGTAGAAACACACAAGTAGAATTGTTGGATCTTACGGTAGTTCTATTTGTAATTTTTTTCAGGAGCCTTTATACTGTTTTTCTTAGGGGCTGCACCAATTTACATTGCCACCAACAGTGCACAAATGTTCCCTTTTCTCACATCTTCACCACTGGATGTTTGTAGGGATTTCATTGAATCTGTAGATTGCTTTGGATAGTATGGACCTTTTAACAATTCAATTCTTTCAATCCATGAGCACAAACTATCTATTAATTTATATCTTCAATTTATTTTATCAATGTCTTAGAATTTTTCAGTGTACGGATCTTTTACCTCCTTGGTTAAATTAATCCTAGGTATTTTATTCTTTTTGATGCAATTGTGGATGGACTTGTTTTCTTAATTTCTCTTTCTGATAAGTCATTGTTAGTGTAAGGAAATGTGACTTGTTTTTGTATTTGTTTTGTATCCTGAAAATTTACTGCATTTGTTTATTTTAACAGTTTTTGGGTGGTATCTTTAAGGTTTTCTGTATATAATATACTTTTGCAGATAGATACAGTTTACATCTTCCTTTCTGGCGTGGATGTCTTTTATTCTTTTATATCTTTTCTTCTTTTTTTGTCTAATTATTCATGCTAGGACTTCCATTATTATGTAGAATAAAGCAGGGAAATTGGTTCTTTGTATATGGGGACACTTACCTCATTTTTCATGGTTGCTCATTGAAAAAACAACCCTGAAAAATAGTCCAAGTAATCAGCAGTCGGTTCCTTGCAGAGAGAAAGTTTTAAAAAGTGGTAAGATTGGGTATTCCTGTCTATTCCTGATCTTAGAGGAAAAGCTTCCAGCTTTTCACCATTGAGTGTGATGTTAGCTGTGGACTTGTCCTATATGGCCTTTACTATGTTGAGGCACATTCTCTCTATACCCACTTTGTTGAAAATTTTTACCATGAATGAATGTTGAATTTTGTCAGATGCCTTTTCTGCATCTATTGAGATTATCATATGATTTTTATCCTTCATTTTATTAATGTGGTTACCACATTGATTGATTTGTGGTACCATTTCTGTGGTACAGCTGCAATTCTCCTTTTTCATGTCTGATTTTATTTGAATCTTCTCTCTTTTGTTTTTCTTGGTAAGTCTTACTAAAGGTTTGTCTATTTTGTTTATCTTTTAAAAAAAAAAAACACCTCATAGTTTCAGTGATCTTTCCTATTTTTAGTCTCTGTTTCATTTATTTCCACTCTGATTTCTGTTATTATCTCCCTTCTACTAACTTTGGCTAGTTTGTTCTTCTGCTTCTGTGAGGTGTAAAGTTAGGTGGTTTGACTTTTTTTTTTAACCCCTTTAATGTATATTTTTATTGTTGTAAATCTTTCTTGGAAATGCTTTTGCTGCATCCCATAAGTTTGATATGTTTTATATTCATTTCAGAGTATTTGTAATTTTTCTCTTGATTTCTTCTTTGACTCATTGGTTGTTCAGTATCATGTTGTTAACTTCACATATTTGTGAGTTTTCCTTTCCCATTTTTATACCATTGTGTTTGAAAAAGATTTTTTTTTTAATTAACAGAATGTTAACTAAGAGCCATTTATTCTGGAGAAATTTTGAAACAGGGTAAATGTCCATGTTTTGAACATTTTGAATTTTGAAACAGGTAAATGTTATGTTACAACAGTTGATTCAAAATTATAGGGTGATTGTAATAACATAGAAATACCTGTACTACTACATTGTTAACTGATTGGGGCAGAATACAAAATTATACAAGGTCTGACAATTAAGTTCACGAACTTGTTGAAATGATGTTGTTAGCCTTTTTTAAATTATTATATTTTTATTTTATTAGTTTTAGCAGCGAAATAGACATTTAAACCCCTCATAAAATGATAACCCATCCCCCAAGCTACTACCCCTCTGACATCTTATATAGCTGTTACAATACCATCGACTATCTTCCCTATGCTGTACTCCACATCACGTGACCATATATACCTATATATTTAGTTATAGTTGACATTCAATATTATTCTACTTCAGCTCTTCAACTGTATAGCCCATTGGTCAGGCATCTGCACAGTCTGTGATGTGATCCCTCTGATAAGTCCAGTGCCCATCTGGCACCTTACATGATCTTTACAACCTTCTTGATTATATTCCCCATACTGTATTAACTATCAATTTATATTTCTTAATGCCTTTACCTTTTTTACCCTGCCCCCAACCCCATTCCCATCTCTTACCCTGATAAATCTACTACCTATCTGGTTCCATCCCTAGTAATAACTAGGGATGGAATATTGTTGACCATATTCCTTATGCTATAACCTACATCCCTATAACTACTGTATAACACCCAATTTGTTCTTTTTTAATTCCTTCCCCTTTCACCTGTCCTTAACCCCACTTCCATCTTCTTCTTTTAAAGAAGTCCCTCTAAGAATCCTTGTAATACTGGTTTGGTGGTGATTAACTTCTTCAACTTTTTCTGTCTGGGAAGCTCCTTATCCGTCCTTCAATTCTAAGTGACAGCTTTGCTGGGCAGAGCAATCTTGGCTGTATTATGTTGTTGCTTTTCATCACTTTGAATATTTGATGTCAATCCCTTCTTGCATGCAAAGTTTCTGTTGAGAAATCAGCTGACAGTCTTATGGGGGCTCCCTTGTAGGTGACTAACTGTGTTTCTCTTGCTGCTTTTAAGATTCTTTTGTTGTATTTAACCTTTGGCATTTTCATTATGATGTGTCTCAGTGTTGGCTTCTTTGGGTTCATCTTGTTTGGGACTCTCTGTGCTTCCTGGGCTTGTATGTCCATTTCCTTCACCAGGTTAGGGAAGTTTTCTGTTATTGTTTCTTCAAATAGGTTTTCAATTCCTTGCTCTCTCTATTCGCCTACTGGTACCCCTATAATGCAAATATTGGTACACTTGGTATTGTCCCAGAGGCCCCTTAAACTCTCCTCAATTTTTTGGATTCTGTTTTCTTTTTGCTGTTCTGGTTGGGTGTTCTCTGCTACCTTATCTTCTACATCGCTGGTTGGATCCTCTGCTTCATCTAATCTACTGTTGATTCCCTGTAATATATTCTTCACTTCCATTATCGTATCCTTTATTTCTGACTGGTTCTTTTTTTATGGTTTTTATGGTTTCCATCTCCATTTTTATGAGATCATTGAGCATTCTTTTACCCAGCGTGTGGAACTCTTCATCTGATAGATTGCTTATATCTGTTTCACTTAGATCTTTTTGTGGAACTTTGTTCTTTTCTTTCATTTGGGACCTGTTTCTTTGTCTCCCTATTTTGGCTGCCTCCCTGTGTTTGTTTTTATGTAGTAGGTAGGGCTGCTCTGTCTTCCAGTCTTAGTAGAGTGGCCTTATGTAGTAGGTGTGCTGTGGGGTTCAGTGGCGCAGTCTTTCTGGTCACCTGAACCATGCACTGCAGGTGTGTCCCTTGTGTGGGCTGTGTGTGTCCTCCTCTTGTAATTGAGCCTTGGTTGATAATTAGACATCAATGTGAGGGACTGACCCTTGGGCTCACTGGTTGTGAGGACTGGCCTTGACTACAGTGGAAGAGTTGTTGTGCAGGATCTGCTTCAGCAGGACTCTGGTGCCTGCCCAATCTGCCCCTTGGGTATGTCATACTTGGAGATGGCTAGGTGATGCCCGAGCTCGTTTTGAAGCTGGCCACTGGGAGTACCAGCCCCAGGATCACTTTGGAGGAGATTCACTGTAGGTCTCCTTCAGCTACACCCCGTGCTCCATCTGGGGCCACCTACCTGGAGCCAGAAAGAAATCCGCAGATGGCTGCCGCCTGTCCTGTGCCTGGAAGCACCTTGAGAGGCCAAGCCATGAACCAAGGCTGGCTGCCACTAGTGCCAGCATAGGGCTGCTCAGCAAGAGATACAGGACATGCTCAAGCCAGATGCTGCTTGTCTGGCTTCTGTGAAACTTTGAGAGACCGTAGGAAAGTCTGCGTTTTGAGCCAAATCATGCAGTCTGCATGGGAAAGCCACTAAAAGCAGCCTGGGTGTGCCCGACAGTTAGGTGGGGCAGGGTCTCAAATAGCTAGAGTGGAACGAACTAACGTAGAGACTCAGAAGTGGTGGCCACCTGTGTTCGCACACCTGGAGGCGGGAGGGCTCAACAAAGAAACAATGGCCTCCACTAGCTCCCCCGTCCAGGAGAAAGCCGCCTCTCGAGCTCTGTCCCAAGCCAGATAACTCAGTTCCCCTCCATTTGTCCTGCTGCCTTCCCAGCTGCTGCCCCAGCGCTGGAGCTCAGAGTGAGTGATTCGGTTGGTGGGTAAGTCCACAGGGAGTCCCTTTAAGAGAAGTGCCCGTGAGTACAGGCACAGTTCCCCTCAGTCACAATCTCCGCTGTTTTTCACAACCAAAAATTATATGGACTTCTCTCCCTGGCACTAGAACCCTGGACATGGGTGGGGCTGGTAACTCTCACTCCTTTAGGGGATGGAAGGGACCCCTATCCCCAAAATAGCCCTCCTGATCTTTAATGGTCACACGTGGGTGTGGGAACCGCCTGTTCTGAGTCTCTGACCTTCTTACCAGCCTGGAGGTGGCTGCTTCTTCATGTCCTTAATTGAAAGGTTTCAGTTCAGCTTGATTTTAGGCAATTCTCAATAATGGGTGTTTTGTAGATTAGTTGTAATTTGGATGTGGTTGTGAGCGAAGGTAAACACAGCATTTACCTACTGTGCCATTTTGGTTGTCTCTGAAAAAAGATTCTTGATAGAAATTCAGTCTTCCTAAGTTTATTAAGACTTGTTATCTGGCCTCACATATGATTTATTCTGGACAGTGTTCCATGTGTGATTGAGAAGAATATGTATTGTTGTATGGAATTTTCTGTACATGCTTGTTAAGTCCATCTAATATAACAATTATTTTAAGTCTAATGTTTCCATATTGATTTTCTGTCTGTATGATCTATTCATTGTTGGAAACTGGGTATTGAAGTCCCCTACTGTTATTGTATTGCTGTCTACTTCTGCGTTCACGTCTGTTAATATTTTCCATATATATTGAGGTATTCCTTTATTGAGTGCATCAATATTTACAAATGTTGTATTCTCTTGTTAGATTGACCCCTTTTCATTTTATAATGACCTATTTGTCACTTATACAGTCTTTGACTTAAAGTCTATTTTGTTTGATAAAAGTGTAGGTATTCCTGTTTTCTTTTGCTTTCTATTTATGTGAAATATATTTTTTTTATCCCTTTACTTTCAGTATGTGTCCTTAAAGCTGAAGTTAGTTCTTTGTAGGCAGCGTATACTTGGGTCTCTCTATTTTTCTTTTTAATTCATTCAGCTACTCTGTGTCTTTTAATTGGAGAATTTCATCCACTTAACATTTAAACTTGTTATTGATAGGTATGGACTTACTCTTGCCATTGTGTTAATTGGTTTGTGGCTGTTTGTAATTTCTTTGTTCTTTTTTCTCGTTTCTTTCCTTTGTGTTTTGATGATTTTCTGTAGTGTTGTGCTTATATTCTTTCTTTTCTTCATCTTTTGTGTATGTATAATACTACAGGTTTTTGCTTTGTAGTTACCATGAGGCTTACATAAAACATATTTATAAGGATTGATTTTTTTAAATCCACTAATGTCAATATTAAGTTATGTGACATTAATATTATTTCAGCAGTTCAACATGTGTTTATTGAGTATTTGTTGTGTGCCTATTACTATTCTGGGTTCCGAGGCTCTAGTGATGGCAGAACATATAAAAGGTGGCTACAAACAATAAATAAGGAAAGCACATGTGAATAAAAAGTATACAAAGTATTAAAATATAGTGATATGATAACAAGCGAACTCATTGCTGGTTTGAGCAAAGTGTTAAGAGAACCCCTTTCTGAAGAGTAAGCCAGCCATGTGCAAACCAGAGGGAGAAGTATTCCAGATTTTTTTTTTTTTTAAGTAGCCAGTGTGAAGGCACATTTATCGTATTTGAGAATCAGAACACCAGTGAGGCTCTAGTATGTGGAAATGAAGGAAAGTGTTAGGAGTTGATTTCTAAGGGGTTGGCATTGCACATCAAAGTTTTTAGAGGTTTGTAAGACAAAGCAAATAGTTTGGATTTGATTTTAGAGCTTTGGGAATCCCTTGGAGCATTTTTAAGAAGGGGAATGACATGATCTCATTTACTTTATTATTTTTATTATGTTTTAGTGTCAAAATCAGGCAGTTGATACTGGTATAATGCCACTAGTTTAGGTAAAGACTATATTCGGATGTCAATAGTTCTTAAATGTTCTATTTCATATTTCCCTTCCTCTTATTTGTATAATTTTATGGAATCATGTGATGTTTGTAGATTTGAGTAAATATCGCCATAATCAGGAAACTGAGTTTTCTGTTCTTCAAAGAAACTTCTCTCTCTCTCTCTCTTTATTTATTTATTTATTTATTTATTTATTTGGAACTTCGTATTATTTTTTAATAATCACACTTTTCCCCCAACTCTAACTCTGGCAAATATTGATCTATTCTCTATCATTATGATTTTGTCACTGCAAGCATGTTATTGAAGTGAAATCATATGTAACACTGTTTGGTTGGCTTTTTTTTTTTTTTTCATTCTAGAAAATAATGTTGAGATCTGAGTTGTTAAATTACATTTGTAGTCCGTTTCTGTTTATTGCTGTTCCATTATATGGATGTACCACAGTTTCTTTATTCACCTATTGAAGGAGATTTGGGCTATGGACAGTTCTCGGCAATTACAAATCCACAGTGAGCATTTGTATACAGGCTTTTGTGTGGGTGTATGTTTTCATTTTTCTAGGCTAAATACTCGGGTACAATTGCTGGGCCATATGTTAAGTGTATGTTCAGCTATTTTTCAGAGTGATTGTACCAGTTTTCATTTCCATCAGCAACATGAAACAAGAGGTGCAGTTGCTTAGGATCCTCACCAATGTTTTAGTGTGGTCAGGGTGTTTTAGCTATTCTAATGGGCATAATAGTATCTCATTGTATTTTTCGTTTGCATTTCCCTAATGCCTAATGGTATTCTAAATTTTTTATGTGAACATTTGCCATCTATATTTTCTCTTTGGTGAAATTGTTCAAGTTGTTTACCTAATTGGATTGTTTTCTTACTGTTGAGTTTAGAGAATTCTTTATGTAGTCTGGATACAAGCACTTTGTCAGATATGTGATCTGCAAATATTTTCTTCTAGTCTCTGGCTTGCATTTTCACCACCAATAGAGTTTTTTGCAGCAAAAACCATTTTTTAGTTTTGATACATTATTTTTGTCAATGAATTGTGCCTTTGGTATTATATCTAAGAACTCGAGTCAAATAACTTTCTGTAATCCTAGATCATGAAGATTTTTTTCTGTTATTTTCATCTAAAAGTTTATGTTTTACATTTAGATTCATGATTTGTTTATTTTTGTATAATATGTGAGATTTAAGCAGTCTGTGAATGTCTAACTGTCCAGTGCCATTTCTTGAAAAGACTATTCTTTCTTCATTGAGGTACTCATTTATTTTTGTCCAAATCAGTTGGTTATCCGTCTATTGAACTCTTTCTGGGCTCTTTCTTCTATTTCATTGGCCAATATGTCTATCTCTCTACCAGTACTTCACTGTTGATTACCGTAGCTATATAGTATGGGTTCTCAATAGGGGCGATGTTGCTCCCAAGGGAGCAAAAATGTGTTGTTAGAGTTTGAAAAAAATATTGGACATTACAATGGTTGCGGATTTGCAAAGGGCCACAGTATAAAACACGTGCACAGTATATATGTTGATTTAAAATTTCGTGATGGGGTACACGAAGGAAAAAAATGTCAAGAAGGTTCCTTAGGGAAGTGATAGTGAAAAAAAGATTGAGAAACACCGTTGTGTAATAAGTTGTAAATCAGATAGTGTTGTTCCTCCAACTTTATTCTTCTTTTGCAAATATGTTTTGGCTGTTGTAATGCCTTTCCCTTCCCATATACAGTTTAGAATCAGATTTTATTTATCCTCATATAATTTTCCTAGAATTTTATTAGGAATCGCGATTCACATTTTTAATAGATTATTTCGTTGTTATGTGGATCATGGATAGGTAGTAGTGGAAGGAGGGATATCAATTAGGAAGTGATGCTGTCTGTAAGAAAGAGGTGATAGTGAGTTTGCATTGGGTATGGTGTTATTGGATGTGAAGAGAATTAAACACGTGTATGTTTTTTTAGATGAGCAGATAAGAATACATATTGATGAATTGATGGCACGATGCTGAATATGAGAGGAATCCAGAAAGATTCCTAGATGATGCTATTTACTAAAATATTGGAAACAGGGAAATTAAATTTGGAAGGAATGGTAGTGGGGCGGAGAAATCAAGATTTTTGTTTGCCCTTTGTCACAACATCTAATATGTCTGATAGACATTCTTGTGGAGATATACAACAAGTAAGTAGATGTGTAAGTCAGAAATTCTAGGAAGATGAGTTTTTAGATACGTAGACTCTTCAGAGTCCTCATGTCAATGTAAGGGTGGTGTTGAATTTGAGAACATTAAATTGCAGGGTCAGGATGGAGCCCCAAGATAGTATAATCTTTAGAGTTTATAAATAAGAGTTCGATATCCTTACTATTTGAGAATTCAGGCAAACTAGAAAGATAAATACAATAGAAAAATGGCCAAAGAATATAAGCAACCCCCAAAAGTTACTTTAGAAGTTAAATAATAATATGCAGAATGACCTCATTTTCCAGCTATAGAATGACATTAAGGCAAGATAATTATTTTTTTGCTTTTTTACCAAATTGTCAAAGATTAAAAAAATAATAAAACTTGACATTGGCTGAGGTCCAGAGAGATGGACATTTTTGTATGCTTTTAGTGGGAATATAAATTGGTATAATCCTTTTGGCAATCAGTTAGGTGATATTTATCAAAAGTCTTAATGTGTCCTTGCCCATTAACCTTCCAGTTTAGTTTATTTTCTCTTTATCTGAAATCTTGTAATTGTCCTGTCCTTTGCTATATTTTATTTTCACTGTCAGTGATGCATCAAAACAGTATAAAATGTGACTAATTGGTTGAATGCAGTCTTTATTCATCTGAAACTATGTCTAAATATGTCTTGTGAAGATTGGAGTAGTTCTTTGTATTCCTATGATTACAGTGTGTTACTCTTCATAGTTTTTTAACTTTCGCATACCTTCCAGCCTTTTCTTTGCCTTATGGATAACGCATTTATTCTTCCTATCAAATACTGTTAACGTTGTCCATACCTAGCACAGAGGACCTTATTTATAATAAATTATATAATGTTTACTGTAATAAATTGAATATTTGTTTTCCTGTGGTCCTAGGAGAGGGTTGGATTCACTGGGGAGGGGTATCTCCTCTGTGACCCCTCCCCAGTGAATCTTCCACCAGGAGAAGCCAGAACAAGGTAAGAGAAAATAAAAAGCTCCGGAGTTGTCTACTGAAAACTAAAGAAAGACCTCTTCTTATCAATCTGCTGCAGAATTCATTCCTGTAGGTGCCAAGGAAGAGAAATAATCCATCAATTACCATAAACGACCCAGGTAACAAAGTACCTTAGAAAGAAAGTGAAAAGTCTCCAGAAAATAAACTTAAACACATGGAAATATGTAACTTAAATACAGACAATTCAACATTGCAGTTCTGAAAAAACACAGTGAAATGCAAGAAAACTTAGGCAGTTGAATGAACTCAGAAATAAAATCAATGAACAAAATGAATACTTTTCTGAAGAGGTTAAAATTTATAAAAAGAACCGAATAGAAATTCTGGAGCTGAAGAACTCAATAAAAGAGATGACGAATGAAATAGTGAGCTTAGGAAATGGAGCTTACCAGATGGAGGAAACAAGTAGTGATATCAAAGGTAGAAATTTGAAAGTGACGCAGATGGAAGAAGAGAGAGATTTGAGAGTTTAAAGAATTGAAAGAACTCTACAAGAACTGTAACTCGATGAGAAAGAACAATATGAGAATACTGAGTATATCAAAAGGAGAAGAGAAGGAGAAGGGCACAGAGAGCCTATTCAAAAATAGTCGATGGGACCCTCTCAAGCCTATGGAAAGAACTGGATCCTCTAGAATCTAATTACCTCAATCCTAAAATACCTTCTCCAAGGCATACTATATTGAAACTATCAAAAATTAATGACAAAGAACTAATTCTCAAGGCAGCCAAAGAAAAATAGATGGTAACTTACAAAGGAAAGCCCATTAGATTATCATCATACTTTTCAACAGAAACTCTGTAAGTTAGGAAGGAGTGGAATCAAATATTCAAAATATTAAGAGAAATTACCAGCCAAGAATAATATATTCAGCAAAGTTATCCTTAAGGTGTGAAGGAGGAATAAAGACTTTTCCAGATAGACAGACGGGGAGGGAATTTTCTACCACAAAGCCTTACAGGAAATACAGCATTACAGGAAATACTAAAGAAGGTTATCCTACCTGAAACAAAAAGACAAAAGGATACAAAGCAATAAGTAAGATTACTAACAGACAGACAGAAACAGAAATGGCAACCCCTACTCAGAATAGGGCACTATACACTTAAATATAGCATAGAGGGTAAAGAAGATAAAAACACAAAAAAGAAAGAATATAGTTTGCTACTGCAACTCAGAAATAAACTCACAGCATAAATATGGATAATGTGTGACAACAAAAACATAAAAGGGGAGGCAGTTAAGGTCTTAATTTGCAAAAGGGAATGGAGATAAGATGCATGCTGAAGAAAAAGGACTACTATATATACGAAACTTCCTTTTACTTAAACTTAATGGAGACAAATCAGAGAAAAACACATCCAGGACTGAGACACATAACAACAAAAAAAGAGGAAACAGAGGAAAAAATCATAGAATACCACCAAACTAAAGTAACAGACAGAAATGCAAAGTCAAAGAAACAATGGAGACACTGAGTTACCGGAATACAAAAGATAAAATGCCTAATGGAAATTCTCATATATCACAAATTTCCCTAAATGTAAATGGACTGAACATACCAATAAAAAGGCACAGAGTAGCAGATTGGATTAAGAAAACAAAACCCAACTATTTGCTACCTTTAAGAGATACATCTCAGCTGCAAGGACAAATATAGAGTCAAAGTTAAAGGGTGGAAAATGATACTTCAAGCAAATAGCATACAGAGTAAATCAGGTGTAGCCACACTTATAGCTGATGAAACAGACATCAAACAGACATCAGGATAAAAAAAGTGACAAGAGACAAAGATGGACATTTCATAATGATGAAGGGGACAATACAACAAGAAAATATAAAACTTTTCAATATATATGCACCCAATCAGGGAGCACCATAATATATAAAGCAAGTACTAACAGAACTAAAGGGAGAAATTGACAAAAACACAAGTATAGTAGGGGACCTGAATGTTCCATTGACAGCTATGGATAGATCATCCAAACAGAAAATAAGTAATTATCAGCCTTAAATAACACATTAGATCTAATAGACATCATCGACATTTACAGAGCATTTCATTCTATAACACCAGACTATACATTCTTTTCTAGTGCACACGGAACATTCTCTAGAGTAGACCATGTGTTGGGACACTAAACTAGTCTCAGCAAATTTAAGAAGATTGAAATCACACCAAGCATGTTCTGCAACCACAATGCTTTGAAATTGGAGAACAATTACAAAAAGAAAATGAGAAAAAAACACAAATATGTGGAGATTAAACCACATGCTAATAAAGAACAACTGAAATAAAGAAGAAATAAAAAGAGAGATCAAAACATACTTAGAAGCAAATGAGAATGAAAATACATCATATGAAAATTATTGGGATGGGATAAAAACAGTATTAAGAGGGAAATTTATGTCATTACAGGCCCATCTCAAGAAACAAGAAAAATCCCAAATATCCTAACATTACATCTTAAAGAACATGAAAAAAAGAACAGCAACTGAAATGCAAAGTAAGCAGGAGGAAGGAAGTAATAAAAATTAGAGCAGAGTTAAATGCAATAGAGAACAAAAAACAACAGACAAATTAATGCAACAAATTGCTGGTTCTCTGAAAAGATTAATCAAATTGACAAAGTCCTGGCTAAACTCACTAAGGAAAAATGAGAAAAGAACAAACAAAATCAAAAATGAAAGAGGAGAAGTTATGACAGATATCACAGAAGTACAAAATATTATACGTAGAAGAAATGGACAAGTTCTTAGAAATGTATGATCTTTCTAGACTGAATCACGAAGAACTGGGAAGTCTAAATAGACCAATCAACAACAAGGAAATTGAAACAATCATCCATACCTGCCCAAAAACAAAAGTCCAGGACCAGATGGCTTCATTAGTGAATTCTACCAAATATTCAAAGATGATTTAATAACTGTCCTTCTAGAACCCTTCGAAAATTTTGATGAGGTCAACATTACCCCGATACCAAAACCTGGTAAGGATAACGCGTAAAAAGAAGACTACAGACCAATATCTCTGATGAATACAGATGCAAAAATCCTAAACAAAATTCTAAACAATACATTAAAAATTATACGTCACAATCAAGTATGATTCATTCTAGGGGCACAAAGATAGTTCAACATACACAAATCGATCAGTGTGATACACCATATAAACAAGATAAAGGATAAAAATTATATGATCATACTACCATATTTCCCTGAAAGTAAGACCTAGCCAGACTGTCAGCTCTAATGAGTCTTTTGGAGAAAAAATTAATATAAGACCCGGTCTTATTTTGTTATAATATAAGACCCAGTCTGATATAATATCATATAAGACTGGGTCTTATATTAATTTTTGCTCCAAAAGATGCATTAGAGCTGATGGTCCGCCTAGGTCTTATTTTTGGGGAAACACGGTACTATAAGACATTATTAAAATAAATGGAAGAAGACTCACAGAAATGGAAAGATATTTCATGTTCATGGATTGGAAGAACTGTCCTAGCTGGACAATCAGCTTGAATGTGTCTTTTGGAGCAAAAATTAATATAAGACCCAGTCTTATTTTATTATAATATATGACCAGGTCTTATAATATAATAAATATAATATAATATAATATAATATAATATAATATAATATAATATAATATAATATAATATAATATAATATAATATAACAATTAATGTAATATAATATGAAACCAGGTCTTATATTAATGTTTGCTCCAAAAGATGCATTAGAGCTGATTGTCAGGCTAGGTCTTATTTTCGGGGAAATATGGAATTAACATAGTTAAAATGGCCTTATTACCCAAAGCAATATACAGATTTAATCCCCATCCAAATCCCAGTGGCATTTTTAAAAAGAGATTCAACAAAATAAAATCATCTGATTTGTATAGAATCATAAAAGACCTTGACTAGCCAAAAGCAATCTGAAGAAAGAACAACAAGGCCAGAGATAACACACTCCCTGACTTCAGTTTATACAACAAAGCAACAATAATCAAAAAACATGGTACTGGCAAAAAGACAGACACAGAAACCAATGGAATAGAATTGAGAACCCAGAAATAAGCCCACATATATATGGGCAGATAATTCTCAACAAAGGAGCCAAAAACATGCAATGGAGAAAAGATAGCCTCTTCAATAAATAGTGCTAAGAGAATTGGAAAGCCATGTGCAAAAGAATGAAACTAGACTGCTACCTGTCACTATAAACCAAAATTAACTAAAATTGGATCTAAGACCTAAATATGAGACCTGAAACAATAAATTACATAGAAGAAAGCATAGGTACTAAATTTATGGACCTTGGGTTTGGAGCGGATTTTATGAATTTGACTTCAAAGGCAAGGGAAGTAAAAGAAATGTAATTGAATTGGACTATATCAAACTAAAAAGTTTCTGTACAGTAAAAGAAACCATAAACAAAACAGGCAACCAACTGAATGGGGAATATTTGCAAACAACACCTCTGATAAGGGGCTAATATCCAAAATATGTAAAGAACTCATACAACTCAACAAAGACAAGAAACAATTCAATTTAAAAAATGGGCAGAGTAGCTGAACAGACACTTTTCCCAAGAAGACATACAAACAGCCAACAGATATATTAAAAGATGCTCAATTTCGCTAGCTATCAGGGAACTGCAAATCAAAACCACAATGAAATACCACCTCACACTGTTAGAATGGCTATCATCAAGACAAGTAGTAACAAATGTTGGAGAGGTTATGGGGAAAAAGTTACCCACATACATTGCTGGTGGGAATGTAAACTAGTACAGCCACTATGGAAAACAATATGGAGGTTCCTAAAAAAATTAAAAATAGAATTATCATATGACCTACGAATCTCTCTTCTGGGCATCTATCCCAAAAATCTGAAAACATTTATCTATAAAGATATATGAACCCCTATGTTAATTGCAGCATTTATTCACTGTAGCCAAGACATGGAAACAACCAAAGTGTCCTTGGATAGAAGAATGGATAAAGAAGATGTGGTACATATGTACAATGGAATATTACTCAGCCATGAGAAAAGATGCAAAACTGCCATTTGCAGCAACATGGATGGATTTTGAGATTATCGTGTTAAGTGAAAAAAGTCAGACAGAAAAAGTTGAGAATCATGTGATGTCACTCATGCAGGATATAAAACTGAAAGCAACAAATGAGGAAAACAAACAAACAAGCAAACAAACAAAAACTCATAGACAACAGTTTAGTGGTTACCCGAGGGTAAGGGGAGGGAGGGATGATTAAAGAAGGTAAAGGGGGTCAAATATATGGTGATGAAAGGAGAACTGACTCTGGGTGGTGAACACACAATGCAGTATGTACATGATGTATTACAGAATTGTACACTTGAACCCTACATAATTTTACTATCCAATGTCACACCAATAAATGTAATAAAAATTTAAAAAATAAAAATGTTTACAATTCTATTCACCTGAAACTAATGTAAAATAATGTTGAATGTCAACTGAAATTAAAAAATTAAAATAATAAAGTAAAGTGAAAAGTGCACAAGTCTAGCGAACGAGAGTAAACACGATTAATATGTAAAATAGATATCATGTTTGATAGTGTTAAAGGCTAAATAAGGATAAAAATGAAGCATAGAAAAAGGGAAGAATGTAAATGAAGGAGGGTTTTACAGTTTTAAGACAGCAGGTATGACCTCTTTGAGATGGTGTAAAGCAAAAAGGCCTTCTTCATTTGTGTAAAGACCCGAAGAAAGTGTTCAGTTAAAAAAAAATTCACTTCATAAAACCTCAATGTATTTAAATAATACACTAGATTAATGTTGAATTTTAATACTCTTCTAATTACATAACGACGATCAGAACATTGAAAAGCCGTAATATCCTGGAACTGGCATCACCATATTTAGTGTGTCCTAGTAGTATAGTTTATCATTTATTTATAATATTTTAAAGGATAAATGTATTGCTTTATCTTGTAATTCTTTCTGACTTCCCACTACAGTAAATGTGTAATTTGGTCGGTTTGTCTCTGTGGTTGAAAGGAAATCAATTAAATTCTATTAACACATGTAGGTTCTAATGCAATTAAGTATGTTTTAAATGCCATGGTATTGTGAATGTATGTACTGGATACAAATTATTTTAAATTTTTTAAAATGCTGTTTGTATAGTACTATTATTTATCAACTTTTTCTTGATCTTTTGCAAATTCTATGAAATGAGGAAAACTAAGTAGTTTCTTTCACTGATTTGTTTACATTTACGATTCTTCCTCTTAAACATTTTTTTCTTTTTCTTGTTTTTTTTTTTTTTTTTTTTTTTTAGTTTATTGCTTGGCCAAACTTTTAAAAAATTATTTGAACATAAGAGAGTAAGAATATTAATACTGATAATATTTCATTACCTTCTCAGATTTTAATTCTGCCATTAAAACTTTCCAATCCTCCTTAAAAACAAAATTCTTTATAATTTTTATTCTTCAAGTATAGGTCAGGAGGAGAAAGAATGATTACTGTGCTCTAATGATCTATGTGCCACATGTGCCTATCTTTTTATACTTAATCTGGGCTACAGTTCAATCTAGCTGTCACTCCAGTTATAGAATCACCTAGTAGATGAGCAGAGGTAGGCTTCATGCTCTCCTGCCCCTCTGGAGTCAGGGTGCCTGTGGAGCCCAGTGTGGTGTAACCCCTTGCAGTGATACTTGAGTAGTATAAAATATTCACACTGAAAAAGTGCTAACAGGGAAAATCGTAAACCATTTTTCTTACACAAGTCCATGTCGCAAAAATGGATTTTAGTTTTAAGTCAAGTTTGTCATGGTGTGTCAAAGCTATTATTTCAAGGCCCTTGTGATATTATTACATGTTTTATAGTCATCTATGTAAGTCGTGTTCCATTATTGTAAAGCACCTCACTGTAACGCTAATTTAGAATTATCTATAGAAATATAGGAACACTGCAGTATATTCATTTCATTTCTCTTTCACAATAACAGAAAGTCTTAGCACATACTATCCCTTAATGCCACCAAGTTGTATTCTGCTATACTCGTTTGTTGCATATAGTGTTTTTCATTTTAAAAAATTAGTAATATTGTGAAATAAATAGTGTGTACTTCATAATTTCTAAAGGATTGAATGAAGGCAGAAATAATTACCCAATTTACCTATTTTAGGAGGACTTCCTGCATTTTAAGTGAATTTAAGAAAATAGCATGGCTAGTCAAGTTTTGTAATACAGACTAAAAAATTCTGAATCATGATTGAGGGGTAAAACAAAATGATAGTAAAGGAATATTGTAGTAGAGTAAATGAATAAAACATGTTTTAGTGTGAACTGGAGGAGGATTCCGAAAGTTAGACTGAAATGCAGATTGTGGAGCTAAGGTTCAGTAAACAAGTGTGGGGAAATTGAGTGAATGACTGACATGGTTTTTACAGCCACATTTCTGATTGAATATGAATGGTAGGAGGATCAACAATGAGATGATTAACTAAATTCTTTACATAAAACATTTATTCTTTTTTAGTATACTTCTTTTCTGTGCAATAAGTTATATCCTAATAAAAATTAAAGAGCAAGTTGCATTTGGAAGATCAGGTCATCGTAACTCATTGACATTAGGCCACATAACTGAATAATGTCTTCCTTCAGTGAAATACATCAAATGAGATCAACAATTATGACTCATAAACATGCCTCGCAGGCATAAAACAGCAGGGAATTAGCATGTGAGGCTGATAAATATGCATGTAAATAAGCTCCCAAAGGAATAACATGGGTTTGATTGATAGGTTTAGAATTGGAACATATGTAAACCCCTTTATTCCTCATTCTGGTGTAGCTAAGTAAAGATGCGTTTTACTTGTTAAAAAGTTTCAATAACTTTGTAAATCTTAATGCCACATCTGTTTATTTTTTTCTTTTCTTGTTGTTGTTGTGGTATTTTTGTACGTCAGTTGTAAGATTAATTGAATTGTCTACAGGCTGGGTGGCCCTCACGGTACATGGTGAAACATGTGAATGAGTGGCTGTGTTTCTGGGGCTAGACATGGGATAAGAATCTTTAGGATAGATGCCTCATTTTCTGCATTGTAAGAGCAGTGTGTGATTATAGGATATTTCTTTAGGAAATAAAGATCTGACATAGCAGTTATCTTGAAGTTTCTAAATATACTTCATATGCTTTCTATATTTACTTTCTAACAATGAAATTTTTATTTCTTCATTTCATGTTACTGCTGTGATTAAAATTTATCTTTTTAATTGTTTTTTTTTTTTTCAGTTCTTGATACATTTGCTTTTCTGGCCCTTCCAAGTCAGTATTTGTTAACTATTGTGAAACTGTATTAGAAAACACATACTTAAACACTAATTGAATATCGGGGGTCTCCGGTTTTGTGCTAATGCCTCTCAGCCACTAGATGACTTCTGGAACTATTAATTCTCTCCTTAAGGCTCAAGTCCTTTCAGGTAAATGGAAGGAGAAATATGGCATTTGATTTCCTGGTGCAAAGTCTTAAGTATTATTACTGTGGAGGGTTCGGAGATTTGCTAGATGAAGGCATTATGGGATCAGTTAGTGCCCACATCTGTAAAAGAAGAGCTTTCCTGTCTCCTCTAGTAATAAACTAGTGAATAAAAAGCAGCATTAGCTTAATACCACGAAAGAGCCTGTGGTTTCAAAGGAATCATGTTTTTGTTTTGTTAAGACAGGACTGAATTCTCTACAGCCTGCGTCCATCATTTTGCAGATCAGAGTTGTCGATCTAAACATTAGGCCTTCTGAGTTCTGCAGCTGTGTTCTAGGTACATGGGATATACCAGTGAGCCAAACAAAGACCCGTCGTGCCCCCGTGGAGCCTGTATTCTAGCAGAAGGAGATAGTAAAAAAGAAGCATAATAAAGAATTAAGATGAAGTGATTTGAAAAGTGATCATTGCTTTGGAAATAAGAAATAAACATTGTAGTTTAAGGGGATGCAGTGTATGTCAGGAGGTCGCAGAATTAAATATCAGGGCAGATCTCACTGAGGAAAAATTTTTTGAGCTATGGCTTAAAGGAGATGAAGGAGTGAACCGTGTGAATACTGGGGTAAGGGCATTCCAAACCGAGGAAATAACAAGGGTAGGAACTGCCAAGCATGTTCTCTGCAAATCAAGTGAGGAGAGAGGGAGGGAAGTTAATGTACCAGTCTTCTCCGTTTTAACCCTTAATGGGTGTTGGACTCCTCACGTGTGCCTAAATGATTGTACACTTGATCCAGGTTGACTGAATTGCCATCTGTAATGGTCTTGCTATTGGGTGCGTCTGATCTTTCGGTTGTTCTCCCCTTTGCACCTTTTGCATTTTGGCACTTTATCTTATGCTGTTTATTTAAAATGTATACTTACATTCTCACCTAACATTTTTTCTTGTTTTAGTCTCTGACTTCACCTTAATACAGTCAGATTGAGTTAGAGGCAAGGGCAGGATTTTCTTTAGTATATAAAGAGTGGAAGGAGAAAGTAGACGTAGTTGGGGGATACACACTTCAAACTCTGAAGGTTAGGAAAACCGGGCAAATTACTTGTCAAGATTTAAGGGGTTTTGGTCAAAGGTCTACAAATTGCATGTCATCATAAGCAGTTGGGAGTGGTCCTTTGTTCATTCCCCTGACCTCTCCGTCCTTCACCCCCAAGCATTTGGGAGCTCTCAAGGGCACGTTTTCTGAGGGGAAGAAGGTTAATGGGTTTGCCTTGGTAACTATGAAACTCCACTGGGTAACTGCTAAAGGCTTTGCAGTGCACCAAACAGTTCCACATAATGAACTATCTTGCTCCAAATGTTCACAGCTTTACCACTGATAAGCACTGCCCCAAAGACACTAAGGACCAGGCTACCCCAAACAACAACAGAGTCCTATAGAAGTTAGGCAGGCAGTTTTCTGGAAGAGTAAAGGCTACGTGGGTAAACAAGGGCAGCAAGGGGAATTTCCTATCCTGCGTGAGCTGGAAACTCAGGGCTGAATTTATGTTATTTGCTGTTGTGGGGAAGCAAAGACTTCTAGAGAAAGGTATGTGTTTGTATACACACATCCAAGTAAAGGCTGAGCCCTGCAGGTACTCCTGGGACTCGATTAGCCTCAATGCTTATATGTGAACATTATGGTGATCTGGTACCCGTTAATGAAACCATCTTTAGGAATGCATACTTAAATAAATACAGGATCAACTAGGATAGGAATTCTGACAATTATAAATTGATAATTATTTATATATATAATTGATAATTGCTTTTAAAGTTACTAACTTGTCTTTAAAGATTTGATAGCATATCCCTATACAGTTTCTCTTGGAAATGGGAATTTTAATTTCCAAGATAACTCACAGATGTAAATGTTGGCTGTAAGTACCTTTTTTGGGTTAGTTTAGGAGTGAAACAGTCTTACATACTAAAATTGTATAGAAAGGGAAGAAGTAATATTTTGAAAAACTTTGAAAGGACAATTTTAAACAATCAGCAGTTAACTTGTCTTTTTTTTGTTTTGTTTTGTTTCGTTTTTCTCTCTAAAATCCCCAGCACCAGGGCACATAGCACTAAATGATTGTTTGGTGTTTGTAATGAAAGGAATGAAACACACCAGAGATGCAGCCTTAGTTTTCTCGTCAGGACAAAAAGGTTTAGCACTATGGTTACATAATTCTCATCCTTTAATGAAAGAAAAAGCACCGTTTCTAAGAAAGTATTTCTTGGTATTAACTTGAAAAGGAATTAATCAAATTGTCTCTTATATAAAAATCATTGATCTTAGGTAAAGGTTATTGATAAGTATATTTTTTAAGAAAATACATAAATATTAATGAAAGTTTGCTAATTATTAATCATTCTGTAGTCCTGAGTAATTGTAACTTTTTATATCTGTGTCCCAAAGAAAGAGACAGAGCAGAAGGCATACAGGGCTTTTGTAATGAAGCCTAGACGGAACTTGTAAATGCTTGTAACTTGTAACCCTTATAACTGCTCCCTCGGTGTCAGGAAGGATGGAGCTGAGGATGGGCTAAGGGCTGGCAGGTCCTGGACCCTCACTAGGAACCAGCATCATACTTGATAAAAGCAGAAAGACACTGAACAATTGGATGAAGGATCAGACCCAAATAGTAACAATAAAAAATACTTCTAGGTGTGCATTTTATTTATAGGAAAGCAAAATATTTATAATTATTTCATTAAAAATTTAAAACCCTGATGGGTTTTTTTAAAAACAAGAATGGCTATATGGCAATTAATTGTGTCAGGCCCATTATTATACTTAATAAGAATAACACAGCATGTCTTCTTTTTGGTATTATTGCTTCATTTTAGAAAATTCAAAATATTTATTGGCGCTTTAAAAAATTCACTTCCAAAATTCAGTTTTCCTCATTCTGTTTTCATTATAAACTTTTTAAAAATAATAATTTTTTATTTCTCAAGTACCATTGTCATAACAATATTATATTAGTTTCAGGTATACAACATACTGATTACACATTTATAT
The DNA here is from genome assembly GCF_964194185.1 of Rhinolophus hipposideros. Lineage (NCBI taxonomy): Eukaryota > Metazoa > Chordata > Mammalia > Chiroptera > Rhinolophidae > Rhinolophus > Rhinolophus hipposideros. The sequence goes on along the minus strand of NC_138060.1, from coordinate 38,783,237 downwards.
AACTTGACAAATGAGTCACTCTGATAAATCTAGTACCCATATGATACCATACATAGTTATTAAATATTAACACTATTCCCCATGCTGTCCTTTACATGCTTATGACTGTTTTGGAACTACAAATTTGTACTTCTTAATCCCTTCACCTTTCTCACCTATCCTTCCACCCCCATCCCACAGATACATGTTCTCTGTATCTATGGACAAATGCCTTATGATTTCACTTATATGTGGAATACAAGTACAAAATTAACAAACAAAACAGAAACAAACTCATTATGAGCTTTTAAATTTTTTTGTGATAAAAATTCCAATCCTAGTATTTTTCAGTAACTTAACTATTGTTGTTGAAGGTGAACTACTTAAGTCACCTTTGATAAGAATTAAAAACAAAACTAAGGACATAATTCCTAAAAACAAATTATAATCTGAGGAAAGGGCATAAAGCCAGTGAAATCTAGGACCCATTATTTCTATAGAATCTCTTGTCTAGTGGTTTGACTAGATCAAAGAGAGAGAAAAACAATCTTTAAAGGAAACAATGGCTAGTCTATGTATTTGATCACTCTCTCCCAACCCAAATTATACTGAGAGCCAATAAACTGCATACCTAAAATCCCCATCACTGTTTCCTAGAGTTACGGAAAAGAGGAGATAGCAAGTAGAGGGGAGAAATGGAAATATGATAATTAAAAAAATAGTTTGCCTACCCATTGCCTTAGATGAGTTTTCTTATACTTTGCTTGTCCCAACTCCTTAACAGGAACAATAGAGTTATCAGTTTAGGTACCTGTTGTACAGATATTCTTTATATTTAGTTTATTCATCTGTTTTCCCAACTAAACTATTTGTTCTTTGAAAGCAGAGGCTGTGTGTTTCATCCCTGAATTCCCCTAGGCACATAGCAGAAGCTCACTAAGTTTTTACTAAATGACCTGACTCAGATTTTTTTAGCTAGCAAACATGCTTCCAGCAAGGCAGTAACATTTCATCATGATAAGAGAATACTGTGTTCTCACTTGGACCTGTACTTCCATTGATGTGGATTATAGGAATGCTTACAGGCAGAGCCAAAATATTTTCAAGAAACAATCCATGTGAGAAAGTACTGTTGACAATCTCAGAGTTGTGTGTCACAAAACATGGCAGGGATCTGGAAAATATGAAGAGAGCATGTAATCATGTAATCATGTAATTAGATGTCTGTATCAAATGTGAGGTAACTCAGGTCTGTACAATATCTGAGTTGGAGTAACATCATCTCTTAACGGATTGACCAGAAGGAATTGGCTAAAAATATGTTCCTCCAGGAATTAACTTACTTAATTGACTTTGTTTGGCATTTCCCATGTGTATACTAGAAAGTGGCTGTAAAAACAAAGATTTGAATTTGGGTGTATTTGATACAGAATTCTCAATACTTATACAGTAGGAGCCACTGTGTCTTGAAGTATTTCTCAGTTTATGATAATGTAACCATGTGATCTATTTGGAGGACAACATATGTATTCCTGTTTGCCATAGAGGCTGTTCATCCATGTTTATGAAGTGTATACATCGAAAATAAGTGTGTTTGGGGGGTGGGGTGGGAGGAGAGTGGAGTCAGTTTCCTTTTCTGAGGGTGAGGTATGATTTAAAAGTAACAATCAAATTTTATTCCTCAGCTGGTTGCTTTCTGTCAGCTAGTAGGATGACTCTGTTTAAGCTTTTTTTCATCTCACAGAAAACTCCCTGTTTAACATTGGAGGAGTGTTCTTTGCTGTGTCAGCAAGCCCTTTCTTTATTTTGTGCAGCACCCTTACTTTCTGCTGGTAAGGTGTCTCAAGGCATTACTTTGTTGATCTAGACCAGGAGTAGACAGGTGTTTTGTTTGTTTGTTTTAAATGGCCAGTTAGTAAATATTTTAAGCATTACAAGCATATGGTTTATAGCAACTACTGAACTCTGTCCTTGTAACACAAAAGCAGCCACAGAAAAGATGTAAATGAGTGCCTATAGCTGTGTTCCATTAAAACTTTATTAATGATGACCAAAATTTGAATTTCAGCTTTCGTGCGTTACAAAATAGCCTCCTTTTGATTTTTTACAAAACATGTTTTGAAATATAGAAATCATTCTTACTTAGCTCACAGGCCACACAAAAACCACTGTGATTTCTAGACACCCCGATCTAGACTTGTTCAGGAAGAATTGCAGTTTGGCTTTGCTTGCTTGAAAATTCCCTTTCTTCTCAATATATTACAATTTTTTGATGATACCCTAAAGAAAACCAAACTATTTACCATTAGCTTAAGTTTTCAAGAAGATAGTTTGCATTGTGTGCTATCTGTTCCTTTTTATTAAGATGGGTTCATTCCTTTGTTTGTTTGTTTGGTGCTGGGAATACTAAGATAAATGACAGTATCCCTGGTTCCAAGGAATTTATAATCTAGTGAGAAAAATCAAGATCTCACTTAAAATGTATCTTTTACAAGGCTATGGTTTTACTAGGAAGGAATGGGAGGAACATTCAAAATATAGACAGTGGTAAAATCAAAGATGACGGAAAGGGATATATACAGCATGTTGAAATCTGATTTTCTAGGATTGAGTGCAGGATAGATTTGTTGTTGGTGATGGCTGAGAGATAAGGGAATAACGAGTGGCACAGTGTAGAATGGATTACAAAATAGAGACGGAATTATTCAAATGAGTTAGAAGGCTAAGTCCAGTTAAAAGGCTGTTTTAGTTGGCTGTGAGACGATGAGGCTGTCAAGAAGGACATAGCACTACTGGTAAGGGAAGAAGGATATAGATGAAAACGGACATAGATAAGAAACTATACAAGGTGATTCTTGTCCATTTTAAATCAATTGCTAGGGACAGAAACCATCAGTGGCATATGTGTAAGTAGGCAAATGAGAAAGTGGAATCATTGTCTGTATACAACTGTTTTAAGTGGTGAAGTAAGTGAAGTACGTTAGAAAAAAGAATGCTCTAGTTCTACAAAGGATTTTTAAGGCTCTGGGACACAATTCCCCTTGAAAGGGGAAGGAATCAACAAAGAAGAAGGATTTATAGTTGATACAGAAGAAGTACATATAGAATAAGTTTCCGATAAAGAGAGGGGAAAGAATAAAATATCTAGTAATAAAAAGGGAACCTTCTCTCTCTGAGAGAGGAGAGAAGTAGAAGAATGTGGATGAATATGCAGAGAAGTTTTGAGCAGTGAGAAGTATGTGGTGACATCTTGTGTTGGAGTAGAACAGTCAGTTGGGAAAACCAATAACTATTGTCTTGATGACCTTTATGTTAGCTTACTTATTAAGAGTAGGGAAGGCAAGTATAGATAAAGAACTTGAGAAATAATTTGTGAATAAAATTATAATGAAATCACCAACAGCTATGAGAAGAGGATATGACTGAGATAAGATCACATGAAATTGTGTGGATCCCATCAGCAGGCCTCATGTTCTGCCTTCTGCAATGACCAGAGCAGAGCTTAAGTGGCTGGAAAGTACAGTTGTTCAAATATTTGTTTCAAGACCAAGACTAGGATATGGCAAGTGAAAGGATCGTATTGCTACTGATTTCTCCTTTGCCTTGGACTTCACTGTGGCTTGGAATAGCAGTGTTACTGATCTTGTCTTCATTTACAATTTTGGTATTTTGTTAATCACGAAATTTGCACTGATGTGATTTGAAGAAAATACTACATTAAAATGTTTTTATCTTACGGAGTTTTTGGCATCTCCTTAAATTTTATGAACAAAGTAAGTGCCTAACTTTACTCCACTCACTTCACCCTCTAACCCAGTCCAAATTTGTTGAAGAAAGTGAGGTCTCCCAGGGTGGGTGATTGGCTTGGTAGACACAGCTGATGATCAGAGAAGCCACAACATAGGTTCTTTGAGAATGTGACCTTGGGATGGTGGACCATAGTAGCCAATGCAGTAGAACCTAGAAGTAGGAAAAAAGGGACGAGCAAGTTAAGGATTGAATCAGCTTTTTGACACCCACTTCATGCTTTCTCTTGCTACCTTCAAAATGCTTATAGAAATAGAGACACAAAATTAAGCATTGCTGCAACCCAAATATTTATCAGTAATCTATCTGTCAGACACCAGGAAGAATTCCTACAAGCCATAATGCAAGTTGGGTTTGGAAGCAGAATGGTGATAGGAGGTTTTTTTATTTTTTGTTTTGAGTTATTTTTTAATCCCATTTCATGCTTATACCTTTGAGAAACCAGGCCTTTGAGGAAAGAAGTCCTTTTCTGCTCTGAGAGAGTTGCTTTATGACAAGACCATTTCATGAGATGCTGACCTCTTACTACCAATTATTCATCCATTAGTGCCTTGCTTTATTCAGCAGTGCAGTTCCTACTAATGTAATGTGGCCCAGGTAAAAGATCGCACACTGCATTCTGACATAGGAAAATTAATGCCAGGAAGGTGTGTAGAACCGTGGGATCTATGCAGTCTGTCATTGCATTTTTGATTGCTGTGCCTTTAAAGAGAAGGTAATGCTTCGTTTTATCCAGGATTTATTCTTTTGTAAAGATAGAAAGCAGTGGAGCCCAGGTGAGCTCTCTTCTTTAGAGCTGCAGTAAGCAAATGACAACTAACATTAGAAATTTGGCCAAGGTTCTTAAGATCTGAAAGGTTTAAATATCAAAATGAGGATAATGAAGGAAATCAAGGAAATTAATTCACCACCATCTTCTTTACCATTCATTAAGAAAGAGCAGAGCTGATTTCTTTAAGAATAGGTGAATAGTCAAACAAAGACCAAAAGGATTAGTGGTATAAAACAAGGGGAGCATTGTTCTTAGGAGACAGAGTAAATATATATTCATAGAAATGATTTAAATCTCAGAAAAGGAAGTAAATTTTATTAAAATGTGCTTAGTATTTTCAATAACCATATATATTTTTTGAAACAAAGTATGAAAGATGTTAAAAGATTGAAGGGAAAAGAAATCTGGCTAAGATATAAGAAAAGATAAAGAGGGATATGGGGAAAAATTACAAGAAGGTAAAATATAATAGCTGAATTGAAATATCTGTTAGAAGCAGTAAAGAACAGAATCAATAAAGCAGAAATTTAATGCACAGATAGGAGAAATTGAACGGACTGTATAAAAAGGGGTGATTGGTATTACAGTGAGAACCAAAGTCCCTTTCGGCATATTGAGATTCTAGAAGGGAGATTGGAGAAGACAGGAGACGACTTCACAAGGATCTTTGATGGTTTGGATGGGAGTTTCGACTTGAATTTGTAATCAGGTGACACAAGATATACACACCCACACATAGCACTGCAAACCTTTAACTTACGTTTTACCTCGATAAATCTGATTACTTATGTAACATTATTTGGGTAGTTTTTAGAACTACAGAGAGAAAAAATGAAAGCAGATACCGAATCTTCTGAAGAGTACCACCCAATGGATTAGAACATGAAGCCAGGGAAAGGAGTGTGGTGGCTTTGCAAATTAAGGACAGTGTAAGCAGTCTCAAAGCCTTGCGGACAATAAATCAGCACAACTCTGTAACTATCAGATATAGAGGCAAAAGAGTAAGAACTTCTAAGTCTGGAATTTGAGAGAAGCTCGCAGTAAATACATAAGAGCATATTAACAAAATCTGTTAAAAGTAAGGAAAGGAGACTTTCAACTAGATGGGGGGGAGGGTGTGTGTGTGTGTGTGTCTAAAGAGACCATGAACAATTATCTTAACTTAAAATGAAGTTAAATTATGCTTGCATTATTGCTTTGGTATTAACATGCTTGAGAGTAGTACATACCATAAACCACATATATTTCTAATTATACTGCCTTATCCTATACTGTGCTTGAGTCAACCTACTGTGGAATGTTATTTTCTGTGCTTTATTTGCAAGTTAACATTTTAATAATTATCATAAATAGTTACCTGATTTGCATATTCTGGTTCATAATCCAACTGTTCTATGGATCAACCACAGTTTCCTTATTATTCATGCCAAGACTTGTATATTAGTCTGAATAATCTATCCTAGACTGCATTTCTGTTTCCAGTTTTCTGAGCTTTTTATAACTCTTTGTGTAGTGCTTTTTTAATCAAAAGATTGAATCATAAATGTGCTAGTGTAATAATTTTCCTAACCCACTATTATATTGAAGCTAATTTTTATTGTATGATCACCAAAATTTCTGTATAGTATCTTTTTTTAACTTTTGTAGCCCTATGAGTTTGATATTCAAGTGATGTTTAAATGATCCATCGTCTTTTGTCCTTTCAGCGTATATTAAAATGAACAATAGTGGGGCATACATGTTAAAAACTGAAAAATTTGGAAAAGATTTCCTTTAGAGAGTCAAATTATAAAATCTATGTAAAATAGATAATATACTAGAAATGGTAATATTAGAGAGGCAAAATGACTGAGAAATATGATCAATAATTTGGCTATAATGTAACTAATGATATCAACATACCTAAAGAATAACTTAATCTGTCAGAAGGAAGTTCGGCTGGAAATGGAAAGAAATAAGTATTGGTAATAACCATTTGAACTTTAGCTACCAAAGGACAGTTGTTTTAGAAAACCATAATGTTTTCAATAGTTATCTCCCAAATTGTCGAAGGGTAAATGCATCAAGTTTGAAAAATTTGAAACCATTAAAATTAGTCTTCTAACCTCCGTTTGCTATGATATTTTCCTTATCAATTTACATTAGAAAACCTTGACTTCCCAGGTGGTTTTTCTTCTATGAGGAGACTGTAGTGGTTAAACTCATAAATATCTGATCGTCCTCACAGATATTTGTTGGTTCCACATAATACATTAATTAATTTGCATATGTACTTTAATTTCTTATAGGAACAGAATTGGCTTAAAGTACCTGATTCCGGTAAAATCTGATGTGCCGAAAAATTCAGCTTTTAGGATTTAAGACAGAGTATTTACCACCAGAGTGGTCGAGGCACAAATATGAAATAGACCACATTCTATGAAAGCTATCCTCAATTCCATGGAGTATATTCTTATTATATAATATAATCTGACATATTCTGCTGGATTTTTTTTTTTTAATCCTGTCCTTGTTTGCTGTTTGTTATAAACTTATAGGGTCAATTTGGCAAGGAACTCTCCATTTTTTCTAAGGCATTGTGCCTTTAGTTCATCTATCTGTTACCTGTGCATAGTGATTTTTACTTATTTACTGATGCCTTAACATTGTCCTTCAACACATATAACTGTGAGGTATTGATAAAGTGTGCTCTACAGTAATATTTTTTATAAGTTTGAACTATCCTACATCAGCAAGTATTACAGACATAAGAGATAAAGTTATTCTTACTCATACCATATTCTTTACAGTGCCAAAGTGTTTTAAGGTTTTTGAATTAAACTACAGTATTTCTCTAAACTGAACTACAAATGAATGTAATCATGAAATATTTTTCCCTGATTTAAGTATACTCACGCTTAAGGTTAGAAATTGGGTCAGCTTGTCTAGTTGGGGAGTTTGGTATTATAGACACTAGTTAGCTACTTGGCAGTATAAAGGCATTGGCGTCTGGCCCAGTGCCTGCCATGTAGTACCATGTTTCCCCGAAAATAAGACCTAACCGGAAAATAAGCCCTACCATGATTTTTCAGGATGACATCCCCTGAACACAAGCCGTAATGCATCTTTTGGAGCAAAACTTAATATAAGACCCAGTCTTATTTTCAGAGAAACACAGTACTAGCTTTAGCTAGACATTTGATGAATGAATGAGTGAACATAAGTAGAAAGTTACGATGATAAGCTTTGGAAACCGTAATACATAACGTTAAATAGAAATAGTTGGGATGACTTCTGGTTTCTGATCAGAGACTTAGAGAGCTGGGGGTGAAAATCATTCCCAAATATACAACAATAAAAAAACTAGACAAACAGCAGGTTATGTTCACTGCATTTTTTGAACTCATTGAGTGCTCAAATTGTAGGGCAATGAACTGACCCAGGGTCTACAGAGAGACAGACATCTCTCTCTTGCATGGAGAGGCAAGGTGCAAGTACTACTCACTTACCTGGGCAAGACACACCCAGAAATGTATAGAAAGATTTCAACTAAAGTGATCATTGAACTGATAGCGTCCAACTGTGCATTGTGGGAAAAGCTGAAGCCCCTGGAGGCCACAAAAGCAGGTCATCATACCCTCTTAAGTGGATTTTTCTTCATGAACTCCATTGGCCAATCAAAGAAAATCTTCCATATGGTAAAGAATTGGGGGAGAGGAGTACAGCCATAGAAGAGGGGGGCAGTAAACTTTCCCTGGACTCTCTTTTCCCTCTTTTTCTTATGGAAAAAAGCCATATTCTTTTGGGAGAGTTGCAGCAATCACTGTTGCTTTAGAGCACTGATGGGTTCCCTTTGCAGCTGGGGAATAGGAACGGGGGAAAAAAACCTTAAACCCCTAAGGGAGAGGCACGGGTATCTACAAGAACTATACCAGGGGAGGGGAAGGATTGTTGAGAGGGCTTACATATGAGACCTAGGGACACAATGCTCACCTAAGACTAAGAATTAGAAGATCAAAGAATACTCTCACCCATTTTTCCCGTTCTACTGTCAGGATAACAAGTATCAAATAATAAGTAACTTGCAAGAGACAGACCTTTTGTGAGTTCAAAGACTTAAGAGTTAGTGTAGAGTAGTTACAAGAATGAAAAAAAATGGGGGATACATAAAATCTAAAACTGAACCATCTGGCCACCCCCACCGGCAGCTCAGCGGCATCTCATTGTCTTCAATCTTATTGTGGAGGGTGCAGCTCACTGGCCCATGTAGGAATCGAACTCGCAACCCTGTTGTTAAGAGCTCGCACTCTAACCTATTGAGCCATCTGGACGCCCCTGTATTCATCTTTTGTTATCGGTATAAATTGGGTATTATTAATAAAGTTTTTCTTTCTTAAAGTCTGTATACATTTTTTGGCACCCTCTGTATATACCACCTCCTGTTTATCCGTTCATCCGTTGACTGACACCCAGGCGGCCTCCACATCCTGGTCATTATAAACAACGCTGCAATGAATATATGGATGCACAGACCTCTCGAAGTGTTTGGGGTTTCTTCGGATAAATACCCTTAAGTGAGATTACTGGGTCCTCCTTTTGAATGTTGGTATAGCCTTTGTTTCAATGTCTATTTTGTCTGGTATAAGTATTGCTATCTCAGCTTTCTTTTGTTTGTTTCCATTTTCATGAAATATCTTTTTCCTATCTCTTTACTTTCAGTCTCTGTGTGCCTTTCAATCTGAAGTCAGGCTCTTGTAGGCAGCATATATAAGGGTCTTGTTTTCTTATCCATTCAGCCACCCTATCTTTTGATTGAGCATTTAGTCCATTTACATTGAAAATAATTATTGAGAGATATGTTGTTATTGCCATTTATTATTCACATTTTTTTTATCTTTTATTTTCATCTTAAAGAAATCTCTCTGAGATTCCTTGTAACACTGGTTTGGTGGTGATGAAGTCCTTTAGCTTTTTCTTGTCTGAAAAGCTCTTTATCTGTCCTTTGATTCTAAATGACAGCTTTGCTGGATAGAGTAATCTTTGTTGTAGGTCCTTGCCTTTCATCACTTTGAATATTTTGTGTCAAATCCTTCTGACCTGCAAAGTTTCTGTTGACAAATCAGCTAACAGTCTTATGGGAGCTTCCCTTGTAGGTAACTAACTGGTTTTCTCTAGCTGCTTTTAAGATTTTCTCTTGTTCTTTAACCTTTGCCATTTTAATTAAGATGTGTCTTGATTTGGGCCTCTTTCGGTTCATCTTGTTTGGGACTCTGTGCATTTTCTGGGCTTGTATGACTATTTCCTTCACCCAGTTAGGGAAGTTTTTAGTTATTATTTGTTCAAATAGGTTTTCAATTCCTTGCTCTCTCTCTTGTCCTTCAAGTACCCCTATGATGCGAACATTGTTATGCACCTTATCTTCTAATTCACTGATTCGATCCTCTGTTTCATCTAATCTAGTGTTGATTCTAAGATATTCCTGATATCAGTTATTGTATTCTTTATATCTGACTGGTTCTTTTTTATGTTTTCTATCTCCATTTCTGTGTTTCCTATTTCTTTGTTGAAGTTCTCCCTTAGATCAGTGAGCATCCTTATAACCAGTGTTTTGAACTCTGCATCTCCTACATTGCTTGTCTCCATTTTGTTTAGTTCTTTTACTGGAGCTTTATTCTGTTCTTTTATTAGGGACGTGACTTTTTGTCTCCCCATTTTGGCTCCTCCCTGTGTTTGTTTCTATGTATTAGGTAGGGCAGCTATGCCTCCCAGTGTCAGTAGAGTGACCTTATGTAGTAGGTGTCTTGTGGGACCCAGTGTTGCAGTCTCCTTGGTCATCAGATCCGGGTGCTCCAGTTGTGTCCCTTTTGTGGGTTGTGTGCCCTCCTCTTGTAGTTGAGCCTTGGTTGCTGTTTGCACATCAATGGGAGGGATTGATCCTCAGGCTGATTGGTTGTGAGGACAGGCCGTGACTAAAGTGGAGGAGCTGTGGTACAAGGGCTGACCCTACAGAACAGGGTTTGCATTAATGGGGCTCTGGTGCCTAACCAGCCTGCCCTTTGGGTGTGACATTCTTGGAGGTGGCCTGGTGATGCTCTGGGTTGGTCTGAATCTGGCCACTTGCATATCAGCCCTGGGGACTCCTGGGAGGGGACCCACTGTAGGTCAAGTTTAACTGCAGCCTGTGCCCTGTCTGGGGCCACCTGGTATGGGCCACAAGGCATTCTGCAGATGGCTGCCACCCACACTGGGCTTGGAGGTGCCTAGAGAGGCCAGTCTACAAACTGAGGCTGACTGTTATTAGTTCTGGGCTTGGAATTGCTCAAAGACACATGCACTCTGAAGCCAGATGCTGCTTGTTTGGGTTTTGTGAACCTTTGAGAGATTTTATGAAAGTCTGCTGCATGGGCTAAGACAGGTTGTTTGTATGGAAAAGCCACTGGAAGCGGCTTGGGTGTATTTGGGTGGGGTAGAGTCTCAAGGAATCACTAGGGCTAATTTGATGGAGACTCAGATATGGCATCTGCCTGTGTCTGCACGCAGAGAGGGGGAGGGCTCAACTAAGAAACAATGGCTTCTGCCACCTCCTCCTTCCAGGAGAAAGTTGCCCCTTTAGCCTTCACCCAGAAACCAGATAACTCAGTTCCTCCCTGTATGTTCCTGGCACCTTTCAAACTGTTGCCCCAGTCCTGGACCTCAGAGTAAGTGAGTCGGTCAGTAAGTCAGTGCAAGGGCCCTTTAATAGGAGCACCTAGGACTGTAGCCACCCTCCATCCTACTCAGCCACAATCTGCTGGTTTTCACAGCCAGAACTTATGGGGACTTCTCTCCCAGGCACTGGAACTCTGGAGTGGGGAGTTTGATGTGGGGCTGGGACCCCTCACTCCTCTATGGAGGATCTCTGCAGCTAAGATATCTCTCTTGATTTTTAAAGATCACATGGGGATGTGGGACCCACCCGTTCTGTGTATCTGCCCCTATAAGTCTCGAGGTGGCTTCTTCTGTATGTTCGTAGTTGGGCTTGGTTCAGCTAGACTTCAGGAGATTCTCAAATATGGTTCTGTTGTTTAGTTGTAATTGATGTGGTCCTGAGAGGAGGTGAGCACAGCATTTACCTATTCTGCCATCCTGACTGGAAAATCTGTATAGTGTGATTTTGATGTTTTCAAAAATGTTTGAATTTTGAAGATTTGCTAGGAGTATATATTGTCCCAATGTTTTCTGAGGCTCTGTTCATTTTATTTTTTTAATCTTGTGTTTCTTTCTCCTTCAGATTGGATAACTTCCATTGCTCGATCTTCTAGTTTACTGACTTGTTTCCCTGTCAACTCTATGTCGTTATTGAGCCCATGTAGTGAATTCTTTTTTATATGATGTAGTTTTACATTTTTTAATTTTTCATTGATTCTTTTCAAAAGTTTGTGTGTTTTTGTTGTTGTTGTTGTTTTACTTTGAATTTCTATATTTCTGTTTATTTTAAGGTTGTGCACTATTGCTTTACAGAGAAAACTTATACTAGGTTCTTTAAATCTTTGTTGATTTCAACATCTGGGTTATCTCAGGGTTGGCGTCTGTTGATTATAGTTTACCTTGACACTCGGCAAGATTTTCCTGGTTCTTGGTACATCAAGATATTTTGGATTGTATCCTGAACATTTTGAATATTTTGTTTTGAAAATCTAGATTCTGTTAAATCTTCTAGAGAAATGCTTTCTCCTTTCCTTTCCCCTTTTCCTTTCTCCCTTCCTTTTCTCAGTCAACCCAGTTAAGTTCAGACTACCAATTCAGCTTTGCCTTCTGTGGGTAATTGTTCCAGTATCAGTTCAATTTTCAATGTCCTTTTTATGCCATTTGAATCTGTACCTTACCTGTGAGCCTTAGGGGGTAGTCTGGGGACTATGGTGGTACTTTACTTACTTCTCAAAGTGTTTGCTGTGTTCCTTTGGGTATATTTTCAGCGTACTTATGTATAGCTTAGGGGTGAACCTGGGGTTTGTGTCAGTTTCTATACAGAAGTATAGAATCCCCTTGTGCAGTGTTTTCTTTTCCAGGCTAACCCCACACTCTGGCTTGTTCTACCAGAGCTTTTACCTCTCATTCTATCATATGGTTTCACATGAATGGGGTCACTGTTGTGGCAAAGGGATGAAAGAAAAAGAAGAAAATAATGGCAATTTCCCTCTCAGTTTTCACACAACAGGGGCCCCTTTTCCACTTTTTCTATCCAAAGGATAGCTTTATTCCCCAAGGTTTTACATGCCCACATTACTACTACCACCCACCCAGTGGGTGGCAATGAAGTTTTGCAATTAGGTCTGGCCTTGTTGCAAGGTTGGAAGTGAAAAAAGGAAAAGAGGACTCTTTTTCTCAGTCTCAGAAAAATGGGATTTGAGTTTTTCCTCTTTATTCCTGCAGTTTAGTTCTCAGTCAGATATAGCATGAGCTCAAAGCTGGGAGATGAAGAAAAAAACTGAGAAAACTCATTACTACATATGTTGTCCAATGTGCTTGCTATTATTTACTTTTTAGAGTCCTCAAGAAGTTGCTTTTTGTACTTTTCCCTGAGTTTTTAGTTTTAATCAGTGGGAGAGACAGGCGTACAGTGATGCTCCATGTTAGATGGGACTTGAAATCCTCCTAGTCATCCATAATGCCCTATTTTACTGTTTCTTCTGTTTATTTCTTTGTGATTCAGGTGTTAGTCTTAATTAGAAACCTAATTAATTTCTGATCTAGGTAGAAAGCAGTTTATAAAAATAAATTAAATTAACAATGAAGTTAAGAAAATTATTGTATATGAAAATAACGTATTAGGAAAACAATTATTACTTTTCTGCTATGAAAATAATTTCAAAGGAGTTCAAATTTCAAGTCCTCACTTAGACTATCTCAGAATTAAGTATTCAATTGTCTCTTCTCATTTTATCAGGCTATCCTATGAACCAGATCCTAACTGATCTTTAGCTTCTGTCTTACTTCCCCTCTTGCCCTCTTCAATCTAGTCTTCACATAGCTAGAATAATCTTTTCCAAATATGAAGTTGGTCATCTTTTTCATTATTTTGTAACTTTACAGTGGCTTTTCATTACATATAAAATACAAATTTTATAAAAATTTGTATAAAACCCTATAAAACCCCAAGTTCTATGCCCCCTCTTTGTCCCACAGACCTCATCTTGTACTACTCCACTTTTAGCCTTCTAGCCATCTTGGTCTTTATTTTATTTTACTTTTTTTTTTTTTTTCTCTGAAAGCCTGCTTCTGCTCTAGGTCCTTTGCATGTTAGGCCCTTTGCCATAGATGTTTAAATGGCTAATTTTTTCTTGTTATTAGAATCACAAATCAGATATTATTTCTCCCTGCAGAGAGCACCCTCCCCTAGTCACGGATTGTCACATTATTCTGCTCTATTTTCTTTATAGATCTTACAGGTATCTGAACTTAGCTATTATGAATTTCTTTTCTTGTGTTTTCTCCCCTGACTCTACCCCTTCCACTTCCACCAACTTCATTCTGTTTTGTTCACTATGGTATTTCCAGGTACTAGAACAGTGCCTGGCACGTCACATAGTAGATTCTTTATAAGTAATATAAACAAGCTTCAAAATAGTAAATGGCCATCATATAGATGGTTTGATAATAGTATCATCAATATGTGTATTCTATCATCATTTTTTGCCTTGGAATACAAGAGCTTCTTATCTAGTCTCTCTACATGCACTCTTTTTCTCCCTACACCCACCTCAAATTGCTTCATTGCTGAAATTCAAGTTGTCTTTTAAAAGCTGCAAACCTTATCATGTTCCACTTCTCCTTAAAGCATTTCTTTCACTGGCTTCCTGTTCATCTTGACCAAAATCCTTAACATGAGGTTCACAAAGTCTTGGCACATGCTGATCCCTAGTGGAGTGCTCTTCATTCTTTCTTTGGTTAGTGACCTCTTCTCTCTGCTATGTGATTGTAGGTTGTGAAGTAGGTATGTGATGTAGGTTATGTAACTTAAAAATTCATCAAAGTTGCCATTGTACATCACTTAGACTGTCCTTCTCTTCTGCTAAAATTTTCAAGAAAATTAAGGATGTCTGGGACAGGTTTTGAGCTTTTGTTTACAACCATTGTATCACCAGTGCTAAAATATAGGAGGTGCTCAACACATGATTGTCGAAAGAATAAGAAAAGTAGAAAAGCTATCATGTGATTCAGGTGCATGAGTACAAGTGTGAATTAAATGCATCTATTAATTAGGTCTCATAATTACTTTGAATTATTTTTTTATACTCTGAAAGGACAGTTAAATTTTGTATATTACACATATCCTAGCAAGTTTAATGGAAGTCATTTTTTTTTACATATTTTTAGTCATTATCAGATTTAAAAAGTTATCTCTACTAATAATTATATTTTATCATAAAATGGTAAATGGAAATCAATTTATGGTTTTAGAATTTTTCTTTGAAAATCAGATTTCAGTACAATTCTTTAATGTCATAACAAAAATTCACAAAATAAGGTATTTTTATGGATCAATGAAAATATTTTTTAAAAAATTTATTTGAAGGAAATGGTAAGCATTAAAAATTTTTGGTATTGTATTTTAAGATTTTAGATTACCATATTTAATGTGATTTAGTATAGTAAATTGTAAGATTAAAGATATGTTTGAGAATACCTTAATTCTTCATCTGGGCTTTAGGATTTTATAGTTAAAATGCTTTTTATGCTTTTTACATAGATTTTTGATACAAGAAATTGTTCAGTTAGCTATCATTTAAAAGACACAAATAGGATTACTTAACTTGGTTCATGGATGGTAATTTCCATCCTTTAAATAGTTTCCATTTTATTTTCCATAACTAAAAGGGAGATATTTAACATTAACTATCTAAGTACTTGGGGTTAATGGGTGTCTTTACATTTTATGAGGTCTTGTCTACTAGATGATAAACCAATCTTAAAGAATCTAGCTCTGATTATAATGAATAGTGAAAATTGAAGTGCCCAAAGGCATCTAGTTTGTAGAAAAAGATACTACTGTTTTTATACATTGAAGAAAAAGAATAATTAATATAAAAATTTTACAGTTACTATTTGAAAGATTTATAGAGAATGAAATAGGATTTTAATACCAGATACACTCTATTTTATTTAGTAAATTATATAGCTTTTGTTGTGTATATTTATTTAGGCCCTGAATAGATAGTGTAATGTCAGGGTTAGAATTTCCTAAATATCAATTAGATTTTCTTTGAAATGCTGTTGTGTCTGTGTGTGGGTGTGGGGGTAGGGGGGGTGTTTCATTAAAACATTTCTAAGACTTTCTAAATCGTTTCTAAGTGTTTTAAGCAAAACTTTAAAAATGTCATTCAAAGTTTAAACCAAATCGTTTTATTTGTATTTTTAGTAAGAAAAAAATACAGCAAAGGGCAAATTATGTAGTAATTATACTTGGCCTTAATAGTCTTTCTCCAAGCTTAAAGAAATAATTTTCAGGTATTCTTTGTCAAAACATTAATTTCTGAGGAAGCTGTTCTCAAAATATATTTTGTTGTGTATCTACTTAGTGTAAATGTATTTTGTAATTGTCTAAATTACAGCATTAGCATTATGCAACTTTTTTGTAGTTAGGTGCTTTTGAAGCCCAGGTGGACACATAGGTGGACCACATAGGCCAAAAGCAGTGTTCTGCTCATCATCTCCAATGCACACCCTTCCCCCCCACCAATCAGTACATGACACTGGGCACTTTAGAGTAATATGCAGAGTTGGTAGCACTCAGGTTTTTTTTTGTCTTCTGCTTGATCACACTTATTGTACAACCCCTCTAGTGAATTTTTTTTATTTCACTTATTGTATTTTTCAGCTCCAGAAACCATTTCCTTTTATTATTTTTATCTCTATTGATATTCTTATTTTGTGCATTCATTGTTTACCTGATTTCCTTTTCTTCTTTATCCATGTTTTCATTTTGCTCTTTGAGCATCATTTAAAAAAGCTACTTTAAAATCTTGGTCTAGTAAACCTAATCTCTAGATTCTTCAGGGATAGTTTCTGTCAATTTATTTTTGTTCCTCTGATGATCTATGCTTCCTGTTTTTTCTGTATCTTTTGTGATTTTTGTTGTTGTTGTTCTTGACACCTGGACATTTTAATAGTGTAATTTTGTAACTCTGGATATCAGATTCTCCCCTTCACCGGGGTTTGCTAATTTTTATATTCTTTTGTCCTTGTGTCTAGTGATTCTCCTGAACTATTTTTGCAAATACTTATTCCTTAACATATGTAATCACTGAAGTCTTTATTTCTTAGTTTGTGATCAGCTAGTGTTTTAATAGGTTTTCTCGAATGCCAGTGGCAAACAACAACAGCAAAAGCCAACCAAAAACTAAACGTCTGTTTGTCTTTGCAGATTGGCTCTGTGTCATGATAGTGTTTCATCAGTTAGCCAGGCTTGCACTCATTCTAGTGATCAGCTTAAGATGGAGCTTAAGAGCCTCTGTTTCTTTCTGATCATGCACCTTGCCCTGGGCATGTGCATGCCTTCTACTTCCCCCTCGAATACCTGGGTGCTTTTGAGTATCCTAATTTCCCAAGTAAATTCTCACTAGCACTTGCTCCCAGGCCTTAGGTGGTCTATTTTATGTTCAGTTATAATCTTTTTGCCCCAGTCTTTTGCATCTGCTGGTTTTAAATTTGACTTGCAGTGGGTTCAAAAGCAATGCCCACCTCTTTTGTTGAGTTAGATGAAAAGAGATGAGCAGAGTGTGTCAGTCCTTCAAGTTAGAAAACATTTGCACAATAATTTGCAAACATGGTCTGTTCTCCCTCTGGAACCCCAAGTACTAGGCTCCCACACTGGAAATTGGCTTTTCTTATTGAGACTGCTGCTGCACTGGGCAGAGGATAGGGTAAGGGCAAGTAAAAATGCCACAAGGCTTTCAAGCTGCTTTTCTCTATTCATGGTTTATTTGTCCTTTTATAAATTTTTGACTGTTTTCCAGAGTTGTTTTGAAGTTGTTTTCAGTGTTTCTGTGAGAGGATGAAAATTTGGAGTTGTATACTCCACCACTCTGTTGATGTCATTTTGCTTTCTTTTTAAAAGAATTCTATTAATGATTTAATAGAATTAAATCTTATTTTATCTTCTTAAATTAAAATTATCCACTTGAAATTTTATTTATTTAAAATAGTTCCTGTGTATTTCTGTTTTACATCTTGAGTTTTCATTATTCAAAAAAATAATTTGAAAATATTACATAGAGAACCAAATATAGCCATTAAATCGTTAGATTGTAGATAAATTAACAACAATAGAGAAAATGGAAAATTACTAAAGTGTGGCCGGACGGCTCAGTTGGTTAGAGTGCGAGCTCTCAACAAGGTTGCCAATTCAATTCTCGCATGAGATGGTGGGTTGTGCCCTCTGCAACTAAGATTGAAGGACAACTCATTGAAGGTCCTGGAAAAGCACACTATTCCCCAATATTCCTTAATTTAAAGGAATGAAGGAGGGAGGAAGGGAGGGAGGGAGGGCAGGAGGGAAGGAGGGAGGAAAGGAAGGAAGGAAAATTACTAAATGCACAAATTTTCTATATTATAAGCACTGGCTCTCAGACCTAATGTGTCGTCCTGGATTTTAGCATAAATCATTAGCCTAGAGAAACTGTTGGTTACCTGATTCCTGAAATGAGATGATATCCTTAGTGTGGCTACTGTCATCACAGATGATGCTGAGTCATTATGCTTTGCCTTCACTGCCTGTCAACGTATGCATATACTTAATTCGTAGGTTTTTTTGAATCATTACTTTAAATGGGATTTTAAATGTAACTGAAACATATCAGTAGTAATGCTAGCTGGTTCGTTTAAAAGGCAGAAAAGGTTTTAGGTCTTCACACTAAAATTTATGCCGTCTTATCCTTTCACAACTAAAATGTGGTTACCCATAGCTTTGTTTTCAGTAAGTTTGAACCAAATATTTTCCCCCTCTTATTATTAAATATTCATCACATACACTTGGTGATATTTCTCATCAATTCAGAAATAAACGCTTTTTTTATTATGTAATACTTTTCAGAATTCATACCTAGTGTAATGTGATCTTAAAACTTGATGTTTTTTCCATGTAAACTGAAGGCACAGTTTAGTACATGTGCTTATTCTAGTCCTTTTTAACTTAACCCAGCTTAAAAATCTCTGGTTCTCCCTTCATGAGGCAGATGTTTGTTCATAATATGCACTATAGAAATCTATTATACACCTTTGTTTAGTGAGATTTCAACAGTGCACAGATAGATACTATAAATGCCCTTAAACATTACTGCAGTAAAAGCTAAAAAGGAGTCCACAATTTGATTTTCTTGTTTTGAAATTTAAGCTACCATTACACATATGATTGGCTAAATAAGTTAGATACATGTATATTAGTGGAAAATACTATGCTCTTTGTATCCTCATATAAAACATAACTACAAGTGTTTTTTTTCAAATCAGTCAGCTTATTTTAATTGTGAATATTATGAACTCGTTTTACAAACTTACCAACTAATGAGAAATGAATGTGTTAAGTAAATTTCAAACTGTAATAGTCACAAGTAATTGATGAACTCTCTATAAATATATGTTGAACAATGCTACACTATGTATAACATGATGTATACGTTATATATTGTATATAATTTATGCATTTATTTAAAATTTGCTCAATAAATATAACCAGATTTTTTGATTGGTTAGTTGACATTAAATACTGAATGCATTTAAAATCACAATGGTATTTAAAAACTGTGCTCTATTAAATTACTTTTCAAGCAAATGAAAGGAAGTGTGTTGTCTTAAAACACATTTAAGTATTTGTGTTTGATCATTCAGAGGTCTTTGTGTGAGATTAATGTGAGAGAGCGAGAGCGAGAGCAAGAAAGTTAGTTCTGAAAACTACCTGTGTATCCTTCGTACAGTTACTGCTGCCTAACTTAGTTCAAGAATCAGAATAGTAACCAAAAACATCATATTAAACTCTCTTGCACCCTCTGTTGTTATTTTTGGGGAACACTACACATACCTTCCCATGATTATTGATATTAGGCCTATTAAAATTCCTGACAAAATTAATACTTAATGTATTATACTTACCTCCAAATCAGATTGATAGTAAAATAATACTTGTTTTTAATTCTTATTTGTTGTTTCTTGTGTTACAGATATGTTTTTATTGTATAACAGCTTACAAATGAAAGATGAGCCTTTCTGTTTGTCTTTGATTTTTCCTAGTTACCAGTTTTAAGCCCCTCCAAATATTTCACACAAATGAGAGTCTCTATATACAATTTCCCAGAATTAAAAATTCTGTTGTTTGTTTCTTTTTTGTAGGACTTTCAATTAATTGTCAGACAGTTCATTCCCAAATAAAAGTCTGCAATCGTCCATATTAAAATTAAGAATTTATAACTGTAAGGAGCAGATGTTTTCATAAACATTTGCTATAATTAATTTCAACTAGAGGATTGAAGGAACAAAGCAGTTTTTCCCGCTTCAAAACTTTATAGCCTTTTCCTCATATAGCAAACTATGAAATCTTTTCTCAAATATTGTTTAGAAAAATAGTTGTACACCTTATTTGGTATGTTTTTGAGAAAGAAAAACTGCTTTTTTTTCTTTTTTACCATCCTTTGAAGATTACATTTAATGTGATATATGCATTTCAAAACAGGTATAAAATGAAGAACACTTTTGTAATACATTAAGATGATAAAACCTAGTGTTTAAAAACACTAAGTCTCTAAATTATTTGAAGGATTTTGTATCTGATCTGATAATATCAGCAGACGGCAAGAAATAGTCCATTGATGAGATTTTATGGTTAAATACATAAAATCATACTCTTTAGTTTTAATGGGAAAGAAGGTTCATGTTTTTAATATATGATATAGTGCTTATTCTGTGCTGATTATGGAGTGTTTCACAGGAAATGTCTGCAAGCTGTTAAATAACATGTGTTGTAGGAAATTTTCATTTATCAAGACAGAGTCTAATTTTCTTTAATTTTTTAAATTTATGTAATACCATTAATTTTTTAAAAAGAAAATGAAGTATGTTGAGAGAATAATCTTATGGTACCCATGTTTTCAAAGAATTAACAAAATATACCCAGCTAGATTGATTTTAAACGTTTAAGTGTTTGGGGATTATTTTCTTCTATAATAATTGTCAACATTTTCAAATTCTGTAATCTGTTTTAGGTTTTTTGTTTAATTTAACAAAACTGAAAGTGCATTTTGAAAAAAGCATAGAGTTTAAAGTTCAGTAAGTGAGCTCAACCCAGTTCTCATCCTTCTAAA
This sequence comes from Rhinolophus hipposideros, assembly GCF_964194185.1. Lineage (NCBI taxonomy): Eukaryota > Metazoa > Chordata > Mammalia > Chiroptera > Rhinolophidae > Rhinolophus > Rhinolophus hipposideros. Next base: position 38,762,369 of record NC_138060.1, on the reverse strand, counting down.
TACTTAGGTGCAGCTGCAAAGATTTTGAAGAGAACTAACATTCTTGACTAATCTGTCAACTATAAAATGTGCAAAGAAAAATAGGTAGCTGTCATTAAAATTACATTTCAGCTTTCAATAACCATTTAATGAGTAGCATAATTATATAAGTATGGTACCTTAAGTACTACACTCAATAATTAAAAATAATCTCATCTTTAAAGTGAAAGCTCTTTAATTACTATTTGACTTAACCAGGACCACTGTGATGATCTCTGATGTCACCTCAGTTTGTTCAAAGAGGATTAAAAGTATAAATTAAAATTGGATATATCATCCAATTATTGAACTTTAAATTTCATAAAAATGAATATAGCCTGATGTTTGCAAGTACATTACAGGAATTAGGAATGTAAAATGTAATCAGATTCTAGTTTTTATAATTTGTTTCTAAGAATAAATGATATGTTTTATAGTAGTACACTATGGTTTCATAAAAACTATACTTTGAAGTATATATTTTAAAATTTAAACTATTAAAATTAGATTTCTGTCAATGAGAATATATATTTTATATTGTGACATTGGTAAGCATTTTTTAACTTCTTTAACAAGTTTATTTGGATTCTATAATCTTTAAACTGATAGGTATGAATTTGTTCTAAATCTGATTTTTATAAAGATGCCAGTTTCTTGAATGTAAATGTGTTTTTAATGTTTGGTATTTCCTAGTGCGGCAGAAATACCTTTTGATTTTTTTTTTGATTTTTTTTCTTTCATTTATTTTAAACTTTTGACCAAAGTTAAAACCTAGAGGTTTAGAAAGAATATTAAAGTGTATTCAAAGCTCACTAGAATGCATTCTTCATCTCTACCTCCTAAGTCTGCTTTCTCTTTTACCTCTCTGCTTAACAGATTCCTAGATAGTGGAGAACAGGGTTCTGGAAAGCATTCTGGGTCTGCTCTTTGCCTGCCTCCTTTGACTGTACCAGTGGTCAAGATGGGTGACTCGGTCACTAACAAAAAGTTGCCCTCTGTTTATAAACATTAGTGTATGATTACATGATTTATAAATTTTGATTTGTCTGTGATTCATAACAAGAAAATGTCTGTACTGTACTTCATTTGTTCCTGTTAGCAATTACTTCGGTAGTATTCCTATCCAAATTAGGAGCAGTGGTGCTGGGCTGTATTTTAGCGTCAAAATACATTTTTGGCTTAAAGGGCTCTGATTACAAAAGACATTTTGGAGAGGTAAAAGGGGATATTTGCTTTTTGACTCAATATACTGCTTAGAGTTGTCACACAGTAGCTTTTCAACTGAACTATTCAGTTTTATAATCTCCATTATTTCAGTGTTTTTAAATTTTTTTTCCAGGAGATTCAAATAAAAATGGAAGAAGAACAAGTTCTACTTTAGATTCTGATGGGACTTTTAATTCCTATAGGTAGGTGATGAATACAAAGATAAATAATATTATAAAATAATGTACAAAATACCTAATCTTACAGGATTCTAATTTTAGAGTAGTAAGGAGCTGCAACCTGTACTTTAAAAATATGACAAATGTAAAAATTATTGTGATACACAATTGCTCTGCAGACTTATTGAGTAATGGAAAATAACATTCTAAGTTCTTGAATAAATGGACTTTTTGTAAATACCTGTTGTTAACCTATAGTAGGATAATTAGAATGAATGTACATGTAGTATTAAGCTTCATTAAAATCCATTTTTGTTTTTCTAGTATATTTGTTATAGTGCTAAAGGTTTCCTTTTGTTTAAGTTTCCTGCTAAAATGAAGAGTACTGTTTATGCACATCTAAGAGAGTATAAAATGTAATCTGTGGTTACATTAAGTGCTGTTTGTTAATATCCCATTTGGCTCTTCAGGGAACAGGGCAGTTATGTCTCAATTAGTGATTTTTAAAAAAAGGATACATTAGTTAAGAAAACATGTATCTTATCTAGTCTTTTGTTAATATTCTCATTATAACTTGAATTTGCTTGAATAAGTGTTCATAGACTTTGTACCTTCATAACAGAGAAACCTAGGAAGAAGAAAGATTAAAGTATTTCCAGTAATATTTGAAAACGTATAAGCTGAACCAAAATGATATAAGATACTAGGTTTTCTTCTAGGGGAAAAAACGTACAGATTCAATAATACATTTTGGCATTATAGATAGCAATGCAGATTCCTAAAGAAATACTTGAGTGGAATACAGTGTCCTTATGGTTAACTGGTTCTGATACTTGTGTAATAACACTAGAAAATATATGCAAGAACCACTGTACACTTGGAAACGCATTTGAATATTAAGCTGTCACTCCTTTTATAATAAACATGGAATTTATGCTCAGAATCTTTATATTTTTATTTGAATACATATTCGTATTCCCAATTGGAACTGTGTCATTTGTTTGTTCAGATCCCAGGCAAGCTTTTTAACATCTAGAGTAAGGCCTCGTATACAGGAAGCATTTAATAAGAATGTGTTAAATGTGAAAGTTTTTACAATTTGTTTATGAATTCTAGAAATGAGATGGTAATTGAAACACTTGACATCTTTATTTTATACCAGTTGGGGTCTGTATAAATAATCAGTCGTTCAAGTGTCACAGATACTACAAAAGGCTTATGTTCCTTCCCATGGTGTTCTAGAGGTATTATCACAGCAGTAAAGCTTATATGTTGCCCTTATATTTTCACTGTACCTGATAAAGGTTGGAATTCTCCAAATCCTTCTTTTATTGCTGAAGTATGATATAAACTTTGAATTTGACATGTTAAATAATAGGTAGAATCCTACATCTGAACATGTTACAGCTGATCACACCAAAAAAAGGCGAATATAAAAGATAGTTTAGTAAATATTCATGATTTGGCATGTAACTGAGGAATATTAATATGTAATTTATGTGAAATCTTTGGTGGTAATATCATTATTAGATATAAATACAATAAATAACCAAGACAAAAAGATAATAAAGATGTATTTCAAAGGAAGGAAAATCTATTATGTGTATAAATTTCGTTGGTGAATTATATTTTACAATTACATTTGTAGTTTAGCTAATTATGGTAAATAATGGATATAATATAAAGTTAAGAGAAATGTTTTAATGTGAATTCACAGTATTATCTTATAGTTTATTTTCTTCTTGAATAGTTTTAAGATTGATATATCTTAGTATTATTGAATGATAATTGTATTTTGAAAATGAACTACTAATGCAGCTTTGCACAATAAATACTAATGTTGTTAACTAATATATTTTTAATCAATGCCTGTCAGTGTTGTAATGTTAGGATATTAATTTATTGTTGTGATTAAAAAGGCAAGATAAAAAGCTCAGGTAGAACAGTATATAAAAACAAGCTTTTAATAGTTGGCAGGTCAGTGCTGTTATTAAATAGTATTATAGTATTTAAGGTGTAAAATGAATATTTTTCTACTCGGTAGGCAATATCTCTTACAATATAATGAGCTTACTGTGAATTTGACACTTGGGTTAAATGCAGAATTCATAGAAGCATAGCTCTGGGGTATATTTTCATATTAAGGTTAACTGATAAAATCTAGGAATTGTTGCAGAATTACACTAAAATGACAACAGAATTGTCAGTAAAATAACTTTTGAAAATAAAAATTATTTTTCTCTTGCCATCATAGCTCTTTTTAACTAACTAGAAATAGGTTTTTGGTAAAACGTGAATATTCCTACCCTCAACCATCCTAACAATTCTGCCTTTGTATTATTTAAACTGCTTCAGAAATCCTGACATTCCTGCACAGTGCCAGTTCTAGCTGGCAGCCTACTATGAACATGCTCTCGCTCATATACTTGTATCCGGGATAATGATAGGCTTTAGTGTGTCATCTGTAAAATGGACATTATAATGTCTAAACTGCTTCCTTCTCACAACTATTATAAAGACGAATTAGATAAAACTTATAAGAAAAAGCCTTTTGAAAATCTAAATGCAGAGACATGGCATATTATTATTCTTGGTGCTTACCTACTGTAAATGGTCAGCTTTGTGGCTTTAGTCTTTATTTAACCCTCCAACAGGTGTGTATGCATCTTTTTATAGCATATGCTGAGGTTTTATTAACTTTTAAATTCAGTCTTGAATTAGCCACCTAAGTGTATATCTTTCCATTATGTGTATTATTGTGATCTGAGATTTTCAGTTTCAAAAGGGTATAGTCTGTTTTTTTGTTGTTATTTTGTTTTTTTGTTTGTTAATAATACCTAAACATAGTGAGTCGGTTCAAATCCTGACTCCAAATACTCTGGAGACTTTGGACAAGGTTTCCCGTCACTTTCCTCCCTCTAAAATGGCCATAATAAAACACACTTGTGAGGAGCTAATGGGATAATGTCACATGGTAAATGCTGGAATGAATATTAGCTGCTTTTGTCTTCCAGTTGATGTCATCGCCCTTGTCATCCTCGTTAACTTTTTGGTAGCGTAGAATTTTTTTCTTACAGTTCTCTAATATAGAGACACCAAAAGAAAGATTTAAAAATGTGTCTTACAGGAAAATGACTTTTATCTGTTAGCAGAGAGAACTAAGAACAAGCTTAACCTGAGGCTCGAAATTCTCAATCTCTGAGACAATATTCTACATTGCCTTTGTATAACAAAATTGTACACATAGTAAAGATAAAAGGAAGATGTTTTACTATTAGTGTAAGTTCAGAGATGGGTTTTGGAATTTTGACAAATAAATTATGAAATTTAAAATCGATGGACCCTAACTATAGCTTTGTTAGGCTAATGCTCATAGATTTGTTTTTCATAGGCTAGGAGGTTTTACTTTGGATTTGTGTCTTTTGTGGTTTTTGCTGCATTGATTCAAGATAGAGTACAGCTTCACTTAACTCCTAAGGCACCAACCAGTATGATTATCATATATGGTGCCTGGGTAATAGACTACATCTTGCTTTGGAACTTTTTGTTAAAATTTGATCGTATACTCCTAACTAATTTGCAGGTGATGTGTTAAAATGGCAAATGAATAAGAATTGAGAAGATATTATTGGTTTATGCATTATATAGTAAGTTTTTTAGAGACTAATTTTAATGTTTTCTGTCAGATTGTATGAGCTTTCTCTATTTCATATCTAACCATTAAAACTGAGAGACCCCTTGTTGGGTATGAAAGAAAAGTAGTTTGCCAATTAGCAGTTTACAATATATGTTTAACTAAGTGACTGTCGCACAAGGCCACATGGTAGAAAGAATATTGTCTCACTACCACCCCCACCCCTTGTTCCCAAGGGCAGCTGACCTTCTCCTCTCCAAAGAGGCGAGCCCCTTGCCAGCACATATGACTACAGACTATTACATTAATCTGTTTAGCTGTAGTACCAGCTGCTTGCATGTTTTTAATTATCTTATTAGATGGTAAAACAGTGACCTATGAAATAAATTGAAGGTGAACATTTTTAAATTTTCCTTTTTTTACCCTAAGTTTCTAAATATCTTTATTGATCAAGTTATAACTTTCTCTAAAAGTTCATAGGAAGTCTATATGGTTTTTGAGTCAATGTAATGCTTTAAGTATAATGTCATAATTCCCAATATAGAAAATAACTTCATTTTTGTTTCATTAGGTTGTATTTATATAGCCGTAAATCCATGTTAAAACCCATTGGTTGATTTTCTAGATTCTGTATATACACTAGTAAATCATCTAGCCTGCTCTAATTATTCTTAAATTGTAATTGCACGTGGTACTGTTTTTTAGTATATTTTCCCAAAATGTACTATTAGGAAAGATGTACTGTCTTCTAGATTTTGACAATGGATACTTTTCAAATCAGACCTTGTAAATGAAGTGTTGACTCTATGAGACACAGTTCAAAATAATAACAACGAATGGTGGTTCAGTTACAAGTCCGAGCCAATAAACGAAGACTATAATAATTTAGTTATAAATCCTGGTGTTGAATTTAAAAACAATGGTAGTTGAATGCAGAAGGATTGCAAAATACTTATGTATGTCTTTTGAATTAGTAAAGCCTACAACTGGTATAAGAAGGTGACTTGAGACTTGAAACATTTATAGAGATCTTGAATACTTATAAAACAACACATTGTATTTTTTAATTAAGAAATATTCGTACTTTTTGGCTTCTTATTTTCCCCTTGAAACAAATACTGTATTTCATATTTCAAAAGAACTTATATTGAAGAAATAAAGGGAACATTTTCCCTTTCTGCATTTTATTTTGTTTCTTTTAAGGAAAGAATGTAAAAACCCACTTGGCTCTAACAAGGTGGTGGTATTTCTTAACAGCAACCAGAGCTTCCAAAGTTGCCTCTTTTTCTCAATATCATACGTTCTGTACCCCATAGAGTCAAAGCTGTTTAAGTTTAGTTGGTTTAGCTTTTTAAATCTAAAAGTTAAATCTTTTTCTGAATAAGAAAAATATATTAATTTGAACTTACTTTAGTCATATAAATTTTAAAAATAAGATTTCAAGTTGCACCACAAAGATTTTCATGTATCCTCTTTATATGTAATATAATTTGAGAGGAAATAGGAAACATCCTTAAATCCTTTACATTTATTTTTGATATAATACCTTTTTTGCATTTGTATGAAAGAGGGCCTCATATCTCTTGAAATAACAATAAAGCAGTGATTCAAAATATTACAGTAGAGCTAATAGGGCAAAAACATGCTTTGGATTTAAAATTCAGAAATCTGGGTTCTGGTTACACCCTTAGTATAAGTTTGTAAATCTGTTATTTTTAAGAATATGAAGTTGTAGAATCATTTGATTTGCTGAAAGTTATACTGTGTTAGTCCGTTCAGACTGCTATAACAAAATACCAGAGACTGGGTAGGTTATAAATGAAAGAAATTTATTTCTCAACAATTCTGGGAGCTGGGAAGTTTAAACATTAAGGTGCTGGCAGATTGGGTATCTGTTGAGAGCCCACTTCCTGGTTCCTAGACAGAGTCTTTTCACTGTGTTCTCATGTGGCAGAAGAGGTGAGAGAGCTCTCTGGGGGCTTCTTTTGTAAGGGCACTAACACCATTCATGAGGGCTCTGCCCTCATGACTTAATAATCTCCCAAACGCCCTACCTCCTCACATGATCACATTGGGTGTTAGGATTCAGCAAACGAATTTGGGGGGTGGGGGCCAGGGAAACACATTCAGTCCATGGCATATATGGAAGAAAATAGAGACCAGCCTGAATTCCCCATCCCACTCCATCACCACTTGTCATCTTAAGTTCCTAAGGCCTTTCCATTTTAATTATTTTTTTCCCAGGGCATCATAGCTTAGTAAGTAAAGGAGAAAGGAAGGCCTAGAATTAGGGTTACTTTCCTGATTCTTAGATCATTGTTTTTTCTCACTTTGATGTGCTCCCTGTATTTGGTTGAGAATCTATATAATTATATGTCACAAACTCTTTAAGTTCTTAATAGACATATGGTTTAGGGAAACAATTTGGAAAAGCACAGGGGTAGAAATAAAACAGACTAAAGTTTACACCCTAGCTCCACTGCTTACTGATTATGTGACCTTAGGCAAGGGAATTAACCTCTGAATCCTAGTAACCTCGTTTGTAAAATTGTAATGTTAACAGCTCCTATATCATAGAGTCTTAGAGAGCGTACCTACAAATGTATAGGACAGCTCGCTTGATTACCTAACATGTAGTAAGTAACAAATACTAGTTTCTTCACCTTTCCTTTCTTTCTCTCTTTTCTAAAATTTTCTTTAAATTTTAATCAACTTTTTCACCTAACAGAGTTGTCTTTTGTCTCAGAAGAGTATTTTAAAAATTCTATACAGTTCTAAAGTGGCAATAAATGATATTTAAGGATCAGATCTGTAGTTATCTATAAAAGATCAGATCTACAGATATCTATAGTTATCTATAGTTTATGTAAAGAGGAATTTTTATAAAAGCCATGCTTACATTTAGTCTCACAATCTCTTTATCAAGTATTACGTCTGGTTTCCATATTTGCTCAAGGAGCACCACAACCTTTATAATTAAATTATAATTTCAGAGAGCACAAAATACATAACCTTTGCATTTTCAAGAAACCAAAATCAGAATATTGCCTTTTATTCTTATCTCCATAGTAGAGCCACATTTGAGAGAAGAAATGAAAATCATATTTGAATGATTAATAAATAAATACATCTTGAAATAACTTTATTATTCTTTATGATGGTGGAACTGGTCAATATCTATGCCTCTTTATAATACACAATCTGTCTGAACTAATTATTGATGACTTAAGGCTCTGGAAATGTGTTACTGCCTTCCTTTTAAATAATTAACTGGTTTGTTTTCATATACATTCACATGTCACATAACAATGTTTCAGTCAACGATGGACTGCATATACAACAGTGGTCCCATAAGTAATTTTCCTCCACAATCAGCTTATCTAGAGTTTCCAAAAAGTCTTAAGCTACCTTCACAACAGCACTCACAGACTCATCACTCACTTGCACATTATGTAATAAGTAACGATTCTTGAATTGTTTAAGCCATCCAGAACTAGCGGTAAATTCAACATCATAGTCAGGTAAGCCTTTTCTTTCAACATCGCTAACAAACTTTCTCCTTTGGCAATGATTGTCATGGTGGTGAGAAAAATGTGCTTCTGTGTCTGGTCTTCAATCCAGGTCATTAGAAATTTCTCCATGTCTGACACAGGCCCTTCTTGAATTTTTGTTGGTTTCACTGCCTTCAATGAAGCAGATCCTGTAACAGCCATAAGATGATCAGAGAGCTGAAAAATTCCTGTTGCATAGTGACATCTTAGCCATTGTAGCGCAAAACACTACTCACGTGTTGTGATGATGCTTGGTGTAAACAAACCCACTGTGCTGCCAGTCGTATAAATGCAGCGCATACAATTAAGTACAGTACCTAACACTGGAAGATGATAATAAGTGACCGTGTAACTGGTTTATGTATTTAGTATTTAGAATACTCATCATCATCACTTAGAGTGTACTCTTTCTATTTATTTTAAAAACATAGTTTACTGTGAAACAGTATGCCATGTTATGCCAGCAGCAGCCTCATACATTCCATGCATCATTTTCTCTTTGCTTGATTTAATCTCATTTTGTTTTATTCATCCTGGCCCCTAAGCATACAAAATGTACTGCTAATGTTGCCAATGAGAGGCCACATTGAGTGATTGACCTGGAAATGAAATTAAAAGTGATTAAAGACGACAAAGGTGGAAAATCAGTGATGGTTATTGCTTGCCAGTCAGGCATGTCCCATACCACCGTAGCTGTGATCTGGAAGAACAAGAACCAAGTGATGGAGGCCGTTACAGGATCTGCTTCATTGAAGGCAGTGAAACCAACAAAAATTCAAGAAGGGCCTGTGTCAGACATGGAGAAATTTCTAATGACCTGGATTGAAGACCAGACACAGAAGCACATTTTTCTCACCACCATGACAATCATTGCCAAAGGAGAAAGTTTGTTAGCGATGTTGAAAGAAAAGGCTTACCTGACTATGATGTTGAATTTACTGCTAGTTCTGGATGGCTTAAACAATTCAAGAATCGTTACTTATTACATAATGTGAAAGTGAGTGATGTGTCTGTGAGTGCTGTTGTGAAAGTAGCTTAAGACTTTTTGGAAACTCTAGATAAGCTGATTGTGGAGGAAAATTACTTGCCAGAGTAAATATTCGATATGGATGAAACCTCTCTTTTCTGAAAACAGATTTGTGTAAGGGCTTTCATCCATAAGGAGGCCAGGTCAATGACAGACTTCAAGGCGTTTAAGGACTGGATAACAGCGTTGCATGGGGGCAAGGTTGCAGGCTCCAAATTCAAACCTTTTGTTATCTTGGGCAGTGAGAATCCCAGGGCTTTCAAGCATGTCAATAAGCACACACTGCCCATGTTTTACGGAGCAATAAGAAGTCGTGGATGGAAACTAATATAAAATATTGAATGTCAACTGTAATTTAAAAAATAAATACATATATACATAATACATACATATAAATATATGGTCATGGGATGTAAAATACAGCACAGGGAATATAGTCAATGGTATTGTAATACATGTACAGTGTCAGAGGGGTCGTAGACATGGTGGGGTCATCACTTTGTGAGGGGTGTAAATGTCTAATCATGTTGTTTTGTACACCATGTTTGTTTTGAACTACTACTACTACTAGTACTACTAATAATAAAAAGTCACAGATGATCCAGTTCCTCTTCCAAGATGCCATCCTAAATTGCTAAGCCAGTAAAATGGAGAAGTATTATTTGAAGAATAAAATAGCTTTCAAGATTTTGCTTATTATTGATAATGCTCCCGTACATCCTCCTTTTATTGGTGATTTTCCCCCAATATTAAAGTGGTGTTTCTCCCTCCAAAAACCACCTCTTTGATCTAATCAATAGGGCAAGAAGTTTTAGCAGTTTTTAAAGCCTACTGCCTGAGGATGACCATTGCCCAGGCTGTTGCTGAGGAAGACACTGATGCCATTCCTGAGGGATTACACCATCTGTGACGGCATCAAGACCCTTGCTTGTGGTTGGGACGATGTTTCCAAGGAGTGTATAAATGGCATCTAAAAGAAGACACTCGAGAGGTTTGTCCATGACTTCAGAGGATTTGTCAAGGGTGAGGAGGCTGCAAAAACCAACAAGGCTGTGGTTGAGATGGCAAACAACTTGAACCTGGGCGTGGAAGGGGATGACATTGAAAACCCCCTAGTGCTGGTTCCTGAGGTACTAACTAACGAGTTGTTAAACAGGATCAGGAACTTATCGCTGAAAAAGCGATAAGAAAAAGGAAACTGCAGGAGAAGCAAAAGAAGACCCCCAAGAAAATTCACAGTGAGGGGTTTAGCAGAGTTTTGCAAACCTCAACAAGCTCCTTAAAAAGTTTGAAAACAAGACCTCAACACTGAAAGATTTTCATTAAAGGAATGTCCATGGTGGATTATTTGCATATAAAATCTATGAGGAAAAAAAGAAACAAACCAAGCAAACCACTGTGGACATACTTCTGAAGAGTGGCACCTCCTGAAGAAGAGCCCCAGGCAGTTCCTTCAGAAGTGTTCCAGACAAAGGCATTTGTAGATGACAGCTCCATGCGTGTTACTATCTGAAGACCTTCCAGTGGGACGAGATGTGGAGGTGGAGACAGTGATATCATGATCCTGACCGAGTGTAGGTCTAGGCTAATGTATGTGTTTGTCTTAGTTCTTAACAAAAAATAAAAAATAAAATAAAATAATTAAATAGAAAAGAAGCTTATAGAATTATAGAAAAGGATATAAAAGAAGAAAATATTCCTGTACAGGAGTACAATATGTGTTTAAGCTAAGTATTATTATACAAAAGAGTCAAAAATTTAAAAAAATAAAGTATTCAGTAAAAAGTTTACAGTAGGCTAAGGTTAATTTATAATTGAAGAAAGAAATACATTTTAATAAATTTAGTGTACCCTAAGTGTATACAGTATTTATAAAGTCTAAGTGGGGTACAATAATGGCCTTTACATTCACTCACCACTCACTCACTGACTCACGCAGAGCAATTTCCAGTCCTGCAAGGTCCATTCATGGTAAGTGTTCTAAACAGGTGTATCATATTTTTAAATCTCTTATATTGTATTTTATGGTACTTTTTCTATGTTTAGATACGTTTAGAAATACACATACTTACCCCTGTGTTATAATTGTCTACAGTATTCAGTACAGTAACATTCTGAACAGGTTTGTAGCCATACAGCCTAGGTGTGCAGTAGTCTGCAGCATCTGGGTTTGTGTAAGTGCACTCTATGATGTTTGCACAATGAGGAAATAGCGTGAGGATGCATTTCTCAGAACATATCCCCATCACTAAGTGACACATGACCGTGTAACCTTAAATCAATATAACCCAAGCTGACTTGAGCATACATGTTAGAGTTCCTTTCTTTATCCAGAAGCCCCTTCAAGCCCTTTGTATTACTTGTCGCTAGGCTTTAGGGGAGGTTTTGTTTTTGTTTTTTTTTCGTATTTGTTTATTTACACTGTCAGCTGCAAGCTCCAGTCATCTAAAAACTGTAAATGTTTATCTTTGAAAAGACAGGCATACATTTGAAATATGAGGATAAATAGCTCTGAGTCAGGCAGCTCCGAGAGTCCCTTCCCCTGGACACACTTCTGTTTTCCCCACTGGCCCCAGTTGAATGTGCCCACTGTCAGCCCCCGGAGGTTTTGTAAGTAAATTTGTTAACATTAGGATGTTGGGCTTTTTAGGTATGGTAGTGAAATCGACAAAATTAAATATTTTGTCAGTGATGTCGAAGTGTGTTGCTGGATCTATAATTTGAGAAAATAATGCATAGAATTAGGGTTTAGACTTGGAAAGTTATATGAGGTGTGACACTAAAGTTCACGAACTCATCCTAGAAAAAGTGCTACCTACCTCATTGCTGAATATCACTGTGGTCACCTTTGAAGTACTCCCTTTGGGAAGCTATGCACCAACGCCAGCACCTAGTCCACCCTTCAAAGCAATTTTGGAACTCTTTCTGGAATGGCCATCAGAGCAGTCACCGTGTTACCCTTGATGTCCTGAGTATCATCAAAATGTCTTCCTTTCAATATTTCCTTAATTTCTAGTAGAGAAACAAGTCATTGGGGGCCAGATCAGGGGAGTGCGGACGGTGCTCCAATACGGTTATTTGTTTACTGGCTAAAACTCCCTCCAAGACAGTGCCATGTCAGCTGGTATATTGTGATGCAAGAGCCATGAATTGTTGGTGAAAAGTTGAGGTCGTCTAACTTTTTCACGCAGCCTTTTTAGCACTTCCAAATAATAAACTTAGTTAACTGTGTGTCCAGTAGGTACAAATTCATAATGAATAATCCCTCTGGTATCAAAAAAAGGCTAGTAACATCATTGCAACAAGTTCGCAAACTTAATTAAAATTTTACAAAAAGCTTGCTATTTATATATTGGTCTGCTTTATAGTTATATTGTTAGCTCTATATAATGCTTAATTTCTGACTTTTAATTTGGTGGACAGTTTGTAACTTTCAAAGATATAATTTAAGGGTGAAATTTTCATAGAATATTTTAACAGAAATTGATTTAACAGTATTTGTCTATTTTCTATATCAGGTTTACCTTACCTTTTGGGAAAACGTGTCAGTAGTTAATAATCCAAATTTTCATTTTATATTTAATCCAGAGCTTTATATAAGTGCTTTTGTGCTGTGGTGGGGGGGCGTTTTTTTTGTTGTTGTTTTTTTTTTTGGTTCAAGAGAGATAACGTATCTCAATCATTCTGCAAATCTTTATTGTAGATTCATTTATAGCCAGTGTACTAAACCTCCAAGACCCAAAGAGGAATAAAACAGATCCTACGTCTGGTGTCCTCATGATTTAGGAGGGAAGACAAACATGAAAGGAACTAACAGATGATGACAGGTGTTACAATGGGGACATTTTACTAACAACTAGAGGAATACCAGATGGGGTAGTTAAAACTCAGGGATGGAGTGGTGGGTGGTAAGCAGGAAGATATGTTTGATAGACATTCTAGAGAAACAGGAGTTTTCTGTGAGGTAAACAATAGGAACAATCTTCATTTTCTACTCTTTAGCTATACATTCCTTGTTGTTTTTTTGCACTATTAGAATGGGAAGATTCGATTGGCCTTATGTTTGTCAGTGACAATTATGTTCTTACTTTTAAGGATAGCTAAAATGACTTACACAACATACATATATATATATATATATATATATATATATATATATATATATATATACATATATGTGTGTGTGTGTGCGCATCTTTTAACTGTGGTGACATTGTTATTTTGCGTGAACTGCTATTTCGTGCAAAGTTTTAGGTTTCAGTATATCATAGATGTTTGATATATTTGAATCAATGATCAAAAACTTTAACTGGGACTTGAAACATGTATCTTTAAGTTGCACAAAATTACAGAAAGTAGTTGATAATAATACAATTGAGAATGAATATTACTTGTCTAGAAATATGGGGAAAATTGATAAAGAAGCTATGGAATAAAAAATAGACTGCTAATGAAGAAATATTTGAAATTTAAAAGACGTCCTTGTATCATCTGAACATATGGACATAGATTTCTTTCCATGATTATAGATGCAATGTTCTGAGATAGATATAGAAGTAGTTTATAGTCTGGTTGACGTATTCTCTAGGACTCTCAAAGATTGTATTTCGAGCTACTGTTCACATTAGGAAAGTAATTCAGATGACATGCCCAAGTCTCTCAACCCATTTGAAGTAAAACAGGATAGTTCAACACCATCTCTTAATTCTCATTACAAGTTTTTAATGTGCTTCTAGATCTTGAAGTTCCCTTGAGCAGGAGAGTTTTGCTATCACTGAACCAGGCACAGACCTCTCATTATTTTGATTTTGTTCAATCCACAGTAATAAATTTATAAGCTCTGTAGTATCTACTGTTGTTTCCTTGACCTCTCCACCTTAGCATGGGGTCACACCCAGAGGCTGCTTCTCCCCTTTGTATTCTAACTGTGTATGTAGGTTAAACAGGGACTGTTTTTCAAGTGAGAGATTTGGGAGAGTGTGAAGGGAGTAGGATAAGTAAATAAAGCCAGAGTGGTCTGTTTGGCATTTGTAATACTGCCCGCATCCCTGGGGGCAGTTTCTCCCACTGCCACCTGGGTTGCTAATGGACCCTAGAAAAGGAACCCCGTTTTCCTGCCTCTATATCTCTAGGTGCCATTCCTAATCATAATATTTTTAAAGACTTTAGAAAAAAATTTGAACTTTGTTAGGATGGTGCTAATTTTAAATTTTATAGTAGCATTCCATGTTTCCATAAATGGAAACATCTCATGGATTCATATAAAGATGTCTGTGGCCATATAATTAAATTTTATGTGGCATGCATTTGGGAATATCTGAATTACTGAACAGCAAATAACAAAAGGCCTTTTTATGAAGTCAGGACTTAGATTGGGTTTTTCTGAAGTAGATGAATTTTCAAATATACAATTTCAGCAATGGATGTTTTTATAACATGTGATTTCATTTGGGCAAGGAAGTCATGAGAAAATGGTTTATCTTCCACTGTAATACAGAGCAACTGTTTTAAAAAAACAGTAATAAAAAGACTACTCCCACTGTCTTTCTAGCCTACATGGGAAGCAGAGTGAAGACTCAAAATAGGTCTCTACCCGAGTTCTTCATTTTAGTGTTTTTCCCACCCCTCTGTCCCTCACCCTCAAAACTGGTGTTAAGAAAAGGGATTTCCCCCCCTCTTCTTTCGATATACAGTAACACATCAGTTATTCAGAGGTCAAATTTATAATAGCGTCCACAAATTAGAATATAGTCATACAGAAACTTAGAAATAGGTGGAAAATATTCGATTGACCAAGATGTTTGTTCATTAAAGTATAGGAGAGCCCGTTCACCCTTATCCTGCTTCCACCTCATCTTCTCATTTTTTTTTAATTAAAAAAGATTGTGATAGTTTGTGATATTGAAATAGTGAAGCTAGAATGTATAACAGTTTAAAGTCTAGTTTGTTGTCTTTATTTTTAAAAAGACGATCTGAGCAAATGACAGACGTGTACAGATTTAGAATTTTTAAAACCTAATGTGTAATCATTACACACATTGGTAGCTGATAGCCTGACAAGGATGGTCATGAGAGAAATGCCACTAAAAACAGCACGGGAAACTCTAAAAACAAAGCAGTGTGGAGTTATTTCATATAGCGGCAAATAGCGATGCATTTTCCAAATATGTCCTACATCTGGACAAAAATTCCTTTAAGTCTTGGAAATGTTTTGATGTTCTGAACATTTTTGTGTTGAGAAAAAAAAATCACTTATATGGCATACATTGGCCTTTCATCATGCTGGGTAAATGAGGCATTCAAGCATTTTTTTTTTTAATTGGTGAGTTTTTTTTCTTCCTAATTATGAATGAGTGAGATTTTCTAGAAGTCCTTGGGTTGGGGATATTAATATTTTCTTACCTTTTCAGAGACCCATGTGAAATTATTTGCCCAGGCACATTAATCCAAACAAATTATAATATACATATTAATTTTAAACTAAAGTTTATTTTTAACATATGGCCCGTTTATCTTCCTTTAAAATTCCCATTACCTCGATCTGTGAGTCAATCTGTTGCTGAGTATGGTTATATTAGACTTGTGATCCAAATCTTGTGTCTGGTTTCTAGCCTTGATCATTTTTGATAACTTATAGATATATCACTGTCATCACTAAAGATTTGCTTTCCTAACTTTTATGTGTGTGTGTATGAGAGAAGAGGGAGGTGGTGGTAGTGACAGAAGCACAGACAGGGAGAGGCAATGAGATAGAAACAAAAAAGATTCACATAACTTGTGACATGTGCATCTGATCTTATCAGTAGCACCATTCATTGATTACATACTGTTACACCTCTCATGGAATTCCCTTGATGTTTTTCACCACTTATGCTATTTAACTTTTAGCATATATCTGTCTTCTTTACCCAATAACACTATATATGAATATGTATCGTGTCTGTTTATCTTTATATCCCTTGAACTTTCATAGTTGTTATTTTAAAAATTGAATGTATATGTGTATGGTTCATCGTCTTTAAAACACTTTGAAGTTTGCTGTCCAATATGAGAACCACTATCCACATGATGCGATTTAATTTTATGTTGAAATTAATTGAAAGAAAATATGTAGTTCCTCGGTTGCAGTAGTCATACTTTACCTGCTTAGTAAGTAGTCACTTGTGATTAGTGATTACCATAATTGGACAGTCAGATTCACAACATTCCTGTCATCTCAGAAAGTTCTGTTGGATCGTGTTCATCTAGAAGTTATCAAATGAATGATCGATTCAGTTAAAATATAATCCATTTAAGAGAAAGCTTTTCAAGGGTACATTTTCTATATGTGCAATAACCTATAAATCAGTCCAGCCTTAGAAACTATGCTTTAAGAGACGGGATTGTCTTTTAATTAGGGTATCGGATTTTGCTGAATAAATTCCTATTTCTAAATTACTGGAAAATAATTTGATCTCAGTTCTGTATTTGCCTTACAGTGTTGCTTGCATTATAGACTGTGTGGCAAATTCCTTATTGTATAGAAAGTTAGGCATCAAGCTCATGCTAGCTTCTATAAATATTAGGTTGGTCCAAAAGTAATTGCGAGTTTGCAGTTATTTCTAACCTTTTAAACCGCAATTACTTTTGCACCAACGTAATGTCAAGCTACACGAGGTGGGATGGGAATGGAAACAGGTGGGGGAGGTCTGCAGGGAGGTGTCTCAAGGAAGGGCATTGTCCCTTATTAATTATATAAGAAATATCAGTACACCATGGAAGATAAAAGCTATTTATTTCAGACAACTTCATAGAGATTGTCAACTACAGGAACCTTTTCTCACCTCATTTCTAAATGCTGATCCTTTGGTTAGTAATATAATGATCTTTATTATGTGCTTAAGTTTTATAACCTCATGATATAGCTTTTCTTGGTTCCTATTCTAAAAGTATGTTGGGTGTGTTTACCTACTTTAATCTGACCCTGAATTTAGACGCTCTTAAAAAACTACATTTTGAAGAAAATAATACATATTTTATTTTCTTTTTTAAAAAGAATATTCTACCTGTCAGTGCAAAGTCATTGCTAACTTAGTTCCCCGTGTCCTTGTGTACATTGAGGTGGGGACTCAAGATTCTTGGTTCAGAGTTAAGTCCAAACCTGAATCAAATCATCATAAATTACTTTTAACAAACCTCCAGACACGGAACTGTTTGTTGCCTTTGTTTCAGTGGAGCCTCATCATATGAGAACATATTTCACCCAGACATATGAAGAAATCCATTTTAAGCTTGTGAACAATTGTGCACTCTATTTTTATATTTACTTATGTATATAAGTGGTAAGCCCTGATGTTTCATTATAGAGGGAAGAAAGCTTTAAATAAAAGTAAGTTTTTAAAAATTCCTGATAGAGGAAGCAAAAAAGCCAGTACAGTTTCTAATTGCCTTTTAGAGTCTCTGAGTTCCCTCATTACCTGTGATTTAAGCTAAAAATGAGGTAATTATAGCTAACATCAGTGTTTATCTGGTTGATCTTGGCACCTGCAGTCCTAATGTTGTAGCTTACCCATATCTGGTGCCACACTTCGCAGTCTGATGCTGACATACCTAATTTACACTTCTCATATTTCCATTGATTTTTGCTTCACATGTTCCCTTTCTGTTCGAGTGGTATTTTTAAAATCATACCTTTAAAATGGGATACAGTTACATACTCTTTTACATGGAATATTGGAATTATGATACAGTCATTTCATTAATAGAAAGGTTTAATTAGTATGTTTCTCTGCAGATTAGAAACATTAAAAATCCATTGTTTCCTTTTTCCTTTGCATTTATTTGATAAAGCAAATATGATTATAATTAATAGGGCAAGTTTTCAAATCTCAGCACGCACTTTAGGATTATGCAATTGTATAAACCTTGTTGCATCAGGTTCCGTTTTCCTGTCTTGTATTTCCTCCTCACCTTCAAATGTTCCACATATCTAACTCTGATCTGACCCTGCTTAAGCATTGCCTTACGTTGCCCTGGACATCAGTTACTGTTACTGTAGTCAGATCTCAAAAATGAGTTAATCCTGGTTGACGGGCCAACCTTATAAACTGCGTGGTCACCTCTGAGAACTCCTTTATCTCACTTTCCCCTTACGACACTTCCCTGACAGCCAGAAACATGTGTCCTCCCTTTTTCTCCTATTACCTGTGACTTGCTGAGCTTCCCCAGAGTGATAATTCCTTCTCTGCATTCAGCAACTTCATTATCAGTAAAAACCCAAGTAGCTCCTCTTAACCAAGTATTGAAGATCCTAAGTACTAGACTCTGTGTGTAGTCTCTGAGCTCTTTATAATTACTGTAGTTGTTTGGGTTTCTTAAGTTAGCCCCATAAGACACATTCTTCCCTGTCCAGATAATGCTTGAAAATGGGCTAGAAGCTATCATATAAAATATACAATATAAAATGTTTTCTCGAGTGCATCATCATTTGGTACAACAATTCAGAAATTTTCCAGTCCAGAATTGCCACACAATTAAGTCACTTATGCATTATTTAGGTTATAAAAGTACTTAAACAATTATATTTAGAAGGTTTTAACTAGTTTCATACTAATTTTATGTGTGTATCTTGGGAAATACTACCTTACAATACACAATTTGATATAAATATTCCCTTACGATCATCAACGATATTTATTCATTGCGTATTCTAGTTGATTTCTGTCAAAAAGAAAAGAAAAAACTATGGTAGGAGGCTTACTTACCTAAGAAAGTTTTCATAGAGGGAAGGCAACAATCGCTACAAAAATTGCTTTCATTTACTTAGAAATGTGATCAGCTCCCATGGCTGACATTTTAATCAGTCACAGTGTTATCTCAGGAGCACAGAGGTGGGCTCAGAATCCTTCTCAACACAGTGCTTCCAAGGTACCACTATGAATTAGTATGAGAAATGAAACCAGCTCAGCTCCTCTCCTCCCTACTGAGATGCTGGTTGTTTTCAGGTACCCAGTGCCTGCAAGGCAGAGTAGTTGCCACTAGATGGCACTGGTGCTGTGTCAAGAGAGCCCTCAAGGCCCAGCTATCTCATCTGCTGTGTTTAAGGCATTTACACATTTAAATGTCCCAAGTTGTTCTAACCACTCACAGCAGCTGTTGACTTACCTTCCCAGACCTACTGGTAAAAAATTTTCTCTCTGCTCTTGGACTTGATGTTCACAAATGAAAAATCTAAGGAAGAAAGTTTAAGGGCACGTTTCTATCTTGTCTTGTTGCCAAAGGCCGCGCGGGTCTTTGTCCTCGTCTTTGTCCTCTGGAGTATCATGTTCCCCTTCAGTGTGGTCTTCCACCTTATTCCAGGAAGATGCTTTTCCCAGTTCTCATTGCTTTTTTCTCTTAACAAAGTATTTAATTTTCCTGACCCTTAGTTAGCTTCCTCATATATAAAGAGGGTAAAAAAATACACACCCTTGGGAGGGTTGTTTTAGAAAGGTTAAAAGTGGTGTGTCTAAAATATTATGTATTATGACGTGGTTTTTTAAAGCATTTTCATAGCATTATTGCCAAATTTTTGCTGTTAACAGCCACCCTATAGTTTTTTTTTAGGTAAGACAAAGTTTAGCAACTACCTTTCATTTATTTATTATTAATTAAACAGAAATTCTACCACTGGCGCCTCAGTACTTATTATTTTCCCATGTTTCACCTGCGTTCAGTAGCCCAGCTCCCTTCACAGGGATGAATGACCTTTTCAACTTTCTCTGTTTAGTGTCTGTTGAACCTCTGACAGTTCAGTTCTTGGACGTAGCATTTCAGTGTCTATGGTGCTATTATTTCTTATTTTCTATACTGAGTTTTAATTTTTAGGTGTAAAAGTATTTTTCCCTTGTCTTAATACCAGAGTGCTTTGCCTTAATCGCATCATCGTCAGTTTGCACGTACATCTACTCCCTAAACTTCATGCTTTTCAAAAACCAGCTCTGAATGTTGAGCACATAGGAGGCACTAAATAAATGTTTATTGTACACACGCTGTATCAGTTTATTAATAAAACACTCTTCCATAGACAAGAAAGACAATTCATAGATCACGTTGTGGCTTTTCTGTTGCTCTGTTGTGAGAGCTCTTCACCACTTTGAGATGTTATTCCTTAATTGGAACTGTAAGTACCCATGAATACATTTAAATGATTGTGGATTTCAGAGATAATGTTTCCATTTCACATGCCTCAGTCCCCTTTTCTCTTTACCAACACTGTAATCAAGGCACAGGATCTTATTTAAGCTAACAAATGATTATGCTTCATTACGTAAGTGGTATGTAACTTGGCCTTCAAAGGCTGCTTAACTTGACAAAATGGCAGCGCATCTAGCCGCCAGCTGCAACTGCTAGCACAATGTCTTGGTACTTTTGAATAGAAGCTGACTTTGGAAGAGGCTTGGGGAGTCATTGCCTCACTTTTCCTTCTCTTATCTGGGACGTGTTGGTGTTTTCAGGCCATGGAACTGCGTGGTCTCTCACAAATTATAAAATCTCTTGGGATCGAATGAATTGGAAATCGGTGCTTTTTGTTCACAGACCACAAGCTCTTTAAAAATAGTTTCTGAGACATATTCCTGGAATGTTCTATGTCTTCATTGCTGATCTTGTCTTTGCGTTCTACTAAAAACTGGGTAAAAACTTGAACAACATGAGAGATGGGTAATATATATGAAATTGGTGGGAAGTGGGTAATACATTTAAAATCTTAGGCAATACAAATGGACTAAAGTGATTTTAAAGACCCTAAGATTTTAGGGAACATTTCTTTGAACTTGGAGTGGCTAAGAGTGAATTAAGCATGAAAACAATGGAAAGAGCATCAAGAAAAATTAATGTTAGTCTTGTATTACACAAAAATTTAAAAAGCTTCAGTGTGTAGACAAATCAACATGATTGGGTTAAAAAAATATATGTGGTCGGCAATGGTGTGATGTCTTTAACCTGTGAGATCCTCCTCTTTTAGACCCATAATACGGCACACTAACAAAAGTAGTATTAAAATATTAACAATAATTTTTTAAATATTATAAATATACTGGGCACCCTTCTGAGGGCCAGTCATGTACTTTAATCCTCATAATAATTCTTTGAGGTAGATGTTATTATTTTTATTCCATTTACAGATGAGGAAACAGCCGCACAGGGAGGTTATGTAACTTGACCATGCTTGCATAGCGAGTTAAGTAGCAAGTAAATTGAGTACTGTTTCTGAGTGCATGGCTGTCTTTTTAATCTCAAGGGTGTGGTTCTGATATCTACATGTTTTCTTAACCATTATCCTACACTGTTTAAAAGAGGCAAACGGCAAAAAAAGGAAGTTTTAAAAGAGAAATGAAATGACCCAAAAGCCTGAAAATTTTTCAGTTTCATCAATGATACAAATGCAAATTAAAAGTGAAATATTATTTTCTCTTATGAAGAGCGTGATAACAATAGGAACTTTTCATGGAGTGATGGTAGGAACGTATTTCCGGAGCAGGGATCCCACTCAGCGTTCTTAATCACAAGGCCCCGCCTGGCAGAGGCTGGTGTGATTGGGGGTCAGGCTGCAGGGCAGAGGCTAGAAGTTCTGCTCCTGGCAGCGGGGATGTACCCTTGCCTTGGTAACTCTTCTGGACAACTGGAGAAGATGCAGCTTCTGGTTTTGGAACTTCGGGGGTACAATGGTTGTTCCAAAGCTGCCCTTTCTCAAAAGGAGTGGGGTCTGCCATGACTTCTTCATGTATATGTGGAAGGATGATTGAGGGTTTTAGAGGCTTTCTTTTGAGGACGTCTCTGAAGAGATTGCCAGGGTTTTAGCTTTGATAAACAATTTTAAATTATAAGTTTTTTATGGCATTATGAAATCTGAGAGAAATTTCACAGAACTGTACTCCATAGCATCAACTGTGGACAAATGATTCTTAATGTTTAGTTTGGTACAAGATGCTGGGAATATAGGTCTACTCCCTTTATTCAAACTCAGTAAATGGTTTGGGACAATTAATTTCCAATTGTTTCCCAGTAGAGCAGATTTACTTGTATATTAATGAGGCACAGGTGTTAGGCCCCTGGTGTCTGCATGCCTGGGAGGCATATTTCAGTTGTTTATCTGCTCAGCCATAGGTACTGCAAGGTACTCAAGCTTGCCTTTAACAGTTTTTACAGTGAGGCTTTTCGAGTTTTGGTTTTTTTTTCTTCAAATTTGCCTGCACCTGTTAAAATTTTAAAACTGATCATGTGGAAAGAAGTTGCAGAGATTTCAATAGTAAATAGCACTAAAAGTTAAAGAAAGTAGTCTTCTGTTATATTTAACTACCCAGCCTGACATTAAAGAGAAATGGGTTCATTTAAACAAATATTTCATGTGAGAAGCCAATATAATCAACAATATACTTTTTTGTTGTGTGTTTTTGGAGCAGGTATATCTTTGTCAATGGCTAAAGCAATCATATGTTTATATTAATATTCATTTTTTTCTTGTCTATTCACTGAACTGCACTACCAACATTTTAGAGGAAATGGAATAGCCTCCATAGGCATTATGAATTTCAGTAGCTGGCATAATTATAGCGATCTACATATTCATTAAATCTACAGAACTCTGTCCAAAAAGACAGCCATGCGTTCAGAAACAGTACACAACTAAATATATACGTTTTAAAAGTTGCATTTCTTAGACTTATTTAAAATTAATTTCCTGTAGCACTTCTCTCCAAGCAGAAGAATTTTAACAAAAGGATCCCCATGCTTTGGTTTCTTGCATATAGGAAAGAATGGGAAGAACTATTTGTAAACAACAATTACTTGGCAACAATAAGGCAGAAGGGGATTAATGGGCAGCTGAGAAGCAGCAGGTTCCGCAGCATTTGCTGGAAGGTAAGAAGAAAATATTTATTTACAGTTGGTGGTTGCAGTATATCAACACATAACCGAAGCCCTGGAAGATTACCCATGCAGGGTATCACGGAATTTTCCCAGAGACTCCACTCTCGTTTTTCTGGCCATCATGTTTACCTTTCATAGGACATTTACTGATAAGGTTGAACCACCTTAGTGCTAAATAACTGGTAATGGTAAAGGAGTCATTTGAAATAACCGTCTTTTCATCTCACTTGATGGTGCAGAATTCAAAGCAACACCTTTGCATTCCCCATAGGCTTTTGCAGAAATCCTTAAACTGGGCAGGAGCAGAGGGGGATTAACTTTCAGGTTCCTATTATATCAAGGGCTGTCATTTAGTCCTCTTTTTTGTTCATAATAGGGGAGAGAAAAGATTTTTTATATTTATTTTACTATAAACACAAGATGAAGGGCAGCAAGAAGTAGAAGGAAAATAGATCAGTCTCTTTCCAAAAGAAAGGGCCATTGGTTATCAAAACTAGTAATAATAATCAGCAGTTATCTTTTTAATTGCTTGGAAATATTTTCCCCTTTTGTTCTCTAGAAATGAATTAATTTCAGTTTAGACTCATTTCTAAAATGACTTCTCTTGAAAGTTTCTTAGGATGTGGCTGCATAAATTAAGCATCCGGAGTCTGCAAGTAAAGACAGTAAGGAACGCATGATGTATTAGACAGTTTTAGATTTAATAATTTAGATTTAATAATTAAAATACATTTTTCTTCTGTTAGATGCAGGCAGTAAAGGCAGGAGACCTGCTGCAAGAATATTTGTATACAAATATTTGTGCCTCACCCCCCATTCTTTGTTGTTTAACTTTTAGTATCCTTCGTTTGCTGAAAATAAACTCAAATGCACATTTATTTTAATGTATTAAACTAAATTAAATCAAATTTGTCTAAGAATGCTTCTTGTTTTCTTAAACTGATTGCCAGTGTAAATTAAATTTTCTGCTGTAAAAGGAATGACTTCACATCTCAGGTTTGTGTCCTAAGATTGTTCTTCTCTGTCCTTTACCTGCTTCTTTTAAGGCAAATCTTAAACCTTGAAATTACCAATTGGACCTTATGACTGTTAATGCCCCTCTCACCCCCATGAATATAAACCAGTAAAATGGGAACTATAGTTGAACCTCAGTGAATTTCTCTTTGTTCATTTTTCATATAAGTCTGGAGGGAAGGTTGATTCTATTTTATAGTGTAGCTTTTGAGATCTTGTTTTTTTGGCCTCTGTTTACTTTTGGAATTGTTCAAATATGTATTTCTGATATATCTCCAAAACAATGTATCAAGAATTGGAATGATGATATGAATATGAATATCTCAATTTTCAGGTGATTCTGTTTGGCATAGTTTCACATTTTAATGATTCTTATAAAAGTTTTCGTTTTGTTCTTCTTGACAGCTATTTCTTTGTGTTCTTCCTCAAGATAAAAGTCAGTGGATAAGTAGAATTAAAGACTCAAGAGCATGGTATAGCAACATCAAGGAAATAGTAAGTTGTACTGTAGTGAATGTAATTCTTCCATATGCTTTAAAGGCCAGTGGCCTCTGACCTTCGTGTGTACTCTTTCTTTCTTTACCAGCACGTCACCAACCCCAGGAAGGTTGTTGGCCAGCAAGACGTGATGATCCATAACCCCCTCTCGCAGGACGAAGGGGTAAAGTCCGTCTTTACACCTGTATCAACTTTGGCCCAGAGCATATGTTTATCAGACTGCGTAGCAGTCACCACGAAAGCAGCGTGATTTCATAGCCACTTTTGTTTTTAACCCCACATACTATACCACTTAAAACCTGATGGGAATTCTTCCATGCTATGTACGTTCTGTGTTGTAGGAAGCTTATGATGTGTTTCTGTGGAATGGCTCTACAGAGGGGAAGTCCCAAGAGGTCTGTTCCTTAAGAACGAAGGGGCAAAACAGAAGAGCATAAAGATGAGGAATGAACTGTTTCATCAATGAAGCAGTGAAGAGTGGGGAGGAAAGCCTCCCTTTCTGAGGAAAATAGGGAAGAGTTCACTTGGTAGGACTAACTCCCAAGGAGACAGGAAACGATTAGTAGTGAGTCTCAAAGAAGTTTTTAAAGGTCAGGGCAAAGATTAGGCCTATCTCCACTCATATTTTAGTGAAGACTAGGAGTAATTATTACTTTAGAGGTGTTGCATAACTTCTTTAATTACTGCTCTAATTCCTAGTGCCCCGCTAACAGAAAATTTTTTCCAGTTAATATATAATATTAGCATTTCTTGTTCCTGATACATATAATTATTATAATATAGTCTATGGTTTAGCAGCATAAAATATTAAGTAAATTTTAAAACTTGACTTAAATTCACAATCTGAAAAGTTCATTAAAATCTATTCAATTATAAAACCAAGCTTTGTAGAAAACATTATATATCTTTCTTAGTGTGTTGAGAATTCAAGTCACGTTTAAGTTGGGACCAGTTAGGCTATGGCACCTCCCTAATCCAAGCAGACCTTTTTCTTGTTTGCAGGGGTGTATAGCAGTAAAAGTATCATTCACTTTGTATAGATAACAAATATATATAAATATATATTAAATATATGCATATACAATAATATCACTGGAAAAATTGATGTTAGAATAAGGATATGTTTCTGAGAGTAAACTAGATTTTAATAAAAATTCCAATTTCAGGTTTCCTATATGCAATGTGAAATGATAGAGAAGGATAAATTTAATCATTTAAATTATTAAATTGAGATAATAAAAGTCAAGCAAAGATGTGATATTTTAAATAGTTTGTTCTCCTTATTTCAGAGTCTTTGGAACAAATTCTTCCAAGATAAAGAACTTCGATCAATGATTGAACAAGATGTCAAAAGAACGTATGTAGAATTATTTACAAGTTATTTTCAATAATTCAAATTAGTGTTACCTCTATGTAATTTAGCAAAATGAGAAATCCATAGGGGAGCTTTAATTGAGTGCAGTGTTCTACTTGTATATAATAACAAAGTTATTTTGCTCAAGTTATGATAATAACGATCATTTTCCATTCTTAATAGATTTCTCTTCCCTTTTTCAAAATAAATGATTATATTGATATGCTTAAAATAATATTTAATCATTTTTTAAGTTTCCAACAATTATTTGAAGTCATGAGTTTCTGATTAAGATTATATTATGCATTCATAATATTGGTATTGCTAGAAAAATGTATCTTTTGCTGTACACCTTTGACTCTCTTTCTAATCAACTTACCTTTTAAATGACAACCATCATTTTTATTTTCCTTATTTCTCTTCCTCTTGAAGCCATTCAGGTTTGCACATAATCTCTTTTCTCAGTCTACTCAGTATTCACCTTGTGGAAAATTAGTTTCCTTCTTATTTATTAGCACATAGTTAATATCTGTAACTTTTATAGATAGGACTTCATCTTTCTGGGTTAAGTAGTGAGAAGTACATGGATTTTGTGTAGGAAGATCCTAAGGTAAGTTCTAGAATCATATGCTATCATCTTGTGCAAATTACTTTCAGTGAATGTCTTTCTCCTCAGTGTCCTTCGCTGTGACACAGGGATAATAGTCATACAGTTTTGTTACAGATTAATGAGTAATGTTGTAATAGTAGTAAATGCAATACATTTATACTTTGAACTGTAAACAATTGTGTACATGTTAGTAAATGTAATTTAATCGTTGGGATATAGGGTGAGCCAGGTATATCTCTCGTGCCTTGTTCCAGGTCCTTCTGTAGATTTGCCTGTCTGGCCACTCCTAGTTCAACTCCTACTAGATCTATTACGTTGTCAAAGCCTGTGACCCTAATGTTCATGTCTTCCCAGGTCCAAACACAGAACAATCAGGTGACAGGGAATGCTCTTAAGGTTCTTCTACATATTTAACAAATGAAATTTTCCGTTTTAAAATGAAAATAATTCAGAGGAATCATGAGTTCAGAATACAAGGAAATCTTAGATAACTGGCCATGTTAGTGGGTCGGGCGTTGGGAGGTATGGGATCACTTTGATGAGCTTGAGTTATCCCGTTGACCCAGGAGTAACCAGTTATAGGGAAGCTACTCTCAGAGGTGTGGGGTGGTCATGCTTGATCTCTCCAGTATTAGTTTCAGAAAGTAAAATGCCATTGTGTTGGTGCACAGGCACTCAATAAATATTTGTTGAATAAAACAAAAAGAATAAATTTCCTCATCCATCATTTAAGTAACTAGGTAATCAGTGGCAGTAAGATAGGCTTTTAAAAACAAAATGAAAGATATATTTTGCTAACCAAGCAGTAAAGGTATCTCTTTATAAAAAATGCTAGCTAGTTATCTTAGAAAACTTGACAGCATCAGCTTGAAGTGGCTAATAAGAAGGATTCTAATCAATCTCTCTACCTTTATTAAATGAAAATGGAGGTACTATGGCACTAGGGCAGAGGCACATACTTAGAAGCCATTGGGCCACATTGATTCAAATAGCAGACAAGAGAAGGGAAATAAAACTCAGATAGCTAAACCAAATAGATAGTGGTATTGGGAGCCTATTCATCATTTGGTTACTTAGCCAAACATTTCTGTTTTGCTGTGTTAGAAAGTGTTATTTCTTTCTTTTTTAAATTCTGTTGGGGAACAGTGTGTTTCTCCAGGGCCCATCAGCTCCAAGTCGTTGTCCTTCAATCTAGTTGTGGAGGGCGCAGCTCAGCTCCAAGTCCAGTAGCCGTTTTCAATCTTTAGTTGCAGGGGCCACAGCCCACCATCCCATGCAGGAATTGAACCGGCAACCTTGTTGTTGAGAGCTCACACTCCAACCAACTGAGCCATCAGGCCGCCCCTCCAGACACTCAGCAGCAGCTCATTGTCTTCAATCTAGTTATGGAGGGCACAGCTTACTGGCCCATGTGGGAACCGAACTGGGAACCCTGTTGTTCAGAGCTTGTGCTCTAACCAACTGAGCCATCTAGCTGCCCTGAAAGTGTTATTTCTTACAAGCTGTATCCTTGTAACTATTTGGTTTTATATTTTCTGTGCATTTTTCTTATAAAAATGTATGTGTGTTATATGCATATTATATATAACACATATGTGGCTAATATATATGTACGTATATATACGTATATATACGTACATACATATATATGTATGTGTGTATATATATATATGTGTGTGTATGTATATATATATAATTTGTCTCCACTGGTACATTTTAATTAAGTTGGCAAACCTGAGATTTAGGGAAGGGAAGGCAGCTAGGAGGCCCTATAGTTCATAGCATAGGTTGGGGAGGTTGCATACCTTCTTCCCCAGAAAGCTCTCCCATGGCTTTCTCTACATTTAAAGTAAGTTTCCTTCCCATCTCTATATACATTTTGTGGCAAGTAACTTAGCTTGTAGGGTAAGACTGTCAGCCTTATTTTAAAACCACCAAATTGCCTAATCGTAAAGCTGAATAGCTTGAATAATTTTACTACTTTAGGTAATACATTTTCTTTATAAGGCACTACACAATCTAAAATCCATGGTTTTCAATCCAGTTTGTAAAGCAGCACATAATGCAGTAGGAGAAGGAAAGTATAGCTCAGTGAATGTTATACAGTGTTGCTAGTTCACTGACATCTGTGATACGAATTCTAGGTTTTTTATTTAATGTCTATTTATTGAATGTCTACTGTGTTCCAGGCTCATCCTTTGCATTGTGGAAACAGTGGTGGGTAAGACAGACAAAGTCCTGCTATCAGAGGAAGTACATTTCAGTGTTGGAGGGTGGGTGAGTAAGACAATCAGCATGTATAGATAAAGAGGATAATTGCAGAGGGTGCTAATAGCTGTGAAGAAATAAAGAAGGTGAATAGGACAGCTATTAACCTAGAGGGACGGCTGCTTTAGAAACAGTGATATGAAAAGGCATTTCTAAGAAGACATTTGAGATGTGAAAAAATTTAAAAGCCAGTCTTGAAGATTTAGGGGAAGAACATCCCAGGCAGAGGGAACAGCTGGTGCAAAGTCCCTCAGATAAAATAAGCTCAGCATTTGGAGGAACAAAGGAAAGGCAGGTATGGCTGGAGGCAAGTGATTTAAGTAGGGAAATCTGAGAGGAGGGCAAAAGCTTGTGCAAACCTGGTAAGGAGTTTGGATTTTATTCCAATTGCAATGGGAAGCCATTGGAAGATACTGAGCAGGGGTGTGATGTCTGAAAAGATAATTCTGGCTGCCGTGATAGTGTGGTGAAGGTGGAGGTAAGAATGGAAGCTGGAAAAGCAGCTAGGAATGATTCTATTGCAGTATTCTAATCTGAGTGATGTCAGTGACTTAGACTAAAGGTGCAGTAATAAAGATGTTTAAGAGTGGACAGGTCGAGGATATACAGTTTATATATTAAAATACAAATTAGAGAGTCATTATATGTAGTTTTCTCCCATTCATCAGTTCTGTTCCATTTTTACTGCTGTTTCAGGTCCTTTTTACCTCCTACCTATTCTCTTGTCACTTGTTGTCTTGGATTACCTATCTCTTCCAGTCCTATCCATGTGTTACAGCTTTACTTTCTCAAAGCAGATTTCTAGTCATGACAATTGCCTAATCTTAAGACACCTTTGACTCTCTGGTCTGGAAAAGAATGGACTTACTTCTTAACACACACACACACACACACACACACACACACACACACACACACACACACACACAGTTCCCTTTTAGGATTTTCCATTTATCTTTTTATTATTGATTTCTACTTTAATTCATTGTGGTCTGAGAGCAGACATTGTATGATTTCTAGTTCGTCAAATTTATTAAGGTGTGTTTTATGGTCCAGAATGTGGTCTATCTTGTGAATATTCCACATGAGCTTGAGAAGAATGTGTGTTCTGCTGTTGTTTGAAGATGTACTAGTGTATAGATGTCAATTATATCCATTTGATTGATGATATTGTTGAGTTCAACTATGTCTTTACTGATTTTTTTGCCTGCCAGATCTGTCCAGTGCTGATAGTGGGGTGTTGAAGTTGCCAACCATGATAGTGGATTCTTTTCTTTTTTTTTTTTTTTTTGCAATTTTATTAGTGTTTTTCCGTATATAGTTTGATGTTCTTTTGTTAGGCACATGCATGTGAAGGATTGTTATGTCTTCTGGGAGAACTGACCCCTTTTTTAATTATGTAATGCTCTTTTTAATCTTTTAATTAGTGTTAGCATGGTATGTTCTAACTTTTAATCTACATGTGTCTTTATATTTAAAATGGGTTTCTTGTAGACAACATATAGTCGGTTCTTATTTTTTTGATCTGTGCTGACACTCTTTTAATTGGTGCATTTAGATTATTAACGTTCAAAGTGATTATAGATATAGTTGGATTATTATCTATTTGTTACTGTTTTCTATGTATTACCTTTGTTCTTTGTTCCAGTTTTTGTCTTCCACTCTTTCTGCCTTTCATTGTGTGAATTGAGCATTTTATATTATTCCATTTTTTCTTTTTTCTTAGCATATTGGTTATATTTCTTCTTGTATTTTTTTAGCGGTTGCCCTAGAATTTGCAGTATACATTTCAGCTAATGCAAATCCACTTTCAAATAACATTACCGCTTCACAGATAGTGTGAGTAACTTATAGTAACAAAATAATCCTAATTCTTCCCTCCTATCTCATTTCTTTCATTCATTTGATTTATATGTAAGCATACATAAGCATATACAAAGGGTGCCAAAAAAAATGTATACACATTTTAAGAAAGAAAAACTATTAAAATTGTAATACTCAATATATACCAATAACAAAAGATGAATACAAGTCACATTTGACTTCTGCAATTATAAGAGGTGCGCAAAGTGGTTCCTATCAGCGTCCAGACAGTTCTGATTACAGCGAACTACTGCTTGATCAACGTTGACCAAAGTGTCCATCTGTATACATTTTGGGGGCACCCCCAGTATATACATATGTATATATGTGTACACTCACATGAGCATTCACAATTGAATACATAGTTGTTACTATTTTGATCAAACTGTTATCTGTTACATCAATTAAGAATAAGAAAAATAGAAGTTTTTATTTTGTCTTCACTTATATTTTCCTTCTTATGCTCTTTCATTATGTAGATCCACATTTCTGACCTTGGTTATTTATCTGTTCTCTAAAGCACTTTTTAAATCATTTCTCTTGGAGCAGGTCTACTGGCCATAGATCCCCTATTTTTGTTTATTTGTCTGAGAATATCTTTATTTCTCCTTCACTTTTTTTTTTTGAAGGAATGCTAAAATGTTTATTTTATTTTTCTCCTTCACTTTTGAAGAATAATTTTGCAGGGTGCAGAATTCTAGCTGGGTGGGTTTTAGGGGGGTATTTTTTTTTCTCTCAACACTTTCACTATTTCACTCCACTTTCTTCTTGCTTGCGTGGTTTCTGAAAAATTGGATGTCATTTCTATCTTTTTTTTCTGTATAGAAAAGGTGTTTCTTTTTCTTCTTTCAGAACTTTATCTTTGATTTTTTTGTAGTTTGAAAACGATATGCCTAGATATAGTTCTTTTTGTATTTATTCTGCTTGGTGTTTTCTGAGCTTCCTAGATCTGTGGTTTAGTGTCTTACATTAATTGGGGGGAATTTCTCAGTATTTTTTCAAATCTCTGTTTCTGTTCCTTTCTCTCTTTTTTCTCCTTCTGATATTCCCATTATGTATATGTTACACCTTTTATGGTTGTCCCACAGCCCTTGGCTTTTCTGTTCTTTTTTTTTTTTCTTTTTCTGTCTTGGCTCTCTTTGCTTTTTAGGTTTTGAGGACTCTATCAATATATCCTTTAGCTCTGAGATTCTTTCCTCAGCCATGTTAGTCTTCTAATAAGCCCATCAAAGGTATTCCTCATTTCTGCTACAGTGTTTTTAATCTCTAGCATTTCTTTTGCTTCGTTCTTGGGATTTCCATCTCTCTGCTTACACTGCTCATCTGTTCTTATATGCTCTCATTATATCCATTAGAGCCCTTAGCATACTAATCATATATATTTTTTAAATTCCTGAACTCATAATTCTAATGTATCCACCTTGTCTGGTTCTGATGCTTACTGTGTCTCTTCAAATTGTGCTTTTCGCCTTTTGGTATGTCTTGTAATTTTTCTTGATAGCCAGACATAATGTAGTGGGGAAAAGGAAGTGCTGTCAATAGGCTTTTAGTAATGCCGTGATAAAATGAAGGGGAAAGGGAAGGCTTGAGTCCTATGATTAGGTCTCAGTCTTTTCTTAAGCCTGTGCCTCTGGACTGTGAGGTTCACAAGTGTTTCTCCGCCTTCCCCTGCCTTAGATGAGACAGGATGGCTAGAGTAGGCTGGGGTTGGGCATTTCTCCTTTCCCAGGTGGTTTAGGTTCTGGTGATATCCAGCAGGTTGGGCTCTGGTTAACTAGTTTTCCCTGAGGGCAGGCCTTGTTAGGAAGAACAGAGTGCTCTATTCAGAAATTGCTCCTTTTCCCACCCCACTGCTGGAAGCTGAGGGGATTTTTCTCTCATATTTACTGTGGGAACCTGGTTGAGCTCCTAGAAGTAAATCTCCCAATATAGTGAGGCCCCTGTATGAGTGGGTCCACCTGGAGTCTCTAACTCATGAATAGTTCATCAGTTGGAGCTCAGGTTTTCCTGCCCAGGCACTGGTTCCTGCTTGTGAGTCTCTCTGGTAAGTTGTAACTCCCTTATTTCCCTGTCTGTCTCTCCAATTTCGGGGACAGCAGTTTGCCCTGTGTCCTCTCCATTCTATGGTTCCAGGAAGACTTGTTGATTTTTGAGTCTGCTCAGCTTTTTACCTGTTAAGATGAAGTAGCAATGTTCAGACCCTGTATATGCGGAGCCTGAAACCTGAAGTCCTTCCACAGTTGCCCGTAGACCAGTGCTGGGGCATTATTTCTTGAACAGCTTTGTGCTTTCCTTTTTCCATGCTTTGCATAACTTGGCCTCTCCTCTTGTGAATGCTACTAACCCCTCCTTTCTTGCCCCCCTCCACCAGGGGGATTTCTGACAATTCATCCTTCAAAGCCTGAGTTCATCACCACTATGTGCGTGAAGCATTTTCCAGTTTTCACAATTGGAAATAATTTGTGCCTATTCTATCTATGTTCTAGTAGAATTTTCTTAATAACTTTTTGATGCTATTGCGTAATTTTGTTTCGTCTTATATTTACTGAGACCTGCCAAGGTATTCAATCTGCCAGCATATTCAGTACATTTATATTAATCTCCTCCGCGTGCCAGGCACTGGAGATGCCAAGATAAATATGACATGAACCCTTAAGAAACTCAAAGTCTGATAGAGAAAGCAGCCCAAAAAAGTTGCAGTGCAAGAGAACTGGTGCTATAATAGAAACAGTAAGTACAAGAGCTCTGGTGTTAGCCCAGGTCTCATCTTTCAGACCTAATAAACCCCTGGAGGGCGTGGACCTAATCTTGTTTTTGGTCTTACCATACAGAGTCAAGTTGATGTTTAATAAATGATCATTGATTGTGAATCTTAATATTTATGATCAGTTGTTTGATTTTAGTAGTAACAGTCTCTAATATTTTCAGTCCTCATACATACAAGCACACTTTTTAAAAAATTAATACTATTACCGGCCTCCTCGCCTGAATATAAACAAGGCTAATGAGCTGTGCGTCGTTGTTGCCATCATTATGGAATTTATTTGATCTGAATGCCACTGTATTAAATATTATCTCCTCTTTCAACTAATTTTAATACTCGTTTATTCTCCTAACCCTTTTTGGCCTAAAAGGGTTTTGTATTCAATTCAATTAACTGTTCTTTACCTCAACCTAATGAGGTTGTTACTGTTCTCATTTTTATTACTGAAAAAAGTGATAATCAAAAGGCAAATCAAGGGGTTTCCAATTTACAGCATTTTTAATTCAGAACTTGAATCGTCCATTCCGAACCAATTTTGCCATGCTTCGTAGGCTGTAACATTAAATGAAATTCAGTATTATTTTAAATGATGGGAAGTATTGAGTTCAGAATAAAATATCATTTCCATATTACATGCCAAAGAAGTCTGTTATTTGGTCTATCAAGGTCTATTCTAAAAGTATATTTAAAGTGTCTATAACATCATTTGCAAATTAACATATTTATAAGCTATTGCCAAAAAGTATCATGTTTTCTTCAAATGTGTTCTTCCTCTCCTTTCAATTAAATGATTAAAATTCTTTAACTTTTAAAATTGTAACTTGACTGTATCTGATCACCCTTAGGATGTGCTGGTCCTTCTCTTCAATTTTTGGTCTAATTCTGGTGTTTGTAAGTTTATTGCAGTTAGCACTGCAGGCAGCTCATTCACCAGTTAATTACATACTTTCCTCCTTGAACCTCCATGATCTGATTAGATCTATAAAGATTCCACTTTCTCATTTTAATGCTTCCTTTTGTTTAAATTTAACATATGGGCCAAGCTTTAGACATTATTTAAGCAAACTTTGTCTCTCTCCTCAGTTATTTTCAGCTTGTCATTTGATATTTTGTGGATTCATTAATAATTGCAAAAATTCTCTTTTGAAAACTGGTGGCTCCATTTTGCTAGCCACCAGGCTCATGTGACTACTTAAATTTAAACTAATTAAGAGTAAATAAAATTTAAAATCGCCTTCATTCATAGCAGCCACATTTCAAGTGCTAATGGCTGCTGTATGGGATAGCACAGATACAGGACACTTCTGTTGTAGGAAGTTCTATTGGACAGCACTGTAGGTAATTCATTGTTGCTATATTTTTTATAGTATATGATACGAATGTCTGCATTTCATTTTTTATTGGTAGTGAACTTTTAGATATGACTTACTCTAAATATTTACTTTTATCGTCATTTCTCTGCCCTTAAAAAACCTTCATGAATTTTTATAGTACACAAGACTTATTTGAGTTTTTGATCAAATGTAGTTACTATTACATTGTAGTAGGCAGCTTGAAATTAGAGTACTTCGAAAATTTTTTCTCTTATTAGTGGTATACAAAAGTGATTTTATGAAGTTAATGTGTTGATTTTTTTTCCCCCTTGTTTAAAGTCCATCTTCTCCAGTTTCCATTTGGGGAGAAATACTGTTAGTGCTCTGTAAAGTGTGACTTGATTGTCACACTTTATAAGTTTAATATGTCCTAAATGTTGGTTTATACACTTTTCCTCCAAGCCCATTTTTTACTTAAATAAAAAAGAAATTCCTTAGGGAAGGAAGATTTTACAGGCAATTTCAAAACAGAATTGATTTTGGTGTGTGTTAATGCAGACAATCTGCCCAGTGTTAAAATGTTAGAGAGGAAAAAAAAACACACAAGCTGCCATGTTCGTGTGATCACAGCAAAATAGCAGCTTGTATTTATATTTTCAGTCTCCTCGAGGTGGACTGCAGGCACACATGAATGAGTGGATGTACTTGGTGTTGTGTTGTGGTTTTATTTAACGCAGGCAAAGTACATGCTTGTGCATGCACGACCAGCCCTCACATATGCACTTGTTCACAGCCGAGAAAGTGAAAACTACAACACAAGCCGCTCTTTAAGAGTTGTCGGCAACCTGTGTGTGTATTTTAAATATTAAAGAAGGGGAAAAACAGATTTTCAGGAATATAAGAAACGGTTCTTC
Source organism: Rhinolophus hipposideros (assembly GCF_964194185.1). NCBI lineage: Eukaryota > Metazoa > Chordata > Mammalia > Chiroptera > Rhinolophidae > Rhinolophus > Rhinolophus hipposideros. The sequence goes on along the minus strand of NC_138060.1, from coordinate 38,726,269 downwards.
TGTTAAATGGCCTGTAGTCCTTCTTCATTTGACAACAGTTAAGGTAAAAACAAAATACTTGATTATTGTGGTTGCATGCATTTATTTAGAAATGTGTTTTCCTGGTTCGATTCCTGTAGTTCATATGTGTGTTTCCCATTTCCGCTCCATTTAAGCATGCAAGTTCTTACCACACATTTATTCCAATTTATGGGCTATTTTAAAACTTAAAAAAAAATATTTTTTTTCAGTATTTGAGTGAAAATCTAGGTGTATTTGCTGCATGCTACACAGTTCCAGTGCTTCGATTCGTAGTATGCTGATGCTCCTAATCGTTGGAATTCAGGAGCCCTGGCATCGGTCGCGACAGTTCAGCAGTGTCACCCTGAGCTGCTGAAAAGCTTTTGCTTTTGAGATCCTCCTTGTTTTAGAGTAATTTTAGAGTAAGCCTGATTTTTCAGCACTGTTTGTAGTGGTGGGTTCACTTATTGCCGACGAGTAGGTTAAAAAGTAGTCTGGTGGATGGTAAAGTCATACCCCTCCTGAAATATTCCTAGTTAGACATAACCTGTTCAGTGATGTAACATAACCTTTTAGAACTGTCACGCAGATTTGAAATTGAAACTGCTCTGCTACTTCGAGGGTAAATGCTTTGAATTACTACTTTCACAATTTTTTCTTAACTATTGAAAAACTTCAAAATAAAGTCTGTATTTTCAGTTCCGACTATATCTACCTATTTTTTTTCCTAATTTTTCATCTTTATGGTAGAGTAGAACCGTTTTGTGGGTGTTTTTTTTCTCTCGTTTGTTTGTTTTTAACAAGAGGGAGCAGGAGGCAGTGAGAGAGATGGCAGCTTGCTATGTAACTCAGGATATTAGAGAACTAGATAGAACCTTTGATATAAAAAAAAACCTTTATTTAGATGGTGACGGATACCACCTCCTGAAATTCCAGCCCCACCTGCCCTTTCCCATGATGCATTCTTTGATATTTCCTGTCATCCTAACCCTTCTGTTTCATCTTCTCACCTGTATGGTAATTTCAAACTCTCACTTTCCATTTTAGAATTTTGGAAATTTTTCTACAATCTTCTTGGGCCAGCTTCTACACCTTGTCACCACAGCAAATTCCTACTTTCTTTTCTTTGCCTCTTTTAAAATCAGTGTTCACCACCACTTTATGGCCTATGAAAGCTGCATGTTTCTTTTGTCTTTATTAATTGCAGAAACAAAGACAGCAGAACTGTGGTTTACACTTTCTTATGCTTCGCTTCTCCACCTCTGGTCCCTGAGTCCGTAGGTTTAACTTTTCGTAGGTTGGTTTGTTTGTAGGTTTGTCAATTTATTTATTCATTCAACAAATACTCCTTGAGAAATTACTGTGTACCAGCTACTGTTCTACAAGTTGAGGATCCTAATAAAGAAAATAGTGTCTCTTCTGTTCTTGTACAGATCATGTACATTTTATGTTTATTATCTTTCTTTAAAAATACCTGTAAAATGTCTATTTTATCTCCTAGGTTTTCTTCAGTACTCAGTTCTTATAGTATTTTTGAATTATTTATCCATATATTTATTCAAATAAAAATGCATATATAGAAGGGATACAGTATTGATACATGCTACAGCATAAAAATATCATGCTAAGTGAATGACATCTGTCACAAAAGACAACATATATATGATATTCACATTGAGACGTCCAAAACAGGGAAGTCTGTACAAACAAATTAGGTTAGCATTCAGAGCATAGGGAGGTGATAACAGGGTACGAGGTTTCTTTTTGGGGTAATGAAAATATTCTATTGACTGTATTGATAGTGGCACATATCTGTGGATATACTAAAAACCATTAAAGTATACACTTTAAAAATTAATATGGAAATAACTTAAACATTTTTGCATTTGCAGAGGAAAACAGAAGTGCACAATAAAAATATTTGGAATGCATAAAAATTAATTTATAATCTTTGTTTTTATTGATGTCTGTTCTACAGGTTCAGAGGAAAGAAAAATTCTGCCTGTTTAGGATCCTATCTTGTTTGACTCAAGCTAGCTACACATTTTTCTATCTTCCCTTTATTCCTCAACCCACTGAGTTCTAGTTTCCACCATCTTACTCCAAAAGAAATGGCTTGTTAAAATAGCCAATAACTTCCTAGTTTCTCAATCTAATTAATTGTTTTGGTAATTCTATTCTCATCTCCCTCTGTTATTTTATCTTGCATGAAACTGTTCTCCCTTGGCTGACTTCTAAGACAAATGTTTGCATGATTCTTCCACTATCTTTAGAACTCAGTCTCTTCCTTTTTGTCTACCTTTTATATCCTGTCTTACCATAGAATTTTTTCCTTGTCACTTACTTCCCCTCTCTGGGAGAACTCATTCATAGCAAGCCTTACCTCTCCTGATGACTCCTAAATCTGTATCTCTAGCTAGGCTCATTTACTTATAATCAGAGTCTCTTAACTGCCTGCAGACCTCATCTTCTGGCTTTCCATCGGGCACCTCAAACTATGCTTATTTATTAAAAGACAAGCTTATTCTATTGAGGCTTGCCCCTTACTTACTTTGTGAGTTAATGGGACTAGTTGTCATCCCAGCCAGAAACCTAGTATCTATTAGGTTCTACTCTATTGTCCCATTACCCTTCCGTATCCAAATGATCACCACGTCCTGCCATGGTGCTTCCCGAGTATCTTTCCAATGTGTCCTTTCCTCTCTGTTCTCTATGGTCTTATGTCCACATTCCCTGCTTATGATCTTGGCGCTTACAGACCTTTTTAACATCCCTGGCTTCCCAGTAGCATCCCACAGTCACTGAGACTCACCACCCCAGCGTGTTGGTACAGATATGATCTGTCTTTATATCTCACCAACACCTTCCCCATCAGTTTCTAGAATTACTTGCCACATGCCATTCACTCTGTTAGAGCCAGAGTGTACGATCTTATCTTTCCTTAAGTGTACCACTTTCCTTCTCACACTACTGTATCTTGGCAATCCTTTCTGGAATGCCTTTCTCATGCCTGTGTGTATGAACAGTTTCCATTTAAAGCCCTCTGAATTCAATACTCAGCTCAGGCATAATCTTTTCAGTGAAGCCTTCCCATATCCTTTCAAGCAGAAGTCAGGGCTCCCTCCCTGTGTTTTTGTAGCACCTTGAAAAACTTCCTTTATAACATCCGTTCTATTTAACTATTTATATTTATATATATTTATATATATAAATACATGTATGTGTGTGTGTTTTTTCCTAGCACAGAGACGGTGAATACTTTAGGGTCCAAGATTATATCTTGTCCATCTTTACATCTACAGTGTTTAGCACAACACTTAGAACATGATAGATGCTCAATAAATGCCTGTTCATTGGACAAATGAATTCATCTTTCTTTTGGGACCAATGAGGAATAAGCTTAAACTTAAAAAAAAAAAAACAGTCATGCACAGTTGACTGTCTTCTTCCTCACATCGTACTTATATTCCTTCAGTCCCTATTACAAGGAGACCACTTTTTATATTAGTGGTTCTCCTTTTGAGTTTTATGTTAAATGTACATTAGAAAGTCAAGATGGTACTAAATACAATAAATCCTGAATGAAAATAAAGTTTATCTTGAAGAATGACATGAGTTAAGACTCAGTGAGACTAAAAGTTGTTTTCTTTGATGAACACATACCCTGTTTTGTTTTTATTCCAATGTATGTAAAATAACTACCACTGTGGGAAGCTAACATCTAGAGGATGGATTCTTAACCTTAGAGTCTTCCTACTCATGAAAGTGTTGGTCAGATATTTTGTGGATAAGGCTTTTTGTGGTAAAAATGCCTCAAAGGGGTCAATGACTTGCCAAAAAGTTAAAATCTATTTGTTCAGAACCCTGGTAAAACAAAGGATTTCACAGTTAGTTAAAGTAGTGACTCAGATAAGCACCTTAAAAATCTTCTGGTTGAAGGTTTATAAACTCAGAGAGAAGGAACAAAAATTCTGCATTTAACTAAGTTCGCAAACTTTTTGTAAATGAATACACTAAGTTCTTATTTGGTTGAGTGCATTATTGTGAGGTATGTTTGTCTCTTTTATTTTCATGATTAATGAAACCTCTGTATTTCAATTAATAGTCAAAATACCTCAGTGAGTCTGTATTTCCCAAAATTCCTAGAGTCTGACTTGTTTTTATATCATGATGACATACATAATGCAAAAAGATATTTATACATGTTCATGCAGAAGACCGGCAACTTCTTAGCCCTAAGAAACTAAAATGTTTCTGGTGTACTTCCAATCTTGTATCTTATTCTAATATTCTAACTCAGTAATTAAAACGTGTAGGGAATTATGGTACTCTAGAAACAATGTAAACCTTATAAATTGAATTTTTACCTGGGATTGTTTTTTAATGTATTTACTAAAAAGTCATATAGACTATGCCAGTTGACTCTCTTGCTAACATTTTTCTGAGCAGCTTATCAGTGGTTTTCTTGTTTTCTGCTTCACTTTTTTTCTTTTTTTTTTCTTTTTTTTATTGGGGGATATTGGGAAACTGTGTGTTTCTCCAGGGCCCATCAACTCCAAATCGATGTCCTTTAATCTAGTTGTGGAAGGCACAGTTCAGCTCCAAGTCCAGTCGCCGTTTTCAACCTTTAGTGGCAGAGGGCACAGTCCACCATCCCATGCGGGAATTGAACTGGGAACCTTGAGAGCTCGCGCTCTAACCAACTGAGCCATCTGGCCGCCCCTCTGCTTCATCTTTTGAGGGCTTCTCCTCTCTTTGAAATGATTGTGTTAACTGGATCTGAATTTTCTCCAGTAAATCAATATTGTTGTCAGTACAGCATTCATTCTTCGCTGCCAAAATCTTCCCATAGTTTTCTAATTTGGTAAGATTCTCAACTCTGATTGTATCTTTCATTTCTGCCTCCGCATCCTTCATTGTGTTGGCTTCATTTTTTTACAGTAACAGTATTAGACATCCTCACCAGCAAAGTTTGTTTTAGAATTCTGCGGGGGACTTGAAGCCTGATGTGTCCTATGGATTTAGGGTTGCTATGTCCCACAAAAATAAAATAAAATAATCCAAGGTTCTTTTTCTCAGTTGTCAGCCAGAATATCAATTGTATTGAACCATCTGGCAGAAGGAGTCCCATGTCCTGTCACCACTGTAGATTTCTGGACTGACTTGGACTGTCTTGGGTCATATATATCATGCTTTTCAGGGGCTTTGAAAATCTGGTATCTCAGTCTCTCCCAAAGCCTGGATACCCATGTGCCTTATTCCTACAACAGCCGTTAGCCGTCCTCTGCATTAAACTGAGGATGAGGAGGCAGTGGAGGAAACGGTGGGATAGCAGTGTGGAGTGCAGCATGGTGGGGCAGCGTCGGGGCTGGGTGGGTGCAGTAACAGTCTTACCAAAGGGAATTAACCCCGTCTCCGGTCGGAACACTGGCTCCAGCAGCAGCCTTGTTCTTATGTTTTGTATTTTCATCTTCCCCATTTCCTGGTATCCGTAATAGGCATTTGTGTTATGGGTAGTCATCTAGTAAATCCTTTCATTCTGCAGATGTGGAAAGTTGAAGTTTAGAAAGAATGTGCCTTAAGAAAATATAACTAGTTAATGGCAGAAATAGAAATAATACCTGGGACTCCGAGTCTTAACAGTACTCTATAATATTTTATGTCAATCTTCTTGGCCTAGATTTAACACTTTTTCAGTTCAAGAAGAATTTATCGGATGCTTTCTGTATGCAAACCACTCTGTGAAGGAAACAGGAGATGGAAACATAAGTGACTTATCTCAAGTCTTATTCGGAAGGCGGTGGAGATTAAATAACTAGATACTGTTTCTGCCCTCTGGGTTCATGTACTCCAATGCAGAGTTTCTTGACCTTGGGATTATTGACGTTTGGGGCCAATTAATTCTTTGCTGTGAGAGGCTGTCCTGTACAGTGTAGTATGTTTAGCAGCAGCCCTGGCCTCTACCTGCTAAAGGCTCTGTGAGGCATGCTTTCTAAATCTTCACAGGACATCAGAGCATCTTGTCTGACAGAGGTTCCAAAGGCACCACTTGAGAGCTTTTTGAGATGTTAACAAAGGATTTTACGGTCACACCCTTGGTTTCATTTTCAGACCTTGTTTTTCTGACTGTGTCTTAGATTTGATCTTTGCCCAGAAGCAGTGTCTTATTGTTAGCATCATTTGCTGACTAGAGAGGCTGAGAATGAGAAAAAGTTGTATTTAAAACCCAGCAAGTCCCAGAACCTTTGTTTTTAAGCAGTTCTTCCTTTTGTTTTTCTCCTCTTTCATTCTATAAGTAACAAGTATAAACCTGTCAGCTTCTTCAATACTGCCTGGATAGCTCTTTAGTTAGATTAGTTTACTATTCTTAGTTTACTGAGTACGCTTTCTGTTTTCCAAATAACTAGAGGCTTCTGTGTTGGCACTACACTGTAAGGAATGTTTTCCCTATGTTTTCCCCGCTTTCATTTAAGCCCTCAATGGCAGCTTCTTCGTGGGCTGTCTGTCTTTTGCTAACAGTCTGATTCGCACCCTTTAATCATCCACTGATGCTTTATGCAAGATCCTTCCAGCTTCTGTTCAGTCCCATACACACTTCTACCACATATTTTATGGTTTTCAACAATGTCCCAATTTCAGGTATCAAAACTTGTCTTAGTTATCTATTGCTCCTATAATAAATCAACCAAAACTTACTGACTTGGAACAATAATTATTGATTTCATAGTTGCTGCACATCAGGAATTTGGGAGCAGTTTAGCTGGAAGGTTCTGGCTTAGGAGTCTCAAGAGGTTACAGTCAGGTATCAACTGGAGCTGCAGGCATGGAGGATCCACGCGGGTTCCTCTCCATGTGGACCTCTCCATGGGACTGCTTAAACACTTCCCTCGGAGCGAGCAATCCAAGAAAAAAGGGAACTGTGTTAAAGAAGTTGCATATATATGTTTTGAATCACAACTATACACATGTGGCTTCCCAGATATCCCAGATGACCTTTTCCATTCTCTCCAGCTGGAAGGGGAAATGTCTGTGGGACCTCGTTGGGGTGGAGGGACAAGTTTTGTGACCACACATCACTTCCACTCTCATTCCATTGGCTAGCTCTGAGTCAATGGCCACCGCTAACTGAAAAGGAACCTGGGGGATTAAATCCAGCTGTGTGCCTGGAACAAAGAGAAAGCAGATTTGGTTGAATAGGGAGAATGTGAAATCATCAACCAAAGTAGGGAGCACAGAAAGAAAACGTATCTGGTGTGTCTGCTTTCATTCTATATCACATTGTTACTCTTTATGGTTGTTGCTTGATTTTTCAGTTTTTCTTTAATAAAACAATAAACCAGAGTAAGGTATAGTTGTTTTGGTATTTAATAGTATTCTAGGGAGTTTTTACCAACTCATTTTAAATTTTGGATGAATGCTTGTTTTGAAACTCTGTTTTTGAAGTATGGGCATAACATTAGTTATTGTTTCTCCAAGTCCTTCTGTGCTTCTCTGTCCTACTGCATGATTATAAACCTTCACCAAGGGCTTTATTTTTTCCCTTGGGGCATCTTATTGAATACTTGCATCTTCAGTAATTCATGTGGGCCCAATGCTTTGTCTGTTTTAATACTTCTAATTACCTAATTATGTACTATAATTCAGTGACAAAACGCTTTATCATTTCACTGTTTTCTTAACCCTTTTCTTGCTTAGGAAATATTCTTTTTGTCTCTGTTGTCTGAGGAACTCTTCATTACAGGCAGCCCAGATACTTGCTTAGCTTCTCTTTATTTTCTCTCTGTGTTGTGACAAGACCTTGTCTTGTTGCATGTCTTTCCAATTAACCCCATCAGACACCTGGGGAAACCTCCCAAGGGCCCATCAGGCCCCAAAATTTTAGAGATATTTGAACATTGACTAGATATTTGATTTGATTTGATTAATGGATTGTTTTATTGGTAGTAGGGTTATAATGGTACTAGGTTATATCATGAAGAGTCCTTGTCTTTGAGAGATGCACACTGCGATATTTATAGATGACCTCTCAGATTTCCTTAAAAATGCAGCATTGAGTAAGAGTATATGTAAAACAAGAATTGACTAGTGATGAAGCTGGCTAATGGAAGGGGTTCAATCTACTCTTATCTCTATTTTACAAGTGTTTGAATTTTGCAACTTCATAAATTAAAACTTTAGCTTTGTACAGTAGAATTGTAGATGGTGTGTTATTGCTTAGGCATGCTATGTCTGTCTAGTACACATTTTCAGTTGATTGTGTATTTGCTAAAAATGGGTAATTTAAATTACCTCCCTGTAATTTAATTCTTGTAGCTCTCTAGTTTTTAATCTTGCAAGTGGATAGCATGCATTTAAATGAAACTATGAATTGGTATATCATTTATATTTTTAATAGTTAGGTATTAAACTCTTACTATATAGTGTGTGGGTATTTGTTATAAGATGAAAGTTGCAGTTTTTAGTATTTTGTCACACAGTCCTTTCAGATTGCAACAGCTACACAGAATTTAGTTATTCCGGTATGTATAGAAAATTTCCAAAGACTAGTTAAGGAAAGGGAACAAAATCATTGAGCCACATGGTCTAAATCATGGGGCATGAAGCCTATTTAAAGACAGGCTACATGTAAGTCACCTATTGAGGAAGGAAGGGGAACAGTTTTACCTCTTAGGATTATTCTAGTTTTAACTTGGTAAGTTTCCCCAAGAAATGTCTATTCAGCAATTTATTTTACTAATTACTTCATCCTGAATATTTTGGGATATTTGAGTTTCTAACGGCCTTAGCAAATTTCTTTAATCTCAAATAAGTAATTTAAAGAGTTTTTTTATTTCTTTCCTACTTCTGTGGCGTTGACATCTTTCTGGAACTTCTGTAGCTTCTATAATACATTATTCTTGCTCTGAATCTACTTTCAAGTGAATTTTTCTGTTCTTTAGGTGCTAAGGTCACTTGTCCCTCGGTGAACTCCCCTGCCTGAGTGGGTGCTGTCTGGAGGGTCATCACACTGAGATTTACTCAGAGAAGGGAAGTAACCTTGCTCAGATGCGTGGGCTGTTTATTACTGGCCCCCGAAAGAAGAGGCCTCTTTGCTGCTGGAGAAAAGAGCTGGTGACATTTGTACATCAAAGGGAATTTCAAGCAAAAGTCAGATGAACAGATCAAAATAAAATACGCTTTAGCTTATTATAAAAATGGGGACCAGAGAAGAAATGCTTCACGAGCCACTGGCCTGGTTCACCTAGGAACCCCGCCTGGATTAGAGAGAAAGTTGTAACTCACAGTGAGACAGAAGAGGATCAGAATGAAGCATAAAACAGGAGTCCGTAAACCACTGTAATGTGGAGTAAAACAAGCATTGCTGCTCTTTTCAAGATTCATTAAGGAGTCTTTCCTGTTTTAATAATGCCCTGTGGCTCCACGCTTCAGGTGGTCTTCCTCTTCAGTCTCTCACATAATCTGTTTTTAGTTGCAAAGCCTAATTCTCCATCACCTGAAGTACCCATACTCAAAGACTAATAATGACCTGTATTTGTGACAGCTGCTACTTGCCAAGCACTGTTCTTGGTGCCTTCACACTGTCTCATCTTGATCACAGATTCAGTATTATTATCCCTATTTCACAGAGGAAGCAATAGTTTATTCAAGGTTACACAGCGAGCAATTGTGCGACATGAATTTGAGCCACGGCTTTTCTTTTCAGGCTTGGGATTTTTCCATTTCATTTCATTATGATGCCCTCTTATCTTCCTCCTATAATCTCTCCTCTCTCAGGCTTATTCCCACTGGGAGGACTCAAATACTATTCTTCGTTACTTCCTGTTCAAAACAATGTAGAGTCACTCTGTAGCTTTTCCTCAGTTGAAAATTGAGCATAAAGCTCTTTTCAGACCTGCTCTAACTTTTCTCCTGTTTTCCTGCTCCCAACTAATGGTACTTCCTGGAAACATTTTCCTTTCTGATGACTAATTACCATGCTGCACTGTGCTTATTAACTTCGTATCTTTTCTTCTGATTTGGTTATCTTTCCTTCCTACTGATGTTCCATGTTCCTAAAAATTCTTATTCACACCTTTTGTGATTAAACCCATTTGATTGTTTACTTCTAGGTGACATTCCCTCTTCCCTTGTGTTTTCATGGTGTATTGCATTGCTATACACCATGTTTGCTGTTTGGATTCTTGCAGTTGTATTATAAATAACTATTTATCTCCTTTCAAGTTAATAATATTCTGCCCTTTTGCTGTTTCACATTACCTCTAAGGTAGAATTTTTGATCCAGAGAGCATTTAAGCAATACTAATTTCTTCCATTTAAAGTCTGCATTTTAGTCAGATAACACTAATGGTCATGTATAATAGTTTAAATACTGGTATTTGCATAAAAAATATAATGATTTCTTCAAAAAGTTGGTACTAACAAGGTCACATTCTAGTCCTCAAAACCCAATGGGCTAAAACAAAGCAACCCCATACCCCAAATACGTAGCCTATAATTCACTTTGCTTAAAAATGATTGTATTCACCATGCAATGATGCCTTTAAGCATATGGAAAACATTTGAAATGTTTAGATTTGAAAGGTATCATTTCCCTCTGTGATATGATAATTTTCCTCTTCTCTCCCTTTTCTCCTTGACATATCAGTCTCACCAATGGCACACGTTGTATGGCAATACAGACTTGTACTAAAACCTCCAGCTGCCCTTGGCACCTCTCAGAGATGAGAGTTTGAGGGTAATTCTTGGAATGATGCTAGTCACTTTCAATCCTTTTCGTGTTTTCTTTTTTCAGGTTTCCTGAAATGCAGTTTTTCCAACAAGAAAATGTGAGAAAAATTCTTACAGATGTTCTGTTCTGTTATGCTAGAGAAAACGAGCAGTTGCTTTATAAACAGGTAATGAAAATATCGTACAGGTGGCATCCATTGACTCAAAATTTTCTATACAGCTTGACAAATGATAGAGCAATAATGTAGCCTTTATTGTATCCAAAGTTGTATCATAATAGTAGAGCAATCAAAGAGCTGCTTTTCAGCTGCATGGCGAGAAAAGTAAGCTCATTGAAGCACATATGTTTCTTCCTTATTATCAGACATTCCACCAAATTGTCTTCTATAAGGCATTCAATCTTTTCTTTCAACTTTTGGGAGTTTGTTTATAAACAACATCTTCAAAGCCAATCTAGTAATAAAACTTTTCAGAGTTGCATGTATAAATATTGTTTCTAAGTACAGCATTTATAAATATGTGACATGCCATGTAAAAAATAAAGTATCCTTTTACTCTTTAAAATTCACTAGTACTATAACTTTAAAAAGTTCTTCAAATTTTTTGAAATGTATATGATATTCTTTGTTATCTTGAGATTTTGATTCATCCTATTACTAAAGCAAAGAAGCTTGTTGGATTATGTTTTATTTTTATTGAAATGTAAATCGTTTATTATATGAAGAAGTATCTCGGTTTCTACTTAAGCTTATGATGTTTTAATAAAATACATGACGTTGAATATTTTTATATATTCCTTAAAATGTATACTAAGTGGAAATTCAAGCTAAATTAATAAATTAACCATGAAAAGGTACACTATGTCCATCTGAGGACCATTTGAAAAAAACAGTTCTCACTAAGGGTTCATGTTGGTAGTTGTGGTGATTATTATAATCGTTATGTTGAAGTTACCAGAGAATTTACAGGAAGGGAAGAATGGCAAAGGGAGGTATGAAAACTTCTGTAAATGTTCTGTGATCAAACCAGTGTGATGTGATGGTAGTATGGGAATGGACAGGTAGATCAGTGGAACAGACTAAGAACATCTCGTTATGTATGAGATCTTAATATGATAAGGGCAAATAGGGCATTTTCATTGACTTGGCTGTGTTCGACTTTCCATCTAGAAAAACATTAAATTATACCTTTGTTGGAGAATAAATTTCAGATTTGTAATGTAAATGTAATGTAACAAATGTAAAAACAAGAATTAAAAACAATTACTAGAAAAAATTTATGAAACTTTTTTTATAATCTTAGGGTAGGAAGGGCCTTCCCAAGCAAGATAGGCTATCCAGAAGTCATACACATTGTCCCAAGACCAAAAACAAAGAAACAAACCAAAAAAAGGAGACTGGGAGAAAATAAATCTCTATCAGTATAGGACTTTTGGAAGCATGTAACAGAAAAATCCCAGTCAGAATGATTTAAACTCGAAGGATGTTATATTGTACTTCATAAGAAGGCTAGAGGAGAAATGGTTCTGCAGCATTGGTTAGTTCAGTAGCTTAGACCCTTCCCCTGTGATCCAGGTGAATGTCTGTTTTTCCGTTCTTCTCTCCTAATTGTATTGGCTTTTATCACCAAACCTATCTACCCACTGACTCCTCTTTTTTTCAAATATTTGAAAATACCTTACAGTGAATGATACAATGGTGGCAAATCAAGGCAGAATAAAATTTTCCTAGGTTACACATTTGTTTCACTTTTTTCTTTAGAGACAGAAAAAACTAGATTAGGGAAGTCTTATAAATAATGGAAACAAGTTCCACTGACAAGGAACAAAACCATGATAACTACACACTCCATCATTTGTGACGTATGTGGCCCACTGCATTAGTAAGGAAGACTAAACAGGAATATGGAAGATCAGATTCTTGATAATTTAGGCAAAGTCTATCAAGTTACGGAATAAGAAAGTATTATTAACTTACTCCTGGGTATCAATCAGTTAATAGGACTTAATTACTCCCTACACGTGTTTAAAATCCTATGGATTCTTTACATAGAAATAATATCTTGCCGTAGAAGTACTGAATATTTAGCCAGATCAAATTTAAGAAAAAACCTTGAGTTTCATCACAAGCTGTTAAAGCTATTATATTGTAGTAGGTGACACCCCGTTTAACATCGACCATATTGTTAATAGTTATGGGATTTTATTGAATTAATGAGACTGTTATCATGTAGTAGAATGTCTTGCTGAGTTAATTGAAACTGCAGAGATTATATAAATGGTATTAATGAACTTTGACTGCCTGATGCCTCAGCTTTAATAAAGACTGCTTGGTGGGCTAAATGAACACAGGCAGATAAAAGAACAGGTTCAATTTTGTGAGCCTACAGGCTGTTGATGAAGAAAACTTCGTTACCTTTATTTTCAAATGGCTTGAGTTTGGAGTGCAGTGACTACTAACAATCCAGCAGGGGTGAAGGCTTTGAGCCAGCAGAAGTGCTGACAGTGTAGGTGGGAGCAAACTACACATTGTAGGAACCAAGAAGTATACTGACAGTACATTATTTTTTATTCTTCTTTGTGAAATTTACAGCATATTGAGTTTATGATCATTCTATCTTGATAGTTCTCTTTCCCTTTAAAGATCTCTGTATTCTTGCCACTTGGAATTATTAATTGGGTTTTACTAGTCTAGAATTTAGAGTAAAACCGATAATTTCTTCGAAGTCTGTTTAAGAAAATATCCCTAGTTTAGTTGGAACTCAACACTGAATTTATAAAAAAAAGGTTGTTTTAAATGGTATTCAGGGAACTCTTAATTTTCATTATACAAAGAGCACCTTTATTTATTGATATGAAATATTGAAATACAATTTAGTGTTATTCGTCTACGTTTTTTATATTTTAGTTCAACTTTTATCAGTGTGTTGAGTGGTAGATATTTCATTCATTCAGTCACCTTCTATGTGCTAAGACTAATGGATGCTGGGATTCTGTGTGTGTGTGTGTGTGTGTACACATACATATCATTTACCACAATTTATAATTATACTCACTTATGTGCTCGTTTTATTATTTTGTATCTTGCTCTCTAGACTGAAAGCTCCATAATGGTTAGGAGCTTCGTTTACTTTTTTGTTCCCAGCACATCATAGATAATAAATAATTTTTGAAATAAATGAAAACTAATGATGTTTGAGCAAAGAGAATCTGGAGAGAGTAGTGTTGCAGAAACTAGAGGGAAGAGAACATTTAAAGAAGGTAGGAAAATTTATTTAAGCAAGAAATCTTTTTTATTAAATTAGCCATAATTAGTTAGAAAATACATTGAGGGAAAAAGTCCCATTTAGTAGATCACTGCCACCACCACCAACACTAAAAACCTAGTAACAAACCCAGTAGAAACTATGCAGCTCTGCAAATTTTAAGACTGGAAAATCTGGTATTCTAAAAATACATTTTTTCTTCACGTTAATTTTAGTGCAATGCCAATAAAAATTGCAGCATTTTGTTTAGCATTTCATGTAACTAAATGATGCTGAAGTTCACTTGAGTGACAAAAATAAGTCAGAATAGGCAAGATAATTCTGAGAAACAGAGTAGAGAATATGGAGGAATATAATATTTCACAGCTCATTACACTAGTAAAGTTCCTTTTAAAAAAATTTTTTTCAAGCACACCTTTTCATTGGCTCCCAGGACCCTAATGAATAGCCCAAAAAGCAAAATGGGAAGACTCACCATCTCCTCTGAGATAGCCTTTATTTTTTTATTTTTATTGTGTGTGTGTGTGTGTGTGTGTGTGTGTGTGTGTGTGTGTATTAAAGTTCTTAACTAAGAATATATAACCCACTGGAATATGAGTAAAAGTCTAGAAAAAAATGAGAGCTAAATATTCAGTTTATGGTAAAGATGACATGTCAAAACTCTTGGAAGAAGACATCAAAATTAAAAGACAAATGATAAACATGGGCAAGTATTTGTAACAGAAATGACTAAGGGTTAATATACGCAATTGGAGAACTATTACAAATCATCAGTTTAAAGGAAACACTTTATTAGGAGAAAATGGCCTATTCATTAACCAAAAATGACCAATAAAAATTGTGTGTGCCATCTCACTAGCATTTAAATAAGTTAAAACAACAATTTGACTGAAACTTAACAGGATTATTTTGAAAATACTATAGACGTAGGTGAGGATTTGTGAGATGGTGATTTTTATGCTTGAAAGTGAGGGAGTTCTTTTTGAAGGGAAGCATAATTGTGTATATCAGAGACTTTAATGACTGTCTTTACTCATTTACACAGAAATTCTACTTCTAGGTACTTTATCCTAAGGTTAAAGAAAGAGCCCCCCCCCAAAAAAAAAATACCACAAGGATATCTATGACAGTTTTAATTTCCTTCCTTCCTTATCTCCTTCCTTTCTTCCTTCCTTCCATCCTTCCTCCTTCCCTCCCTTCTGTTTCTTCATACCTTCCTCCTTTCCTTTTCTTTTTTGTGTTTGCTTTTATGTAGTTTTCTAAATAAGTAGCTATTACTTTGATGACTAAAATTATGGTACTTAGTTTTGGGAATGACTTGAGATTATCCCAGGGGAATAAACCCCTCATGGTGATTTTAAAATGTACTTAGCAACAATTAATTCCATTATTTCTGTGTCTCTACAATGTTCTTCTAAAGCAGGGGTGTCCAGACTGCGGCCCACAGGCCAACTGCAGCCCACAGTCCATTTTTTATTGGCCTGCAGCAGATTCCAAAAATATATTTAGTTTTCTTAGATAAACCAGTTGAGGCAATACGTACTTCACCTTGAGTGAGTGGCCCGGCTGTTTGTGTATTTTACCACATATGGCCCTTGGTAAAAAAACGTTGAAAAAAGTTTGGACACCCCTGTTCTAAAGGATAATCTTTTCAAGGTTTGTTTAGTAAGGAGATGGTTACCTAAAAAGGTTGAAGTGTTGTGTGGTGATTTGTCCCAAATAATAAGTAAATTGTCAATAGAGCATAAATTAGTCTGTAGAAAACTCATTAACTCCTTCTAATCGAAGGCTAGAGGTAACCAATAAATGAACTCTGGTAGAGTGGCTTTCATAATGTTTTGTGAGGACAGCTATAGTCTTAAGACTAGCACAGCACCACTAGACTGCAGAACACTGTGTGACTGTCCTTCTGTCACAGTCAACCTTCCTTAATCCCACCAGCGTAAACCTTTTTCTTCTCTGCTGGCATATTTTATTTCCTATATAGTTGGTGTTTTGTCTTACGTTTTTATAAAAGATAATCCATAGTTATTAAGCAAAAGGAAAATGACAATTTAATTTTTGAGGAAAAAAAAAGAGTAATATATTTTGAACTTGCTAAAATACATTTTTTGATGCTTAAGAGGGGAAAAAAAAAATCTCAATTAACAAGGCAAGTCAGTATGCCAGATACCTCCTTTCCCCATAATAATGGATAAGTAATACATTTTTTTAATACCCTTTAAAGACAACTTAGTAGCTAGCGTACCTTATCGTTCCTTATACATTTTCATGTAAGTCACAGGTGAACACTAGTATAAGGAAAAAGAATGACATTGATCAAATCAGTATATAAATTGATAAGTAAACTTGTAGTCAAAATAGATAGGAAAAATCTTATGGTAGTCTTCAGATTAAACTTGTTGGAAATCATACTTTAAAATCTTTGTTTTCTGTCATACCTGCTAAAGGTTGTTTCTTTTATTATCTAACATTTCCAGCTAGCTGACTTCAGCTCTTCCTAAACCTACAGACATCCTAATTTTGAGCCATTATATAATGAAAACATTGGATGTAATTTACTTAGGTCTACAGTTCTTAGTTGCCCTTCTCACTGCAGATCTTTACACTGTAGCTCATGATTATAATTTGCATAAATGAAATTCATATTTATGAGTTACAGATCTTGAAGCAACTGACAGGTGCAAGGTTGTCTCCCATGCCAATTTATTGTTTGTTGTGTCATTTAAAAGAGAATTGCTCTCCATGTTTTAAAGCAGAATATGTGGTGTGGTTGAATTTGAATCAAAGTCTAAACGTAAATAAACTCTTATTTTGCAGCTTATTATTTTTATGCTTTTCTGTATATATGGAAATGTTGGTGGGTAGGGATCGGTTCAAGAAGCATTTAACTGGGGTTATTCTGTCCACCAGTGGACTCTGAGCATCCAACCCATTGCTTTCTCTTACTCTTATGTTTCAGGGCATGCATGAGCTGTTAGCACCCATTCTCTTTATCCTCCACTGTGACCACCAAGCTTTTCTTCATGCCAGTGAGTCTGCACAACCAAGGCAAGTTTTTATAGAAGCTCAATCTGCTGTAATCTTTGTTGCCTCAAAATCTTTTAAAGTGAAGTTACTTCTGTAAATTGTCAACATTTGGCTGATTGTTAATTCCATTTAATAGTTGTAATCCCAGTTCAACTATGGGGGAAATTTGGAAACTTAAATGTCTTTGCAAATCTTCGATCTGTATCAAAGGAAGACATATAATGAATGGATCAAGAAGAAATTTTTGTGGTAATGGCAAAGTGCTGACATTGCTGGTCGTCATACATACCATCCTCTAATGGCGCATTCTGTCACTGCAAGCTGCACGGGAACCTTATCTGTGAGATATTTTCTCCTCACCGGGTTCGACTCTGCAGGTGATAATAGGAGAACACTACCACCAAGGACCCCAGTCTGCAACTAAACAAAAATGACTTCTCATGTTTTTTAAATACATTCATTTATTCTTTGCAGCAAATAACATTAGTAATTATATTTAACTTAAGATACTTGTTAGAATTTATTTTCTCACTTAAGATACCCTCACTGATGGATGGGCCATAGAGGCAGCGAGGAAGCATCTTAGGAATGGGTTGCTACAGGTTTATAAAACTTTGTCAGTATTCCACAGCCTAGCCCATCTACATGCAGAAAGTAAAAAATAATGACACAGCATTTCATGTGTTTATATGATCTTTATTAATCAAATGTAGCCATCTGTTTTGCTGAACATATATTAGAGCCTTTCTTAAATTAACTTTTGTTTACTGTATTATAGATTAGTATTTTCTAGTTCTTTTTGAGTTTTTCTAATCATACTGACTTTACTGGATCTGACTACAACCGTGTTTTAACTGCTTTTGCTTTAGTTACTCTAAAGAATAAGAATGAGGTTAGTATTGGGATCCCATTTTCAGGCCAGTTTTATCTTTTTTAAAACATGCATGCAGAATATACTTCACAAGAAAGTACAGATGATTGAAAATAGCTTTTAAGTACACATACTTGTATAGCTGTTTCAATCCACTAGAATGCAAAAGCAACACTAAAACAGATTTAGAAGAGATGTTCTCTAATTAATTGATGTTAAAATATAGTAAAAATAGAAGCCATTAAAAAAAATGTTTTGATATGTTATATTTGACCAGTAAGTATGTTTTTTTGTTTTGTTTTGGACAGTATATGATAGATTTTGTGGAGTAATCAATTTATTCTACATCAGGCACATTCAAGGAATTTGTCACATTTATATGTGTTATTTGAAATAATTAGGTAGTTACCTCATTGTGGTATAGACACGGCAGCTAATATGTTTTTGATCTTTATAGAAAGGATTTCATTTGTTGTTATGGAGTTGTTCTTTTTATTTAAAAAGGCTAATGTGTTTTCATTTGCTTATTATATTAAAGTCAGCTTATGAGTATAGAATAAAGCAACCTTTATATCTCCTTCCATTAAAAAATTACATATTTTGATTGCATGTATTGCTTTTTTAAGTGAGGAAATGAAAACGCTCTTGAATCCTGAGTACCTGGAACATGATGCCTAGTAAGTACAGAAACTTTCTATTATTCTTATTTTTTTATACCATCTTTACTTTAACGAAGGTTTAACAGAATTATGTTATTTTTCTAATTTTTAGTGCAATGTTCTCACAACTTATGGAAACTGCTGAACCTTGGTTTTCTACTTTTGAGCATGATGGTCAAAAGGTAAATTGTACTGTATAGGTCTTTTCAATATATTTGAGGGGACAAATAATTTCAACAACAGCATATAATCAGAGAAATTATTTCTATAAAAATACTCGTGGAATAAGATTGAATTGAGGATCTAAACCATATCTCTGATGATGTTGGCAAATATACATAGGTAATATAAAAATTTTATATAAATAAATAGAAACGTCTTTTATACATGTGCATAATATCCATGCAATATAACTTCTTAAAAATTATAAATTTTTAATAAGTGCATTTTTATATTTAATCTGATGCTATCCTAGTGAGTTCATAGATACATTGTTAACTGAAGTGCATAAACTCTGCATCAAGTAGATTGTTTTACTTTTACCAATATGTGACTATTAAATTTACACATTTAGCATCAGTACTGTTTATCCTTACTCTGTCTTATGTTTCAACTATAATTTTTATTGTGATATATAATTAACATACTGTGACATTCACCTTTTTTAAAGTATACAATTCTGTGGGTTTTAGTATATTCACAAGAATGTGCAAACATCCCCACATCTAATTTCCAAACATTTTCATCATTCCCAAAGGAAGTCCCTACCAGTACCTTCCCATTTTTTCCTCCCCAGAGCCTCTGATATCACTAATCTATTTTCGATTTCTATTTACTTGCCTATCCTGGACATTTCATATGAATGGAATTATATAATATGTGGCCTTTTGTCTCTGGCTTCTTTCACTTAGCATAATGTTTTCAGGGTTCATCCATGTTATAGCACGTTTCAGTGCTTCATTCTTTTTCATGGCTGACTAATACTTCATTGTATGGGTATGTCACATTTTGTTTATCTACATATCAGTTGATGGACTTCGGGGTCTTTCCATTTTTTGCTTGCGGTGAACATTTAATGTACAAACTTTTGTATGAACATGCGTTTTCAATTCTCTTGACATAGCTGTAGAAGTGGAATTATATGTTATTTTAAACAAACATGTGCTATCTTAGAGATCATTATGATTTTTTCATTTTTATTACTCAATATTAGCAAAATTGCATTCTAGCAAGGGATGTTAAGAGTTTTGGGCATATTATTTTTATATGATTAATTTCTTTTATATTGGTATAATGGATTGCATTCTGGTTAGAAACCATGTATTACTCAGTCACTTCATTCCATCTCTTAAAAAATGAAATGGATAATTAATGCTTTTTATGCCTTTTGGTCTAGGTCAGGGCAAAATAATGCCTGTAAGCCAATTTGGCCTGCCATCTGTTTTTGTACAGCTTATGACTTAAAATGGCCTTTAATTATTAAATGGCTGAAAAAATATAAAAAGAAAAATAATATTTTGTAACATATGAAAATAATATGGAATTCAGTTTCCATGCCCATCGAAGAAGGTTCATTCTAACAGCAGAGTTGAGTAGTTGCAACACAGACTGTACGACCTGTCAAGCCTCAAATATTTGCTGTCTGGCTCTTTACAGAGATAGTTTGCCGACCCCTAGCCTCGGTGATAAAATCTTCCTTCAGCAATATATAAACATGATACATTCTGTAATGGTTATTAAAGGTGAAACTTGCTGTCACCGTATGTGGTGAAATGCATTATGTTTTGGAACAATAACTTTATATTCCCTGGAAGTGATTTGGTGAATTCATAGACTTATGTGAACATGAAAAATTTGAGCAGAGAATATTTGAATGCATTTAAAACAGGGATCATGATTATTTCATGCAATGGTCATTTTGTATTTTATAATTTATTCTCAGTAACTGAGAAACTGAATGATAAAAATGTGAGGGATACGATTTTTCAGTTTTACCAATTCATGTTGATATCACTGAGTCAAGTTCATGAAAATGGCTAAGACAACATAAAGACATTCATTTTGTCAAGGAACACATAGATGTGACCTCTGAGCATTTATGTTAATTACTTGCCTACATAATGAGTAATATATTCCTAAAATGCATGTCTAGTGAATCACTTTTAAATTCTCTCCTTTTTATTCTATTTCATGATTCTATCACTTTTCTAAAAGAAGTTCAAGAAATTAATACACCACTCGCTCATTCAGTTCTTCCAGTTTTTTTGAGAATTCATTTATATCAGTATGCATGATGCCTATTTCAGCAGACATATTTTTCATAAGACTTTCTTGATGAAGATAGCAGTGCATTGGTTTACATAATGGCATAAAATCATTATGTTGTTGCATGCCTGTAATAGTTTGTGGACTGGCTCTGATCTGTAGAACACATTTTGAGTACTGCATAAAAAATTGTTGAAAAGATTTTCTAGTTTTATTAGTAGTTGTAGCTTTTCCATTTGTTAAATGCAAATGGAATTCTTTATTATAAGACATCTGATGATAAGGAAGTGTTTTACACTAACTCTAGCTTCTCTTTTGATTTTACTGTTTAGCGCTTAAGTGACCCTAAGCATTTGAGTTTCTTAAATTTAAGAGATTTTGTTGTAAGTATTCTGAGCGCAGGGGAAATCTTTTCAAACTGTAGTTTATATGTAAGCCTTAGACTACACATGAGTTTCTATTAAGCATATGAAAAAAGGACAGCATATGAAATTACTTTAATGACAACTCATTCTATCAAACTAGAAATTGATTATATGATTTCATTAAGTTAAACATTTTTAAACAGGTTGATTTAGGATCAGTTCTCTCCAGTGATTGTATCTCTATAGAAGTATGTCTATTCCAAACCTTTAGAAGAAGACTAGATATAGTGATCTGTTTTCTGTGTGATCCTTAGAAACCCTGGCTGAGCTCAGTGCCACCACCCAAGACTGCCTGGTATTTAGGACACAAGATTCTTCAATAAAAGAAAACCACCATGACCAAAATACATAAAATGTTAATTGCTTGTTTTTTGAAAGAAATTTAGCTTCACAGTAAACAATATCTTTTGACTATAAATAGTATCTTACAATTAACATGAATTCCAAAATAAACTTATTTCAATTTAATATCAGTAGAAAAATAATTTAACAAGAATTAAAATATTTTTTAATTTGAGCAGAATATGAAATAGGTGTCAGAAAAAAATCAGAAAAAGGTGTCTTGGATACATTATTTTTATAATAAATGACAATAGTATAGAGGTATCCTTTTCTCCTATTTATATAAATTAACACAAACTAATTGAATCATGAAAATTATTATGGATTTATATCCCTCAGACCTAAAGACACTAGGGCAGACAGTGTAGGAAGGACAAAGGACTGCATTTTTTTCCCTTTATTTTTTTTTTTATTAGTTTTAGGTGTACAAAACAACATAGTGATTAGAGATTATATACTTCACAAAGGATAACCCCAATAAGTCTATTACCCATCTGACACTGTACATAGTTATTACAATATTATTGACTATATTCCCTATGCTGTACTTTTTACATCCCCGTGACTATTTTTTTTTAATTATAGTTGACATTCAATATTACTTTATATTAGTTTCAGGTGTAGTGGTTAGACATTTATATAATTTATGAAGTTATCCCCCCAATAAATCTAGTACCCACCTGACACTATACATAGTTTTTACAATATTACTGACTATATTCCCCATACTATACTTTACATCCCCATGACTATTTTGTAACTACCAATTTGTGCTTCTTAATCCCTTCACCTTTCTCACCCATCCCCCTCATCCCCATCCTATCTAGTAACCATCAGTTTGTTCTCTGTATCTATGAGTCTGTTTTTGTTTTGTTTGTTCATTTATTTTGTTCTTTAGATTCCACATGTAATTGAGATCATATGGTATTTGTCTTTCTCAGTCTGACTTATTTCACTTAGCATAATATCCTCTAGATCCATCCATTTTGTAGCAAATGGTAAAATTTCATTCATTTTTATGGCAGAGTAATACTCCATTGTATAAATGTACCACAGTTTCTTTAATCATCTGTTGATGAGCATTTTGGTTGTTTTCACATTGTGGCTATTGTAAATGGCACTTCAGAGAACATAGGGTTGCATGTATCTTTTCAAATTAGTGTTTTGAATTTCTTTGGATAAATACCCAGGACTAGAATTGCTGGGTCACAAGGTAGTTAGTTCTATTTTTAATTTTTTGAGAAACTTCCGTACTGTTTTATATAGTGGCTGTAACAATTTATAATCCATCCATCAGTGCCTGAGGGTTCTCTTTTCTCCACATCTTTGCCAGCACTTGTTTGTTGATTTATTGATAATAGCCATTCTGACAGTTCTGAGGTGATGTCCCATTGTGGTTTTATTTGCATTTTTCTGATGATAGGATTGCATTTCTTTTTAAGACTTGAAATGATCCTGGAAAGACAGATGGAACTCCTTCCAGGAAATTTTTCCTCACACTAACACATGTTCCTCCTCGCCTCTGCTTTCTGCCAGCCTGATTAGTCACCGTTTTTATGTGGAATTCTAAGTTATTTTCTCTGTGATCTTCTCTTCCAGACTACGAGGGCAAGAGCTTTAACTCCTTTATCTTTGTGCTCTTGAATATGGTCCAGTGATGCAAAGATGATATTCTTCTTTAAGATCTCACAGTTTAGGAGGCAGAGAAGTAGAAAAGGATACTATGGTAGTATAAAAGAAGATAATGAAACAGGTCCTGGCACTGGAGCCAGACCTTTAAATATACTTGGGAGCTCCTCAGTGGAAACACTGGGGAGGGGATAATTCCAGGTACAGAATGGCATCCCCAGGATCTCTGGAAGTGAGAGTTGAGGCCATCCAGATGATGAAAGGCCTCGTTGACCTGGCTAAAGAATTTGGGATGTTGTTTTTTTTCCCCCATGAATGGAAATGATGGAGAGCTATTCAAAATGTTTAAGGAGGTCAATTTGGCATAACGTAATATCTGCTTCAGGTAGATTACCAGGCATTTTGGAAGGTGGATTTAAAAGCAGACCAGTTAAGAGGAAAAAAATGGTTAGGGCCCCAAATCAGGTTGTTGCAGAGGGCTGTAGAAGAAGATACATGTAAGCGTCCCCTGAGAGGTTTAGAAGAGCTAAAATTGGCAAACTAGGGATTCTTAATGGAGAATGGGTTGAGGTAGGCATGTGGAAAGGATGAAGGTGTATTTGAGCAGAGGATGATGAACATAGCTGTAGGCCTGCTGAATTAGGGGCCCTTTTGGCAATCTAAGATTCCGTGGCAACATTTGAATGTATGAGAGGCACTCAAAAGACTTCTAGGTTATGAATACAGATTAAGTCTTTGGAAAATGGTTTTGATTGAAGCACTGTATATGACTGAGATCGCTCAGGGAATTGCATATAAGTAGAGAATAAAACTGAGACCGGAACTGTGTGAAAAAGCAACGTTTGTGAAGCAGAAACAAGAATTAAGTTAGAGAAGTAGACTGAGAATGAGTACTAGGTAGACAATCACGAGAGTGATGCAATAAATGCCAGTTTTAGGGAGAGGTAGAAATTGAAGACAACCTCAGAAGGAAAGACAGAAGTAATACATGCAAGGCAGTCATCAGATTTGAAAAGATAGCTAAAATGTACATGAAAGCATTACAAGGAGTTGCAGATACATCTTTCACAATATGGATATTGGATGGCAAGAGGAGAAGTTGTAGTTGGCCCACATAAATTGTTTTTGTTTTTAAGTCAGCTATCCTTTTGGTCTGGAAAGTTTTAAAATGTTTTCTACTCAGCTATCTATTTTTATCAAAGGACAGTTAGAGAACATCTTATTTTCTAGTACATAGATAACATCTCTTAAAATATGTGTATAATTTTTGGCACCCTCTGTATTTATTTTCTGTCTCATGGCACTCTGTACCCTTATTTTCCGACTTCTGTATAGTTTTGAGAGCTCAGATTAAAACAGTTTTCATGTACTGTTTTTCACATTTAAGTTTTATTCCACAAGAAATATATTTCTATCAGAGTAGTCCATTTAGGTCCTGTGGCTTAGACAAACTGACCATGGATAAATAGATCAGTGGCTACCACTACCTCTAGCCAAAATTATCTTGTAATCCATAATATCACCAGAGAAAATGGTCAAGGGAATACAGGTAGAAAATGTTTTAGACAGTGTTTCCTAGTCTTTACTGTGGGCACAGTCATCTATATGATGGTGATCAGCATATGATTCCACATTATAAGCATTTGTCATAAGATGATTAGAGTGGTTGCTTCCTATTTAAACTCCCTTTGATAAATGTATTCAAGAATTATGTTCATACATTTGTTAATTTCTTGTTGCAATAACATGTGTTCCATTTTTCCTATTTTCAGGGGAAAGAAACACTGATGCCTCCCATCCCCTTCGCTAGACCCCAGGATTTAGGGCCCACAATTGCTATTGTTACTAAAGTCAACCACATCCAGGATCACCTACTGAAGAAGCATGATATCGAGCTTTACATGCATTTGAACAGACTAGAAATTGCACCACAGATATATGGGTTGTAAGTATTAAAGTTTAAATTTCAGCTACATTATGATTTATGATGGTTTCTATATGTCTCAAAGAACAAGAACTGTTCCCGCTCCATTTTATTTCATGTCTCTTTTGTGTCCTCCGTGCCAGGCTGTGTGCTCATGACTTTCACATATATATTTCATCTAATACTCTCACCAAGCCTGTTAACTGAGTTGTTACCCTTTTTGTTATGGAGGAAGAAATTAAGGCTTATGCTAAGTTTATAGATATTAAACAGTGAAGTCATAATTCATATCCAGGCAGGATAGGTTCCACAATCTGCAGAGCCCAGTGCAAAATAAAAATGAATGGCCCTTTTTAAAAAAAAAATAGTAGTAAGAATTTCAAGATGGCAATAGCAGATCATTGAACCAATTAGTTTAAGAAGTACAGAGTTGCACAGGTCGTACACACATGAAGCCAGCCCTGAACCCGAACAATCCTTTAAGATATCCATGTTCTTTCCCTTTTATTGTGTGGTCTTCTGCTCGGCCTTCAGAAGTGCATTTCGAAAAGTAAAATCAATGTTTCTCACAGTGAACATGATATATTAATCTTCTTCAGCCATACAAGCTCTGTAGCATGCTATCATGGCAAAAGAATAGGGAGGAGTCACTCCTTAGGGTGTGTGTGTTTGTGTGTGTGTATTCATTCAGTGGCTTATGAGGTGAGTAGGCAAATTATAAAGATAGCAGTTTTAATAAATATGAATTAGTTGAGTAGTCCTACAGACAGCAGAAGGATTCTTTATATTGAGACAATAGAACATTAATATCTTGTTCTGGGCAGTTCCTTGGTAGATATTCCCTACAAATCCCATCTCTCAGGTAGTACATGGAAAATTGAAAAGATATCATTGAGATGTACATAGTAGATGCTCAATAAATATGAATTCATTATTAGGATTACAGAGAATCTCAAATAAGTCAAAGCTTTAGTACCAGAGTGGACGCCAATTTATTTAGTTCAAAGAAAAGATTATCAATGAGTGTTTTCTTTATGTTCTCATGTTGCACTGAGTCTTTCACTAATAACAATTCAGTTGTCTCTCTTCTCTGGAACCCCTGACAAGTAATTGATGACATCTGCTTTTCTATTTTTAATGGTACTTGTTTTCATTTCTGTGACTTAAGCTTAACTTCATCATTGAGAGCAGTTCCACCATTCCCACTGGGAATGAGAAAGTTATGGGTAATGTGGATATTGGCATACTGTAGGTTTATACTTTTAAGTCTAGCTAATATGTTTGTGTTTACAGATGTAAAAATTTATTTTAAAATAGCTAGTGGCAAGGGTAGGAGTTAAATTCTGTATTCCTTACTACTGTGAACGCAAAGAATTGGTTTATTCAAATACAAAAACCCATTTTACACCCTCAAAAATTGTTTGCTAAAGTCTAGAAATTGGTCTTAAATATTGGGGAAAGAAGTTAATGTTGGACATGTTTCCCATTTTTTTGAAATGTTCGTTACCCAAGCTTTACGTCGCAGTGGTGGTGTATGGACGTGGGTGCAATGGCTTCCAACCATTATGCTCCAATTTCGTTTTAGGATGTTGGTGTCCATCAGCTTTCTCTTCATCATAAAGATTCATAGAGCTCCTTTGACATCTGCCTAGTACTTTCCCAGGAAAATTCCATGACCTATGACATAATTTCTCTTAATCCTTTCAGTTTTATTTTTTAGCAGTACTAACAATACCAAGGCTTGCAGTGACCATAGCTAACTTATTTATCCCATGATTTTTTGTCTAGAATCTCATGTATAGTCTCTAAAAATTACATATTTTAAAAAATCTTTGAAGAAGTCATTCACTCTTAATTGGTCAGTACTGCCTTTTATAGTACAAAGATTTTTCTTACTCATATCATTTATTAAATTTGACTTTATTTTTTTATTTGTGGGGCATATGACAGGTCAATGTGGTTTTATTTTCTTGTCTTTATGCTACCGTAAGCTATATATTCCACTGTATATTTCCTGTTGGAGTATTGGAGTATATATCCAAATGTACTCCACTGTATATTTCCTGTTGATAACTGGAATCTTTGGTGCCAAAGAGTAATATTAGTACAATACAAAATAGCTGTTAGAAGCACAGACTTTGGAATGAAACGGACTTGTTTACCCATTTTGAGCTTTGGTTTCTTTATCTGTGAATTGGAAATGAAAAAGAATAGTACCTACTTCATAGAGAATTAAATCGTAATGTGCAAATGCTGTAGTGCTCAGTATATACCAAACATTACACGTATGTTTGGCAATGCTTTTGTTATCGTGATCTGTCATTCCCATTACTTAATAAGAATAGCGTGGCTCTGTGACTGTGGTGAATTATGTGATTCATGAACCTTTCCAGTTCTGGCTTTGGCTTTCTAGTTTTCTTCACTAAAACATATGGTATTCTTGAAAGTAGAAATATAATATTATAGCTGTCCTTTAGACCAGAGCTTCTGAAGAGAATATAGAATTTTAAAGTAAACTTTTAGAAACAGATCATAGCAATTTGGCACAGTAATTTTATGTCCTTGAACCTAATAAGTATTGTAGGTCTGTATCTCATTTAAGTGAATTGAAATATTTTGTTCTATATCATAGAAGTAATGTTAATCTAAATAATTGTTGATGCTACTCTCTGTTCCTGTTGGAAGTTGGTAATATTCAATATTAATACTTGAAAACAGTTAGTTACAGTTTGAGTAAATTCTCATCAAGTGGACAAATATAAAATAATCACTTTTCAGTTAATAAAACTTATTCTTCCTCAGGATCACATTGGAATCCATAATTGCATTATCTAAAGTGCACCTTTGCATGCCAACTCTTTTTTACAGAATTTTTATTTTTAAACAAAAATATTTTCTTATATACTAAAATGTTCTGACAAAATTAGAAAACAATATGATAAAAATGTCAATAATGAATGCACCAAGGGAAAAAATGTTACCAATACAATTCTATAAAATGGGGAGTAAATCATAAATTATGTTTACATGATGTAGAAAGTGTTAGCAAAGTGAAATTATACTCCATTTGAGTCCAGGTTTCTAATTTTAGTCAATCTTTAGCAGTTGCGTGATACATTAAAATTTATTTAAGTCTGCTTTCTAATATGCTTATAATTATCATTAAGAAAAAGATTTTGCAATTACTCTATTTTTAAAAGTAGTTTTTGGTTTTCTTTTTGTAAGATAATATATTTGAAAGACTCCTGATGTAGCAGATGTGCCATATGTAAATATATTTGTTTGCACTTTTCTAATACGTTTATTTAACAACATTAGAATTAATAATTAGTATAAAAATCTTAATTTTACTAACATTCGCTAAAGTCATTCCAAATTAGCTTATCTTAATTTTAAATAGGTTGATATATCTTGAAATATAGGACTAAGGCCCCGTGATCTTGAATGTTATATAATAATTTGCTTATTAATGATGTTTTATGTGTATAAGTGCTTTATCTCTTGGGTAATAGTAGTTGGTTTTTCTGTTAGGAAATGTTAAATCAGTTTGCTATTTAGGTTAAACAAAGTTGTTTTGACATTAAACATTCAATACTTTGTAAGTGGTATTATAAAGTAATATTTCCTAAAAGTAATTTACATTGTGTTTTTCATTAACTTTATGAACAATTACTCCTGTTTCACTTAGAATGAAGTTTCTCTTGCTTTTATTCAGATAATTAACATCTTGAGTTGTCTTTTGTTCGCCAGTCATTGGTATCAGACTCTTTAAAAATTAAGTTGTATAGGGGCCTATCAATGCATACTGACTAATTTTCAAAGTGAAACACTGACTATTTCCGACTTTCCAAAGGTAATTTCTAAGAGTTTTTTTGTGTGTTGCTTTTTTGGGGAGCGGGGAGGTTGGTATCTTTGTTTTTACTATGAGAACAAGAATTTCATTTTATTTTATCACTTTGGGATTATTTTTGTGAAAAAGCTTCTAAAATATTAGTGTTATGATTCAATCCCTGAGAACATACTTGTTTTGAGTCCAAAAGACCCTTAATCATAACAGATTCAATATAAAGCTTCAATATTGTTTTCACTTAGTACTATAATACTATTTTCTTAAAAGACCAAAACTTAAAGTTTAAAAATAACAATTGTAGCTAGGCCGGAGTAACTGTGTTTTATTATCACCCTTAAATATATTGAATTCGTATATTTTTGACTACATGTTATACTTTGATATAAATAGAATACATAATAAGCATCTGTGGGATATGCAATTAATGTCACTTTTGAGGAAAGACCCTCATTACACACTTGGGCTTTGGCATTCTTAAATTATGGGCTCTTTACAACACTCATGGGATAAATTCTATATTTTCTAAATGTTTATTATACATCTTACATTTCCCTTATTTCCTATTTTCTGGATTAGCAGTTGTTTCACTGTGGTGGTTTATAGGAATTTAATTGGGGAGGTTCTTGAGTATTGATAAATAACCTGCTAAATTTTGTGATACAATTTTAAAATGTTTATAAAACAATATATTTGTTCTAACACATATCACAATGTAATTATGTATGACTGCTACATTTTTTACAATCTATATTTTAAATACAAACATATTGTAAAAAATGTAACTCTCAGTCATTAAAGTCAGTATTACCCACCTTCAAAATTCTCTCAACAGTTGAAGCAAAAAGCTTCCTATTCTAAACACAGTTAATGATCGAAGTATTCTTTTCTATTCAGTGAGATTTCTTATATGTTAAATATAAAAACCAGAATGAGGGATTAGAAGGTGAAGATCCAATGATACCTTGTTGTCATACACCACTGGATATTCCCCCAGAATTACTCCTGTTGAAAAAGCTGCTTATTTTCCCTTCTGTATGAAGAATTATCAGGATTAAGAATTATGGGGAAGAATAATAAAGTATTTGAAATAATGATTAATAATTGTTAATATACTAATGACTTTTACATAGATTGTCTTATTTATCCTCATAGCACATTGGGGTATGTACTGTTATCATCTCCATTTTTTAAATGAGGAAATTAAGGCTTATAAAGGCTTAATTTAGAACGACCAGCTATCAAGATTTTCAGTCAAGCTTTGAACTGTTAAGCCTTTATTCACATTCCATTTTGACTACATCTGTGAACATGATAGAACATGATAAGGCACCCCCAGGGACTGTCAGATTGCACCATGAACCAAACTCAGGGTGACCAGAGAAGCAAAAACAAAACAGAATAAAACAAATCAAACGAAAAAAACAGGCAGGTTTTTTATTTCTTTTGATCACTACTATGGATCACAACAGGCAGGTCTGATCACTACTAACAAGGCCTGGAATCAGAAGAGCCTTGTTAGTAGTGATCAGAAGCCACCCTGGTAGGGAGGAAGTGGAAAATCAAGGGCAATGGAGAGACCCGGCCACAGCCATGCCAAGAATTAGGGGAAAAAAAGAGCTCAGGACCCTCCACCTAGGCAGAGGTGCCAGCAGCAAAAGTATACTAAAATAAGAAGTCATTGCCTAAGACCTAAGTCTTGTCTAGGTCCAGCACAGTAAGTCCTTATTTAAAGTTGTTGATAGGTTCTTAGAAACAGTGACGTTAAGCAAAACAACAGGTAACAAAACCAATTTACCGAAGGCTAATTGATATAAGCAGGAGTTAAGTTCCTATGGTATATTTCTGGTCACAAAAACATCACCAAACTTCTAAATACAGACTCCAAACACTTGTAATATTAAACATTCAAAGAAATGTGAGTTACACGTACATTTAAGAAAGATTAATGAAAACAAGAAAGAAAATTATTTTCCAACCCACTTATTCCAGTTCAGGGTCACGGATGGCCAGAGCCTACCCTGGCAGCTCTCCAGGGCACAGAGCGGGAACAACCCTGGGCCAGACCTTTGATCATAGGACCACTCAGACACACACTCACCATCACTTAGAGTGGGACAAGTTATACACGCCAGTTCACCTAATGTGTACATCTTTCAGATGTGGGAGGAAAATGGGATACACACAGACATGGGGAGAACATACAAATTCCACACAGTCAGTGACCCTGGCTGGGAATTGATTTTTTTTCTCATCAGCATAATGAAATGACATGAACCAAACGATGTTATTCAAAGACCTGCTGTACTCACTTTATTTAGGTCAGGCTGCTGGATAGAAAAAATTGGGAAGTGGGGAGGGGTAGGAGTGATTCTGTTATCTAAATCTTAAACTTGACCTACATAAAGAGTTACCTGATGAGATGGAAGAAGCGGAATCTGTACTGACAAAGAAATCGTGAATTTTAAGATTAAAAAAAAGTCCAAGAAGGAAGGTTGTACCTAGTCACACATGTACAAGTTTAGGACAGGTGCCATCCACATGCCTTTCTAGGTAAAAATATGCTCTTCCCACTGCAAAGTGCATGAAAATTAATTAAAACAAGAGGAAAGCAGGTTTTAAAGGACTGCTTGAAAGCAATGTGACTAGTAAGAAGATATGGTTAGGTGTATATAACTGAATGCAATTGTCAAAAATAATGATCCGTAAAACATTATTTAAATAGTAGATCTATTTAAATCTAGTGAATAATTTAAAGTGGGAAAGAAGTATAAAAGTTTACGTTATTCATTAGCACACATGGAGGAAATCAAATACATTATTTCACTGATGTTTCTAATCACTTAATATTTTTTGTTTTATGAAATTCCTGTGAAATAGTAGCTATGCAATAGGATTATGGAGGTGAAATGAAAAGAAACTCGTGTAGGACACAGTCCTTGCACATTGTAAACACTCAGTAAGATGTTCGTTGTTACTAACTTTTATGTTCCTGACTAAGTCTCACTGAGTAGTAATAATAACAGGAATGCTTGCTTACAAAGGAAACCCTAACAAGATGAGAAATAATACTGTCAAACGTTAGGTATGACACTATATAGAAATGCTTTAAGCTCTCCCAATAAAAGACAGAGATTCTGTAATGATTTATAGACAAAGTCCAACTCTCTGCTACTTAAAAAGAGACATCTAAAATAAATTGATATGGTTTAATAAAAGGAATACAGAAATGGCAATAGTAATATCAAAAAATATATACTTTGAAACCAAAGGGTATTCTTTATTAATTAAACATTCAATTATAATAGCCTTGAATTTTGGTACGATCTTTAACAGCAAGGAGTTTGTCTGTCTTGTTCATTAACATATCATAAATGCCTCCTTAACAGAACCTGGTACATGGTAAGCATTCAGCAAATATTTTTGAATGGATGGATCAATGGGGGAGGAGGTGAAAACAAAGGAAGGAAAGATCACAAACCAATTATATAAAGAACTAAGTATTCAAAATAAAAAACGTTCGCAAAATTTTCTATTTTGAGGAACGTCAACTAGTATTAAAAAAATAAAATTCTAAATAATGAATAGAAAAATACACGCATATATAACAATCTTCCAGGGACCATGATTTTCTAAGAAAAACAGCAGTGGAAGACATTTTAGAGGGTAAGTTTGAAATTTGACTACTCCAAAATTTTACTCCAATATAATTCAATGCAAAGACAAATGTGTTTTTTTAATTGTAACACATAAAAATATTTGTTTTCTTTACATATAATAAACCCTTAAAACTAGTAATAAGTCACTTACGTCTGAATATTGTCAAGGATACAAGAAACACTAATCAGTTTATTAGAACTAGAGTAGATTTTGAGTAAAATGAAATGAAGTAATCCCAGGACATCAGAACCCTTAATATGCCATGCTAAAGACAACGTAGATCTGTGCTGTCCAATAAGTAATAGCCCCATGTAGCTATACATTTTAAATTAATTAGAATTAAATTAAAAAATATAGTTCCTCATTCACATGTAGCTAGTGGCAACTCTGTTGGACTTCACAGATATAGAACATTCCAGTCATAGAAAATTCTGTTGGACAGCACTGATTTAGAGCTTTATTCTATGGTAACAGAGGGGGGTGGCATTGAAGCATTGTTGTTTTATGACTCTATCTGTGGTTTAGAAGAATTGCACTGGTTACACAATGGTAAAGAGATTGAAGTGGGAAGTAAGACTGGGGGAGCAGTGATTAGCTGTAAAAATAGTAACTTCTGTATTCTGGAAGAGAGGTGAGGGTGGCCTGAAATAAGATAAAAGCAGTGAGGACAGATATAAGTGTAAATAAGTTGTTAGAATTGTCGAGACTTGTAATAAATTGAATATGGGAGTGAGGGAGAGGGTAGAATCAATGTTTATTAGGACAGCAAGATCAGTGATGGTAAAAATCACAGAGAGAATGAATGATAAAGAAACTTAAAGGGAAAGAAGAATTCAGTTATGGATGTGTTGAGTTGGAAGTTTTTGTGGAATCATGGATAGATAGTAGACAATTGAATGATGATTCTGGAGCTTTGGATAGAGATTTGGAAATATTCGTTTGATAATCCACGTGCTACATGATTGAAATTGCGAGTAAAGTGACACAAGGAGAGGACAAAGATCAATTCCTAAAAACATCTACCCATGTGTAACTGACTTTTGAGAAGGTAAAGCATTAAATGATTTGGTCTAATTGGCTTTTAAAGTAAATCATTGTTGTTTATGTATTTAAGAGAGGCTAGACTAGAGATAAGGATACCACCTAAGAGGGTTTTGCAATTGTCTGGGTGAGAATTGCTGATAGCAATGGAAAAGATGCAGCTTGAAGAAATATTTTACAGATACAATCTATGATTTAGTACTTATGCGACACATTTACATTATAAGACTTTTAAAGACAATGGCTTATGAACTTTGAGAAACCGGTGATTTCCAATATGATCTTGGAATGCTGTCACTAAAAAAGCTGTAACTCTATATTTGGAAATACATTGTTTACATAGACGAGGATCATTTTTTTCTTATTATTTCTAAAATTCTGCCCAGGGTTTGAAATTTCTTCCAATTAGATGGCTTCTTCCACCAGTGGTTTGGAGTCTCGTAAATATATTGGACTAGTGAAAACAACCAAAAAACAAATGATGGCATTTTCATTTAATGTATTTGAATAGCTTTAAATGCTTCCAAAATATCTAGCTTCTAAAAAGAATATTTACAATGAATGTCAACATGCTTCCAAAATATATAGTATATAACTTTTTTATCATAAACTTTTTAGTTCTTCAACTAAGATTCCATTTATTAAATTGTATTTGTTTGTTTAAACAGTTCATTTATTAAAGATGAATATGTTTTCTAAAATTTCCCGCAAGTATGTGATTAAATTCAGTTTTGGAATTTGTATTTCTGATTAATAATCAAGGTGATTGAAACACAAGACATACTACACAGCTGAGAAATACTGATGTGCTAAAGACTGCTGGGCCAGAATACTTCACGATAGAACATAATAACCCCCACCCCAACACCATTCCAGGTACTAAAAGTCATCCTTTAGGGGTGGCCGGTTAGCTCAGTTGGTTAGAGAACGGTGCTAATAACACCAAGGTTGCCAGTTTGATCCCCACATGGGCCACTGTGAGCTACGTACTCCTCCTTCTCAAAAAAAAAAAAAGGAAGTCATCCTTATCTTTTAGTTATATATCTTAATACAACACGTGGCCAACACCAGTCTTAAACTCACTAACCAGACCAGGATTAACTTCAGGTTATATCAGCATTCCCTAAAGGAATCCTGGTAAAACTGTGACTTTACAATTGTTGTCATATCTTCAAGTGAACGTAAATGTACAGAAAAAACAAGTATTACTCCAAAATTTGCACACATAAAATGCTGTCTAATGAGGGTCGTAAAAAAGAACGCCTCACCAGAAATATTAATGTATCGTCAAAGTTGTTTTTAAATCACAGTAGAACAATGGAATATCTTTCAGTTGTCTGGTTTAACAAAAGAGTGATATAACTATAAATCCAATATTGCCTTTGAGTGTATTGGCCAACAAAATACATTGAGATTAGAAGGAAAATATTTTTTATATTCAAATCAAAACTGTAAGTTCTAAAGCATGAAGGGGAAATTTTCAGGACTTAACTTGGAAATAATAGCTAAATGTGGGTAAAATCTTGGCATTATTAATTATCTCTCATATTCAGTTTTTCTCCCTCATTTTTATCCTTGGCTTTTTTATCTCATGGGTCTCTGATTGTTTTTCTACTCTCTGTTTCCATAACCAAGTAAGCCAGAGGCAAATTGAATATCTATAGCTAATTGCCATAATAAGCTCTTTCCTATTGCTACATGGTAATTCGTATATGATATCGTACTAATTAACCTAACATATATAACTTACATCAGTGATTACAGTGCGTGTTTCTTATGGGTCTCTGGCCAGACTTAAGCATCTACCCTTATTTTCTGTCCTCTAGGGACTCTGCTTAATATGTGTAAAACTTTTTCTGGGAAAGCTAGTACTTCAAATAGAAGCCTATAAATGCCAAGTTTGACTAGCGTCTAAGACATTTGAGATCACCACTGTGCTTTTTGTGTGAAAATTGTAAGCTATTTTTCTGACTTTTGTAAAATTATTTTAAGGGTAGTGTTTTACCATTGTATATAATTTTATGTGATCCACAATACCAGGGTAGAATCCTGCCTTCCCAACATTAGTTCTTCCCTGAAATAAATGTTAGAAAAATGATGAGCTTGCTTAATGAAGAAAACCTCTTCCAAGCTCATAATTTTACAAGAGGCTATTTTACAAAGGCTGTCAAATCAATTAAAGAAATTCGTCATTTATTACACCTATTAAAAAGGATAAAAATATAACAGCTCCTCTACCATAAACACTGGGAAAACCTTTTCCTTCACTAATTAAGGATACCGATGAAACACTAGTAGAACATGTTGCTTTTTACTTCTTTTTGCTTTTGGCTACTTTTGGTTCTTCATCGTGT
This sequence comes from Rhinolophus hipposideros, assembly GCF_964194185.1. NCBI lineage: Eukaryota > Metazoa > Chordata > Mammalia > Chiroptera > Rhinolophidae > Rhinolophus > Rhinolophus hipposideros. The sequence goes on along the minus strand of NC_138060.1, from coordinate 38,690,230 downwards.
ATTTCCTTATTCCCTCAAATTTCTTACTTTGTAGTTTTAAATAAATTTGAACCAGAATTTAAGTGCAGAAAAAGAATTATTTTTTCTGTTTGTAATTCAGTTTGGCTTCTATCTATACATTTCGTTTCCAAAAACTTTCATTAAAATTTGATTTCTTTAATAAAAATGCCGTTATTTTTATTTTATTTTATCTTATTTTTGTCTGATTTCATAGATGATTTTTTTATATCGATTATCACCTCCAAAAGGTTCTTATTATATATGATTTGAACTGTAAATTTCGTGTGTGGTTTAATAAACAATTCTAAGACATCTATATTTTTTAAATGGTATTTAAATTTATTTAAAGTATTATTAAAATTAAATGTTGTACTACATGGAATTTGCTGGAGAAAATATGTTATACCTTTTAAAAGATCTTAATTTAAAAGAATCATTGTAATAGGCAAAAGCCCCCATGGAGGAGGCATCAGAAACACTGTAAAAATGACTAGGACTGGAAAAGAAAGAGTGAATTACAGGCTGAGAGCACACCTGTGCTGAGTAGGTTCAGCCTCTGACTGAGTAGGTTCAACCTCTGACTTAATTACATCAAGGGGAATGAAACTATTAAAAATAGTGCGAGTGAGACGGGAACATTGTGGACGCTGTCAGAATTCAGCCAGAGCAGTGACACTTCAGAGAAGCAGAGCTCTGGTTTCTCTAGGTGACCAGTCCCCAAGTATGAAGATGGTGAATCTCTATACCTGGGTGGGGAGCAGGGGAGAGAACAGAACTACAAATGTATTTTAGTGCGTAAAATTTTATCACGTTGATTCTTGGTATATATTGTAGATTTAGTTCATTTGAATTAGTTTATTGAATTAGTTTATTTTATTTGAAACAAGAAATATGCAGAGAAAAATAATATTTGTGATATATCTTCCAGTACCTTGTAACAACTGCTAAACTCTTCATTCGTTGCAACCCCAAACCTGATCCCACGTTCTGGGTTGCAACGAATGCTTGCAAAAGTTAAGTTAAAGTCAGATTGAGAGTACCTTCTTTATAGGGTTGCCACGTGGAGTTTCTATTTGAAAAGCACTTTAAACAGTGTCTGGCACATAGGAAACACTTTTATTAGTGTTCATTAAATTAAAGAATAATGATAGACCATAGCAAGGATCATAAAATTCTAGTTCAGACCTTATACCCCTAAATAATAATAAAAATGATGAATAATGTTACTCCCTTAAATTAAAAATTAACAGGGAATAGTTCTTTCTGGAGTCATGAATCCCCATATACCAAATGCCTTTTGCTTTGGTTTTGTCCATCAATAAGCAGCCGTCTTTTCTGTAGCTTGATCAGTTCCAGGCAGGAAGAGTGCCTCTGCTTCTTTCTTGGCATTTATGACAAAAGTTCCAAATCAGGGTGGACTGGCTCCGAATGTGATTTTCCTCTTATCTTTGACTTTTCACTTCCACTCTTTTGTGGGAAATGCAGTTTTGAAACAATATTAAATGTGAGGTGAGAGTGATGTTACCTGTTCATCCTCTTCTGTGGGTTATGTTGCCGCAGGTAGAGAGTGGTGGGCACGTCCTTTCTGACCCAGAGTTCATCTGATAGGCTTCCCCCCCCACCCCCCCACCCCCACCCCCCCGCTGCCCTCTAGCACCGTGGCTTGCTGCGCATGCAGTCTTATTCCTTCTCACCCCTCCTTCCCACATCCCCTTCCCTGTCCAGTCTGCCCCTCACTACATCCCCACCAACAACCAATGCGTTCTGCTGGTGTTAGGATATGAGACAGAAAAAGGAGGGAGGCAATTGAAACATGGAGAAAGATTTTTAATGTTTGGTAGCCATACATTTAAACCATTTACATATTTTTTATTAGTTTCAGGTGTACAAAGCAACATAATGGTTAGACATTTACACAAAGTGATAACCCTTCTCCCCTAATCTACTACCCCTCTGACATCGCACATAGCTGTTACACTTCCATTGACTATATTCCCTATGCTGTACTCCACATCCCATGACCATTCACACACACACACACACACACACCTATACCTCTGAATCTATTTCTGTTTTGTTTGTTCACTTATTCTGTTCTTTAGATTCCACATATAAGTGAGATCATATGGTATTTGTCTTTCTCAGTCTGACTTATTTCACTTAGCATAATATTCTGTAGGTCCATCCATGTTGTTGCAAATGGTAAGATTTCATCTTTTTTAATGGCCGAGTAACACTCCATTGTAAATGTAGCACAGGTTCTTTATTTAGTTGTCTGTCAGTGGGTATTTCGGTTCTTTGCATAGCTTGCATATTATGAATAGCACTGCAGTGAACATCGGGGTGCATATATTTTTTTGAATTAGTGTTAGGATTTCTTTGGATAGATACCCAGGAATGGAATTGCTGGGTTATAAGGTAGTTCTATTTTCAATTTTGGGGGGAACCTCCATACTGTTTGCCGTAGTAGCTGCACATTTATCTAGATTTTGTAGTCTCACTATTTATTTTTCATCAGGCAACACTGACTCACATAACCTTTTCTCCCCTTTTTATAACTATTATGGATCTCTGAAGAAACAAGGTTTCACTGATTTCGCTGTGTTCTGCAGCTGTAGGTTTAACCTTTGACTCCCAAGCCCTGCATTCAGGAATAAGGTTCCCAAGACAATGGAAGACTAGCCCACCAAATCCAAGACCAGAACTTCACTGCCAAAGGGCGGGTCCCAACAGCTACCTCAGTGCTCTCAGCCAGCTTCTGACCCTTTCTGATTGGCCTTTTTGCTTCTGGTCGCTGCCCACTCTGATCTAGTTGGTCAGAAACGAGCTCCTCACCTAGCTGTTCTTAGATTTTAAGTTTTCACATTAAGGAAATTTGATTATGCTGTGTATAATTAATTGTTTCTTGCCTTTTTTTCATTTTACCCTTTACTTGATTTCACTAATTTATGATGATTTATTTTTTCAGTTTAATGATTTTTTTAAAAAAAGAGAAACCATCGTTCATTCTGCAGTCCCTATATTATTAAGCACCCACTGATACCAAGCTCTGTGCTTTATGTTTCCATCGTTTGGGGATTTGAGGATTATTAATTAGAATGCGGACAGCCTCTGTAGAAGACTACATAAGAACAGTAGAAAGAATTTGGGACAAGGGCATATTTTGAATCAGTGAGTAGAAGAATCCTCTATCAAAATTTTTGCAAAGTAGTACACAGCTTAGGATTGGTGAGTGCCTTCACCCCAATGTTTCAGCAGAGGCTCAACATTCCCTAGCTATCAAAATGTTATGGATGAGATGCCTTATGAATGAGATATTAGACAAAATGGCAAAGTCCAATATTAAAGTTGCACATCTTTGAAAATAACACAAATGATTAGGTTCATTTCTGTGAAAACACAGAAAAACAAATATTTTAACCAACAATGATCAGGTATTTTGCTTTTGTTTTGTTTCGTTTTGTTTTTACCAGCAAACCAGTGTTTTTATATTGAAAATGACCGTCGCTCTTCTAAAGCATGATCACTTTAACAATTTATATGCCTGTTTTTTTTAAAACCATTTTTATTGGGGAAGGGAACAGTATGTATTTCCAGGACTTTATTGGGGAACAGTGTGTTTCCCAGGACCCATCAGCTCCAAGTCAAGTTGTCCTTCAATCTTGGTTGTGGAGGGTACAGCTCAGCTCTAAGTCCAGTCGCCGTTTTCAATCTTAGTTGCGGGGCACGCAGCCCACCATCCCATGCAGGAGTCAAACCAGCAACCTTGTTAAGAGCATGCGCTCTAACCAACTGAGCCATCCAGCTGCTCCTATATGCCTATTTTAATGAAACATTATTACTCAAAATACTTCCGGAATTTCCTTTTTGGGGATTGTCTTCATTACTGATATAGAAGCTACATTAGAAACCTGTTTCGTGGCTGTGTAATCAAATACTCAAAAAAAAAAAAAACTGTGTTTGACTTCAAAATATTGCCTAACCTCATTTCTCAGGTCACTCACCACATTTGGCTCTACCTAGAAGTATTAGTTACTTGCATGAGTAAAACTCACTTTCAAAACACACCACTGGGCCTCTATGGGAAGTATACAGGAAGCCTCCCATGGGCTGGCTGTGAAGGAATCATTTCATATGTACAGTTTGGTATCTTTGTCTGAAAAGAATCAGTTTCATTACTTTACAGTCACATGTTTTATGTGTTTTATTATGTATGGATGTGTGAAAATTTGATGTTAAGTACCATACAGCAAAACCAAAACAATACACTTGATACTACTTGATGATAAGCATGTTCTTAAATATGATTTTAAAGTGAAACTGTAGATTATCTAAAAGAGAAAATCCAGACTGAAATGGCTGTCCTTTCCTACAAGATACTAACTCTCCCAGTGACATATTTGGATGAATCTTGTTCTCTACTTCATTTTAATTGGCCAGAGCCTCCTGAGAGCCCATGTTTATTCTTAAGAACAATTGGGAGCATACAGGCACCTTGAGAGTGCCATAAAGAGAACAGTGCATTTGAAGGACCTTGGAAACTGATAGAGTAGGGTCCTGGCTCCTGTGGCAGCCATGAAAATAGCTGAGGCAATGAACTGCCACACCTTCTTTTGAACATAAGCTGGAAGTTAGAGGATCTGGGAGACAATTTGGTAGAGTTCTATAAAAACCTTGGCTTATAAGAAAACAACTAAAGAGAAATGGTAAAGGGAGTGAAATGATCCTGTCCCTTGGATTGCAAACCACAGTCCAGTTGGCCAGCTTTGGATTTTCAGCTATTGCCCAGCTGGTGAACAGTTCAAAACTATTTTAGGTCATGTGATCTCATTGTAGCCAATTGGGTGGTTTGGCAGACAACAACATAGTAAATATCTATTCACACAAATTGTATGCATACTGCATTTGTCCATGTGCAGTCTCTGCTTGTCTGTATTGATGATTACAGATCTACATATATGAATGGATAAATTGTGTGTATAGGTCCATACCTGGATATTTATATACAGTAATTATGTATTTTGATTCCTTCTAGGAAACATAATGGTAGGAATAATCTAGTTAATTCAGTTTCTGTGGGGATTTTTTTTTAACTTCTTTTTTTGTATTTCCTCTAGTTGTAAAAATTACAGTGATTACACATCATAAAGCCTATCTGTAATAAAACGCATCAGCTGGCCAAGGTTTTCATCGCTCACTCAATAATCCATTAATACAGCAACGCTGCCCAGGCATCTTTATAATACCAACTCGGAGGTAATTTTAATCAGCTAGACCAGCTGGTATTTAACAGCAGCTGCTGGAGATGCCACAAATATACTCAATAGCTGACATCTTTATTTGCAGTTTTTCAAGGGGAGAAGAGATTCTCCTGTGGTTACTTGTATTAAGCATTTAAAAGAAGGTGTAAAGTATACAGGGGTTTATATCTAAATGAGAAGGGGGAGGGATCAATGATAAAAACAAAGGTGATAAATTCTATCAGGAGGAGAGGTTTGTGAATGAAGAAACTGCTCAATTGAATAACAAGATATTCAATTGGGTGGACTTCAGACCTTTTTCCTAGTTATATTTACACCAACCTTGGGCATGGCTAACAATAAAAATGTCGTCTGCTGTGTAGCAGCCTTATATCCTTATGTACTAGATCCTTTACTATATAAAGACGCTCTGAACGAGTAATCTGTTAATATGCATGTGGTTCTGTCTCAGCCACTGCATGCCATGTCCTTTTTTGGTTTATGAATATATTTTTTATTAATGTTCAATTTTGATTTTTAAATGAAAGGAATCATCAGTGTGTACTATCTAGTAGTAAATGTGGAATGCTGTTTCACATCGGTGTATTTGAGCATGTGTGGAGGAAACAGGCATCAGCAACATGAAGTGAACAGTCACAAAGCCATTATAAATAAAAATTTAATTACACTTGGGGGAACTTGGCTTCCAAAGCTCCGAAATCCATAATGGAGCTTGCTGGTAGTAAATGCCTGATCTGTTTGTTAAACTCCACTGTTCCCATCCCCTTTCTCATCTTCTTTTATAAAATACTTTGACATCGCTACTGATTTGTAAACAGAGCTGACTTTCTGATTTATAAACTATTTTTCCTTTACCGCTTTAGATGAGAATCTTACCTTTTGTTTTATTAAGTAAAAGAGAAGAATTAGAGTAAAATAGGGAAAGAAAAGGTATAGTTAGAAAAATAAAGGTCTTTCAAGACTGTTACTTGGTTACCACATTTATAGATGACAGTTTTGCACGCAGATAGCTGGGTATTGAAATGTGTTGGTGATATAAATGTCTAATACTTATATGAACAGAAGTTAAGTGGTTTTCATTTTCACAGAAAATTTCTTGTGTCATTTTATCTAAGACTGATTTTAAAATTAAAGTAAATATAAAATAATAGAGTTATTGGCCTTGTACACTTGGTATAGAAATAGTTTTGTTATTTCTGACTCCTATAGAGTAATCAAACGTTCTTTTCGTATGCTAATGGTTCTTGCTGGGAAATGAAGCATTACAGACCCCTAAAAAAGTAAAATGCATTACATGTTTAAGTGTACTTCTGTACTAAATTATCAGAGGTTAACAAAATTCATTGTAATACCAAGTCTTTTTTAGGTAGCTTCATTTATCAGTGCCACTGATTCTCTTTTTTCAGAGCCAAATAGTGATTTGTCTGTGTTGGACTATGATTGATATTTAAAATTAAAATCCAGTGACAGAATGGATTACTGAGATAGCAATTTGAATTTAAAAATTACTTAGCAAGCATTTTTTTTCTGTTATTTGTAGTGAAAACAGTCTGTTTAAGTTTGTTTAGTGTGTTTGACAACAGACAGTTTGATATATTGCTGGGCACAGCAGTAGGTTGGATTTGAGTGGTATTAGCTCTCAGTGTTTTGATTAATGGTAATTGTTTCAATGAAAAGGCATGTTTTACGTACAACTCATAGTTCTGGAAAACAGAAGTCAACTTGCAAGATCCCTAATTACTATTCTGAGTTAGCATATAACAAGGGCAAGAGGAAGTAGCATGGAGTAGCCCAGTAGGATTTTTCTTCTTTTGCTTTGTATTGTAGTTAGAGACTGTTCTTGATGTCAGAATATAAATCTTCTGTTATTTATCTTTTGTTCAGTATTTGAAGTTGATTTATGACACATTTCTGTATGCCATAATTTAGTTTGAATCCTATACCAAGGTGAAATTTCACCTGTCTCTACAGTTGACTATAAAAGGAACCCAAAGGAACCCAGAGCAGTATAGATTAAAAAAATTTTTTTTTCCTATTTTTCTCTAGTCTTACTCATTTTAAAAGAATGCAGTTTGGAAAACAATTAGAAGGCTTATTTTAACACTTCAGAGATTTCTATTGCCCGTTTAAATAGAACATTTTACATATTATTAATGTACATAAACCCAGGGAAAAACAAAAGGTAATTTTTATTTGGAGAAAATAAAACATGCGTTTAAGGACTAAGTTTTTGTCAGCTTAGAAGCTATCAGAATAACGCCCTCATAACATCTTTCATTCTCACATATAGGTCTGTATACAAATGTGAAATAGATGTACATGCACTTATCTATCCACCAAATGCGTAATGCTCTACATTTAGGCCATCAGTAGGTAGAAACTGATTTTAAATGAGTGTCCTTACCTTTGGAGTGAACAAAGAAGAACCACTTTCACACAAAGACTTGGAAAGGAGGTGGGAGAAAATGCCCTTAACCATATTTAACCATCCTGGTTTTAAGACAGTAGGAAGCAACGCTAGAGGATTTTTTTTCTTTACTTCTCTCTTTTCCTTTCTTCTTACTAAAGAAAAGAACTAGGTAATGTAGTAAATGTAATCAGAATATTCTTAAAAGTTCCATAAATGACAACCATGTTTGTGAAACCAAGGTTGAGAATCAGTATTTGCACAACCCTCCCCTACTTATTTTTTTTAAGAAGCACAGAAATTTTGAGTCTGCTGCATAGTATCCTAATTATTTACCCAGGAAACTCAGTATGATATTTTAAAAATAATAGTCCTCTATGATAGTAGCAGGATTTTAGGTTTACATTAATATTAGAGCTTTGACATAAATATTATTAATAGCATATACCTCCTGTATAGCTTTTGTACAAGTCGTGTTCTTTAATATATTTGGGGGAAGGGGATGGAAGGTGAAATCTGCAATACAGAAACTTGGGGTGTTACCATTTGTATCTAAAAGGGAATGATCCTGTTCCACAGTTGAAATGCTATTTATTAGGTTGTTTATTCCAAGCAAAATCAAAATTAATAAATGGTTGTGTAATGCACACCTAAGCCTTTGACATAAAAATAAATATAATTTTTCAAAAATTATTCCTCGTAGTTAACAACCATGTGTCATTGTGGCATCTTTTATTGAAAGGAACTTTATTTAAGTAGCATAAACTTGTTGGATGGGCTTCAATTAAATGATGATTTGTTAATGCAAATGTGTAGCGAATGACTGGTAGTACATCTGTCTCTTCATCCACAGGCCATTACTGTGCAGCGTTAGCACATGATTGTAAAAAACGAGAAATCATTATATGCAGGTAGTACATATTCAATCAATTCTGACCTTATGTCTCTGGTGAAATTAAAAAAAAGTATATAATGTAAATGATATTTAATCTGAATAACAAAAAAGCAGCTCTTTGCCTCTGTGTGACTCACGCTGTTAGGTGATGAGAGGTGACTGCTGTTTGGGATTGATGGTTCTTGGTGGCCCAGAGGGAAAAGGCCATCGCTGTAATCCTTTGTCATTCCTCCCATGCACTCCTCCAATCCAAATTATATTTTAAGTTTTGTTTTCTTTTCTTTTCGAGAGTGGTTTGTGGGATAGTGGTGAGAAATGGACACTGATGACCACCAGTGTAAGCAGATTAAGCAAGCAGTGACGATTAATACAACAAAAAAACTGTACAATTAGCTTCAGCTCTATAAGTGTCTAATGAGCCATTTGTCAGTCTTTGGGTGAAATAAACTACTCTATCTTAATTCTCCACTCTTGCAGCAAATAAATAAAAGTTATGAAACACCCGGGCACCAATAAAATATAATTTATTTCATAGGGCATGACAGAACTCTTTACATATCTAAAATGAACATGTTATTTACAAATGACTTGTGATACTCATATAAACCATGGATCTGTGTGCTAACTGCTTTCATTATAGAGATATGCATTTTTTTCTGATTGTTTAATCATTTAAACGTATCATTACTCCTAAAGGCATGTGAGTTAAAGTGACTCCTCCTGGTGTGATTAACTCATGAGACCAAAAAGAACCTCAGAAATGAGCTATTCTGCAGCTGAAGACATTAAGAATTTACTGGAAAGGACAAAACAATAATTTTCATTTGGGAACCTCTCATCTCTCTGCTGATTATCTTCCTGCCCTCATTTATTTTTAGGAACCCCAATCTCTCAAAAGTTTTTCATCATCACTATATATCATTCAAACAAAGCAACATTGTAAGGCTTTCACATGTGTTTTGTACTAGCTTAAAAGTTATCTCTGTACTGTGAAAATGTGCAGTATCATTGAAATGAAAAAGCCCAGATATTTTAAAAATAGCAATTAGTTGTTTGAAACAGAAGAAAACCACGCAGAGACTGTTTTTCAGAATAGCCTATACGGTGGCTCTTGTGTGGTCCCTAAGCCAGCAGCATTGGAGTCACCTTGGAGATGGTTAGAAATGCAGATTCTTCAGCCTCTACTGAGTCAGAAGCTGTGAGAAGGGTCCAGGAATCTGTTTTACGTAAAATGCAAGTGATTCTGATGTACACCAAAGTTTGTGAGCCACTGATATATACTGATAGAGTAATTGAAGCAAAAATAAACGTTGTGAGACATTTATGAATCCCTGATGGATATATAAAACCCAAAAGAAAGCCGACAGCTTTCAGCTTCAAATAATTACCGTAAGATCCAGTTCATCTCATCTCCAACTCCTCTGGGTTGGTTCCCTGTTACTTCTCCAGACCCCTCTCTTTCTCTGTTTTAATATACCTTCTTTCTCTACCTATTTTGCAAGGTAATGATAGAATTTTCAGGCAAATTCTGTTACTCAGCCTGCCACTGTCTATTACTACCAACCAAACACTTCAGTCTACAATATAGAGATGCTAGTATTTGATGGCTAGTATTTTATTTCATCTTTTAGTTTTAAACATATTTCAAAGCTATGAATAGTCCACTAAGAATGAAGAGAACAGGTTTCTTTCAGTGCCAGCCTGGTGATTCCAAGAAGGAGAAATAGGCAGAGATCTCTGGAATGGGTCCTGTACCCTAAATGTCTGTTGAGGGATTGTTAGGTTTCGTTGCTTTATAATTAGCTGTTGTTACTAGTAGCTGTAGATTGACCCCAAAAATTGAGTCTAAAGTGGAGAGTGGCAAGTGAAATCAGAAAACAGTCAGGAAGAATTTTACTAAAGGTGTATTAGAACCAGTGGTAACTACAGGAGTTTTAAGTGGCATTCCTGTGCCCCTTGCCACTCATGTGTGGTCCATCAACCAGTAGCCGTGAGCATCACCTGATAGCTTGGTGGAAATGCAGAGTCTCAGGTTCCACACGAGGCTGGCCTGCTCACTAAGCATTTACATTGTAACAAGATTCTCAGAAGATCTGCACACACATTAAAAATAGGGAATCATTTGCTCAGTATATTAGCAGGCAGAGGATTGGGTCAAAGATTGATAGTAAAGGCATATAGTTAAGCATTGTCACACGTTTATATGGAGATGAATTCAATGCTGCTATGATAGTTCCAAGGGGGTTTTCAATAAATGCACAATGCTATTGCAGTTATAGGAGGAATTATTTTATTGGCCCAACTTACTGATTTTGGAATAAATCCAATATGGAAATACGAAATTTGATTAATGATTTTTAAATATAAATTTTATTTTTGTTTTCCCCAGAGGAGAAGTTAGAGTTCAAGGTGATAGTATAAGTATAAAGGGGGCTACAACTGAGTGATAATTTAGATTTAAATCTAAACTCTAAAAAGAATTCTGAGCTTAGACTTGCATAATTTTGGTTTTTAAAAAGAGAAAAGTGTTTGGATCTTGCTATTTAAATTTTTTTTTAATTTGCGGTAGATGTACCATATTGTAGATACTGGTTGTGTGTGTACAACATGGTGATGAGACGTTTATATACCTTGCAAAATGATCACCACAGTAAGTCTAGTAACAATCTAACACCATATATAGTTATTACGATATTATGGACTATTGTCCCTGTGCTGTGTATTACATCCCTGTGACTTATTCTATTAATGGCAGTTTGTACTTCTTAGTCCCCTTCACCTTTTTTGCCCATCTCCCCAAACCCCTCCCATCTGGCAGCCATCAGTTTCTTCTCTGTTATGAGTTTGTTGCTGTTTGTTTTTTTTTTTTTTTTGGGGGGGGGGTGGAAGGTATGTTTTATTTTTTAGATTCCACATATAAGTAAAATCATATATTCTTTGTCTTTCTCTGTTATACTTATTTCACTTAGCATAATATCTTGTAGGTCTATTCATATTGTCACAAATGCAAAATAATGATGTACAGATATTTTGCTTTAAAGATTTTTTTGGCAATATAACTTACGATATGAAAAATTCTATAAATTGAAATGCCTAAAAGTAAAAGGGTAGTTCAACAGATAATTGTATATCCGCATAATGGAATACTGTTCAGCCACGTTAAATCACTCTTCAGAGATAAATATTTGTTGACATAGAAAAAAAGATTATAATATGCATATTACGAAAATTTTCTGACTATAAATGTGTTTGCATTTTATATGTGCATAGAAGTAGAATTGGAAAGCTGTAATCCAAGATTATTTCAGGGCTATGAGATTATGGGTATCTTTTTATTCTTTTTGCTTGTGCTTTTATTTTCTAGCTTTTCTTAGACAAATACAGATTACTTTTGTAATAAGGAAAAATTTTTAGTCAACCTTCATATTAGCTAATATGTAGAAAAATACATAAAACTAGTTATTTTAAATGTAGATTAAACATTTCTCTTTAATTCAGCATTTAATCTAACTCTAGAAATATAGCTCAAGGAATTCATCATGGAATATAGAAGGTGGTTCTCTAAATAAAAGGTATGTAAATCTGAATGATTTATGTAGTAATGAAGGTAGATCTATTGAAGTTCACAAGAGTGGTTATCTGTGCTTCATGATAGACATGATATGGGTCAAGCAAGAAGAGATATTTGAGAAAGGTTTTGAAGAAATTCCCCCAAATCTATGAAAGAGGCAGAGCATTTATGTCATGTGTCAAAGTGGTGAATAGTACATGACTTTGTAGTCTCCATTGGGAAGGACTAAAATGTGGATGGCATATGCGGAAGTGGCCACACATGAGTCTCAGCAGATAGTCAGGATTTTAGATGCCACACTAAGGTGTTCATCAGATGAGCATTTCAGGGCAGAATTGCCTTTTAGAAAGATCTCCCTGGCAGCACAATGGGCCTAAATAGGATGGTAGCAGGGAGACCGATTCGAAAACTGATGGAGTGTCAGGCAGGAAAGATAAGGTCTTTGGTAGTGGAGTTGCAGAGGGAAGGGACCTTATAAGTCAGAGAACGATGTATCTTAGCACTCAGGGACTGGAGACAGGAGTTGAAGGGCTTCAGGGCTAAGAGCCATTGATTCCACTCCCAAATACAAGAGGAGAAAGAGGTTGGAGTGGGTGGGGGGGTACCATGATGGGTTCTATGTCAGACAAATTAAATTTAACTTGCCTGTTCAGGTTTCTGTATATCACAGTAGAGTATGTGATTTCTTACTGCAATTTTCAGCTTGAATATTCATTTTACAATTATTTGTAGTATTCTGTTAAGATCTTCCCAGAGACTTTACCTGGTTTAAATGTGGTTTGAAAGTTTTACTACATTTAAATACCGTGTATAGGAAGGCACTATAAAATAGTAATTAAGAGTGTGAGTCAGCCTGCCTGGAATTGAACCCAACTCCACCACTTACTCTGCTGACCTTAGAAAAGTAACTTGCATGTCTAACCTACAGTTTCTCATCTGCAAAATGGGCATAATATCTTTAAAGAGTTTAGAATTAAATGAAGTGCTGCATGTACAGCTCTTTACGTAGTCATCACTCACATAAATGTTGAACAGTGTTATTGTAACTTAAGAAAATAAGAAAATGTTTTATAGGAAAAGAAAGTTTTATAAGAGAAATAATACAGAAAATATTTGCCCATTTTTCTAAAAATAAAATTATTGTAATGTATTCACTGTGCAAAACTAAGGAGTTCTGTAAATATTAACGTGACATTTTCAGAGACTCTAAGTTGCAGGCGCCAGTGCCTATAGTTCAGGAGTTTATTTACAAGGAGGTGATCCAATGGTGACTGATTGAATTAGCAAAGAAACGATAGGATAAGTACTGGAGTTATGCACAACTAATAGAAGTACACTACTAGACACACAACTGTACTTATTTTATACATATTTGTGAATTAGATAAAATCACGGGGAATGAAACTGGTTCCCCTCTGTCCCTGATTCCATGCTCCATGCTGGTGATTTATCCATCCCTCTGTCTAAACCTACTGCTCTTTCAACTCTGCTAGGAAGAGTGTGGAGACTCCAAATGACAACACTCCTAGGGCTCCAGGATGTGTTGACCTCTCTATTCTCAGTTTCCTAACATGAAAAAGAGCTACTTTTGTCGAAGTTACAAATGTAGCTTGTCCTTTCTTTTTGCCAGACGTGCTTTCTCCATCTCCTTACGCTAAATGAGATGCGAGTGTAGTGGCCAGTGAAATCTTACCTCTCACTCAGAGGTGAGTGTGCCCAGCCCCTCAGCATGGTTCACCTGTGCACTACTGCTGCCACCACTGTTTGTGGGGACACCTGGAGTTAGATGAGAACCTGCTGCTTTAGGGATCTCAGACTCCTGCTGGACTGAAGGCCCCATGTGCCCAGATGTGGTTATTCAGGCCACAGGAGCATAAACTGTTTATTGTTCCTCACTGTGAATTTCTCAAACTGAAAGTTTGCAGGCAAGACCTGGGTAGCTGCCTGGTCCCTTCATGTCATGACCCACTCACAGTGTGGAGAGAACCCAAGCATGACATGGAAACATGGAGTTCTTCCTGCCCCCTTCCCATAGCCCCCACTTCCCCCTGGAAGTTCTGGGTTGCCTTCAGGGTTTGTAAGCACTCAGTGGGAACTGTTTACCATCCAACTAGTTTCTAAGAAAAATGGTCTGGCAAATTAGCAACTGTTTCAAAGCTTTATCTTTTAAATATTAAATAAAGTATTATATTTCTCACAGTAACATTCATTCCATTTTAAATGTAAAGTTTGTTTTCATTAATCTTCTGTTATAAGACCCTGGATTATTTTTTGTTAGCATTAATTTTAGGTACTGATCAACATCTATGACTTTTTTTTCTTTAAAATGATCTTATCCGTGATTAAAAGGATTATCTCTTCAGTTCTCTTAACCTCACTGTAAACATCATGTAAAATACTATAGGTGGTAAATTTTCTGCTGTATGGTATGTGGCTATATATACATACATCCTTTTTAATGCCATATTTACAGATTTATATATGTCAGTATGTGAAGATCAATTTCTCTGAATTACTAGCCATGGAAATACATGGGCAGCATAGATGGCCAGTTATTACTGGTCAGAGTCTTTTCTTGAAGTAGTTTTGACACACAAGTCACTAAGTGGTTTTTCAGAGAAAGCTTAGCTTGATGGGTCGTCACATAAGCTATTTGACATTTGTCCCCAGTCATACCGGATGCCACATGAAAAATTTACTCAGGCAAGAGGCTCCTAGGAATAAACAGTTCTCTAGTGTTGCTCACAGGGGACTCGGCAAGGTGAGCGGAACTTCAACTTGTCACGGATGCACTGTTCTGACAAACATAAGTAGATGCTAATGGCTAAATCGTGACAGAATAAAGTCCCACAACCATATGGCTAATTGCCACAACAATATCTTCAGTGTTATTAATCAAGTTTTCATAGTGTGCCATGATAATTGGAATAATTAGAAACAGCATAGGCATTGCTTGTCTCCACCACACATTTTGCAGACAGGGACCTCAAACAACCACCATTGCACATTCAGGACTGTATTGTTTAGCGCCATCTTTACCTGAGAAATCCTTTGGTTAATTAATGAATTAACTGCTTGCTATTGGTACATTTTCTGTGTGCTTCTGTAAGGACACAAGTATCTAAATGAAACCATCAAAACGCCCGTGTATCTGTTTAAACAGGCAATATTCCTTTAAGGCAGGACTAGAGCTCTGCCCATCTTGGATCTTTTAGTTTGAAAGATGAATTCATTGTACACTAATTTGGATGATGGGCATTCATTTTTTGGTCATAATATTTCCCATTTTAACTAATTTAGTTAAGAAAATGAGGAATTAGAAAGCAATTGAATAAATTATAACATGTAAGTAGTGCATAATTTGTTTCAGGCAAATTCTATATAGTAGTGCTCCCAACATGAATTATTTTGAACATGTCTTTCAATTATGGATGAAGTAAATATTACCATTTTTAATATCACAATTGAAACTTATATTTTCATACTGCTAATACTGAAATACACTCACTTCAGTCATTTGTAAGCTAATATCCTTTCCTTCGTCTTAATAGAACGAGAATTCGTTTGTGTTTGGCACAGTGCTCTAATAAGAAGGATTCTCAGGCTGCTTTGCTTTGTGGGGAAGGGAGTGGACAGGAAAGACAGAAGATTGATGATAGCAGCACCTTGGAGGTAGAGAAGCATTTAGGCAAACAGATGAAGGGAAATGGCCGCTGTCGGTGTCTGTTGTTAAACGGCTCCTTTCATTATTTTGAATATGTAAGTAATACATGAGTAGTCATAGTTTTTAATTCCCTGCCATCTTAATTTTTGTTTTCCTCACTTTTTCTGTCCTACTGCATTCTTTAACTGGAGACAAATTAGACTACATTTTCCTAAAATTTTAGATTCACTGGTATCTTCAGTTAAAATGTATAAAAATCCCCCAAATAAAAATAACTAATTAGAAATATTATTTTATTATAACTTTATAATTCCCTCAGCCAGAAACAGTTGCTTCATTGATCCCTGAACACCACTGTATTATTCGGTTTCTTTCATTTAAGTGAGTCTTCTCTCTTCTTCTCTTTCTTTGCCTCTCTGTGAATGGAGTGAGAGACACAGAGTAGACACTGGTAGGAAAACTGGAAGTTGAAGATAAGAAAGCAAGAAAATTGGATTTTTTTCTTTTAATCAACTTAATTGATGATGATTTATTCACTTTGTGGATAAAATGATTTAGACCTTTTACTTCTTTCTCCCTCTTTGTCTTTTTACTGTTCATTAAATATAGAGGCTGAATGGGGGGAAATGAAACTTTATTTTGGTATTCATTAACAGTTATCATACAAAACTTGGCGTAGAGGAAAATTTTAAACCAATGTCTAAAATGAAGCTTGAATTATATGTAGATTTTATTTACTCACGTGCTGCTTTAAGTAAATTATAGTTGTGTTCTTCACTTAAACTTCAAGTTTACCCTTTGAATCAGTCAGGATGCTTTTGGCTGCAAGTTCTAGAAAACAGTTACCTCAAACTGGCTCAAGCATTAAGAAACTTAATTATTTCACAGCTGAAGTTTCAGTGGTATTGGGACTCAAGGGGCTCCATTAGGGGCTCAAGTTTTTTCTTATATCTTCACTGTGTTAACGTCATTGTTGTCGTCTTCGTAGTTTTATTCTCTTGTGATCACAAATGATTTGGGGCTAAGGGCTTCCTTGTGCTAGCCCAGCAGGAGAGGGAGAATGAAACCTTTCATCAAATACAAAACAGCAGTTTCTTTTAGCCCAGTTGGACCAAATTAGGTCATGTGCCTACCCCGACCAAGAACAGTTCTCAATGAGTACCTATCATCTGCTGTTTCCGTTAGACTAATTAGGGTCTATCTTCAGAGCAATGGTTCTTAAATCATGACCTCTGGACGAGCAGCATGAACACCCCCTGGGCACTTGTTAGAAATGAAAAATCTTGGGCCACACCTCAGACCCACTGAATCAGAAGCTCTAAGGGTGGAGCCCAGCCATCTGTGTTTTTTAAAAGCCCTCCAGATAATTCTGCTGCATACTGTATTTGAGAACCAGTGACCTCTAGAGCAAGGCATGCTGTCAACTTCCTTTTGAATAACGGTGGAGAGACATGCATGACTGCACTAAATCAAGTTTGTGTAGCAAGGAAGCAGTCTGGAACAGATTTGTGCTAGGCAGTCACCCACTCTGTGCTTTAAAACTAAAATAATTAAATATATCTTTCATCTTGCAAAGTTATTTACAGTATATGTGATACATTGTACATCGTTTGTAATGAAACTCAACTATACTAAATTCTTTTCTTGTGAAATGTGTCAGACCATGCTGTTTACCCACTTAATATCCATTTGCCCTTCCTCCTTTACTAAAATAACTCTAATTTGGAGTTTGGATTATTTTTATTGTTGTTTTTGGAATCATACTATGTCTACCGTCAGGTGTACAGTGTGTCACAATTCTGACCAACCATATTTAATCTCCAGTCAGCAGCTGGGAATTTATGTCAAAGGTGTGCTTGCCTGACCTAGGTCCCCTTTCCTCGTATCACTTTCTCTTCCTTTACTCTGTGATGGCTGTGGATGCAGCAGACATTTTGCGTCTGTGAGTGAATGCCCACGAAACTCGCAGAGACCTCGACCCTGACGTCTGTCACCTCCAGAATCGAAACCAGCAATCACATATTTCAGATTTCTGGTGACACGAGACAAAAATAAACCTCAGATTTAAGACACTGTTTAATTTTTATTAGCATTTTATTAGCAGCTTATAAACTCTTCTTAGAAGCTCATTGTTCAAAACAAGATCTCCAGTAAGTATAAATATGCTTTTGTTTCTTCTGTCTAGATAACACTTCAACTCTTTATCTTTGAGGAAAATTATCACTTAATTTCTCACACATAATAGCTGAAATCCATCCTGGATAATTTAATATTCTTTAAAATTCAAATGCATTCTGTAGAGACTTCTTAAAGTATATATGATTATTTAGGTTCTTAACTTTATTTAGCCAGTAGGATCCGTGCCTATTTAATTTGTGTTGTACAACATTTAAAACAGTTAAATGTGCAAGTAGGCATTCAAAATACTTTTTGCTGGTAAAGTAGAGCAATTATCACCAAGGACTGGTTTTCTATATTTCTCAGTTTGGGGGTTCTGACTCTGCTCGATGGAGTCCTAGATGAGTCCTTCTCACTATACTTTATTTTTTAAAATTTATTTTAATTTATTAGTTTCAGGTGTACAAGACAAGGTAATACTTAGACGTTCATCATTTATATCCCTCACACTGTGGACCCCCCTCCTCCCACCCCCCATCCACTATCCCTCCGACCTCGCACCGAGCCATCACATTATATATATAAAATTATAGTTGGCATTCATTAATGTTTAGCTTCTGGTGTACAATGCCATGATCAGGCATCCACAGTATCCCTGAGGTGGTCTCCCAAATAGGACACATGTCCATCGGATACCCAACAAAATCTTTACAACATTATTGAATACGTTCCCCAAATTAATTTTCAAAAAACCCTGAGGCCATCTTGTGGTTACCAGCTGCTTCCTAATCCCTTCACTTTTCCCCTTATCCCCACCCCCCCACCCATCTAACAACTCTCGGTTTTTTCTTTTTGTCCCCAAAACTGTTTCTGATTAGTTCATTCACATATTCTTTTCTTTAGATTCCGCATATAAGTGAGATCATATGGTACTTGTCTTTCTCTTTCTGACTTATTTCACTTAACATAATGTTCTCTAGATCCATCCATGTTGTTGCAAATGATAAAATTTCTTTCTTCTTTATGGCTGCGTAATACTCCATTGTATAAATGTACCACAGCTTCTTAATCCAGTCATCTACCGATGGGCATTTCGGTTGTTTCCATATCTTGGCTATTGTGTAGAGTGCTGCAATAAACATAGGAGTGCATACAGATTTTTGAATTGGAGTTTTGGATTTCTCCGGGTAGGTGCCTAGGAGTGGAATTACTGGATCATAGGGTAGTTCCATTTTCAGATTCCTGAGATACCTCCATACTGTTTTCCATAGCTTCTCACTATACTTTAGAGTTATTTATTGCACCGCTGCCCTGACCACCAGAAAGATCCAGTGAGGTAGTGAGTGGACTAGGGCAAAAGTTTTCAGCATTATGGAAATATCAACTCAAAAGATATTTCCTATAAAATACATATATTGTGATTTTTGACCCTTATGTATCCTGTTAATAGTTATCTGTACTTCAGTTAACAGCCATATTTGATTACCTTTCCTTCTCTGACAGAGAAAAAACTTACTGAGGGTCCCTTGTCAGATATGACCATAACTTTCCAAGATATGTGTAGTAAAACAGCCCATTAAAATGATTAACCAAGTTCATATTTACCATTTTCAAAATGATCTTATAAGAAGAAATAATGTATTTTCCCAGCTTTCAGATATATATACTCAGATTTTAAGGCTTAGACCAAATTTAAATCTGACATCTTATTTTGATTAAAAGGGTAGATGATAATTGATTTTATAAAGATTTTAGTGTTATTTCTAAGCTGACTGGCTTATCTGTGCTTTATCTGCAGATTTTTCTCCCCTGAAATTGAGTGCAGTGTTTGCTTTAAATATACAAAGTCACATCACTTTGGAAGAAGTAAAAATATTATCAGCTCCAATTAACCATTTTAATATCAGGCTCAGAAGAGCGTGAGATGTTCAAAGGAAAAAGTAGAAAAATTCTCCCTTGTTCTGAATACTTTCAGTACAATTGTATAAAAGTGCAAAAACATTTTATGTAGAGATTTATACAAAAGCTGACTTACCAATGTCTCAGTGTTTGGATTTAGCTAGACCTTGAGCTAAGAGACTATACTCCACAATCCTTAGAATGAGAAAGATATAGTTTCTCTTGTCAATGAGGTGATATTTAAGAAGAATAAGGCTTAAGAAGAATAAGGCTTTCTTTAAAGGTGCCGATTAAGAAATAGGAAGAGTCTTCAGTCTCATGGTCAGGCAGTTTTAATCCTGACCCCACCATTTTCATCGGTCTGTAACCTTGAACAACTTACTTAACCATCTTTGAGCAGCAACGTCTTCATCTGTAAAATGGGGACATAATAATTACCCCCCAGAATTGATGTAAGCATGAAAGGGAACGGCTTATATAAAGATAAATACTACTTCCCAGTGCGTCACCAAGGTCTGTACACACTCCAAGAATTAGCATTAATTTGAATTTTCTAAAGCTGATTTAGATGAAAAGTAGGAAATAGTCCCTCTAACCTCCAGGTGGCTCATAAAATCAGTATGCTTTATGAAACAGGTAGTATCTGCCTCTACCTGCCAGTTATTGTCTGCCTCCTCGCCTCCAGCTTCCTATTCTCATGGTCACATCTGGAATCTTTTTATTTCCAGTAATTGTACCATCTCAAAAACTTCCACCTCAAACATGCTACTTTCTGACTTATCTTCACTTCTTTCACTATCTTATTTCCAACTCCAACTTGGCTTGCAATTCATTTACCCCACTGCTTTTCCATTGTCATTTATCCCACTAAATGCCCTAAATTCCCCAACTCGTTCTTTGCTTCCTCAATTTAATTACTCCCATGCATTTATCCTCAACACCCTGCTCCTACATCCCTGTGTTACTTGACTAGCAAAACCCAAACCCTACTGGGTTTTGTAAATGAGCAGCTGAAATTGACAGGAGGAAAACAACCGTGCTTACTCAACTCACTCTCTCTAGCTTTACATAAGCCCTCAGACCCTCTAGCAAGCCTACTGTGTTTCCTGTCTTCTTAAACATCCAACACTTACCTCCCAACCACCCCCAACCCCATACCCTTGCTACTTATTTCACTGAGAACATAGAAGGGAACTTTCTCGCATTCCCACAGGCAAATATTTCAGTCTTCTTGCATCTCTCTCTCTGGTCCCCTCTAAGAGTCCTACTGAATTTGTTTGCAATTGTATCTGTTTATGCCTGCATTATTCCTTTCCCCCTTTACTGTATTATTCTTAGCATTTGGACATGCTGTAATCTCTCTCATCTAAAGAAATAAGAAACACAAAACACCTGCCTTGAACATACATGCCTCTCCAGCTATTTCCTATTTCCTATTTCTCATTACCTGTCGTTAGGTGGTCATATAACTGCTCACTGAGATGGTAGCATTTGAGTAAAGACCTGAAGTAGCCCGCGGAACAAGTCATGCATGTACCTAGGGAGAAAGCCTCTAGGCAGATGACAAAGGACCAAGGTCTCGAAACAGGACTATGTCCAACATGGTAAAGAATAGCAAAGAAGCCGGTGAGGCTAAAACGAAATGAGCAGGACAGTAGTAGGAAATGAGGTCAAAGGGTACAACCAGACTGTGTAAGATCGTGAAAGCTATTGTCAGGACAATAGCTTTTACTCTGGGCGATACGCCATTAGAAAAATCTGAACAAAGCCATGACATCATCTGACTTACCTTTTGAAAGGGTCACCTTAGAATCAGTGGTGAGAATACACTATAGGAAGATAAGGGCAGAAGTATGGACGTCAGTTAGGAAGCCATTTAAATAACAGTTTTCACTACAAGTAATTTTCTGCTACCAGGGAGACTCCATGAGGACAGAGACTTTTGTCTGTTGTGATTACTGCCATAACCTCACCATTTATAACATTCATTGGCATATATTAGGCCCTCACATATTTTTTAATTACATGAAAGACTAATTTTAAAAACTAAATAAATGTTCGGTTAATCAAGGTGTAAGATGATGGTGGTATCAGTAAAGTGAAGTAGTGAAATGGAAGACTGGGGCACTCTCAGGAAAGTTGGTGACAAATTCTCAGATTGTGAATTTATCCTGAAGGTAAAACTCACAGGATTTGCTGAGAGACTAAGTATGAGGTATGAAAGGGGAAGAAATCAAGGAGGATTCCATGGAAAGGTGGTGTTGCTATTTGCTGAGCTGAGAAAAGTAATGAGGATGAGGAGTTTGGCATCGATCGGATCTTTTCAGTTTGAGATGACTTTAATATCCCAGTCAGGAGGGTCTGGTTCCAGGTTCGATGGAGCAAGCACACTCTATATACTCTGCCTCTCCCACCGACTGTGGCTATAAAAGCTCATCAGAGTGAATGGAATAGACGTTTGCGAGCTCTGGGAAGTAAATGATGCAGGCACATTGGAGAGGACCGAATTTGGAGCACCGCCAGGGTGGCAGCGGATTTGCCATTTCCCCTCCTCCAGTGTCTCCACCTGAATGGAACACAGCTCTGCATTCTTTCATTAGTTATTTCAGCTTTTCTCTTTATCAGTGTTTTGAATATCAGGACAGTATTTTCCCTGGATTCTATGTTTTTGTGTGTACTTGAGATTGCTTAATTTTCCTCACATTTCTTCCTAACACAATCCTCATGCTCTAGGAAGTGAGTACAGTCACTCAGATTGTACCTGTTCACCACTTCTTTCCACTTACTTGACTTTAATACTAACCTAGGTTAGTTTTAAATTGCTTACTTGTTGACCGACCTTTTGTTGTTGTTGTTGTTTGATTATTGGTTGAGCATTCAAGGTCTCTGTGACCTGTATCTTTTTTTTTTAACTCAAGTGTTTAGAAGTATGGTTTCACACATGTTTATGCATAGTCAGTACATAGAAGTGATCCTTCAATTCAGACATTTCTCATACGCCCCTTTGTAGTCATCCCATCCCTTAACCACAACCACTGATATAGTCAGTCTGCCTCTACAGGTTTTGCTTTTCCAGAATATCGTATAAATAGAATCATGCAGTATATAGCTTTTCAAGTCTAGTTTCTTTCACTTAGCATAAGGTATTGAAGATTCATCCATGTTGTTGCCTGTATCAGCAGCTCATTGCTTTTTATTACTGAGTAGTTTTCCAATGTTTGGATGTACCACAGTTTGTTTATCCCTATGGCAGTTGAAGGACATTTGTGTTTTTGCAATTTGGGACGATTATGAATAAAACCACTATAACTATTGACGTGTAGCTATTTATGTGAACATAGTTTTTATTTCTCTCGGATAAATACCAAGGAAGTGGACCCTGGTTTGTTTGCTATGTGTTTAACTTTATAAGAAACTATTAAGTGATTTTCACACTGCTTTCTGAAATGACTATATGCCATTTTGCATTCCTACCAATAGTGTTTGAGGATTTCAATTGTTTTTGTATCCTTGTCACCACTTTGTTTTGTCGTTTTTTAAAAAGCCATTCTAGTGGGTATACGAGTATAGTGGTATCTCATTATGGTTGTAATTTGCTTTTCCCTAATAATTAATTTTGTTGAGCATCTTTTCATACGTTTGTTATTCATATCTCTAGTGAAGTGTCTGTTCCCATCTCTTACGCAGTTTTAAAAATTGAGATAGGTTTCTTTATTATGTTAGAGTTGTGAGAGTTATTGGTGTATTCAAGAAATAAATCCTTTTTCACATATGTATTTTGTAAATATTGTCTTCCAGTGTATTGCCTGTGTTTTCATTTTCTTATCAGTGTTTTTCAGAGACATTTTTAATTTTGACAAAATCCGATTTATAAATTTTTTATTATTAGAATTTTCTCTTTCCTAAGAAATCTTTGCATACATCAGTGTCACAAAATTTTCTCCTACTTATTTTTAAGACATTTTACAGTTTTTGCCTTTAGGTCTATTACCTATTTTAAGTTAATTTTTGTGGAGGGGGTGAAACATAAGTCCAAGCTTCATTTTTTTATGGTGGAGGTGCAGTTATCCCAAAATCATTGGTGAAAAGATGATCCTTTCATGACTGAATTTCCTTGACGTTCTAGCAAAAATCAATTGACCAAATATGTGTAGGTCTATTTGTAAACTATTCTGTTTCATTGATCTAGGTGTCTTGTACCAACAGTGTGTTGTCTTGATTCCTGTACATTTATAGTAATTCTGGAAATCGTGAAGTATGAGTTCTCCAACTTTGCTTTGCTTTTCAAAGAAAAAAAGAAATTCTTAATCCTTTGCTTTCCCATTCACATTTTAGAACCAGCATGTAATTTCACAAGAAATCTTGCTGGGATTTTGCATAAGATTGTATTAAGACTATAAAATCCATTTTAGGAAAAGAGACATCTTAACAATATTGACCCTTCTAACCAATAAATATGGTAAATCTTTCCATTTATTTAGGTCTTTGTTGATTTCTCTCGTTTTTTTGGTAGTTTTTGGCATGTAAATATTACACTTACTATATTCATCCCTAAATATTACACTTATTATATCCATCGCTAAATATTTTTTTGGGTTTTCAGTGCTGTTGTAAAGATCCTGATGCAATTTCTAGTTGTTCATTCCTATTATGTAAAAATATAATTGATTTTGGTATATTGACCTTCCATTTTCTATTCTTCCTAAAGTCGCTTATTAGTTTAAGTAGCTTTTTTATAGATTGAGATTTTGTGGAAAATTATGTCATCTGCATTTATAAATAGTTTTATTTATTTTTTCCTAATCTCTGTGCCTTTTATATTTAGCTGGATATGATTTGCTAATATTTTGTTAGGGTTTTTAAGCTTATGTTCATGGTGGATGTTGGTCTGCAATTGTTGGGTTTTTTTAATAGTGTCTTTGTTTGGCTTTCAATCTTGGTGATGCCGGCCTCAATATGAGTTTCTGCTTCCATTATATTTTCAGAAAGAGTTTGTGTAAAGCTGGTATTATTGCTTTCTGACGTATTTACTTATAGGTCATATTTCCCTGTTTCTTCACGGTTTGTATTTTTTTTAATTAAATCATGCTCATTTTGAATGTCGTGTTATTGAATTTCTGGATTTTGTGGTTTTCCTTTAGAAGAATGTTGAGTTTACTTTTGGCAGTCTATTAAATTAATTTGGATCATCTCGATCTTTTTGATGCTTGTTTTTAGGCTTTTTAACAAGTGTGCTTCTAAGGTATCCTCAACCCAAATGCCAATTTAGCCCTATTACTAAAGCATGGCACTTTGGGCTTTCTAGTGAATTCCTGTGTATACACCAATCTCTCTCTAGTCTGTCTAGTCAGAAGGTGAACATTTCCCAACCTCATAATACCTTCTTCCAACTTTTACACTCTGCAGTAGTAGTACTACTTTCTCTGGTAGTTTTTCTTTGCTGGGCCTGTTAGAAGTTTACCCTCGACACGCACAGTTTGGTATTCATCACAAAACTTAAGAAGATCCTTGTGCAGATGTCTGGAGTTCTCTCTCTCTATATATATATATATCTTCCTCCTGTAAAGGTAAAATGTTCTACGAACTTCCCTCAGCCTCTAATCTCTGTCTTCTCAACCCAGCAAGACCAGTGCATTCTGTTTTGGGTTTCCCCTTCTGGCTCTGTGCTCTCAAAAGTGCTTCCAGGCAGAAAACCAGGTATCATCGAGTTTCCCTTGTCTCCCCGCCCCCCCTCCCAGCTTAGCTCAGGGATCACAGTGTTGTGCTGCCTGTTTTCTAATGTCTTCATGTTTCTTATATTTCATCCAGTTTCATGTCCAGTATCACTTATTCCATCGTGGTCTGAAAGGGAAGACACATACATCTCTTTTAAAAAATAAAATAAAACCAGCCCTATTTTAAGAAAATCACCCCTAAGGCTAAGGAGACAGAAAAAGATTGAAAAATAAAACAATTTGCACAGGCATACTGTAAAAAACAAACCAAAATGAACTATAGCATTCATATCACACAAAATGAATTTAGAGCAAATAACATTGAATGAGATAAATGAGACCTTTTTATAATGAAAAAGTTTACAATTCACAATGAAGAGCATTCCTGAATCATTGTACACCCCACCCCAAATAAAACAATTTATAATGCAACAGCTGCAGGAAATATAAGGAGAAATACATAGAAATGTAATAGTAATAAATGACTTGTACCTCTCCTCATTCATGGTAAATCAGGCCTACTCACTATAAAGTAGGGATACAGAGAACCTATTTACAGTTAATAAGTCAGATCTAAGTGATATATGTCAACCTCTCTGTACTATAAAAAGAGAATGAAATGAATGTATTCATAGAATATTTTCAAAGTAGCAACAAAGAAAAACTTCAGTGAATTTTACATAGTAGAAATGATATAATTGTATTGACAACAAAATTTGAAATTAATCATAAAAATATAAAACAACGCCAACTAAAACTTATCACTGAAAATATCAAAATTCTCTTTTGTCATGTACTAAAAGGAAATCAAAACTAAAATTGCGTAATATCTGGAAAATAATGATAAAGTACATTGATCAGAACCAATTGATTTTGACTGAACAAATACTCTTAGAAGTTCTTAGCCTGAAACTCTTAAATTTCTAAACAAAAAGAAATAAAACTGTGAATTAGACAGTCACCTCAAGTAATGAGGAGTATACCAGCAAAATAAATATAAAGAAAACAAAAAGAAGGGATTAGAACTAAAAGCAGTTATGAATTAATAAAAAAACAAATTACAGAGCTAATACATGTGGGAACTGTTTCTTTTGGGTAAAAAATAAACATTTTTACATAGTTTATATAGTTTAAAATAATAATAAAATATAAAATATACATGCATGAATTAAAAATAAATTGCAAAAGGTACAAATTTCTCAAAAGTTACAAATTTCTAGTTATAAAATGAATAAGTCATACATGAGAATGCAATGTACAGCATGGTGATCATAATTAACTGTATTGCATGTTTGAAAGTAGGCTAGGTGATGGGATCTTGAAAGTTCTAATCATAAGAAGAAAAAAATTTGTAACTATATGGTGACAGATATTATCTGGACTTATTGTGGTGATCATTTTGCTTTATATACATACAAGTATCAAATCATTACATTGTACACCTGAAACTGATACAATGTTGTGTTAGTTATACCTCATTTAAAATATATATATATGTATATATATGTATATATATTTTAAAAAACATATATGTATTTATATTTTAAATGCATATATATGTATATATATTTTAAATCACAAAAGTAGTTTTTCAAAAATATACATTTTAATATAGCTAGTAATAGACTTGGACAGAAGAGTCATTAGCTCCACCCACTGTTAAAATGTGTCATATAAAAAAATAAAGAAAGAAAGAAAGAAAATAAAATGTGTCATATAGATACTATAATCCTAACAGTTTGGAATTGGCACATAATTCAGCAGATTGATTGGTAAATAAAATAGAGAATCTGAAACAGACCCTTAATACATATGGGAATTAAATATATAATAAAAGTAGAATTTAATTCATTGGGAAAACAGTGGATCATTCAATAATACAGTTTTGAGAACTAGCTAGCTATTTGGTAAACCATGAAATTATATCTGTTTTTATACCAAAATAAATTCCAGATGGATCAGCGATATAAACAAAACTATAGTATTAGAGATTTCTAAAACCCATAAACCATAAAGAAAAAGTTTGGTAAATTTGACATTACAGTAAAATTTCTGCCTGTGAAAAGAGACTTCCCTGTCTCCTGCCAGAGGTGGAAAAAGTTAGAGGTTGCTAAAACTTCTTTGTCCTGGTAACTTTTGGGACCAGGACTGTATGTTCTTATATACTCTTAAAGCAATGGTTCTCAAACTTGAGTTGACATCAGAATCAGAGTCACTGAGAAGGCTTGCTCAAATATCAATTGCAGGGCCCTGCCCAGAATTTCTGATGTAGTAGGTATCGGGTGGGTAAGGTCCAAGAATTTGCAGTTTGAACAAACACCCAGTTAATGCAGAGGCTGCTAGTCCAAGGATCACACTTTGAAAACCACTGTTTTCCTCCTTTTTCCTGAGATCACTCAGTACTGCTTTTTTCCATTCAAAGAGTCCTAAATCAAACCAAAGTGTTGAGATAACATGAAATAAGCAGTTTGCTTCTTCCCAAGATACACTTACAAGCGCGAAGACCTATACAAATATAATCACTTATCTGCATGCATGCATAAAATCAGGTGTGTGCATGCCTAAAAATGTCTTTATGCTATGAAAGAACGTTAGACGCCCTTCACAAGGTGAATTTGGAGGGAGAAGATCCGAGATAGGAGGGAAATTATTTCTCATTGTATGTCCTGTTAGACTTTAAAATTCTTTTTTCACCATTTGCAAAAAAAAAAAAAAATTACTCTACATAATAATCTTTATTATTAAAACAATAACCCCTCACAGTTTCATTTTAATTCACAGGAAATAAAAGAATTTAGGAAGTGAGAAAGATGTCGAGATAGGAGGCTGTAGTCAGAAAGCAACATTTTCAGACTCTGCAATCCAGGATTTGTAGCTTCTCAGCACCAGCCTTCAGCCACAGTAGCTGCTAGCTGATATGGAAAGTAAATGAGTGTTGTTGATGAAAATAAATTTAAAGTATTTTATGTGATGTTTTTGTGCTTCATATTTGAGTTGGTTTATGAGCAGATAAATTTATGAACATATTGTATACCATGTTGCCCTCACTAAGCTAGACTTCACAGAGTTTCTATTCTCTCCGTTAGCTGGATACACAATTCTAGACCTCATAAGTCTTTCTAAAATCAGCTGACCAAAAATTGCAATTAATTTTTCCTTGTAAGTTCTTAGTTTTTTATAGTTGCCTTAATGAGTTTCCTTGGAAGGAAGTACTCTAAATCTTGTAGGGTCCTGTAGCTGTAATTACCACTGTATTGTAACTGGGATACTCATGAAATAGTAGATCATGATTCATCAAAATAAGTTCTTCAGAAAGCTCCATTTCTTGTACTCAAAAAAACTCAGTTATCACACAGATGACAGCAATGGTAGATATTGTGCATTCTCAGGCATGTGACGCAGTCATTAACGTGGAGAGGTGATTTTTAATATAAACCTGAATTAGATATCCTTTAGGAATTAAAGAGGAGAATTCAAGAGGCCTATAACAGAGTAGAAGGAACACTGAGCTAGGAATTAAATTATCTTCGCATGAATCTATAGTCTGCTTTTGACTGGGGTGTGTGCAGGCTGTGCTGTGTGCCTCTGTGGAGGGAGGCATCTGTAACCTGCAGAGGCCTGCCCTGCCTCTTTGGAGCCAGGATTATGTACTTGGTGAGCAAAGAAATCACCTATCACTGAAACATGCAAGACTTTTTCTGTAGGTGATTATAATGCATATATTCCACAGACCACTTGAAGAAATAGTGCTTTTCGAGGTTTATTTTTAGAAATGAAAATGTCCTATAAATTCGTGATATTTGCCATTATCATCAGAAATTGAGTGTTTATTTTAAAACATTGAGTGGCAATCTGCTTTTCATCAGAAAACACATTTTCTTTGCTTAGTGTATATTTGTCCTTATTTTAAAAAATGTATACACACATACACACTCATACAGTTGATTATAAAGTTGTTTAAGCAGTGAACTTCAGCTAGTAGCTCAGGAGCTAGGGATAAAATGGAGCAGCCAATCCCTGTTTAATCCTCTTTTGTTTCCATTTTGCTTCCACTGCTAGGGAAAGGTAATTTGTGATGATGGAGTTGGACTTCTGAATTTCTCTCCAAACCCATAAAGCCAAGTAATGGTTGTGGTGGTGCTGACTGCCCTTTGCCCTCGCTGGCTTCTTCAGGGTTTTCTTTTCTCCTCTGTGCCTCCCCTTGCCCCCTTGAAAGTCATCTGGGCCCAGTGCAGATACATTCAGCTCTTCATTTATCTGCATTAATGGCTAGGAACTGGGGCTCATATAATCCCAAATGGTGGATAATCCAAAAACAATTAATAGTTGGCTTTGAAATGTATTTAGTAATGTTTTAAATTGTTTTTACCTTCCTAATTATATTTTGCTAATGTTGCCATTAGTTTGCGTTCCCTGAACATACCCTGACTGATTGGTGGACTTAATGGGGCGGGGGCACAGAGAAATGCAAAGTGACTATGAGAACCCAGATTGATAGGATTTTTATTGAATTAGAATTTCACTGTGGATAATTTCCATGTTAATGATTGAAAGTTGTCAGCATATCATTCAGTCTAGGGTCTAGCACAGTACCTGCCACACAGTTGAAATTCAGGAAATATTTGTTAAATAAGGATCCTCAATTTTTTTCACAGCAGTCTTATTTATGGTCTGATCAGAGCTAGCATGCGCCAAGAGAGGAAGTCAGTGAAAGATGTCCACTGCCTTCTACTCAACTGTCCCTCCCCCATCTTATCGAAGATGAGTATTGCTATTTTCCCAATATGGTGCTAACCCAGGCTGTTCAACCAGCTGAGCCACACGGATTAGCTCCTCAGTAGCAGGGATTTAATCCAGGGACCATTCCAGGGGGAAGATATGCTATTCTTTTTGTTTTGTTTATTAAATTTATTGAGGTGACATTGGTTCCTAAAATTATATAGGTTTCAAGTATACAATTCTGTAATACATCATCTATATATTGCATTGTGTGCTCACCACTCAAAATAGATCTCCTTCCATTACCATATAGTTGACCCCTTCACCCTCTTCTACTACCTCTCCTCCTGGTAACTACTGAACTGTTATCTGTCTATGAGTTTTTGTTTGTCTTGTTATTTTGTTGCTTTCAGTTTTATATCCCACGTGTAAGTGAAACCATACAGTTCTCGACTTTCTGTCTCTCTATTTCACTTAGCACCATGATCTCAAGATCTTTCCATGTTGCCGCACATGGCAATATTTCATCTTTTCTTATGGCCAAGTAATGTTCCATTGTATACATGTACCACATCTTTTTTTTTTTACATTTATCTTAGATATATGTGTTTTTGGATTTTTTTTATTAGTTTCAGGTGCACAAGACAAAGTAATACTTAGATGTTCATGTACCACATCTTTATCCATTCATCTATCGAAGGACACTTTGGTTGTTTCCATGTCTTGGTCATCGTGAATACTGCAAAGAACATAGGGGTACATATATCTTTATGGGTAAATATTTTCAGATATTTTAATCCCAGAAGAGGGATTGATGGGTTATATGATAATTCTATTCTTAATTTTCTGAGGAGCCTCCATACTGTTTTCCACAGTGGCTGTAGCAGTTTACATTCCCACCAGCAGTGTCTGAGGGTTCCTTTCACTCCACAGCCTCTCCAACACTTGTTATTATTTGTCTTATTGATAATCACCATTCCAACAGGTGTGAGGTGGTGTGTCATCGTGGTTTTGATTTGCAGTTCCCTCATAGCTACTGAAATTGAGCATCTTTTCACGTATCTGTGCTGTTGGCCATTCGTATATCTTCTTGGGAGAAATGTCTGTTCAGGTCCTCTGCCCATTTTTTTAATTGGATTGTTTGTATTTTTGTTATTTTGTTATTTTTGTTATTTTGTTATTGAATATTGAACAGTATGAGTTCTTTATATGTTTTGGATATTAGCCTCTTATCAGAGGTGTTGTTTGCAAATGTCTTCTACCATGTGGTTGGTTGCCTCTTGTTTTGTTGATGGTTTATTTTTCTGTGCAGAAGCTTTTAGTTCGATACAGTCCCATTCATTTAATTTTGCTTTTGCTTCCCCTTGCCTTCTTTTAAAATGCAAGGAGATGCTTTGAAATAGGCACAAGGAGGCTATGTATTACTTTCAGCAGAATATAACTTTCAATGGCAATATAAGCGTCAAAATAAAATAATAGTATAGGCATAACTTCTCAACTTAAGATCTGTGGGTCACTCAAACTCCTGAAATGGTTTGCACATGAGTAGGTGTGGGGGGTGGGGGGAAGAGTGTGTGTTTTAGGTGAGAGGGTTCATAAACTTGATTAAATTCTCAAAGGGGTCCACAACTCCTCTCTATTTATATAGAGAGTTGAATTTAAGTTTCACTATTTTATACTTTTCATAATGTTTTATAAAGAGAGAAACAAGAACACCCATTGTCACTGCCTCTCAAACTTGTGTCCCTTTTGACTACACAACTATCAGAGAATGTTGTGAGTTTCCATTACTGTAGCTAATTCTAGACTGGGCACAGTCATAGACTGAGAAGCGTGTATTGAAAGACTGAATGTGCAAGTGGACAATGGCCAGAAAATATAGGATAATAGGACTCTGAGCCGCATAAAGAGCCCGGGAAGCTGAACTATAACCTCTGCAGCAAAATCAGCGCAGAACAGTCAGGACTTGATCAGCGACTACAAATAACCTGTTTTTGCCCACTTCCAACTCAGGACTAACCAGAAAGCCAAATATGTTTCCCAAATCAGTCACGTGTGATGCTCCTCTTCTAGTTAGCCCACCCATACTTACAACCTCCAGTCAGGCATACGTGAAGCCTTCCCTTGTTTTTCACTAGAAAGCTTTCTCATTCCCCTGACTGATTCCGATTTTGATTCTTTGTGATGGTAGCTGATTCCCTTGATATAGCAAGCCTTGAATAAGTAGCCTGTGCTTTTTCTTATTTGGGTGATCCTCCTTTATTTCAAGTGTACATTGAGATTGGAGGGGTTCCAGGAAAACAACCTTATCTTGAAATCTCTCCTCCACCAGGACTTTGTGGAGCTGCTACTAATACTATTGGCGGGGCGGGGGGGTGGGCATCTCTTAGAGTTTAGCTCTTTATTTTTCCAGGAATAAATTTTAAGTGCACGTTTTATTGTAGATGTAGTATGTAGGATCCATGTGCGCAAGCTGATAGTGCAGAAACTTAGGGTGAGAACCATTCACAGGTAACACAGCAGATAAACGCTGCATGGACGATGATTCAGCCCAGTATCGTAGGGCATCTGCATGGAGAACAGGAGAATGCCTTTTTAGGTCCTGCTACCATTGGGGTTGTCTTCCCCTTGGTATGAACTTGCCACTTCCCTTATAGGCTCTATCTCTTTGCACTAGCTAATCGGCCACGTCCTGCCATGTCCCAACTCTCTTCATGAGAACCAATCACAAGAAGCCCTGAGAGCCATTAGCTCAGGACTGAGCACAAAGGGCCTCAAACCTAGTGGTCACTCCACCTTCAATTGAGATTATGTGTATCCATCATAGTAAGCTTAATGTTTAAAAAACACTGACTTGTAAATGTTAACATTTAAAATGCCACGGTTTTTGTAGGCTTATTTTGGTATTTCTTCATCTTATCCTAGGAGTTTAAAAAAATCTAAGTGGCCCAGCGTACCGTTTTTCTACCTGTCTCCCACATCTCTGTTTCTTCTTTTTATTGGATCATATTTTTATAGAAGTGTTTTCCTGGAAAAGACAATATGTGGAAATTAATAGAGGTAGTATGATAAGAGAGGCTTGGCTATGCGACGTGTGCTTTGTGTCCCAGTCATTAGATGTTTGGCCATTGGTCAATGACTAGACGTGTTGAATAAGCTCATTTGAGGACCCACGCCGAGGACTAAGCTAAGGAGATGTGGAGAGAAACCATAACTTTCTATGTGAGTCTCATACGGTGGTCCTCAGAGCAACAAAGGAGATGTGGAGAGAAACCAGAATTTCCACAGTGAGTCTCATACTGTGGTCCTCAGAGCAACAACTCCAGGGAACTAGTTCAAAATGCAAACTATCAGGCCCAACCTACATTTCAGAATCAGAAAACTTGGAGAATGGGTTCTAGCAATCTGTGTTTTAATAAACTCTCTATGCAAGTCTGATGCATGCTGAAGTTTGAGACCACTACTCTAAGTAGACGAGTCATCCAATAGTTTAAGACTTTTTCCCTCCTCCTGGAGTAACATTTTACATGAATGCATAGTGGGTTATAGGAGCCCTGGCTGCTAGCACCACAATGGGCAAGAAATAAGGATATGTCACCTAGTCCAGTGCTTCTCAAGTTTAATATACACACGGATCACTTGGAGGTCTGACCCAGTAGAACACTCTACGGGGGGTTTGGGAGCCTACATTTCTAACAAGCTTCCCAGGTGACAGTGCTGGTTTTAGGATTACACTTTGAGTAGCGAAGTGCTAGTGGACGACAAGCCCCAGCTCAGGAGCATCTGAGTTGTGGGCAAGCAGAGAGCCAGAGTTCAGGATATGAAGTGGGAACGTCTAAGAGGGCTTAGGAGGCCTAGATCAAATCCTGCGTTGCTGTGATCACTTACTACTTAGTATGTGTGTCCAAGATCCCTACAGAGATGCGAGAAGCCCGGGGAAATATCTGATGAGCAGCTAGGAAACCTGGGAGAGAACAAGGACGTAGGCTCAAGATCAAGAAGACTCCTGGTTAGGAAGTGCTGACCTGGGGAGGAGGGTTTATATTAATTTAATAAACATTTGTTAACCCCCTGCTCTATATCCAACATCAAATAATCCCATGAAGCTTGTGATCTGCTGAGAAGGGAGAGGAACCAAACTATCAGTAACTTAACCCTTTCGCTAAGAGCTGTTTACCAGTGCCTTTATCTCTGGAAAATGCAATTGGGGAGCAGTGACATAGATATGGAACCTCCAATCATCAGGCCTGAGTGAAGCACTTGTCCTAACCTGAGTAGCCAGGCAAGGTCACGTGCCTTCTGAAAAGGGAATTAGAGAAGAAATAGAAGGCCAGTCAAAACCAACCCCAGAGGGTGTTTATAGCCATAGTAAGTGATAAGAAGTCAAAGGGATTCTGGCACCACCACTTTTTAGTAATGGGTTCTTTCTGACTCTCTCTTTTTTTTTTTTTTTTATTTTTACATCCCTCACACCGTGAAACCCCCTCCCCCCATCCACCACCACCCCGACCTCACACCGAGCCATCACATTATACACATAAAACTATAGTTGGCATTCATTAATGTCCAGCCTCTGGTGTACAATGCCATGACCAGGCATCCACAGCATCCCTGAGGTGGTCTCCCAAACAGGACACATGTCCATCGGACACCCAACAAAATCCCCAAACACTATTGAATAAGTCTTAATGACGTATGACCAACCTAAGAGCCTACGGATTTGTGATCTTAACCTCCATCCTGAATCACATGGATCCTGATAATTCTCAGTTTAGTGTTACACCTCGTCATTTCTCCCAACAATGTATGTAAATGTATTAGAAGATTTATGCAGAGGAAGTTGAAACGTGTTATGCAGTGAGGTTAAGATCCCATTGGTATTTGAAATACTGTATGACAACTTAAAAAAATAAAGCCACACGAGTTTTGTTTTGTTTTTTAATGAGTTTCAGATTAGGGAGGATAGGAGCAATTATTTTTAGCAATTCTCTGTATGCTCTTTAAGAAAACTGATTTGATCGTAATTCCCTTTCCTAAAGGTGAAATGACAGAACAAAGCCTATTTGCAGACTTTCTAGAAGTAAACATTATCTGTAGTATGAATTAAAACTAGTATTCGCAGAGCCTAAAATTAATTTTCCCAGCATGACCACCAAACTGTACATTAATTTTTTTGTGTTATTATTCATAGTCAGTAGTGACTTCCAAGTAATTTTCTCAAGGAGATGCCCAGTAGCTCACTTATAGTGGAGCGCAAGTAAATGATAGGGTAGAGAGATTACTTCTCAGCAACTTTTACCCCCACAGTCCTCTTGAGTCCAGGCCAAGATTCCAGCTGCCTCCTGGTTGGAATACACAATAGGATTCTCAAAGAAAGCCCATCCTATTTATACAACTAATCTATATGGGAGTATTACCATCTTTCACCAGCTTTATTTGAATTTCCTGGTAAATCACACATCCTAAAATTACTGAATCCTTGAAATATCATACTTATAATCTAAATAGCAGGTATACCTCTAAAAGAGAGGCGTGTGTGTGTGTGTGTGTGTGTGTGTGTGTGTGTGAGTGAATATTCAAGCCTCAAAACATGACGGCCATCTATGCTCAACATTCTCATGAGCATCTTATACCTCTGGAAAAACATAGATACATACACAAGGCTCTGCTTTCCATTCAGACTATTTTTACAACTGGTATATTATAGTTCTGATAAAAACAAGCTTCAAACACTTGCTAAAGAGAATAAATTACAGTAGGAATGGGTGATAATTATTAGGAACTTATTTTTGGAATAAGCAACCTTCCTTAATAAAGGGCTATGTACTGCCCTCTGAAAGGAACAGAGAATTTTCCCCAAAGTCAAAAATACCCTTTTAATACTTCATGTACTTATCTTGTGGGGGTTAAATTAGGTTTAACACGTGTTCCCAGAAAGCCGAATTCAAGCTGGGTTCAAAACATGGATTACAAGGAGCACTTAGAAAGTGACATTAGGTTCTTTAAAGAGTATAACTAATTCAAAATTTCTATTTTTGAAGGAGACTTTGATGGGCTTGAAGTATTCAGATCTTTTTGTAATGCACGCAGATCCCAAGATTTTTAAGAGGACCGAATGGAAATAGTTGAGTAGATTTAAAAAATTAGTAAACAGGCAAAGCATCTTTTGATAATGTATTTTGTAGAGCTATTAGAAGAATAATGAATGTGAAACAGGAAAAAAAAAAAAGGTTTATTTTGGCTTCCATCTTTTGTGGCTTTGCTCTCCAAGAAGTTAGAATTAAAGATGAGAATGCCCTGTGACCTTAATTATAATAACTGCAGTATTTGGATCTAATTTTAAAACTATTTTCACAGAGTTGATATAAAGGAAAACTCAGTAAAGTTATTTAAAAAGAACTGAGTACAAAAGAACCCAATATAGAAGAGCCTAAACTCAGTCAAGGAGATGGAGACCACAGAGATGAACACTGAGATTTGCTTTTGCTTTTCTCTGATACTAATACAGAATTTTGATTCTGTGTGTATTACCAACCAGGCATGGGTTATTTAAAAATTGTTAGCTTTTAAAAGTACAATGGAAAGCAAAATAAAACATTAATATCATTAAGCAAAAATACAACAGTGCTGTTTTGTGTTCCAGTATACTTACCCAGTGTGACCATGTTGTGATCACAGGTTACTTAAGATGCCCTTATAATATTTATTAAATTGAATATACCTTTTCTATTTTACTTGTTCATCCAAAGGTGGTTATATGTCTATATCTCATGAAAGGGTCAATAAAAGAAAAGAAAAAGATAATGAAGATCCAGTATATAAATTTCTTAATCATGTGTAATCACACTACAGCTATGTTGGATTAAGACCATGTTTATTTAAACCTCAGTCAAATTGGTCATTTTCATAAACTGTTGATAAAAAATGGATTTCTCTTGGTGTTTCCATGGGTCATTCACCAAACAATAATACCATCAGGAGTTACTGATCCCCTGTGGATAGCAGCTTAATTACTCAGAAATTTAAAATTCAGAATAATGGTATAAGTACAGACATAGAAACTGTCCTGTCGTTGGGTGGTTTATTATTAAATTCAATACCTCAGATGGCCTTTTTTGTTTTAATTACTAAGTAGGTCTGGTAAATTATGAATTATTGTATTATCACAAGTGATAAGATGTATACGTTATGAGCATTGCAGTCTGCAGGTGCAATGTACATAAAGCAAGATTAATAGGATCAGGAAATTAAACAGAAGCTATCTTTACAGCGAAAAGAAAGGTTTAATGCTACCCTTAAGTGTAACTTAAACTCTCACTAAATATTTTTAACTGCAATAAAAGCATGTTAATTTTAGGAGTGACTTCTTTATAAGACCTCATTTCTTAGAGTAAATTTTCCTTTCTAAGAATACAAAAGCTTACTGAAATAATTTCTGTTGGTAACTCACTCCATAAAGAACTGAATTTTTCCTTGGCTTTTAAGCTCAATGAAGAGAGCCCAAAATAGCACCGGAAATTTTGTGTGGTGAATATATGTATGAACTAAATCCAGTTGGGATAAAAATTATTAAATTATTGATAAGGTCATTGTTGGTCCCAAAGCATTCCATTAGTCGTATGATACTTCTAAAATATTGTGAGAATTTGGCCTTAATTTTTCTATAATTGCATATGAAATAGAGGAAATTGTATTTTGCTTTAATTTAATATACTTGTATTACAACTTACTAACAAATAGTCTTATATAAAAGAAACATGCAGGGCATGTAATAACAATTTTTTTTCTTATGTGTTTCTGGATTTTTTCCCACTTACTGAATTATTTTTATACTGTCACTAAGAAGATCAAAGCCTAAATTGTTTCCAATTTAGCTACACCTTTGCTTCTCCATAGCATGACAGGTGGCTTTACAGTGAGTTTAACAGGACCTTGGTAAATACACAGAGCACTTAGCAAAATGTACAGAGCTCTTTACAAAGAACATTTTGGATCTTTCTCTCTCTCTCTTTCTCTCTCTCTCTCTCTCTCTCTCTCTCTCTCTCCCCCCCACTCCCCCTCCCTCTCTCTCTCTCTCTCTGTCTCTCTCTCTCTCTCTCTCTCTCTCTCTCTCTCTCTCTCCCACTCTCCCTCCCTCCTTCCCTTCCTCCCTCCACCACACACACAGACATGCACACATACACACAAAATTTGGTGCTTGTCCTGGAATTATTTAGCAGTATACTTGGCAAGGTGAAACTTGAAAAATAAAGCAATGTGAAATATTTATAAAGCAGCACATCATAGGTTATGTATTAAATATAAAAGTACCGAAGACATACATTCTGTGTAGTTTTGAAGATGTGTTTTGTTCAGTATAGATTACTAGATATTTGCAGTTCCCCCTCCTGGCAGTGCCGCAGTAGAGATTGCTACATGTATGTACCTGTGGGGTCGTTTTTGAAGCTAAGCTAACACAACCCTAATCAGCAGGGAGGTTACAAGAGAAGAAGCTTGAGCAATAACTGGTCCTTTTGTTGTAGAAATAACAGGAATATAAATTATTTCTAAAAAATAGGCTACTTTGTTTCTTTTTTTTGATGCACTATCTTTGATGAAACCAAAAATGTGATTGTCCATAAGAAAATGATAGGAATTTGAGGAAGGGGAAAAAAGGTAGTATTATATTCTCATCTGTGGTGTGTATTAAGCTTCCTAATTTTTTTTTTTTTGCTAAATGATGTCTATTACGGCACGATGTCAGCTTTTTCAAGTGATTGATTTTGCTTTCGATGTGAGATAGCAGGGAAAACTTCTCCTACACATAAGAAAGCTAAGCAAAAGCAATGCCTTCCAGGAAACAACAGCAGTAGCTACTAAATAAGTTTATTTAAATAAGGAAAGTGTTAAAATAACCTCCAGAAATGAAAAGGCCAGCTTTAATGCACGGCACTGTTTTATAGATGTGATGTTTGAATTGTGTCCTAACATCTAGATTTGAACCAGGAGGAACTCAATTCAATGACAGAATTTTTAATTTTGAAACAGCAAAATTTACCTACTCGTTGAATCAAGATAGTTCTTATTTACTTATTCATTTATTTTTATTTTTCAGCTCTATTGAGGTATAATGACAAATAAAAATGTGAGCTATTTAAAGAGTACATTGTAATGATTTGATGTACATGTACATTGAAAGAATTCCTCCCATCTAGTTAATTAACACATCCGTCACCTCACATATTTACCTTTTTTTGTGTGTGTGAGAACATTTAAGTTCTACTCTCTTAGCAAATTTTAATGATACAATTCAGTGTTATCAACTAGAGTCACCATGTTATACATTAGATCCTCATCAGTTTTTTACACTGATTAATTTTTCTTCCTGTTCTCTTAGTTGAATAACTGTGAATAACCACATCCTACATGTTTAGTTATTTAATAATACAGATATAGTTATCAGTTTAAAGATCCTTTAAGCAGGTGCCCAAAAGGTTTAATCCAGCTACTCTTTGCTTTGCCAATTCTCTGGATCCCCCTGATACTCTTTGCAAAACCAGTTGATTCTTTGTAATTAAGAAGAGAACCTATTTAACTTAGAGAAATTTTTATACTTCTTAAACCAGTAAATACTAGCATTTGTAATTTGAAAGAATTAGAAGTGTGCAGAAAATGTTTTTGCTCAACCTGCATAAATCAGTCATGTTAGACAAAAAGGTATATTTTGTTCTAGTCACCTCTCATATTAGCAGTGGAATAAGAATTAAAAGGTAGAACAAAATTGTAAACAGTACCATAACATTTTTGAAACAATAAATGGTACTTAGGAATTGAAATTGTTTTCTGAAAAATTGAGTAACAGAATTTAAGATGTAGTTGAAAATACAATTATTTTGTTGGTTAATTTGATAATATGAACAAAAGAACTTCAGTATTTGATCATATGGTTCCTAATAAACTGTGATACACATGTGTACACTATTTTGTTATAGCTATGATTCCTCCTTAAATATAATAATTCCTGAAGAAAATATTTGATTTTTTTTACCTCACTTTAACCCCATGATGGTTATTTTTATTTCAAATTTTGCAAACTGGTAATATCTATTAACTGTTTTTTGAACAGTTTCCTTTATTCTGTACTATTTGGTAGTACTAGAAATTTGAAATTTTTGACTATTTTCTGTGTGTCAGAATCTCATGGAATTCTAGCTGAGGTTCCTAGAGAAAGGCTTCTGTAAGGAATTTTGTAGCCATGTTATATAAAATTAGAAGTAAATGAATAAAAGCATATCAAAGTGAGTTGTTTTAACTTTCTTCTAAGAATTAGATATAAATAGCTTAGTTGGCATATATTGAAAGTCTGAAGTGTTGCTAAGTATTTGATCATACATATATATATGTATAATTCTATACAGATCTTGTTCAGTATTCTTATTAGCTGCTTATGTATGGATGGATATCCATTTTCCTAGCCATAGAAATGAGTGTTTTGAAAAACACACCTAGAAAGATAGCCTTCACTTATCAGGTGTATCTGTTCTACAATTAACAATTAAGTATCCCTCAGTGTTTCACTTGAAATAACTGTCTGTGCTTGACCAAAAAAATATATAGATATCTACTATTTTTTTCTCACTTTTAATTTTAAAATGAATAATTTTTAAATAGGAGTAAAATGTGAGAATGAAGTTTTCCGTTTTCCTATAGTAATTTGTCATATAAACTTTTGCAAAAATCTAGTTAAAAAAATCAGTAGTTATAAAATTTTGGAAAATTGTATTTCTTAACTGATAACCTTACATATGAGGCAATCACCAGACCACTATACATTTATTTTTCTCTTTGCCTTTGTGATTTTTGTAATTTCTATTAAATATGAAAGATATCTACCCTTTCAAATGTACTTTTGTTTTACACATATAGGAATAAAGTTTAATGACTGTGGCCTAGTTTTAAAAATACAAAATTCATTTGAGAGCTTAAAACTTGGATTTTACTTTATTATATTTTTGACGTATAGTATTTGTCTAGTGTAATCATTTAAAACATAATTTTTACCACAGTTACAAGAAAAATATGATTCTCTTTATATTACTCTCAAACGTACTGTTTTCTCTGAATTTTGGGTTTGTTTCTCTCCAGACGGTGGGTACGGCTACTGTTTGGACGAGAGTTCCCCCTGCAGGATCTCCTGGTGGTCTGGGACGCCTTGTTCGCAGATGGCCTCAGCCTGAGTTTAGTGGATTACATCTTCATAGCCATGTTACTCTACATCCGAGATGCTTGTAAGTGTTAATGACCTTGACTATGTTCAAGTAGGTGGTCCTGATTTTTAAAAATAAGTTTTGTGTTTTAAATACATTGTCTTTTATTCTGAATTACTAACCTATATTTTATAGTAGGCAATATATTGACGTTTCCAAAGGAACATGCTGAATTTCTTTATTGTTAGTTAACCATGTCCATATTGGGAGATGTGGGTGATTTTATCCTGACAGAATTGGAATATTCTTCAGAACTGCTTTTCTAAAGACTTTACTCTTGCTTTAATCTGCTCGTTAAACACACTTGTGAAATGCACATATAAAAAGCCAGTATTTCAGATATGTTTAGAGCTCCACCTTCTGACAGGTAGGTAGTATTCAAGGATATTTATCAGGAGATTGGAGCTGTTTCTATAGTATCAACAACTTGCCAATAAAAAAATAAATATTACATTTAAAAATATTTTATTTTCTCAGTTACATTTTGGCCAAATATATTTATAATAGAGGACCAAATATTAACTGTATTCCATCTTATCAGATCTCCCTTAGGGTGCTTGCCATAGCTAGAAAGCCAGTGCCTATCCCTTTTGAATAGTCGGATAATCCTCAGGTTGAAGAAAATATCAGAGCATGTTTTAAATTTCAAAACACTTCAAATTGTTTTCCTTCTCAAAAAAATAATCACAGTTCGCAAAACAAGATTTGTAAGCAAAAACATAATTAGGAAACATTGCACAAAGTAATAACTAAATAAGAAATAAAAAACTATCATAAAAGTAGGACTTTATCAGAAGAATATAAACTATTTGGCGTCATTCATACTTTTACCTCTTAAATTGCTGTGTGGTTCTCTTTTAGTTATTCAGTGAATACCATTTGTGCCAGATGCTCTTGGTATGCCTCTGGTAACACTGATAATATTCTTTAAAATTTAGTTTATACTTTTTTAATTCCCCCAAAATTACTTGAATGAATAAGTGACAGGAGTACCACATTTTATCCAAAAATAGTGGTGTTTTTCTATGCCTTGAAGGTCAGATAGTTTGGGTTGTGACAGACAAAGTGAAAAGTTCCTTCTTTCTGAGTCAGAAATAATCACATAAGAACATGGAAATCATAAGACAAAACATCTGGGAAGTAGAGAAGAATGTTGGGTAGACTTGATGGATACTAGATTTTAGGAGATTCGACACTAGTCTCCCATTTTAAAGTTTCATGATTTTTTTTAACGTCAGTAATAAAAAAACAAAAGGAATAAGAAATCTCTTTTATTAAAAAAATGCTTTTGGATAATATTTTCACAAAATTTTTCAAGCTACAGAGCTTTACAATGTGTTTTTATTTTATGTAGTCTTAAAAATTAAGTATCTGCTCTTTTCTTAACTTTGGCATATCAAAACTATATTTTTAATTTAATCATCCTGTCTCCTATGCTAACATCTACTTTTTAAAATTAATTTCATAAAACAGACACATTTTTGGCAGCTGAAGCTCTTACATATTTTTTAATCCCTTCATTGATGATGTTATAAAACATATGGACACATGTGCAGGGGTAATAGTTGTTTATTCATTTCAACATTTAGTCCAACTTATTTTAATTTTCCTGGTTAAATCCATAGCAGTGGATGAGACCTCCTAAAATAGGGTGACTGCCAAGTATTTAAGGGTCACTCTCCTGTTCTCACGAAGCTTACCAGTAGGAAAGACTGCCGTAATTAATTTCAAACTAATGTTTCCGACCCTGTGGTTGAGGTGTGGAGCCATAGTTAGAAAGTTTAAAGGAGAGGCGCTGAGCTCCCCTCTGGGCCAGCTGTGAGCAACTAGAGACAGTGGTATAGATGCTGCCAAGCTAAATAGGGGGTTCTGCGTTCCTGCAGAAGGAAGAGCATGAAGAAAGGCTTAGAAGTGAGAAACAGCTTAATGGGGGTGTGTGGATTGTGTATGTGTATGTTTCTCCCCAAGTTATTTGGTATTATTAGAGTGCAAAGGGAGAGAGAGACTAACCATTTATGAGACTGAAGAGGAAACAGGTATAGGATCATGATAAAAGTCTTTATCCTGTAAGTGATCGTGAGCTAGTAAAGGGTGTACGTCAGAAATGTGGTCAGATCACCTCTGGCAGCAATGTGGGAAATAGACTTGAAAGAGACGAGACTAGAGCAAAGAAATTAGATAACAGGTGATGATAATAGTCCGGGGGAAACTAGCAGATTAGAGACATTTTCAGAACTAAAGTCAGCATGTCTTGGTGATTAAATATGATGGCTAAGGGAGAACAGGAACTCTAACATGATCCCCAGCTTGGAGAGGTGAGTGACTCGGTAATATGTATAACTTGGATAGGAAATATAAGAATTAGTAGATTTTAGGAATAGAAGTGATGAATTGAATGTTGGCCATACTGAGTTTGAGATATCTGGAAGAAATAATAACTAGGAGATTTGGGAATAAAGCTCAATGTGAGTATCAAGGCCACATACTTAATTTTGTGAATGGATAATAGGTATGTATTAGTTAGAACCATAAGAGTGGGTGTGATATCCTGTGAATAAGGTGACCATATATCCCAGTTTGTTTGGGAATACCTGCTGTTTGAGAGTAATAAATATTAATACTGCCCTCTTTCACTCTCACGGGCATCCCATTAGGATCATAAGAATTATATGGTCAGCCTACCTATGGTGGGTGCTTACAGAACGAGAACATGGGCAAAGGTGGAACTCCACGTTTAACATCAGTGTTTAAGTTAGTTTTCAGTGTTAACACCAGAGAAGAAAGAGCCTGTGTTGTAACCTCAGAAAACTGTGTTATCTGAGCCCAGGGAGATGATGGGGGTCAGGAGTGCTGAGATG
This sequence comes from Rhinolophus hipposideros, assembly GCF_964194185.1. NCBI lineage: Eukaryota > Metazoa > Chordata > Mammalia > Chiroptera > Rhinolophidae > Rhinolophus > Rhinolophus hipposideros. The sequence continues at coordinate 38,645,878 of NC_138060.1, read as the reverse complement.
CAGTGAGGGAAGGCTGGAGAAGTCCATAGATTTGGGCCTGTGGAGGGATAGTCATCTGATACCTTTGCCAGAATGGATTCAGTGGGTGGTGGAGCAGACGTGGATGTGGTAGGTTAAAGAGTGATCAGACAGTTAAGAGTTACAATAGCCTTTTCCACAGTTTTGTTGCTGTTGTAGTTTTATGTATGCAATACACTTTCAACTAAAAAGTCAACTAAATAAAAAAGAAAGAATGTAGAGACAGCATATGTATTCATTAAAGAAAGTCAGTAGAGAAGGGAAGAAGAAAGATGTAACTAGAAGTGAGTTTGAGGATAAGGAGTGATGAATGGCTGTCTTCAGAATGAGATCAGGGCACCTTGGAGGTGGGGAGAACGGATAGAGACTCTTCCTTCCAAAAGCATTCTGTTTCTCCTTCAAGTGTCAGCACTATTTTTCCCCCTCCTGTTCCATGGATGAGATCTATGAAAAGATAAATTATCTTATCAATTATTGAAGGTTTTAATTTGTTTATTACTGTTCTTCATGCCCCCCACCCCCCTAATGAGAGACAGGACTTTTTCTGTCCAGGTTTTCCTGCTGTAACCTAGCGTCTAGAACAGGGCCCAAGGCATAGTAATCTTGCTGACAAATATTCTTTGAGTGACATAACTGAAGAAACAAGTGCTCAGAGGCCATGGAACAAGGTCAGGAGTCCTGGGGAAGACTGACTTTGGACCAGGAGTGAAAAACTGATGCTGTTCCTCGCAGGAGGCAGCCACCAGGCAGATAGCAGAGTAGACCGGTTTATAGGTGGAGACGATGGAAAGTGGAGGAATTCCATGTCTGATAAAGGAGGAAGCAGGGCTGTCTGCTGTGCAGGAGCCATGGTAGTGCCTGGGGCTTCAGGGGATTTACTGGGAAGTGTGGAGAGATGGCTGAGCAAGGACAATGATAAGCCTGGTCCAGCTATTGAAGATCTTGTAGAGACAAACAGTGGGCCGTGGCACCAGGCCTCAAGTTTATGCTTCTTCCCAGCCACGCTCAGCAGTCCAGGCAAGATACACAGACAGGAGGCAGGTTATAACTCTGCTTCAAGTCAGGCCCACATCCAAATGAATTAGGCAGAGCCCAGGGGAGGCAGGAGGATGGAGGGTGTGGATTGCATTTTAAAGGAGTGGTTTAGGATGTGGAGGGAGGGAAACATGGCCAGGAAAGACTATGGGGAAATCAGCATATCAAGGGAGTAGAAGAAGGATGTGAGAGTGAAAATCAGAGGTTGTGGTCAAACAAAAGAGGGCATGGAGCAGCTCTGGGTGTGCCCAGGAGGGTTGGCTTTGTTAACAGAGAAAAGGATCCTGAGGGAGCTGCGATTTCTCTTTGGTCCTCCATGGACTCTTCACCTAGAATCATGACAGCAAAAGATGGAGAAAGAAGCATAGCGAACGAAGCAACGAAAGCCTCAAGTAAATGCAGAAGAGTGACCAAGGAAACAACTTTTATTCAATCAGTCATTTATTCAAAGAATCAGCCATTCAAACAGTATTTATGGAGTGCCTACTATTTGCCAGCCGTCACGGTGTTTGCATGACAGTAATGAAGGGGCCTGATGGAGGTATAGATGTGTGGCGTGAACTTGAGAAGAAAAGGGGTTTATGAAAAGATAGGAGATGGTTTGGAAAGAAAATCAGGAGTGAGGTGGTGCTCCCGCCGCCCACCAGGGGAGGTCGCAGGAGTAGCAGTGAATTCCAGGAGGGCTAGGCTCAGAAAAAGGCATTGGTTCTCAGAGAAAAGGATTGGGCGGGTTGGTGGCGGATAGCAGGAAGCGGACACAGAACAAGATCCGGTAGAAAGCATGGCAGGGCAGTACTGATTAGATGAGCTTCCATTTTAGGCCAAGGTCAAGAGCAAGGAGAAGGTAGACAGTTTGACAGCCACAGCATTCCAAATGGAACGTTGGTGTCAAGTTTTTATTCTATCTCAATGGATTTTGACTCATGATGAGTCAGAATCCTGGGACATCCAGAGTGGTGACGGCTTTGGGCATTACGTGTTCTTTGGAAGCCATACGTGATACATTTGTGTCACAGAGAATGATGCACTTGGCAAAACTGAAAACCTTCCTTCAGTGACAGCGTTCCTTACTGGGGTACATTCCTCTTAGAGAATCAGTGGAGGACTTCAAAGGGATTGAAGTGCAAAATATTGTGTAGGTGTGCATTTCCCTGGCTCAAAAATATATAGTTTCATCATCTTCTCAAAGGAATATGTAACCTAAAAAATGGTTTAGATTCACTGTACATAGTCCCGAATCCTGATTTTATAGGCACAGATGATGCCTGTTAGGGGTTGATCTCCCTATATCTCCCCCAAAATATATGTTGAGGATCTAACTCCTACTACATCAAATTATGTCCTTATTTGGAAATAGGTGGTTGCAGATGTAATTAGTTAATATGAGGTTGGACTGAAGAGGGGTGCAATATGACTGTTGCAATATGACTGAGAATATGGAGAATAATGTCATATGAAAACAAAGGCAGAGTCTGGAGTGATGTGTCTACAAGCCAAGAAATGACATGGATTTACAGCTGTCACCGAAAGCTAGGAGAAAGGCATGGAACAGATCCCCCCTCAGAGCCCTCAGAAGGAGCCAGCCTGTCACCGGGAGCTAAAGGAGACACGGAGGGAGTCTTTCCTGGAGGTCTGAGGGGGAGCATGGCCCTGGCACACCCTAATGTTGGACTTACAGCTTCCAGAACTGTAAGACAGCAAATTTCTGTTGTTTTAAGCCATCCAGTTTTGGGTACTTTGTTACAGTAGCCCAAGCAAACTAATACAATGCCCTGGGCAGTAAAGTAATTTATAATAAAACTATCATTCAGTCTGTGGGGTTAGAGCCTAATGCCCCTGCTTAGTTCTTATTCCACCCCTTTCACGCTGTCAGCACCTCGTATTTCATTTTTGGCCAAAGTATTCTTATAACGTTCTTTAGATCCCTTGAACAAAGCTTTCATTCTCTTTGAAAGTAATTCAGTCAGGCAGGTATAATATTCAACCACTTAATAGGTTTCTTATAAATACCGTGTTCTTTATGAGGTTTCAGCGACCGAGCCCAACCTCCATGTTTACAGGTTAGGAAACCAGGGTTAGTGACAGACGGATGGTTCTGACATCACCTTTTCCATTCCTCAAGCCCTACCTTGATTTTATAAAGTAAAAGTAAGATTTCATATTGGAAAAAAATAACAATATGAACATTATCTAATACAGATTTAAAAATTGAACCTTTGAAATGATGGTCAAATGGCTGTTCTCTGAAATTCTTTTTCTTTACGGAAGGTACATAGTATCCATTTCTAAAGAGAATTATTTCTAAACATTTTAATCAAGCCATAAACAGTTTTATGTATTATAAAAAATGCTTTTGGAATCCTTTGCCAGATTGTATGGATTAAGATTATATATATATAAAAAAATAAAGATTAGGAGATAAGGAAATATTATCATGAGCCATTACTCCTGTAATAGTTTATTAATAGCCATACTCTCATCACACTATTTCTTTAACTGACTTATTCCATGCTGTAAGTCACTAATGTGGTTCCCCCCTTCCTCTGGCTCTACCTTCCTGAATCTTACTACTATTTTCTGACCTAAGGCAAGGCAGCTTTTTCCCAAACCTTCTCCAGTTATCCTAGCCCTTGTTTATCTCTCACTTTTGCTGTCCTATAAGATACTTAATCAATACTACTCAACGTAGCACCTAATTATACTCTATCTTATTTGTTCCTATTGTTGCATGTTAGTCCCGTCTTCTCTCCTAGATTACAAGTTCTCCAGGACCAGAACCACCCATTATAAATCTTCCCTATCCCTCAAAACATGTGCTCAGTAGTATTTGGAGTGATTTCACACAGAGGGTACTCTAGACACCTCGGGGTGGGGCCTTTATATGCAGTAATTGCTAAGAGGACAGGTGCCCAAAAACCCTTAGAATATCGACTCAACTAAATAATGACTCAACATGGCTTTTTTTTTAAAAGAAAGCATTGTCTGCTTTTTAAAGTAAGTATCTGAAAATTTTCACATTTTTTGTTGCTTTAAATTTTTATTTTGTTTTTGACTAGTATCAAAGAAAATCATTTTTTTCTAATTTACAATGTAACATACATTTTACCTTCTTGTAAACTATATTAATAATTAAAACATTATAATCAAATCCATTTAACAGTAGATTTTCTAACCAGAAAGTATCTCTCAAATATTTATTGTCTTTTTAATTTTCTTTCTCCCTGAACATTTTGTAAATGGAAAAGTTTCCTTCTTGGCATTTCTACCTACTTCTTGCCTTGTTTTTTTCAGCCATCATAAACATGTTACAAAACTGTAATTTTCCTCAATTTTCTGTAGGGGTCTATGTAGCCATTTTTTTGGCCAGGCCTGGTGTGGCAGTTGTGTCCTCTTACTGATTTAGAACACTGCTACTTTTTATTTCATTTTAGATCCCTGCTTACTCTTCAGCCACTACCTATCTCTCTGCCAGTGTTTTCATCTGTCCTAATCTAGAATCCCTGTTTCTCTATTTTCTCATTAAGAGCATGTTCAACATTATACTGAAGTCAAAATGCCATTTATTTCAACTACAGATTGGATTTACTTATCTTTTCTGGAAAAGCTTTACCCAACCTCAGGGACTAGAAACAAAGATTGTGTTAAATCACACAATCACGTGTCACAGAGTATCAAAGCACAAATTGGTGGTCTTATATTTGCAGGAGTGTTCAAATACTTCCTGACTGCCAGCTCTCTTCCCTCTCAGACATTAAATATTTCATCATTTTTATGACCATCTCAGATATGGATATTATTGTACCCTTTGAATTACAAATACCATTTATATAACTTTGTAACATAGTTTAAAAATCTCGTAAAATATCACTATCATTGGCTAGTGTGCCACAGTAGCACACATTGTTTTTCTATGTCTAGATTTTTTTAATAGACTTCATTTTTTAGAGAATATTTATGTTCACAGCAAAATTGAGCAAAAAGTAGATTCCCTTATACCCCTGCCCCTCCATACACACAGTCAACCTGACTATCAACACCCATCCCCACAGTATTACATTTGTTACAATCAGTGAACCTACACTGATACGTCATTATCACCCAAAGTCCTTAGTTTACATTAGGGTTCCCTCTTGGTGTTGTCCATTCTGTGGGTTCAGACAAATGTATAATGACATGTATCTACCCTTATAGTGTCACATGGAATAGTCTACCCTGCCCTAAAGTCCACTGTGCTCTGTCTGTTCATCCCTCCCTCCCTTGTCAAACCTGATCTTTTTATTTTCTCCAGTGTTTTTTTTTTCTAGAATGTCATATAGTGAACATAATTTGTAACATTTTCACATTAACTTCATTCACTTAATAATATGCATTTATGTTTTCTCCATGTCTTTTCATGGCTTGGTAGCTCATTTCTTTTTAGCGCTGAATAGTATTCCGTGGTCTGGGTGTCCCACAGTTTATTTATCCATCACCTACTGAAGGATATCTTGGTTGCTTCCAGGTTTTGGCAACTATGAATAAGGCTGTTATAAATATCAGTGTGTCCTTTCTGGTCAGACATACATTTTCATTTCATGTGTGTGAATACCACGGAGCACAACTCCTGGATCGTAAGGTACATGTCAGGAGCTCAACTCAGCTGGGCAGGAGAGAGAGAGCTGAGCTGCTAAGTGTCGGCGTAGCTAATGAAAAAGCAGCAAGGCGAAAATGAAATAGTTAAGCCTTTCGTTGCTTGCTGTGATGGTATAAGCAAGAGTCTAAAACTAGAAAAAAATATCAGTTCCCTTTGTTCCATTTCACCCATGGAACGGCATACTTGTCAAGGGTCAAGTGCATCAGCACAGATGTGGATAGAGTTGTCTCACTGCTAAGGGAGCCCTGAACAAAAGACCATGGCTGGTGGGGCCATAGGTGGTGGGGTGTCAGTGGAGAGTACTGGGAGTGGAAAAGTACTGGGTAGTAAGTCAAATGAGGCAAAGTATCTTCAAAATTTATTTCTCCTACCCGCGTAAGGAGGTCTTGGCAAAGATACCTGAATAGGACTTCTGCCCAAGGGGTCAGATAAAGAGTTCTAGGAATGAAAACAGTAGGGCAAGGAATGCAGATATGTGAAAGATCATGACCAGCTACATTCGCCTGAGACCTTGATTGCAACTCCTTTTAGGGACCACAGTGCACCAGCTGTGTACCATCCAGTATGCGGAGGACAGTTCTTCCCTGAGAGGTCTATCAGGTGAAGCCCTTTTGTACTAGTCAGGGTTCTCCGGAGAAATGTAACCTATAGAATATATAAAAAAATATACATCAGAGGAGATTATAGGAATTGGCTCGTATGGTTGTGGAAGTCCCACATAGGCCGTCTGCAAGCTGGAGAACCAGGAAAACCAGTGGTTTGATTCAGTCTGAGTCTGAAGGCCTGAGAACCAGGAGCTCTGATATCTAAGTGCGGGAGAAAAATGGACATCCCAGCTCAAGAAGAGAGGGAGAATTCACCGTTCCTTTGCCTCTTTATTCCCTTTGTCCCCTCCCCCCCCCATGAAATGGACGATTCCCATTCTCATTGGTAAGGTTTGATCTCTTCACGTAGTCTACTGAATCAAATGCCAGACACACACTCACAGACATACCCAGAAATAACGTTTACCAGTTATTTGGGCATCCTTTAGGCCAGTCAAGTAGACACCAAAATTTTGCTATCAGACTTTAGTAATTGCCTATGGTCAGGACTGAAAAATCACACATAGCTTCCAAACTGCCTTCCAAAATGGCTATACCACTGTGCATTCCCACCAGCAATGAGTGAGAGTTCCTGTTGCTCCACATAGTCACCAGCATTTGGTGGAGTCAGGGGTTTGGATTTTGGCCATTCTAGTATGTGTCACAGTGTCTTTTTAATGTGTATTTTTTGCCTGAAAATAATTTTAATTTACATAGCTACAGGAATAGAGGTATAAAAGGGGAATTATTATCTTACAGAAATTGTATTCCATGTTCAAAATTAATAGCTGATACGTATCTCATTCTGGCCTTCTACAAAAGGTAAGAAGTGGGCTTATCTCCTAATACCATAATCTTACCCTCCCATGTTCTTACTCCCACCCCCCATTTTTCCGGGTCCTAGAAAGCAATACAACAGATGGATTCAGGAGCTCTAGAACACTTTAATGGGCAAAAGCCCACAAAATTACATGCATCGCTGGGATCTTACCCAGGAATGTTCAAGATTCTCTTCCCATCTGTTGCTTCCAAAGGTGAATGTGAATAGTCCTGCAAGTTGACTGGGACCATTCTCTTTGATGGTTAGAGAAAGGGCAATAGGGTGATTTTTGGCTTTCTGACTGTTTATTTCCCCAAGCTTCTCCACCCATTGCTTCTCATCCAGATTCTTCTTTCCCGTCAGTTCACCTGCCCAGGTGCTGAGTAGAAACGCCATTACAGAAGTGATTAAAGATATTAGTTATGAGGTACATTTACCTCCATTGCTCCTGAAACCCCCATTAAAATAGCATAAACCTACAAGACACAGAGAATTAGGAAGGAGATTATAACAATTTTGGAAGCAGGAAAAACAGATGGATGAGTGATAAGTAAATTGGCAGAGCCAAGAAAACTAAATACAAAATTAATAATGGGGAAAGCCAAGAAATAATCCATAAAATTTCTAAAAATGTAGAAATTTGCAGTGCCAGGTACCTCTGGGAATTGGTAGGGGGAAGGGAAAAACTAAGACTGAAAAACGAAAACTGGTTGAAAGTCTGTTTAAGAAGCTGTTTTACCCAGATCTTCAACTTTTACCTCCAGGATTTATCCTCTGCAGATGGTAAAATGGAGGGTCTCTGGACTAGGGCCTTGGGGAATTTCAGTGACTATTGAGCCCACTGGTCTTCTTTACCATCTCAAATAACAGAACTGAGGCCAGACTGTCTCTTTTCAGGAGGAAGTTTGGGAGTGTCTTCTCTTGGGGAATCTAATTAGCCTAAGGGAAAAGGCCTGAAAATCCAGGCTCAAAAATTGCCCAAGAAATGACCTGTGGTAGCCCCAGAGTTAACAAATCCTTCCATCTACGCACACGCAGCTATCTTCAAGTTACCTTTGTACTGCCCCACTCTTGAACATTAGCAGATAGCCAAAAATCACCAAACATTGGAGGAAAGCATCACAATGAAAGTCTATATCTAAGCAAGCAACCATGAAAAAAGCAACTTGAAGGGCACAGAGATTATACAGGGAGCTTGGAAAATACATAAAGGAAAAATTTAAGGGAAAAAGTATAATTGAAAATTGAAATTTTATGAAAATAAAAATGGTTGGAATATAAAATTGAAAAAGAATCCCAGAAAGTAACAAATAAAACCGAGTTAGAAAATAAGAAAGAAAATTATAGGACCAGGCCAGGAGATTCAAAGTCTGATTAACGAGATTTCTGAAAGAGAGAGAGAAAGAGAAAGAAGAAATAACTAACACAAAATAAACAGAAAGAAGAAAATCATCAAAGAAACAATTGAGAAATTTTCAGTTAAACAGAAAAACGTAAATATCTAAATTGAAAGGTCCCATTATATGTGAAAATAGATACAAACCAAGGTACATTATCGTGAATTTACAGAATATTGAGGGGAAGAGAAGTGAAAACAGGTCACATAAAGGATTAGGAATTAGAATGGTTTGATGCTTTTCAACTGGAAGCCAGAAAACTCTGGAACAGTGTTCCCAACATTTGAGGGAAAAGCATTTCCAACCTGGAATTCTGTACCTAGTCAAACTATTAATTGTGTCAAAAGAAAGTCTCTCAAATAGAGGTTTCAAAATTTCATGTTCTGTGCGTAAAACTTTTGGAGGATGTGCTCCACCAGAATGAGAATGTAAAGCAAGAAAGAATAATCTGGGTACTCTAGGAAATAAAGATACAACATTCATGAGAGGTAAAGGACACCCCCAGGATAAGGGAACAAGTCAGAGGCCTCATGAGGAATTTCATAAGGGGGAAAATATATCTTGAAATTAACAAAATACCTAAAATTTTTAAAAATATTGAGAGAATTATACAAGTGGGAGAGCATATAAGGTTAAATTAGTGTTAAATATATACACAAGGCAAATGGAAAACAGGAGTTATAAACTCCAGGAAAGAAAGGAGTCTGTGCAAGAAAGGGAAAGTAGTCATGACATACTGTATCGCTCAGCTGTGCTAACATTTGCCTAGTTATAAAAATGAAAACTCTAAAAAACTGATCTAATTAAAATTATGATATGACTTCATGGGGGAAGAGAGAAAGGATGTATGTGTGACGTGGAGGCCTGTGGAGGGCTGGGTTTCAGTGCGAAGGACAAGGGAGAGCTTTGTCTTCTTAAATGGAAGTCAGTAGAAAATGTTTAAAATAAGAGCTAGGAATATTAGCTTTTTTTAAAATATAGAAGGTAAATATTTTTTTAATCAGCTTCAAGAAAGCAAGTGCCTCTGGGGAGTGTGGGAAATAGGGGGCAGGAGACAGCAAGTGCTGTTTTTATAATCAGACTTATAGAATGATTTGACTCTTCAAACAAAGTACATGTATGAGGACTGACAATTATGAACTTGTTGCAATGATGTTGCTGACCTTTTTTGATATCAAAGGGATTATTCATTATGAACTTGTACCAACGGGACAGTTAACCAAGTTTACTATTTGGAAGTGCTGAAAAGGCTGCGTGAAAAAGTTAGAAGACCTGAGCTTTTTGCCAACAGTTCATGGCTCTTGTGTCACGACAATGTACTAGCTCACTGAACACTGTGAGGGCATTTTTAGCCAGTAAACAAATAACTGTGTTGGAACACCCTCCCTACTCACCTGATCTGGCCCACAGTGACTTCTTTCTTTACCTAAAGATAAGGGAAATATTAAAAGGAAGACATTTTCGTGACATTCAGGACATCAAGGGTAATATGACAACAGCTCTGATGGCCGTTCCAGAAAAAGAGTGAAAATTGTTTTGAAGGGTGGACTAGGCACTGGCGCCGTTGCACAGCTTCCCAAGGGGAGTACTTTGAAGGTGACCGTAGTGATATTCAGCAATGAGATATGTAGCACATTTTTAGGATGAGTTCGCGAACTTAATTCTCAGACCTCATATAACTTTAATAAAAATAAAAACTATGTTTAAAACTTCCACAAAGATTGGGGAAGAAGGGGGCTATCACTTTGTGAGGGGTGTAAATGTCTAATTATTACATTGTTTTGTATACCTGAAACTAATAAAAAAAAATTCCACAAAGAAATAATTAAAAGTTGTTATATTCTTTAAGTAGCCTCATCATATAAACATGTTAATATTTTTATTAGGTTCTTATTGTCTGCTATTACTCTTTCTCATAAGCTCACACTCCCCAAATTTAATCACATACAAAGACCTATCCATTTTTCCAGCAATTTCTGCCCACTGTACCCCTCTGCCCATTCCTTACTTCAGATAGCCATCTCTCCTCTGTAGTAATATCAGGAACTTTACCTGGCCCCCTGCCTCTTGTGCCTCTTTTCCTCCCTCCCACTGATTACCCGTGCCAGCCTCAATGTTTCTGAAACACAGATCTGACCACATTACTTACCGTCGTCCTTCAGTGAATGCTGGCAAACACAGAGTAAAATAGAAACTCCATTCCCTACATGTAAGCAAGACCTGCGTCGACTTTTCTCCCTCCATGTCTCCATTTCTCTTTAGCACGCCCGTCCCTGGGGCCACTTAGTGTCCTGCCTCATGGACTTCCTTCCACGGGCTGCTGGCTGACACACTCACTGACCCCACAGGCTTCCATTCTTGGAGTTGTCACAGCTGTGTGTGCCCTGTTATCCATTCTGTTCTGTATTGCAGTTAGATTTATGCTTCTCTTCCATTGGAAGATGAAGAGAACATTGAGAATGTGTCTTATTTTCTTGTCTTGTGCTTAGGACTTAATTCACTGTGTGGAACAAAATAATTATTTAATAAATGTTCATTAGATGAGTGAATACACAAAGTCTAACAAAACAAAAGGGATATTGCCAGGACTTCTTGAATATTTTCTGTACTTCAACCGTTTCTACTGATAGGTCCGTGTTTCTGAGTATGACATTAAAAATCACACTAAGTACAATGAAATAAAATGTGCCTATATATCTGTGTTCAAATTAACTAACAAATAAATAACCTGACCTATGTATGGTTTTCCTTCATTTGGATTAAAAACAGAGGCAAAAACTATGAATCAGGCTTATTGTTTCTCTCCTAAATCTTTATGCACGCTAATTTTTTCAGACTTAATTTCCATTACATTTTACAGATGTGGAAATAGAGCTTGGGCCTCGATTTTGAGCACATGCCTACAATTATTACATTAATAATAGTAACTTGCATTAAAACACTTAAACATCTTTTTTTTTTACTGTATCATCTCATTTATTCCATTAATGAGCAATGAGATAGAGATGGTGGAGAAAACTCAAGCCTGTACAGTGAACTGATGTGCTTCAAATGTCACAGCCAATCCCAGTGTCGCCTGGAGCTAACATGCTGTCATGCGCACTTTTCTAGCAGTGTCTGCTTTCTCCACTGCTCGCCACCAGCAGTTCTGCACTTGACGTTTGCTTGCTTACTGCCTTTCATTTGTCAGCACTGTATGTTTAAAAGTGTACATTCTTGAGTAAAGATCTCTTACGTTGTTTGATCTCTGATTAAAATAAATTCTGTTTAACGTTTATTACACTTGAAAAGCAGTAAGAATAGTAATTTTAAAAGTCTTTTTCTAGGCCGAGTGGGCTACTCTGAATCTGAGATTGTTCTCTTTCTAAAACTTTAAAAGTCTCATGCTATCCTGCACAAAAGCTGTTCGAGAAACAAGAACTGTCCCGTTGTTTGCAGAAGAACGTGTGTCTGTTTGAGGTTTCCAAGGTGCTATGTCTGTGAGTGATGGTGCTCCCAGAGCCCTTGTCATGATGGCAACCACCGACGAAAACCCAGACAGACAAAACCTTATGAGAGTCTTAAACACTGGATGAAAATCACTTTGTGTGGAGAAGGATGTGACCGTTTTATACTTGGCTTTCAAGTATAGCAAGACGGCAAAGAATAAAAGTTTTGTTGTTTTTATTTATGATTTACTCTCTAACCCCACATGATTTTCTGCTCCTTTTGAAATCCATTTTCTATGTTGCCATTTTATAACTGGGAAAGGTAAGGAGTAAGGGTTTTTAAACGGTTGAAGACGCTGCCTATAGTAATTACGTATTTTTTCCTGCAGGTAGTAGGCCCACAACAAATATTTTTTTCAGAGTATATTGCATTTATTGAATTCTTTCTACACGCCAGGTTACCTTGCAGAGTACTTACATACACACTGGTTTTGTTTTCAGGGGAAACTTACAGTAAATAGTGTTAAAGCCTTAATTTAAGCATTTTTTTCTTTTTTTGGTTGGCTCATTATTTTTTTTTTTATATTTACCATGAATATTTGTTTCCTGTGACATTTTATAGCCAAATACAAGAATGTATGCCTATTGCTAAATATTTACTATATCTGGCCTTCCATGCCAAGGACTGTGTGGTTTGGGCAAATGACGACTTTTCCAAGTACCAGTTTTGTCATCTGTAAAACCGGGGTAATAATTGTACCCTTATAATAAGATTGCCATCGAAACTAAATGAGATAATGCAGGTAAACTTCTTGGCATAGGAATTAGTCTCAGAAAGCTTTCAATAATTCCTTGTCATTAGCGATAGTAGTAGTAATAACTTCCTGTTGTCATACATCTCTCCTTCTGTGGTTTAGTTTTCTTCAGGGTAAGGACTGTGTTTTGTTCATCTCTGCATCCTCTCCTGACATACCCGTAAAGCCAGTCATGGATTAGGTACCCAAAAAATAATAATTGGATTGAATGAAGTAGGCAGATAATTTTTTAAATCAGTAAGTTGTTTTCCAAATGACTAAACTTAAGCTCAGAGAGTTTACGTTTAACAGGTTTTGAGCAACTACTATAAATCAATCACACAGAGTATGTCATTTAATCTTCAGGCAACTTTTTATGAAATACTCAAATCGTGTCCCAGAATTCAAACCCTCATCTTTGAATCCCAAGCCCAGAACCATTTCCACAAAACGGGCACTCTTACAAAATATGCAAGAATTCTTCCTAGGCAGATACTAATTTTGAATCATTATAGCATTTGGGAGAATAACTTTCTGAGTTATAAAATGAGTTGATAATCTAAGTTTTATTTGTTTGTTAAATCTCAAAGAAGACTGTACATGAAAACATTATACGATTCTTAGTATCCTAGCTTTTTGAATTCTAGAGAAAAAAGAACAGGTAACTGAATGTGAATATGACAAAATGAACAAATAAGAAAAGAAGAGTCTGAACAGATACAGAAAGGGTACGATAAGTGAGTGCTTTACAAATGAAAGCAGATGTATGAAATTACAAGCTGTCAGATCAGCAACGGAAATGAAGATGATAAAGTGGTTCCTTACATAGATTATAATTATTCATTTTGCCCATCCTGTCTCCTTTCCCCACAGTGTTCATGGGCAGAGTGAGGGGTGGGAAGCGATAGCAAGAAATGGTGTTTCCAACAGAAGTAGGAGAAACAAATCTAAGAATCAATGATATTTCTGATCACAAACAATTATTTTGTGATTTATGCTGTGTCTGTTGAATCGTACTTGTTTTCCTATGGAATTTTTTTCAACTAACTACTCTGATTAATAAAAAGGATTTGGTTGCAGCCACAGGAAGTTGTAACTGTAAAGTTTCTTCACAATCAGTGCTGTGGAGACAGACAGGGCAGCTTACAAAAACAAGCATCGTTAATGGGCCCGACTGTGACAGTGGTGACAGATGGATTGCCAAGAAATGAAATAGTTTACATAGACCTGCCTGAAAAGATGTGTTTAATAATTGTGCCCATAATTAGGTAGATTTGAAAAAAAATTAAATGTCTGTCTAAGGCACACAGTTAGGCTTATCTATGAAGATTTTGACATTTTTCTTCCAAGAAATATTGCATGGATATTTTCCCAAAATTTCTTATTACCTTTAGAAAAACAAATAATTGGAAGAAATTACATTGTCTTTAATTTTGAGTTATCTAATGTATATACAAAAGAATATATGAAACATGTAAGTTTTGAAGCATTAATCAGGGTCAATATCATTTTATGAAAGTTTTAAAATGTTTCTCTCCCATTCATAAGATTTTTGTTCTAATTTCTAAGCAGCAAAACTGGATACATTTAAGCACAGCCATATAAATGGCAGTAAATATGCATGCTTCTAAGAGTTTATTGATATTGCAAAGGCGCACACATATCTGTACCTGAGGCTCTTCCTTCCAAAACCCCCTGAGGATACGTGCTAGTATATTAGATTGCAGTTAACACTACAGTGTGTTGCTTCAAAGGCTATTTGGAAAAGATCACTTCTCCCTATTTCCTTTTATCAAATCAATTGTTATTGGCTTGCTTTCTTTGAATCTAAGTTGTTATTTTTTTTACTCTCAGTAATGCAAACATCTTAAGAAATATTGCTTCTGAATTTTTTTTTCCCTCTTATTTAGTGATCTCTAGTAACTACCAGACCTGTCTTGGCCTTCTGATGCATTACCCTCTAATTGGGGATATACACTCACTGATCCTTAAGGCTCTGTTCCTTCGAGATCCAAAGGTAAGCTTTCCAAATAGGATATGCACAATTTTAAGTTGGGCAAAACATTGGTATGACTCCAAGAATTCCTAATGTGGAATTTGTCTAATGGCAGATGAATTACCTAATGAAAGAATCTGCCTAGAGTTGTAGGCCAAAACTCATTGGCTGGCAACTCAGCAGGCAAATTAAGTGGACATCACCATGAGAAACTGAAACACACATCTCTTGTCCCTAGAAGCTTGTTCTGCCCCGCTGCCTTCCTCATAACGCAAGGCAGTGGATGAGCAACTGCTTCTCCTTATAACTAAACTTCATTGAGCCCCTCACAGGGGCCAGTTTATCCATGTAGAGCCTCAGAGGCCATGTGAAGACCAAGACATTAGAGCTATAAAAAAGGACCAGTTCTATAACAGTTTATGATACACTGAAATACTAAATTATTTCATAATATGAGTAGGTATTTCTTATTTTGTGGGTGAAGTGTAACCTCATAAAATAAAGATTTAAACAGACTATAATGCTGATTTCTGTACTTGAACTTAAAGCAAGTCACTAAAATTTTCTTTACACTTTAGAGATAAAGTGTGCTCTTTTACAACTAATGTTATATTTCTTGAAAATAAGAACATTTAATGATCTAAAAAAGACTGTGAATTCTTGATGCATTTGAGCCAAACAAAAATATTGGATGAAATATGAGAGAAAGCTTCAAACACAAGTACGAGAATGCCAGGCATTGAGTGGTTATCCCAGCCTTTGGCTCTTTGGCAGAACTCTCAACAGTCACATTGGCAGTTGTCGAACTGTCTTTGAGTCAGTCTGTCTGTGGATTCCATTGCCAAAGCTCTGGCCAATCAAGTCGGGACTCCATGATCAATGTAAATTTTGATTCTAAAGGATTTGTGCCCTTTCCTTAGTTGTTGACATCAACATTTGAGTATATTCTCTATTTATTCTTTGGTTGCTTTAAAATAATTTATTTCCTTGAACCTGTATCCATTTTCTGTAGAAATATACAATTTTATATCATTTCTCCTACACAAATTTTAAGTATCAGAAATCCATTGTTTTTCTGACACTCAAGGTATCATGTTTTTATTCTGGTAAGGTTTAGGAGTCTGACTATGAGAATCCAAAGTCCCATATTTATTTATTTGTGTGTGTGTATGTGTGTGTGTGTGTGTGTGTGTATACTCATATTATATATATGTATATATGTACATATATATACATATATACATATATGTGTGTATATATACATATACATATATACATATATGTACATATACATATATGTGTACACATACATACACATACATATATATGTACATATATGTGTATAAATTGTATAAGTATATATTTTTAACAAAAAATAACAAGATTGTGAAATATCTATAAAAGAAATAAAGAATGAGTTTGCTGGTCATTGAGTTTTGGTTTACAAACTTAAGGAAATTCTGTCAGCTCAGTATTAGGAATTGTTAGAGTCATACAGAGTGGGAGAAAAATTGCTAAAATAACTATTTGAATTTTCTATTTGTGTGATTTGTTTGGTTTAATTGAAGGGAGAAATGAATATATTATCTAAACCTATCGATCTTGGTAATTTTTCCCTAGCTAATTATGTTTGATCTTATGTGAATCATTCACTCTTCTGTATACTGCAGAATTCTCTATACTAAATCTTTCAATGTTATTAGTGGAATCTGTGATTTTTAATAGAGTACTTTTTATCTCAATAATGTAGTATACATAATATGAGTATAATGACGCCAATTCTGTAAGCATTAAAAAATATGTTCTGTAAGATTTAAGAGCAAAAAGTAATAGCATTAAATACATTTTTTAAAAAAGGTATTCCCACTTTTACTTTCAGGATCTTAACAAGTAAAAACATGATTAATATAGTGGCCTAAAATGTAGAACCTTAAACTGATATTTCTGAGATGTAAGAAATTTGGGCAGGCAGAGGGAGTCATTTAAAATGCTCACAAAAACATGTGTAACTTGCTCATGAGAGCAAGTTCATGGAATGATGATACCTATAGGGAAAATAAAGAAAGCTGTATAATATGAAGGGGCTTTCAGATGGCTAACCCCACAGGTGATCGTTTAGGTTAAGTATATATAATGACTGACCCATTGACATCATTTAGTAAATGTCAAATGATACCTAAGGTCACTTGGCTCATGGACTAATTGTAGGTCTGTCACAGTATAGTGTCCTGCAAGGAGCCTGAGTGAGGAAATGGGACACTGGGTCAAATCGTGACTCCACTACCAACCATCCTTGTGATTCTGGAAACTCATGCTTGCTGAGTCTTGTCTTTTCTTTTGTGGTTGAAATTAATTGTCTCTAATAACCAGCCCAATGAGAGTATCTTTTGTCCATAAAGAACTGACTTCTAATGATCTATCAAGGTTTAGTCCAATGCTACAAAGATACAAATGGGAAAAAAAAAGAAAGCAAATTTATATTCATATATGTTACAGAAATCTACAAGTGATTTCAGAGTTTTCGGTGGAGTTAGTGTCTATTATAAAGTCATAAACGAGGTCATTTACACTGAGGGGGAAAAAGAGAGGGAAAGATGATGCTAGTTCCCCACACATATCCTCTAAAATTCCAGACGTTAGAGTGCTTTAAATGTTTTCTATTATTAGCAACAATGAAATACTTAAAATACTTGAGTCATTCCTCGTTCAAGTAGATCAGAGTAAGCATATAAGCATACAACTCTTTATGAAGTAAACTAGTAGAAAAATGACCTTTGAGACATGAAAGTACATTTTCCCATATCCTAGTTTCACATGACAGCAGTGTTGAATGCTGCTGACAGACTCAATAAAATAAAAATAAACAAGGAACTCTGAGCTTGGGGGTTCATTGTCAACCTTCAGAAAAGCACTTTGTCCTGTTACTATCCCTAAATCCCAGTGGAATTGCTGAGTTGGCAATCAACTCTGTAAGTAGAGCTTGAGACACTGAGCTTTAATTGTTTTATATCAGTTGTGATGTAGGCTTTACTGTGAAAAGATTTCTCATTTGAACAGACTGAAATGATGGGCTTGTTAAGTGTAATAATAGGATCATATTCCTTCACAGTTTCCAAGCACTTTGATGTGCTTAATTTGGCCCTCACAACAAGCTATGAGGTAGGCAGAGCAAGTTATCTTTCCTCATTGTTTTTCAGTGCAGAGAGGTTAAGGTTTTGTGGCTTTCCCAAGGCCCAAAAGCTCGTAATCTGTCAGGCTAGCTAATTTATCCTCTCCTGAGACTCCCGTCATCCTTTCCACCTTTTCCAGGAAGTCATTCCCAGGCTCAGATAGGACCTGTTTCCCTTTGAATTCCCACAGCACCCTTGTATTTTAGTTACTTACTTATTGATTTTATCAATTATTTTTCCTTATGATCTTGATCATTTTTTGCATTTAGTTTTGTGTCCTCCTACAGTTGTTGGTATTGAGAAAATAATGGTAGAATTGAATTCTCATTCAAATGCTAACCCTCTTCCAATATACCCTACTGACTTTAATCTAGGTGGATCTCATTCACCTAGCGTTATTTCTGGAACCCATATCCACATTCCACAGAAGCTGTAGCCCATTATATATTTGTCAGCTGCCGTTTTTATCAAGATGATGAATTAACCCTACAAGAACTTAAAGAGCATCTAGTTCCCTAATTTACTGTTAGAATTCTTTGAAAACTTGTTAACCCCTTCAAGTATTATGGAACAAGGAAGACATAACAAAGAATGTAATTAACATACTTGACTTAGACCGTCAGACTTTCAGAACTGCAGAGAACCCAGAGAGGCTAATCCAGCTCCTCCTTCTATAGATGAACACACCGAGGATCAAGGTGAAGTTTAGAGACTTATTCAAGGTCACACATCTTGAAAATGGCAGAGCCAGCGAGTGAACCCAGGTTGTCCAACCACCTTTCCACACAAGAGCTGTAGCTTCATTAGTTTTAAAAATAGTAGAATCCTAGTTACTGATATTTCTCACCCAAATTTTTCAATTTGTATTAGACATTTATTTGCATCTGTAATAAATAAAACTTCCATGCATATAAGTGGCGAACTATTTGAAAAGTTTTTTAATTGATGCTGTATGTAGAGACTGGATCATCCTATATTCTGTTCACCGTAAACATGGTTTCTATACTTAGCTCTTCAGACCACAATCCTAATTCTCATTTTCTTGTCTTTATCATATTAGAACCACTGAGCAGATTTCCAAAAACAATCCATTAAATGAAGTAGAGGGATAGAAGGAGGACAGTCTGAAAAATATGAAGTGATTAAAAAACATTGTTCTAACTAGTTGTTCAAATTCAAAAAAAAAATTTTAAAACCCAATTAGAAACAAAAGTCATAGAAAATGTGAACATATTGTGTGCCTTAAATAACCAGATGTTCTCTCCTTCCTGAAGGCAGTAAGGGCTAGGAATAAAAGGTTTGAAACTATTGTTTTAAGTTAACTGTGAATTTTGCAAATCTGTTTTTACCCTTTAGCAAATAAAATTCTAATACGGAAACATAAGCAAAGTAATTTTCATTTTTTGGTGCTCTCTTATTTGTGTTATGTGTTGAAGTGTTAACCTTATCACAAAGACTTATTACAAATGAAATACAGTACATGGATTAACATTTTAGATTATGCAGTACGAATTTGACAGCTGCCATTTGTTTTGAAGACTAGAATATTCCCCCAAAAAATTTCTGGTAAGTTTGCAAGCAGTTCTTTTAACAGTGACTGTTACTGTTTATGGAACAAAATGGCTACAAATAAGACAATTTAATTTCATAGTCATTCTTATACACAGAAACGCACTACAAAAATAGTATGTGCAATGTTCTTATGCTTGGCTAATTCTGATTTGGCTTTTGTTTGGAGTTATATTAAATTTTGCCTTTTTAAATTATAAAAAGTCTGAATATTCAGATTTCAGATTTTATGCAGGTTAATAGATTTTTACACTTTTAATTCCAAAAAAACCACTATACATGCAACATTTTAAAAAAGTCAACTGGCTTTGGTAAAATGTCACATATCAAAATTGAAAAGTGGTGAATAGATTCAAGCCTGCTACTACCAGTCAGGTGGCAGTGTTAGAAAAAGCTCCATTCCAGTAATGCCATTGTAATTTTTCCTTCTCTGAGCAGTAAAGAACCTAAAAACCATACATACTGACTCTTGAAGGAGGATACACAGCATCCATTTATTTACTTTTCATGATGTTTTCATCAGAAGTTCTGTTCAGATTTTCCTGTATGTTTCTAATCTGATTTTCTGTTGTAGAAAGAATTTGTTACTTTTGTCTTCTTCATCCTTTTTTTCCCTAAAAAGCTGGAACACTTCTCTGAAAACGGCCATTCTTGAGAATGATTTGTTTTTGTGTTTTCTCTGTTAATGACCCAAAAAAGGTGTTTGTTTTTCTTTGTATCTGAACT